>NC_053036.3:235937613-236546267 GCF_002575655.3 Aegilops tauschii subsp. strangulata
AACCGCGGTAGCTGTTTTTCTTATTTAGTGGCTGTTCGCCTTATAAGCCCCGCAGCGGACACTGTCCATCCACTCGCGTACCGCCACGTGGCTAAGGGCCAGTTCTTAGTATATTTTTAGTTTCTATTTCACTAATTAGTCCCTAGGATTTGCAGATTAGTCCCTGAACTTAGATTAGCCGTATCTTTTAAACTGTATATCCAAACTCGATGAAACCAGGGGCAAATTCTTCGTCATGATTAGATCTATCTAGTGGTGCCATTTTTGTAAACTTTTGTCAGATTCAGATTCTAAATAATTCAGATTTGAATCCGTACTTCAAATGGCCATATCTCCTAAATCGTAGCTCAGTTTGAGTTGATTCTTTTTGCACTTTGTCACGGTATCCCAACCCATTCTCATGATATTTTTCACACACTAGGATCTATCCATTAATATTTTTACTAGTATGCCTATTATGCACTATAGTTCACGTCACATTTTTGAACCTCATGTCACATGTTGTTTTGCACTTGGTGTATATATATATAGGGACGCTAATCTATGCCCGAGCGCAGAATAACTTATCGTACACTCCGGCTGTCTAAACCGCGTTCAAACCACTAAAATTAATCACGTTACCATGTCCCAGCCCACCATTTCCACCTCATGGTAATACTTGGTCTTAAATTACTACAAGTCACTATCTTTTTACTATCCTAGCCCATTAGTTTCTTCCACAGTAAAACTAATTGGTTAATTACTACATATGGCAGTATTATTACCATAGTTCAGGACGAGCTTTGCTCGTAATTTGCTTATTGTGCTTTTACGACATGTAGTAAAGTAGTTACTAGCCATTAAGAAAATAAGATTAGCTCCTTGGTCTTGTGTGGCGTTGTTCTGACCTGCGCGTAGAATAAGAATTAAGCGCTCTCGCGCAGACGTGTGTGTGTGTGTGTGTGTGTGTGTGTGTGTGTGTGTGTGTGTGTGTGTGTGTGTGTGTGTGTTGTGATAGTTGAGTGTGTTGGATTTTCTTGGTTTTTCTGAGTATTTTTGTTGTGCATGTTATTTTGGTTCTTTGAAATGATTGCTTATGTGAATGCAATGTTTGACTTCATAGATTTTCATCGGAGAGTGACGAATAGTTCTATTAAGTAAATTTCTGAGAGCGATATAATATTCATCAACTATTACCAGGTAAGTTTACATTTGGCCATTCTTCAATTACCTATGTTTTATTTATGCACTTAGTCCTTTGCGGTAGGATTGCATGGTAGGAATTTATGCCGAATGGCTATGCTTTACACCCAGTAGTTCATTGAGGTAGGTTTGAACCTTACAACATTGTCGCCACCATTTTACATTATGTTGCTTCGCTAAGTAGACGTGGACTCAGGAGTGATCATTATAAATTATGAGTGACAATGTAGTAAATAGGACCTAAGATAATTAATGAACAACCTGGGCAGAAACTGGTTTGAATGGTGGCGAAGTACAGTGGGGCATGCATGGGAAATCCATGGTGGTGCACACTAGTGGTCCGTCAGCTCAGGATCAAAGGGATCAAACATATTTTCATGTCTAGAAGCTTACATGTGCAGCCACAAGCCAATATGGGCTCTGGCTTAGTTGAGTAGTTAGTGTGACCTCTTCCGGGATGGGCTGGCTATCAGATGTAGATTGAGTAGGTGTACCGGCCTATCCGTGGGTTAAGGGGGGAATACTTTCGAAAGACTATGTCTCGATCTTCCGATCATGGAGATGGTCGAGTCTTGTGGGGAAAAGTGTGCAACCTCTGCAGAGTGTCAACCTAATCGATTAGCCGGTGTCCCGGGTTATGGACAACTTGAGCATCTAGTAGTGGAAATGCCGGGAGATCTCATCACTCTTATTTAAATAGTTGGGTTTTAAATGAAACCTTGGGAATGGATTGAGTTGGGTCTGCCAACTCATCCTATGCTATTGCTGTAGTGGTAGAATAATATATTTTATTCTAGGGAAAAACTGGCTTTATGCAAAAAAAAAACTCACAGCTTTCCACCAGCCGAATTGCATGTACAAATAGGTTCATTATACTCATGATGTGACTTGCCAGTACATTCAATGTACTGAACTACACGGCTGCAACGTCTAATGTTGCAGAAAATTCTACGATGAGTAAGAGTTACGTTGTGGAGTTACGGTCTACACTCAACTTATCGTTGGCGTTGATGGGACTCCACACCCGTTTGATTGTTTCCGCTGAGACTTATGAGGTATATATCAGTTTTACGTTATTTATACATGTGATGGCACTTTGATATATACATCGATGTATTGTGTGTGCCAGCATACTGATCCAGGGATGGCACAGATACACAGAGGCTTGACCGTTTGAGGTCGGGTCGCTACATAAAACAGGAGTAATTGATAGAGAAATCCATAGGTAGTGGCACTATTTTTCATATACTATAGATCCAGAGATCATAGCTACTACTTAAGTGCCACCAGTTACTTAGCTTAACTTGGTACAGTAAGACACAACACAACAATTCATCCATAGTTTTCACTTAGACTCAAAGCATTCCCAATGGACATTTACACTATGGTATAAAATATTCATTGTCACAATTTACCATAAGAAGAATTCAGCTGCATAGTTTTAGTAGTAAGAGAATCAACAATCTTCTTGGAGTGAATCCTACTTTGCTGTCATGAGTAAAGTGTCACAATGTAGAAAAAGAAAAGATTTTCAATGCAATTAAATGCCAGTCCTCATACTGAATTTTCTAAAGGTTGCTTCAAGTGGAACAGAATCACCTGGTATTTGTATACTCTTGTCCCCTAGTTTCTTCTCTCCACTCTTCTCTGTTTGTGCTCCCCTTGCCTTTATTTGCTGAAAAAGAAAGACATAAACACATAAAAACTTTTCTGTGAAAACTAAATAAGGAAAAGAACTTATTAAAGATTCAGGTTGCCTCCTGAAAAGCGCTTGTTTTAGGTCTTTAGCTTGACCATGTCTCTTCAGTGAGGTCAGGGTCCTGCAGGGATTGACACCACCTCTTGGTTCCCCTCGCCTTCTTGAATTTCCTTCTTCAGGCCTTGGTCTTCGCTTGCATTCTCATCTTCAGAAATCAGAAGTGTATCTCCAGGAATGTAGGGCTTCAGTCTTTGACCGTTTACAAGGAAGATACCTCCAGAAGTACTTTGCACTTGGATAGCACCACTTTGCAGAATCTTCTTCACCTTGCAAGGGCCATACCATCTTGACCTGAATTTACCAGGAAATAAATGAAACCTAGTATCATAGACCAATACCAACTGTCTAAGATGAAATTCCTTCCTCAATATATGCTTGTCATGCCAAATCTTGGTCTCTTCTTTGTAGATTCTTGCACTCTCGTAAGAGTCACCTCTCAGTTCTTCCATTTCACAGAGTTGAAGTTTTCTATATTTCTGTGCTGCATCAAGGTCAATATTGAGTTTCCTTAGTGCCCATTGAGCTTTGTGTTCAAGTTCAACTGGTAGATGCCATGCTTTTCCATATATTAACCTGAATGATGACATTCCAATTGGTGTTTTATAGGCTGTCCTATATGCCCACATTGTGTCTGGCAATTTCAGTACCCAATAAGACCTTGACTTTGACACTACCTTCTCGAGGATAGCCTTTATTTCTCTATTAGACAGCTCCACTTGTCCGTTTGCTTGTGGGTGGTATTGAGTTGTAATTCTGTGGTTATCAACTCCATATTTTGCTAAGAGAGATTCTAATTGGGAATTGTTAAAATGCGTCCCTCCATCACTGATAACAATCCGTGGCCCACCAAATCTTGGAAAGATCACTTGCTTGAATAAGTTGCAAACTGACTTGGAATCAGCATTGATGGTTGGTACAACCTCAACCCATTTTGACACATAGTCCACTGCCACCAATATGTATTTGTACCCTTTTGATGATGGCAAGGGTCCAACATAATCAATTCTCCATACATCAAAGAGCTCTACTTCAAGAATTCCCTTTTGAGGCATCTCTTGCCTTTTTGAAATCTTTCCAATTCTTTGACAAGGATCACAAGCTTCAATATAGGAATGCACATCCTTGAATAAGGTTGGCCAGTAAAATCCCGCTTGCAAAATTTTTGCTTGAGTCTTTTTAGTACTTGCATGACCTCCATAAGGGGATGAATGACGATGATAGACCACACTTTTAATTTCACTTTCCGGCAAGCATCTTCGAACAACCATCAGCACAATGTTCGAATTAGTAAGGTTCGTCCCAAAATACGTGCTTCACATCAGATAGGAATTTCTTCTTCTTTTGATACCCAAAATCTATAGGGACTTTGTTACAAACCAGATAATTAACTATATCTGCATACCATGGTGTATAGTTTTGTATACTAGTCACTTGCATTAGATTGCTCCCTAGTAAAACATCATTGGTAGGTAAGGAGTCTACTGTATTGTTTTGCAATCTCGACAAGTGATCTGCCACGACATTTTCAGCTCCTTTCTTGTCCGTGATTTCCACATCAAATTCTTGTAGCAAGAGTATCCATCTAATTAACCTTGGCTTGGCTTCTTTCCTGTTGAGTAAATATCTGATTGCAGTGTGGTCTGTGTAAACTACACAATGGGACCCCACAAGATATTGCCTGAATTTGTCAAAAGCATACACTACCGCCAACAGCTCCTTTTCGGTGGTTGTGTATTAGCTTGAGAACCATCAAGTGTTTTGCTAGCATAGTATATTACATGCAAATCTTTCCCTTTTCTTTGTGCAAGTACTGCACCTACAGCGAAGTCGCCTGCATCGCACATTATCTGAAATGGTAATTCCCAGTCAGGGGGTTGCACTACTGGAGCAGTGACCAATGCTTCCTTGAGCAAATTGAAGGATTTTTCACATTCTGTGTCATAATTGAACTTAACATCATTGTTTAGGAGATTAGTGAGGGGTTTGGCTATCTTGGAGAAATCCTTTATGAATCTTCTATAGAACCCAGCATGTCCCAAAAAGCTCCTCACTCCCTTCACATTTACAGGTGGTGGAAGTTTTGATATTACTTCAATTTTTGCTTGATCAACCTCAATTCCTCTTTCAGATACCAAATGTCCCAAAATAACACCTTCCTTTACAAGAAACTGACACTTCTCCCAGTTTAGGGCTAGATTGTGTTTCGAACACCTCTGAAGAACTGCTGCCAGATTGTTCAAGCAATCTTCATAACTTTTTCCAACGACTGTAATATCATCTATGAACACCTCCACTATGATTCCTATCATATCAGAGAATATGGAGAGCATAAACCTTTGAAATGTTGGGGGTGCATTACAAAGTCCATAAGCTAGTCTTTTGTAAGAAAATGTTCCGTATGGGCAAGTGAAAGTTGTTTTATCTTGATCATCCGGGTGAATTGGGATTTGCAAGAATCCTGAATACCCATCTAAGCAGCAGAAATATTCATGCCCAGCAAGCCTTTCCAGCATTTGGTCAATAAAAGGTAAAGGAAAATGGTCCTTCCTCATTACTTCATTTAACTTTCTGAAATCATTGACCATTCTCCACCATGTGACAGTCCTACTAGGAATCGTTTGCCCTTGTTTTTTCATGACAGTTATTCCTCCTTTTTTGGGCACCATGTGAATGGGACTCACCCACTCACTGTCCGAAATTGGGTATATGATATCAGTAGAGACCAATTTAAGAATCTCCTTTTTGATGACCTCTTGCAAATGGGGATTTAACCTTCTTTGACTTTCTCTAATTGGCACACTACTTTCTTTCAAGTAAATCCTATGAGAGCAGACAGCAGGGTTTATCCCTTTCATATCATCAATTAAATATCCAATAACATCCTTGTACTTTTGCAAAACTGCTTGAAGCCCTTTTATTTGCCTTTCCGTCAACTCACTATTTATGATAATTGGCCACTGGTTTTCATTGTCTAAGAAGCATACTTCAAACTTTCTGGAAGTTGTTTCATTTCTATTTGCCTTGGTTGCATCTTCTCTAATGGCCTTGCACTGCTTTCCAACATGCTCACAGGTCTGATTTCCTTATATCTAATTTCACTATTTTCCTCCTCAACTACTTCACAACAATTACTTCCATACCTCTCTTCATAACCTTCTTCCACACATTTCTGTAGTGTATCAATTCTGTAGTAGTGTTCTTCTCTTTGCGGAACATGTGTTGCATGCATCATGTAAAACTCCACCTTTTCATTTCCAAACCTCAAGCTCAATTTAGCTTCTTAGACATCAATAAGTGCACCAGCTGAGGCCAAAAATGGTCCTCCAAGCATCACGGCCTCACTTTTGTCCTCCATATCTAGAACTACAAAGTCAAACGGATAAGCAAACTTCCCAACTTTTATTGGAACATCCACAAGAATTCCAACCGGTTTGCTATATGTTCTGTTGGCTAACTGAAGTGTTATTGCAGTTGGATTTAATTCTCCCAAGAACATCCTTTTGCTAACTGAATGTGGTAGCACACTAACACTTGAGCCCAGGTCACACAGAGCATTGTAAGTTTTGTTTCCAATCGGACATGGTACACAAAAGCTTCCTGGATCATCCAATTTTTCATGCATGGAATTCTGAATTATTGCACTACATTCTTTTGATAGAGTCACTACTTCTGGTTCAGACATGCTTCTTTTCTTTGTTAATAATTCCTGAAATATTTTGCATACATTGGAACATGCAAGACAGCTTCTAGAATAGGAATAGTAATCTGAACTCCCTTCATAATTTCCAAGAATTTGGATAATTGCTTGTCATCTTTGGGTTTGTTGAACCGCTCAGGAAAAGGAATGTTGTTGGTTGTTATTGCTTCCTCTAGCAAAGGCTCAGCTGTTTGAAAACCAGGAAAGTCGACTTCAGTTTCAATTTGATTATCAACTTCTTTCTCCTTTAATTTCTCAGATGATGTTGAATGTGGAGTTCCGGATGAACTTGGCCTCATAGCAGGAGGCACATATGTGTCCGGAGTAGGAAGTAATGGTACTGTCATAACTCCACTCCTTGTAGTCACTGCATCAACTGAAGATATTGCCCCATAGTGAGCTTTTGGGTTTGGAATTGGTTGAGCAGGCAGCCTTGCTTCATTTTCTCCCACCATACTATCAATCTTGCTCGCAAGCATCTTAACAGAGTCTTTTAAGCCTTTAAATTCATTTGTCATCTTGCTAATCAATTCCAACTGCATCTTCATGATTTCCTCCATTCATTTGACTAAACATTTTGTTGTTCATTCTGCCTCGGCACTTGAAATTGACTTGGATGATTTGGTGGTCGATTTCCTTGTACTGTCAATCCACTTGCATATAACTAATTGTTCTTGTACGACAAGTTTGGATGGTTCTTCCAAGAAGGATCGTAGCTATTTGAGAATGGACATTTACTTTTGGCATAACTCACTTCTGAAACCGATGATCCAATTGCTGAATAAAAGGTACATTCTCCTAAAGGATGGCCTGCTTGGCCACATACATCACACATTTGAGGCACACTTACTGAAGCTACAGATGTACCGATGCAATTTGACATGATACTGTCCATCTTCTTGTTCAAAATGTCAATCTGTGCTGCCATGTTATCATTTGCAGTAACATTTACACACCTGGATGCAGTGGTGCTATTTCTCTCTCACTCGACCATTAGAAATGATGAGACACCATACTTTCAATCAATGCAAATGCTTCATCAAGTGTTTTGTTCATGATTCCTCCTCCGGCAGCAAAATCAACAAAAGCTCGGGTGTGAGTGGTCAATCCTTTGTAAAGGGTTTGTAACACCAGCCATCTTTCTAACCCATGATGAGGACACATTCTGATTAAAGAGTTGAATCGTTGCCATGCATCATACAAACTTTCTCCATCATATTGAGTAAACCTTGTTAACTTGTCCCTTTCAGCAACTTTTGTTGGTGGAAAGTATCTCTCAAGAAATGTCTGCAATAAAGTCTCCCAAGTATTCTTCAGATGTTCCGGCAATGAGTGAAGCCATACTCTTGCTCCATCTCTTAAGGAAAATGGAAATAGTGACAATCTGATAACACTCGGTGAAACTCCATTTTGCCTGAGGGTGTTACAATACTCCAAGAAAGTCCTTATATGCTCATGTGGGTCTTCTAAAGCTGTTCCACCAAATCTGGACTATTGTACCATGTTAATCAGAGCTGGCTTCAATTAAAAATTGTTTGCCTGAATAATTGGTTGCACGATTTCTCCTGGAATCCCATGATCTCTTGGGATCCACAAGTCCCTGAACAAAGGTACTGGATCCGGCATCTTTTCGTCTTCTTGATCTTCTAGAATTTCAGCAAATTGAATCTCTGTTTGATTCTCTCTTCTTCTTCTCAATAAAGTCTTCCTTTCAATTTCTGGATCAAATGGCTCTAGTGAACTTTCTTCAGATTGTAACATAAGACAATTTCCTGTAAAGTTCTTGAAATTGACACATGCTAGTTCTTTTTCAAACCCGCAACCAATGTTAGGAAATGGTTAGTTGCCAGCAATACTATGGAATCGACCTAAACTAAATCCTGATCTGCTTCTACTAATGTGGTAATGAAATTAAGATCCCCGGCAACGGCGCCAAAATGATCGAAAGTCGGTATAGTTATTTTAGAATGTCGATTCTCCACAGGGATCGAAGCATGCATTTCAAACATTCAGGGCAACAGAAAATTTGGTCTTAATTGAGCTAGAAACAACTTATCAGACTAATCGAACAGTCGTACAAGTAGCCACTGGATCAAAGCAAAACAAAATAATAAACAACAAAGGTTAAGGGTTCAGAAATAGGTCTGCCTTTTTGTCACCATTCTGATTAATCAAACACACAAACAAGTACTAGCAAAGGAAAGAGGATTCAGTCGCTCATAACTACTCACACAGAAAATCAAGATCACTAGGTAACTTAGTAAGTATTCTCACAGTAATTTTCACCAACTAACTCATGTCCATGCAACAACTCACAGCAATTCAGCAAGGATTCATAGGGATTCAGCGAAGATGCACAGGTAACAGAGTAAGGGCCTCTTTGATTCGTAGGATTGCAAAAACACTGGAATAGGAAAAACGTAGGATTGAAATGGCATGTCCATTGGATCCCTATAGGATTTGAGTTTGTTTGATTGTGTCATGGGAAAAGCATAGGATTTCTTCCAAGAGGTTGGAGTGGATGTTAGAATTCCTGTGAAATGTAGTACAAATAAATCCGTAGGAAAATATCCTACAAGATTCAATCCTACGAATCAAACGACAAACGTAGGAAAAATTTCTAAGGATTCTAATCCTTCAAAAATCCTATGAAGATCCTTTGAATCAAAGAGACCCTAAGTTTTAGACCCAGCAGTACATATATTCAGTTAACAGAAACAAGAGAAGAGGGAGATTCAGAGCCTATGGGACTTGATGATCTTCAATTCTAAGTTGTAGATGCTGCAGGCGAAGACGAGTAACAGAGGAGATCCCTTGGGCAGAAACTGTAGCATGATGAAGAGCTCAGTGCAGATCAGCCGCCCTTGTCCCTGGTCCGGAGCAGAGCACCACCGGGAGCCCGACGCCCCGTCCAGTGAGTCGAGGAGATGTCGCAGCGGCGGTCGTCGGTGTTGGAGAGGAGCAGCAGCGAGCATTGGGGTTGGAGAGGAATATCAGTGGTCGTCGGAGTTGGAGAAGAGCAGCAACACGCGTCAAGGTTGGAGAAGAGAAGTGGATCGCCAGTCAAGGGCGGCAGGGAGGTGGAGCGCGCCATCAGGAAGGGGCAGCCTCGTGGTGGATCGGGCGCCACCGCCAGCCACCTGACACCCTCTTCTCACCTGTCTTTCCTTCGATCTGGTCCCTCCCCTCGATCTGGTTCTTCCCCTCGATCCCCTTTCTTCCCTCCTTCGGTCTGGTGGGTGAGCAGCGAGGAGAGCGAGAGAAAGGAGTCGGCCCCCTGGTTCTTTTTTCCTTCGACCCCCTTCTCCAATCTATGTGGTAGGGGTAGCGCGTGGAATCAGACGCCCCGTCTGTTGAGTCACGTGACGCGCCTGGCTCCGGCTCCTCTCACGCGCGTCACTGGACGCCTCCTCTGGTTCTTTGCAATTAGCTCCTTCCAGTTCTATATTCTCACGCAAGATGATCATCGGTCCAGTGTTGTAAGCACTTTCGATGGAGTTTGGGTGCCTAAACGCACCAGTCCTGCAAAGTATGAATAAGTGTTGTAAAAATATCATAATAGGAATATTTCTGCACAAATGAAAACTTTATAAGTAGATATTGTGGTCTTATGTTTAATTTGTGATGCAAAAAGGCTCAAAATACTATATGAATGAATGTGCTATCAAAGAAAGGCTCAAAATACTATGGCTTCATGAAACTTTGTTGTCAACAAAATTATTGGCATGAGTACATTACGTACTCAACATGCCTCCCTCGGGAAGGTCCTAATAGCTACATGTGGTTTCAAAGGAAGGCTGTATGGCTCATTCAAATAAAAGCTAATTTTGTTTAAAATAACATAGTAGTTGGACAATAGCAGTTTTAGATGAAAACATGTTTTATCTCTAGAATAACTTTCATCAAAGTGAGGATCCTCAATCAACTCACACTCTTCATAGGTTCCAAGAATAGGGGCAAAGAGTGAATAAGCAAGACAGGTCTTGTACGTCAAGAAAGATTCATCTGTCGTCCATGACCATGGACACGACTATTCGAATAGTTTTACACTCTGCAGAGGTTGTACACTTTACCCACGCGACACAATCCCGACTTGTTGCCACCAGTGGCCGCTGGCGTAGTACACCATTTAGTATACCGGCAGGGAGATTGTGATGAGGTCTTTCATTAGACCACACATACTATGCCAAGCCCACTAGGTTTCAACACCAAAGTAACCACAGTTCACAGTCTGGGCCCCCATTTTGTGCCGAGGATACTCCTCGCAAGGCAGCTATCCCATCTGTGGTACGGCGATGACGATAATAAGGGTGAAGTAACTAATCAACCAAGCCACTGCCCATATAGCATGTGGTTGTATTATTAACACAATCTCCAAATCCAAGACTTATTAGGCCTCATGCGGCACGGACGACTGGTTTCCCCTTCAACTTGTGAAGGGCAGCCAACCACTCCTTCAATCCTTGATTCAGCTGTCGCATGCGCCAGTATTCAGCTGGTAAATTTCACCCAGAGCAAAAGAGGATAGACAAGATCAACAAGAGCCAACCGGCCTAGCTCAGCGAGCTCAGCAATAAGTTCCAAGTGCCCATGATCCGAAGATCATTCAACAAACACCTATAGGGTGATGAGCATGGCTAAGCATTTCTACTCTACCAGAATACTATAATTCTACTCAGGTGTCAAATGAGTAGGCGACAAGCAGATCAAGGTAATGTGTTTATCGACATGCTATCTATGAGAATAAAAAGCATGCATGTAGTAACCATAAAACACAATGCAATTTTGTAAAGCATAGGATAAGTACGATCAAAGAAGGAGGCATGCCTTCGTTGTTGAGTCCTTCTTCGGTAACCAGATTGTGCCCATGACCAACATCGCCAGTCCCTACTCGTCGTAACGATATCAAAAGACAATAATAAATACCAAATAACATCCAAAACAACAATAAGAATGGATGGATAGCAAGATATTGATCAAATGGAGATTGCAAAAGGAGATAGCATGATTGGAAGGTAAGAGAGATGATTCAATGAAGTGACATCGTTTTAAGTTGACACGGCTCAGGAAGGTTTGGCGATCAAGACTAACGTTTTGATAAGAACTATGTTATTGACCACAAGTAGTGCCCACTACACAACTTAGCTAATAGGAAACCACCATATAACCAGCACAATGGTATCAACACCCATGAAAGGAAACCATCTAATGCATTTAACTACGCAATCATAGCATGACAGGACAAAGGTAGAAGTTAACCACAAATAAATATTTAGATAGAATCTAAATATTTATATTGGTCAATAGCAGCAAAGCATATACATCAATTGTACTAAAAATTCAAGAGCAAGCATTCCCTAAGACAAAAAAACACACATTACAAACCATACTAGTTAAGCAATCAAATATCATTCAACAACAACTTGATTTGAGTTGGATCTAGGTTTGTTCCTAAAGCAAAACTAAATGATATCGATCCAATATTACAAACCAAACATATGCCAACTAATACAAACAAGTTAAATAACTTGCCAAATAATTAACACTTGTCTTATACATGACATTGTAATACAAGCTAATGTAAACTCATCCTACCACAAGCAAGAACATGGCATGATTGCGAGTAACAATTAACCACAAATAAATATTTAGACACTTCTAAATATTTATAATGGCTAACATCAAGGAGAATCAAACGTCAATCACAACCAGTATTGGGAACACTTCTATAACAAGATCAACTCAATACTATGGTGAAGCTATATAAACAACTAAATAATAAGACACATATCTTACAAGGCATGTGAATCTAGAATCATGAATAGGTCTTAATTAATAGCACAACATCAAATATACAAGTGATCATGGGAAGACACTGAACTGGAGTATGCTCTTAATAATAAAGAACAACTAATACCCAAGAACCACTAGCAATAAGATTACCAACACATGCTTAAAACAACAAGCAACCTATGCACGGTAAGCATGAAAGGTAAACTATTATATGCATGTGACGAACCATTCCAACACGTCTAAAACACTCATACTAAAAGAGAAAAGTCAAGCATATATAAGCAACACACAAACAACTATAACTCATGTAATATAATAACACAAAGTCACTAGCATCACTTGATGTCTAGACTTAGGCATACCACAAATGCAACAGCTAAATAAAGTAGTTATGACAAGAAGACATGTATAATCATCACAAGAGATGCGAGAATAGCATGCAATCCCTAAATACTAGTTATGACTGTAAGCACACCGAGGACGCATACTAAGCATGTAGGCAAGTAATACTAGAGCATGGCATCGACAACATTAAGCAATGTACAATACTAGCATGAGTAATGAGATGACATGCATTTCCTATCTATTACAACTTACACTTGTAAAGACATAACATAACCACTGGGAATGATCTATACAATGAATTGATACACTGACACACTATGCAATCTAGTCATACAATCATAACAACATGGCATAGCAATCTAGTCATACAATCATAACAACATATGGCATAGTATTCTATAAGCAAGAAGTTATTGAATAAAAGAACATATGATACCTAAAAACTGCTATCATGTATATTTAACAAGTAAGGCTAACCAATTCATGAACATAAGATACAAACTAGCAATGACATAACACATGGTAGGCATATACCAACATATGCATTCTACTCTGAGTAAGTACTAACACGGCATGTCTCTCAACTAAGCATGCGCAACTACCATCCCAGGTAAACAAAACATCTAGGATAATCCACAAGAAGTATAAATTAAATTATGTTATACAAGCATATACCATACATAGCAATACAAAACTGAATCATGACATGAAACAACCAACCACATGAAATAATAGATAACAAACATATACAAAACAAGAGGATCACCTAGGCAAAAAATGTGCGGCATGGATGAGAATGAATATGTAACCATATTTAAGATATCACCATGCTAAACAAAAATTAAATTAATTAAAACATGAAGTATCCCAAGATTAGATAAATAAAGCAACACATAGAAAAATCATGAGTTATAAGCATGGCAAACATTCACCAAAATTTGTACGCACACATAAAAGAGGACTATACCCAATACAACAAATCGTCAAGTGGAAACAACATGCAAAACTTAGTTTGAATAACTATAATCGATAAACAAATAAATTTGATAAGTCATATGTCACACACAAAATTATGAAACAACTAGCATGTACTCCTAGGCATACCAAGAAGATAATAAAAATAATGCTCAAGTTCATGCACATAGTTCAATTCCCCTGTAATCCAATAGGTCTAAAAATACAAATTAACAATCATATATGCTAAACTGAAACTAAAACAACCGAAGTGTTCCCACGATTATGTAGAACGTTTCGCATATTGGGCTTGATATTAA
The DNA here is from genome assembly GCF_002575655.3 of Aegilops tauschii subsp. strangulata. Taxonomy (NCBI): domain Eukaryota; kingdom Viridiplantae; phylum Streptophyta; class Magnoliopsida; order Poales; family Poaceae; genus Aegilops; species Aegilops tauschii. The sequence goes on from NC_053036.3 coordinate 235,951,664, forward strand.
CCAATGAAGGAAAAATATATATAAATACAGTAATTTCTCCGTTTCATGGCGACGGGAGTTATCTACGCACCCACGATAAAAAATAGGTAGAGCTATAATGTCTAGGGGATAGGATGGAGAAAGTAAAGCATGTGTGCAAACAGAGTTGGACGGTGGCTCACCAAAGAGAGGTTGAAGAGGATGATGCCATGACAAGATGTTGAGGTGCTTGATGCACCATCAATGTAGTTGTTCAATGGTGTGGTAGAAGATGTTGGCATGCTTGTGCACGTTTATACCCGTAGGAGGCCCACCGGGCAGGTTTAGTTAGGGGCTTAGCCCACAAGTTATCTTATTTTTATTAGCATCATGGTTATATAAAAAAGCTGTAAGACTCTTTTGGGGATTAAGTAATAAGACAATTCTATTGCCCGGCTCCAAGAGGAGGCGGAAACCCTAAACCCTAGCCGCCTCATGTTCCGCCGCCGCCTCCTCCCATGCGCACGACGGCGCCCAGCCGCCGGTGGCCGCGTGCTCGCCCGCGTCCAACTCCCTCCTTCCCCTACAACCTCCGGCCTAGACTCGGTAGAACCCTAGCTCCTACCACCTTGGTATCAGTTAGCTCCGTTCCGATCATGTCTTCATCGTCGCCAACCCCATCGCTTTCGCTGCTGACCGGCACCACCGCGCCGCTGGCCCTCTCCACCGTGCTGCTGTCCTCCCCACCCACGCCGCTGGTCTCCAACGCTGGCGCCTCCACCGCCCAAATGCCGGCGCCCTCCACCGCGCCGCCAGCAGCCGTCTACACCCCGGAGGAGGTCACCGGGGTCCTCCACGACCTCGTCATAGCTGTCCAGGGGATCCGGTTGTACCTAGCCAGCCCCTACGGGCCTCCGCCGCCCCTGCCGCCGGCCGCCGCTACCGGGCCGCGAGCCTTGCCGTGGTACTCGCCGCACGCAGTAGCCTCCGTGGCGCTCGCTGGGCCACTGCAGCCCTAGCTGCAGCTGCAGCCGCTGCCCGCCACCACCCTGCAGTGGCCGAAGTGGCCGGTGTCGGCCCTCGCAGCGCCTCCCGCGCTCACCGCCCCCTTCCAGCAACCGCCGCCGTTTCCGGCTCCTCCGCCGTTCAGCACTGGGCCAGGCCCGACCACGCCGGGAGGCGTCCCGATCCAACAGGTCCACTTTCCACCGTCACCGTCACCGCTCCCGGCCTGGCTGTCTGGATCGTCGCCGCAGCTCGTCTACACTATGGCCGGGGACCAGCCGGGGACCAGCCGGTGCCCATCCTGTAGTACGGCGATCCATACAGCTCTGCGGGTCCCTATGCAGGCCGCGCCGACCCGTCATTCCGCGGGGGACCCCCGGTCTCCACCGACCGGGCGCCACCATCCTCGTTGTTCCGCACCTCCGAGCCATTCGGCCACGGCGGTCATACCCAGACGCCGCCACGATTCGCCAAGATCGACTTCGCCACCTATGACGGTACTGAGGACCCCCTCAACTGCCTCAATCAGTGCTAGCAGTTCTTCCGCGGGTAGCGCACTTGTGTCGGATCGCACCTGGCTTGCCTCCTACCACCTCCGGGGCGCAGCACAGACGTGGTATTACGCCCTCGAGCAGGACAAGGGCGGCATGCCCCCTTGGGAGCGCTTTCACGAGCTATGCCTCCTTCGTTTTGGGCCGCCGATCCGCGGGAGCCGCCCGGCGGAGCTCGGCCACCTTCCCTTCACCTCCATGGTGCAGGACTTCACCGACTGTTTCTAGGCTTTGGCATGCCATGCGCTGGGTGTGACGGCGCAGCAGCGGGCCGAGCTCTTCGTCGGCGGTCTTCCGGATCACATCCGCGTGGACGTGGAGCTGTGGGGCCCCCAGGACCTCCATACGGCCATGTACTACGCGCGCGCCTTCGAGCGTCGCGCGCAGGCCTTGCAGCAAGCGACACCGGCTCGAGGTGGCCGACAGGCTGCCAGACCGCCCCCGACAGCACCTGTGCCAGGCCGGATGCCCCCGGCCGCTCCAGCAGCGACCACTACTGCCGCGACGCGGCCTTTCCGTCGGCTCTCTCAGGCCGAGCAACTCGAGCAACGACGCCAGGGGCTTTTCCATAACTGCGATGAGCCCTACGCGCCGGGCCACGTCTGCCCGCGCCTCATCTACTTGGAGACGGCCGATTACGTCAAGGAGGACACACCCACCGACGAGCTTGGCGAGTTGCCGCCACCAGCGGCTGCGGAGGCCGCCCCCGAGCCTGCTCCGATGACAGCACTCGTGGTCTCGCTCCATGCGCTTGCCGGCATCCGTGACGAGCGGACTATGCTTTTGCCGGTGACGATTCACGGCGAGCGCCTGGTGGCCCACCTGGATACTGGCTCCACACACAACTTCCTGCCTGAGGCTGCGCTTCAGCCAACAGGCAGGGAGCAACTTTGGGTCACCGTGGCTAATGGCGACCGCCTCCGGTGCCATGGGCTGGCGCGGAACGTGCCCATCACCATTGGCGATGAGCACTTCACCATCACGTGCGCCGGCATCGACTTGGGCTGCTTCGACTTCATCCTCGGCATGGACTTCTTGCGGACTCTCGGTCCCATCCTCTGGGACTTCGACGCCCTGACAATGACCTTCTGGTGTCTCGGCCACCGCGTCCGGTGGGAGGGCATTAGGGGCGCCTCACCAGCAACGCCGCAGCTCCAGCTGGCTGCGACCGCCACCGAGGCCGAGCACCCACTATTGGATCACCTCCTGCAGCAGCACGGCGACCTCTTCGACGAGCCTCAGGGCCTTCCGCCAGCCCGGGTGTATGATCACCGCATTCATATCCTGCCGGGCTCGGCGTCGGTTGTAGTGCAGCCCTACCGCTATCCCCAGCTGCAGAAGGACAAGCTGGAGCGGCAGTGTGCGCTCATGCTTGCCTTGGGCATCATTCGAATCTTCACATCGTTGTTTTCGGTGCCGGTCCTCCTCGTCCGCAAGTCGGACGACACGTGGCACTTCAACATCAACTACTGCGCCCTTAATGCCACGACGCTCAAGGACAAGTTTCCTATTCCAGTGGTCGATGAGCTCCTGGACGAGCTACATGGGGCGCGCTTCTTCACCAAGCTCGACCTCCGGTTGGGCTACCACCAGGTGCGGATGCACCTGGAATATGTTGCCAATACGGCGTTTTGGACTCATCATGGCCACTTCGAGTTCTTGGTGATGCCTTTTGGCCTCTCCAACGCACCGGTGACTTTCCAGGCTTTGATGAACGACGTCCTCCGCCCCTACTTGCGTTGGTTTGTGCTCGTTTTCTTTGGTGATATTCTTATCTGCAGCGCCTCGTGGGCGGAGCACCTTCAGCACATCACCTTCGTCTTCAACGAGCTTCGAGCGCACCATCTTCATCTTAAGCGCTCGAAGTGCTCGTTCGGGATGCCTTCAGTTGCCTACCTCGGCCATGTCATCTCAACCGAGGGGGTTGCCATGGACGCCGACAAGGTGGCGGCCCTCGCCGCCTGGCCGACACCACACTCACCGCGGGCTCTTCGCGGCTTCCTGGGCCTCGCGGGGTACTATCGGAAATTTATCCGGGAGTTCGGCCTCATCGCGTCCCCACTCACGCGCCTACTCCGTCGCGACGCCTTTGCCTGGGATGAGGAGGCGACAGCGGCGTTCGAGGCCCTCAAGGGGGGCCTCACGACGGACCCCGTTCTTCAAGATGGACTGGGACGCCTCCGGTGCAGGGTTCGGCGCCGTCCTTCATTAGGGCGATGGACCCCTCGCCTTCTTCAGCAGGCCCTCCGCCGCGCGCCATCTTAAGCTCGCGGCTTATGAGCGGGAGCTCATGGCTTGGTGTAGGCGGTGTGCCATTGGCGGCCCTATCTTTGGGGCTGGTCATTCCGGATTCGCATGGACCACTACAGCCTCAAGTTCTTATTGGACCAGAGGCTGTCTACCGTGCCGCAGCACCAGTAGATCAGTAAGCTCTTTGGCTTCGACTTCACCGTCGAGTATCGTCCGGGCCGCCTTAACACCGTGGCCGATGCCCTGTCTCGCCACGACACCGCCGTCGGCGACTCCGAGGGGGCGGCGCTCTACATCCACTCGGGGCCCTCTTTCACCCTCTTGGCCGACATTCGTCGGGCCACCGCGGCCACGCCGGACGCGCTGCTCCTTCAGCAGCGACTTTCTACGGGTGACCTGGAGGAGCCATGGCGCCTCGCAGACGGCTTGCTCCTGCATGGGCGCCGTATCTTCGTGTCGGCGCACGACGATCTCCGTCACCAGGTTCTGCTGCTGGCCCACTCGGCGGGCCACGAGGGTGTGCAGAAAACCCTCCACCATCTCCGCGCCGACTTCTACATCCCCGGTGATCGGGCCCTGTTCCATGACTGGGCGCGGTCTTGTGTGACGTGCCAGCGCAACAAGACGGAGACACCATGGCCGGCTGGTCTGCTACAGCCCTTGGAGCTGTCGTCTCAGGTCTGGGCTGATATTTCCATGGACTTCATCGAGGGCCTCCCCAAGGTGGGCGGCAAGTCCGTCGTCCTCACGGTGGTCGACCGCTTCTCCAAGTATGCTCATTTCATCGCACTCGGCCATCCCTACACTGCCGCGTCCCTACACTGGCGCGTCTGTGGCCCGTGCCTTCTTCGACGGCATTGTCCTCCTCCATGGGTTTCCCTCTTCGATCGCAGCGATCGAGACCCGGTGTTCATGGGGCATGTCTGGCGCGATCTCTTCCGGATGGCGGGCGTGAAGCTCCGCCTGAGCACGGCCTTCCACCCTCAGACGGACGGCCAATCTGAGGTCGTCAACAAGGTGATTGCCATGTATTTGCGTTGTGTCACAGGTGATCGTCCTCACGCTTGGGTGGAATGGCTCACGTGGGTGGAGTATTGCTACAACACCTCCTATCACTCCGCCCTGCGCGCCACGCCATTTGAGGTGGTCTACGGCAGACCGCCCCCGCCCATCCTGCCGGTTGACCCGGCGACGGCTCGGACGGAGGCGGCCGGCGATCTTCTTCGGAGCCGTGACAAGATGCTGGCAGAGGTACGGCAATGCCTCATTCAGGCCCAGCAGCTGGCCAAGCACTACTACGACGGCCATCATCGTGAGACAGAGTTCGCGGTGGGTGATTGGGTATGGCTGCGTCTCCTTCACCGCTCTACGCAGTCACTGGACCCACGCGCGAAGCGCAAGTTGGGCCCCAGCTACGCCGGCCCCTTTTCTGTCTTGGAGCGCATCGGGCAGGTGGCCTATCGCCTTCAGCTTCCGGTCGGTGCCCGCATCCACAACGTCTTCCATGTGGGGCTGCTGAAGCCCTTCCGTGGGGAGCCACCGACGGCCACCCCCGCACTTCCTCCGACCTCCGACGGGCGCCTCCTTCCGGGACCGGAGAAGGTGTTGCAGGCCCAGCTACGTCACGAGGTGTGGGACTTGTTTATCCAGTGGGCTGGACTTCCAGAGGAGGAGGAGCGTGACGAGTTCCGCCAACACTACCAGACTTCCAGCTCGAGGACGAGCTGTTTGCGCAGGCGGGGAGAGATGTTATGACCGGGGTAACTTATACCCGTAGGGGGGCCACTGGGCAGGTTTAGTTAAGGGCTTAGCCCACAAGTTATCTTATTTTTATTAGCATCATGGTTATATAAACAAGTTGTAAGACTCTTTTGGAGATTAAGCAATAAGACAATTCTATGCCCGGCTCCCAGAGGAGCCGGAAACCCTAAACCCTAGCCGCCTCCTCCCATGCGCACAACGGCGCCTAGCCGCCGGCGGCCGCGTGCTCGCCTGCGTCCAATTCCCTCCTTCCCCTACAACCTCCGGTCTAGACCCGGTAGAACCCTAGCTCCTACCAACTTGATGCAAAGAAGATGTACATCGTGGAGTCTCTCGAGCAACGGCGACATCACCCCGAGGAGTAGTAGCGGCACGGCTCCATCGTGCGCACGACCAACAATGACGAACGGATGGAGTAAGATGTCTAGGAGGTACTCTGGACGATGTTGAGCATGCGTGCAAAAGGAATTGAACAGTGGCTCGCCGAGTTTGACGGAACGGTGCAACGAACTTGATGAACAGTGTACGACATGCGGAATTCTTTGTGTGTGATTGACAGATTGCGTTCTTTCTTCTCTGAATTGATTCACGGCATGGATGATGATCTTCTGGCGCGAGGGTTCGTGCTAAGATGGTCCAAGTCACCGGGATAGAGCATCGATGTCCACGGAGCACCATTCTTTGTGGATGAATTTTGGAAGAAAAGAGAAGGAAGAGGGCAGGAGGTCTGAGGGGAACGGCAGAGGAGGTCGGGAGGCATCTCTAGATATCCCCAAAACTGAAAATGGTCAGAGATCAAGGGATTTAAGGAAAATGCATGTTCATGGCTGTAGGTTTTCTCTTCTGTGGTGGTTGTAAGATTGGTCTGTAGGTGCGTGCGTGATCCTGGGTGGAAGAGGGAGATGAAGCGCTTGGGTCTGGCGCTGGGAGATGGAAAGTAAAGAGAAATAAGGCAAGAGAGGATTTCAAATGATAGAATTAAAAGAAAGGCATTAGTTACATGTCGTTTCAATTTTCTATGTAAGTTCGTGGGAAGAACAAGCAGCTATGTGATGAGTGGGCCAATGCCTAGGTGGAAAGGAAATAGAGTGGAAGAAAAAATATTGAGCTAGACCCATTCGGTTTAGAAGAAAAATAATATTGTGAGATACACTCAGGGATGAGAAAGTGAGATGATGAGCCATGGGTATTTCGCCCAGAGTTTAAGAAGGGAAAGAAATTGCTTTTCCTTTTAGGAAAGCATATAGAAGGAAAAGAAGCTCAGACAATCAAACGAACTTCGGATAAACAAAAGAAATTTAATGATGCATATTATGATATGCAGAAGATGAGAAAATGAAGTCCGTCTAAAAGAAAAGAACGAAACCAAATTTTAGTTTGCGTTGGCATTAATTCAAATTAAACCTTCCAAATAATAAAAATTCAAATTATGTTCTTGTTAACAAATAAAACAAACAAAATTTTCTGGCCCTACTTGTTGAAAACTTTTTCTTAAACATTCCGAGATCGGGATGTTATAGTGGTCTGGGTCCGTTAAACGGCGAGAGAACACTGAGCCAGGCGCACGAGAGTTCTCAACTCAAATAGAGTGCCAACTCGCTATATGGGCGCACCCGGCTCATGAGGTCGGGCATGCAATGCTTAGACCATGAGTCGGGTGCACGAGCGTGTCTGTGTCGCGCGTGCAACGTAGCCCCGCACGGTGCAAGAGAGGGCTCAAGCGGGCGCGACGCAAACCCACCGCGGAGAGGTGGCCCAAGACGCGCTTACGGCCCACGCTTTCTGGACACCTGTAGCAATGCGGCCGTGTGTAGAGCGTTCGCGGAGATCTAACGGTGGGGTGGCTATGGAGCCAGCTGTGGGAGGGCCCCACAGAACGAATAGAGCGGAGGGCACTCTCGCCAACAGAGGCTCCGCTACTTCTTGAGGTTGCGTTGGTTTTTCCCTTCAAGAGGAAAGGCTAATGCAGCAAAGTAGAGATAAGTATTTCCCACAGTTAAGAACCAATGTATCAATCCAGTAGGAGGTACACGCAAGACTCCAATAATAGCACCTACACAAACAAACAAATACTAGCTTCCACCCAACGTGATAAAGGCGTTGTTAATCCCTTCATGGTTACTTGCAAAGATGAGATCTGATAGAGATAGGTATAAAAGATAAATAACAAGGCAAAATAAAGTAAAGGTAAATAAATTGCAGCAAGGTATTTTTTGTATTTTTGGTTTTATAGATCTGAAAATATATGATGAGAAATAGACCCGAGGGCCATAGTTTTCACTAGAGACTTCTCTCTTGAAAGAACACATATGGTGGGTAAACAAATTACTGTTGAGCAATTGATATAAAAGCGCAAAGTTATGACGATATCTAAGGCAATGATCATGAATATAGGCATCACATCTGTGACAAGTAGACCGACTCTTGCCTGCATCTACTACTATTACTCCACACATTGACCGCTATCCAGCATGCATCTAGTGTATTAAGTTAACAAGAACGGAGAAACGCCTTAAGCAAGATGACATGATGTAGAGGGTGTTGGGAACGCAGTAATTTCAAAAAAATTCCTACGCACACGCAGGATCTATCATGGTGATACATAGCAATGAGAGGGGAGAGTGGTGTCCACGTATCCTCGTAGACCGAAAGCGGAAGCGTTATGACAACACGGTTGATGTAGTCGTACGTCTTCACGATTGACCGATCCTAGTACCGAAAGTACGGCACCTCCGCGATCTGCACACGTTCAGCTCGGTGACGTCCCACGAACTCACGCTCCAGTAGAGTGTCGAGGGAGAGCTTCGTCAGCACGACGGCATGATGACGGTGATGATGAAGCTACGGGCGCAGGGCTTCGCCTAAGCACTATGACGATATGACCGAGGTGGATTATGGTGGAGGGGGGGCACCGCACACGGCTAAGAGATCAATGATCAACTTGTGTGTCTTTGGGGTGCCCCTGGCCACGTATATAAAGGAGCAAGGGGAGGGGGCCGGCGGCCTCATAGGGTGCGCCCCAAGGGGGGAATCCTACTACTACTAGGAGTAGGTTCCCCCTTTCCTAGACCAACTAGGAGGGGAAGGAAAGAGGAAGAGGGGAGAAGGAAAGAGGGGGCCGGCCCCCAAAGCCCTAAACCAATTCGGTTTGGGCCTAGGGGGCGCATCCCACACTTCCTTGCTGCCTTCTATTTCCACTAAGGCCCATGAAGGCCCATTGACCCCCACGGCGAATTCCCGTAACTCTCCGGTACTCCAAAAAATACCCGAATCACTCGGAACCTTTCCGATGTCCGAATATAGCCTTCCAATATATCGATCTTTACATCTCGACCATTTAGAGACTCCTCGTCATGTCAGTGATCTCATCCGGGACTCCGAACAACCTTCAGTACATCAAATCACATAAACTCATAATACCGACCGTCACCAAACGTTAAGCGTGCGAATCCTACGGGTTCGAGAACTATGTAGACATGACCGAGACACGTCTCCGGTCAATAACCAATAGCGGAACCTGGATGCTCATACTGGCTTCCACATATTCTACGAAGATCTTTATCGGTCAAACCGCATAACAACATACGTTGTTCCCTTTGTCATCGGTATGTTACTTGCCCGAGATTCGATCGTCGGTATCCCAATACCTAGTTCAATCTCGTACCGGCAAGTCTCTTTACTCTTTCCATAATGCATCATCCCGAAACTACTCATTAGTCACATTGCTTGCAAGGCTTATTGTGATGTGCATTACCGAGAGGGCTCGGAGATACCTCTTCGACAATCAGAGTGACAAATCCTAATCTTGATCTATGCCAACTCAACAAGTACCATCGGAGACACCTGTAGAGCACCTTTATAATCATCCAGTTACGTTGTGACATTTGGTAGCACACTAAGTGTTCCTCCGGTATTCGGGAGTTGCATAATCTCATAGTCATAGGAACATGTATAAGTCATGAAGAAAGCAATAGCAACATACTAAATGATCAAGTGCTAAGCTAACGGAATGGGTCAAGTCAATCACATCATTCTCTAATGATGTGATCCCGTTAATCAAATGACAACTCATGTCTATGGCTAGGAAACTTAACCATCTTTGATTCAACGAGCTAGACAAGTAGAGGCATACTAGTGACACTTTGTTTGTCTATGTATTCACACATGTACTAAGTTTCCGGTTAATAAAATTCCAGCATGAATAATGAACATTTATCATGATATAAGGAAATATAAATAACAACTTTATTATTGCATCTAGGACATATTTCCTTCAGTCTCCCACTTGGACTAGAATCAATAATCTAGTTCACATCACCATGTGATTTAACACCAATAGTTCACATCACCATGTGATTAACATCCATAGTTCACATCGCCATGTGACCAACACTCAAAGGGTTTACTAAAGTCAGTAATCTAGTTCACATCGCCATGTGATTAACACTCAGAGAGTACTAAGGTGTTTTTCTTGTGAGAGAAGTTTAGTCAATGGGTCTGCCAAATTCAGATCCGTATGTATTTTGCAAATTTCTATGTCTACAATGCTCTGCATGGAGCTACTTTAGCTAATTGCTCCCACTTTCAATATGTATCTGGATTGTGACTTAGAGTCATCCAGGTCGGTGTCAAAGCTTGCATCAACGTAACTATTTACGACGAACTCTTTATCACCTCCATAACCGAGAAATATTTCCTTAGTCCTCTAAGGATATTTTCGACCGCTGTCCAGTGATCTACTCCTAGATCAAAATTGTACTTCCTTGCCAAACTCAGGGCAGGGTATACAATAGGTCTAGTACACATCATGGCATACTTTATAGAACCTATGGCTGAGGCATAGGGAATGACTTTCATTCTCTCCCTATCTTCTGCCGTGGTCGGGCTTTGAGTCTTACTCAACTTCACACCTTGCAACACAGGCAAGAACTCTTTCTTTGACTGTTCCATTTTGAACTACTTCAAAAACTTGTCAAGGTATGTACTCATTGAAAAAACTTATCAAGCGTCTTGATCTATCTCTATAGATCTTGATGCTTAATATGTAAGCAGCTTCACCGAGGTCTTTCTTTGAAAAACTCCTTTCAAACACTCCTTTATGCTTTCCATAAAATTCGACATCATTTCCGATCGACAATATGTCATTTACATATACTTATCAGAAAGGTTGTAGTGCTCCCACTCACTTTCTTGTAAATACAGGCTTCTCCAAAAGTCTGTATAAAACCATATGCTTTGATCACACTATCAAAGCGTATATTCCAACTCCGAGAGGCTTGCACCAGCCCATAAATGGATTGCTAGAGCTTGGACACTTTGTTAGCACCTTTTGGATCGACAAAACCTTCTTGTTGTATCATACAACTCTTCTTTAAGATATCCGTTAAGAAATGTAGTTTTGACATCCATTTGCGAGATTTCATAAAATGTGGCAATTGCTAACATGATTCGGACAAACTTAAGCATCGCTACGAGTGAGAAAATCTTATCGTAGTCAACACCTTGAACTTGTCGAAAACCTTTTTCGACAATTCAAGATTTGTAGATAGTAACACTACTATCAGTGTCCGTCTTCCTCTTGAAGATCCATTTATTCTTAATGGCTTGCCAATCATCGGGCAAGTCAATCAAAGTCCATACTTTGTTCTCATACATGGATCACATCTCAGATTTCATGGCCTCAAGCCATTTCGTGGAATCTGGGCTCATCATCGCTTCCTCATAGTTCGTAGGTTCATCATGGTCAAGTAACATGACCTCCAGAACAGGATTACCGTACCACTCTGGTGCGGATCTTACTCTTGTTGACCTACGAAGTTCGGTAGTAACTTGATCAGAAGTTTCATGATCATCATCATTAGCTTCCTCACTAATTGGTGTAGGAATCACTGGAACTGATTTCTGTGATGAACTACTTTCCAATTCGGGAGAAGGTACAATTACCTCATCAAGTTCTACTTTCCTCCCACTCACTTCTTTCGAGAGAAACTCCTTCTCTAGAAAGTATCCATTTTAGCAATGAATATCTTGCCTTTGGATATGTGATAGAAGGTGTACCCAATAGTTTCCTTTGGGTATCCTATGAAGGTACATTTCTCCGATTTGGGTTCGAGCTTATCAGGTTGAAACTTTTTCACATAAGCATCGCCGCCCCAAACTTTTAAGAAATGACAGCTTAGGTTTCTTGCCAAACCACAGTTCATATGGTGTCGTCTCAACAGATTTAGATGGTGCCCTATTTAACGTGAATGCAGCTGTCTCTAATGCATAACCCCAAAACGATAGTGGTAAATCGGTAAGAGACATCATAGATCGCACCATATCTAATAAAGTACGGTTATGACGTTCGGACACGCCATTACGCTGTGGTGTTCCAGGTGGCGTGAGTTTCGAAACTTATTCCACATTGTTTCAAATGAAGACCAAACTCGTAACTCAAATATTCTCCTCCACGATCAGATCGTAGAAACTTTATTTTCTTGTTATGATGATTTTCCACTTCACTCTGAAATTCTTTGAACTTTTCAAATGTTTCAGATTTATGTTTCATCAAGTAGGTATACCCATATCTGCTCAAATCATCTGTGAAGGTCAGAAAATAACGATACTCGCCGTGAGCCTCAACACTCATCAGATCGCATACATCAGTATGTATTATTTCCAATAAGTCAGTTGCTCGCTCCATTGTTCCGGAGAATGGAGTCTTAGTCATCTTGCCCATGAGGCATGGTTCGCAAGCATCAAGTGATTCCAAAAGCCCATCAGCATGGAGTTTCTTCATGCGCTTTACACCAATATGACCTAAACGGTAGTGCCACAAATAAGTTGCACTATCATTATTAACTTTAAATCTTTTGGCTTCAATATTATGAATATGTGTATCACTACGATCGAGATTCAATAAACCATTTATATTGAGTGTATGACCATAGACGGTTTTATTCATGTAAATAGAACAACAATTATTCTTTGACTTAAATGAATAACCGTATTGCAATAAACATGATCAAATCATATTCATGCTCAACGCAAACACCAAATAACATTTATTTAGGTTCAACACTAATCCCGAAAGTTTAGGGAGTGTGCAATGATGATCATATCAATCTTGGAACCACTCCCAACACGCATCGTCACTTCACCCTTAACTAGTCTATGTTCATTCTGCAACTCCCGTTTTGAGTTACTAATCTTAGCAACTGAACCAGTATCAAATACCGAGGGGTTGCTATAAACACTAGTAAAGTACACATCAATAAGATGTATATCCAATATACCTTTGTTCACTTTGCCATCCTTCTTATCCGCCAAGTATCTAGGGCAGTTCCACTTCCAGTGATTATTTCCTTTGCAGTAGAAGCACTCAGTTTCAGGCTTGGGTCTAGCTTTGGGCTTCTTCACGGGAGTGACAACTTGCTTGTCATTCTTATTGAAGTTCCCTTTATATCCCTTTGCCCTTATCTTGAAACTAGTGGTCTTGTCAACCATCAACACTTGATGCTCTTTCTTGATTTCTACCTTCGCCGATTTCAGCGTTGCGAAGAGCTCGGGAATTACTTTCATCATCCCTTGCATATTATAGTTCTTCACGAAGTTCTAGTAACTTGGTGATAGTGACTAGAGAACTTTTTCAATTACTATCTTATCTGGAAGATTAACTCCCACTTGATTCAAGCAATTGTAGTACCTAGACAATCTGAGCACATGCTCACAGGTTGAGCTATTCTCCTCCATCTTGTAGGCAAAGTACTGTCAGAGGTATCATACCTCTCGACACGGGCATGAGTATGAAATACCAATTTCAACTATTGGAACATCTTATATGCTCCATGACGTTCAAAACATTTTTTGAAGTCCCGGTTTTAAGCCATAAAGCATGGTGCACTAAACTATCAAGCAGTCATCATACCGAGCTTTTGTCAAAACGTTCATAACGTCTGCATCTGCTCCTGCAATAGGTCTGTCACCTAGTGGTGCATCAAGGACATAATTCTTCTGTGCAGCAATGAGGAAAATCCTCAGATCACGGACCAAGTCCACATCATTGCTACTATCATCTTTCAACTTAGTTTTCTCTAGGAACATATCATAAATAAAACGGGGAAGCTATTTGCAAGCTATTGATCTACAACATAGATATGCAAATACTATCAGGACAAAGTTCATGATAAATTTAAGTTCAGTTAATCATATTACTTAAGAACTCCCACTTAGATAGACATCCCTCGAGTCATCTAAATGATCACGTGATCCATATCAACTAAACCATGTCCGATCATCACGTGAGATGCAGTAGTTGTCAATGGTGAACATCACTATATTGATCATATCTACTATATGATTCACGTTCGACCTTTCGGTCTCCAGTGTTTCGAGGCCATATCTGCATATGCTAGGCTCGTCAAGTTTAACCCGAGTATTCTGCATGTGCAAAACTGGCTTGCACCCGTTGTATGTGAACGTAGAGCTTATCACACCTGATCATCACATGGTGTCTCAGCACGAAGAACTGTCGCAACGGTGCATACTCAGGGAGAACACTTATACCTTGAAATTTTATTAAGGGATCATCTTATAAAGCTACCGCCGAACCAAGCAAAATAAGATGTATAAAAGATAAACATCACATGCAATCAAAATATGTGATATGATATGGTCATCATCATCTTGTGCCTTTGATCTCCATATCCAAAGTACCGTCATGATTTCTATCGTCACCGGAATGACACCATGATCTCTATCATCTGGATCTCTATCAACGTGTCATCATATGGTCGTCTCGCCAACTATTGCTTTTGCAAATATTGCTATCGCATAGCGATAAAGTAAAGCAATTATTTGGCGCTTGCATCTTATGCAATAAAGAGACAACCATAAGGCTTCTGCCAGTTGCCCATAACTTCGTTACAAAACATGATCATCTCATACAACAACTTATATCTCATCATGTCTTGACCATATCACATCACAACAAGCCCTGCAAAAACAAGTTAGACATCCTCTACTTTGTTGTTGCAAGTTTTACGTGGCTGCTACGGGCTTAGCAAGAACCATTCTTACCTACGCATCAAAACCACAATGATTTTTCGTCAAGTATGTGCTGTTTTAACCTTCAACAAGGACCGGGCGTAGCCACACTCGATTCAACTAAAGTTGGAGAAACTGACACCCGCCAGCCACCTGTGTGCGAAGCACGTCGGTAGAACCAGTCTCGCGTAAGCGTACGTGTAATGTCAGTCCGGGCCGCTTCATCCAACAATACTGCTGAATCAAAGTATGACATGCTGGTAAGCAGTATGACTATTATCGTCCACAACTCACTTGTGTTCTACTCGTGCATATAACATCTACGCATAAACCTGGCTCGGATGCCACTGTTGGGGAATGCAGTAATTTCAAAAAAAACATATGCACACGCAAGATCTATCATGGTGATGCATAGCAACCAGAGGGGAGAGTGTTGTCCACGTACCCTCGTAGACCGAAAGCAGAAGCGTTATGACAACGCGGTTGATGTATTCGTACGTCTTCATGATGGACCAATCCTAGTACCGAAAGTACGGCACCTCCGCGGACTGCACACGTTCAGCTTGGTGACGTCCCACGAACTCACGATCCAGTAGAGTGTCGAGGGAGAGCTTTGTCAGCACGACGGCGTGATGACGGTGATGATGAAGCTACCGGCGCTGGGCTTCACCTAAGCACTACAACGATATGACTAAGGTGGATTATGGTGGAGGGGGGCACCGCACACGGCTAAGAGATCAATGATCAACTTGTGTGTCTTTGGGGTGCCCCCTGGCCACGTATATAAAGGAGCAAGGGGAGGGGGCCGGCAGCCTCATAGGGTGCGCCCCAAGGGGGGACTCCTACTCCTACTAGGAGTAGGTTCCCCCTTTCCTAGTCCAACTAGGAGGGGAAGGAAAGAGGAAGAGGGGAGAAGGAAAGAGGGGGCCAGCCCCCAAAGCCCTAAACCAATTCGGTTTGGGCCTAGGGGGGCGCACCCCACACTTCCTTGTTGCCCTCTATTTCCACTAAGGCCCATGAAGGCCCATTGACCCCCCCCCCCCGCGATGAATTCCCGTAACTCTGCGGTACTCCAAAAAAATACCCGAATCACTCGGAACCTTTCCGATGTCCGAAAATAGGCTTCCAATATATGGATCTTTACGTCTCGACCATTTAGAGACTCCTCGTCCTGTCCGTGATCTCATTTGGGACTCCGAACAACCTTCGGTACATCAAATCACATAAACTCATAATACCGATCGTCACCAAATGTTAAGCGTGCGGACCCTACGGGTTCGAGAACTATGTAGACATGACCGAGACACGTCTCCGGTCAATAACCAATAGCAGAACCTGGATGCTCATATTGGCTCCCACATATTCTACAAAGATCTTTATCGGTCAAACCGCATAACAACATACGTTGTTCCCTTTGTCATCGGTATGTTACTTGCCCGAGATTCGATCGTCGGTATCTCAATACCTAGTTCAATCTCGTTACTGGCAAGTCTCTTTACTCGTTCTGTAATGCATCATCCCGAAACTAACTCATTAGTCACATTGCTTGCAAGGCTTATAGTGGTGTGCATTACCGAGAGGGCCCAGAGATACCTCTCTGACAATCGGAGTGACAAATCCTAATCTTTATATATGTCAACTCAACAAGTACCATCGGAGACACCTGTAGAGCACCTTTATAATCACCCAGTTGCGTTGTGACGTTTGGTAGCACACTAAGTGTTCCTCCGGTATTCGGGAGTTGCATAATCTCATAGTCATAGGAACATGTATAAGTCATGAAGAAAGCAATAGCAACATACTAAATGATCAAGTGCTAAGCTAACGGAATGGGTCAAGTCAATCACATCATTCTCTAATGATGTGATCCCGTTAATCAAATGACAACTCATGTCTATGGCTAGGAAACTTACCATCTTTGATTCAACGAGCTAGTCAAGTAGAAGCATACTAGTGACACTTTGTTTGTCTATGTATTCACACATCTACTAAGTTTCCGGTTAATACAATTCTAGCATGAATAATAAACATTTATCATGATATAAGGAAATATAAATAACAACTTTATTATTGCCTCTAGGGCATATTTCCTTAAGAGGGATAGATCCAATCAATATGGTAAAAATCCCATCTTTTTATCTTTAATAGCAACAATACAATACGTGCCTTGCTACCCCTACTGTCACTGGGTAAGGACACCGCAAGATTGAACCCATCACAAAGCACCTCTGACATTGCAAGAAAGATCAATCTAGTTGGCCAAACCAAATCAATAGATCGGAGAGAAATACAAAGATATCTTAATCATGCATAAAAGAGTTAAGAGAAGACTCAAATAGTATTCATAGATAATCTGATCATAAATCCACAATTCATCGGATCTCAACAAATGCATCATAAAAGAAGATTACATCGAATAGAACTCCAAGAACATCGAGGAGAACATTGTATTGAAGATCAAAGAGAGTGAAGAAGCCATCTAGCTACTAGCTATGGACCCTCTGTGATTGAATCCCTCTCCGGGAGAGTGCCAGAAAAGACCCCAAGATGGGATCTAACGAGAACAGAAGCTTGCGGCGGCAAAAAAGTATTTTTGGTGTGCCCTCTGGTATACGGGGAATATTAGGGTATTTATGGAGTTGGAATTAGGGTTAGGGGAGTCCCAAGGGGTCCACAAGTCTGGGGACGCCCCCCCTAGGGCGTGCCCTGTGAGCTTGTGTCTCTCTCGTGGCCCCTCTGGCCTCCTCCCAAAGCTTCATGGTGGTCTTCTGGTCCAAGAAAAATCCTCAAAAAGTTTCGTTCCGTTTGGTATTGATTTTTTGTAAAAGACAAAAACAAGGAAAAACAACAACAGACACTGGGCACTAGGTTAATAGGTTAGTCCCAAAAAATGAAATAAAATAGCATATTAATGCATATAAAACATCCAAGTAGATAATATAATAGCAAGGAACAATAAAAAATTATAGATACGTTGGTGACATATCAAGCATCCCCAAGCTTAATTCCTGCTCGTCCTCGAGTTGGTAAATGATAAAAACAGAATTTTTGATGTGGAATGCTACCTAACATGTTTATCAATGTAATTTTTCTTATTGTGGCATGAATATTAAGATCCATAAGATTCAAAACAAAAGTTTAATATTGACATAAAAACAATAATACTTCAAGCATACTAATAAAGCAATCATGTCTTCTCAAAATATCATGGCTAAAGAAAGTTATCCCTAAAAAATCATATAATCTTGTCATGCTCTGTCTTCATCACACAAAGTATTTATCATGCACAACCCCGATGACAAGCCAAGCAATTATTTCATACTTTTAGTGTTCTCAAGCTTTTTCAACTCTCACGCAATACATGAGCGTGAGACATGGACATAGCACTATAGGTGCTATAGAATATGGTGGAGGTTGTGAGGAGAAGACAAAAAGGAGGAATTCTAACATCAACTAGGCGAATTAATGGGCTATGGAGATGCCCATCAATTGATATCGATGCAAGTGAGTAGGGATTGTCATCAACGGATGCACTAGAGCTATAAGTGTATGAAAGCTCAAAAGAAAACTAAGTGGGTGTGCATCCAACTTGCTTGCTCATGAAGACCTAGGGCAACTTGAGGAAGCCCATCATTGGAATACACAAGCCAAGTTATATAATGAAAAATTCCCACTAGTAAATGAAAGTGATAAAATAGGAGACTCTCTGTCATGAAGAACATGGTGCTACTTTGTAGAACAAGTGTGGAAAAGGATAGTAACATTGTCCCTTCCCTCTTTTTCTCTCATTTTTTTTCTTTTTTGGGATCTTTGGCCTCTTTTTTATTTTGGGCTCTTTGGCCTGTTTTTTATTTTGGGCACTTTGGCCTCTTTTTTAATTTTATGTCCGGAGTCTCATCCCAACTTGTGAGGGAATCATTGTAATGCCCGGGTCCGATGCGCTAGGTGTCTTCCAGTTATTCGCCGTCATTGCCATGTCATGTGCTTGCGTATTGCATTTTGCCATGTCATCATCTGCATTGCATCCTCTTGTTTTCAAAACTTGCATCCGTCCAGGTCTCCCAGTTCTCTCCGTTGTCCGTTCCGAGCCCCTTTTACACTCGCTCGCGTCCGCGGCACCTCGGAAATATTATTTTATAAGTGGCATAAAAGTGTTCTCGGAATGATATGGAACTTGGCGAGCAGCCTTATTATAGTATAGACAGAGCGCCTGCCAAGTTTCATCGCATTCGGAGTTTGTTTGACTGCCCAACCGTCATTCGTAGCGGCGCCGTTGCCGATTTAATCGTCGGACCTTTTCGGTCTCCGGAAACCGTTGCCGGGCTGCATTTCTCTTCTCTCCTCTCAGCCCAAGCCTCTCTCTCACAGCCCACAAGGTCCAACCTACCTCTCCTCGCGTCCGGTGCCATCCGATCGAGATCGGAGGGCTCCGAAACCTCTCAAAGCCCCCTAACCCTAGCACCTACCCTATATAAACACCCCTCCTTCCTAATTTGGGCAACCCTATCCCCTAGCCTCCCCTAGCCTCCCGCAGCCACCACCTTCCCCCTGCCTCCTCGTTTTCAGCGTAGCTAGCCGCGCCCGCCACATATCGCCGCCGCCGCCACGGCGAATCCCAGCGCGCCACCTGTCCCCGAGCGCCGCCTCCAGCCAACCCCCATGTGCCATGTCGCGCCCAGCGCCCCACGAGCCCCGCGGCCCGCCTGGACCCAACCGAGGCCCGCTCGGGCCCGAGCCGCCCGCCTCCGCGCCTGCGCCCGAGCTCTCCCGCTCCAGCGCGCCCGGCGCCACCCCGATCGCCGTCCGCCGCCGGCGTGCGCCGCCGCAGCCCCGTGCCGGGCTCCTCCGCCGACCGCGCCTCGCGCCGCCGCCAACGCTCGCCGCCGCCTGCCGCGCGCCTCGCTGCCCGCGTCGCCCTGTCGCGTGCCTCGCTGCCTGCGTCGCCGTGCCGCGCCTCCGACCAGACGCCGCCCTCCGGCCACTCCTCCGCGTCGCCGGCGACCAGATCCGGCGAGCCCCGAGCTCCTCCGCCTCTCCCCGGCATCTCCGGTGAGTTCCTCCGGCGAGATCCGTTGCTGCATCGAAAACCGTGTCGAACCCTAGATACAGATCCGAGAGGGGTATATTTTCCAAGTCTCGAATCTGCAACATTTTTGTGCCTTGTTCATCTTGCCGTAACTTTCTGCTCGTAGCTCCGTTTTGCATTTATAATATGTCAAAATGTTCATCATGAGATGCTCTTCATTTTTTTCCATTGTGCCATGCTTGTTTGAGTTCATCTTGATTCCCTGATCATCGTTGCAGAAGTGCTATATGATATTAACCTGCTGAGACAGTTATAACTTGTTGTCTTGTCATTTTTGTTGCATTTTGTGTGTGCATCCTATGAGCATGATGTCCAGATGTTTGTGAAGCATTTCCATGCCATCTTTACAGTGATGCCATCCATGTATTTTGTTATGCCCTGTAGTGAGTGCATCAAGCTTGTGAAGTGGGCTACTTGCTGTTAATGTTCTGTCAATGCTGAAACTGTTATATCATGTTGCTATCTTTGCTTGATGCTACCATCGTATCCATGCATAATCTGGAGATGCTCACTAAGTATGTTGTCTTCTACATGTTATGCTCTATCCATCCAAGCCCTTGGTTGCAATTATGGCCTGATGTAGCTTGTTGTTATCATGCTCCAAACTTGCTAAATAATGTTGTTGTTATCCTGTTAACATTAGGTTCAGTTTTGCCATGTGTTTTCCTAGTGATCCATGCACCCTATGAACTTGATCTTGCCATTCTTAGCTTCATAATTATGCCATACTTTTGGTTGACTTCACATGCCATGAAATGCCTTGTGGTGAGTGGTACAAGCTCACCAACATGCCTACTTATCGTTGTTCCTGCCATGTACTGTTATTTTCAGTCTGAATCTGTCATATCACTTGCCATGTTTGCATGGATCCTACCATCTTTGCTGTTGATCTTTGGAATAAGTTCAGTAAGGGATTTTTGTTAATTTCTTTTAGTACTAGCATGCCATGCCTTTGGTTGCCATGATAAGTTCCTGTAGCATGTTGTTTAATAGCGCTAAAATTTGCAACCTGATGTTATTTCTGTCATGTCTAGTGAAATTCTGCCAAGTCTGTGAAACTGTTATTATTTGCAATCTTGCCATGTCCTTTTGAGCATGTTCTAGTGATTTCTGGAGATAGCTCAGTGTTCATGTTTTGTAATGCTTTACCTATACATCACTTCCATGTCATTTGTTTTCATGTTGAGATGCCGTAGCATGTTGTTTTGATACTTGCAAGATGCCTAGTTGCTGTTTTGGGCAGCTTGTCCTTTAAACTTGTTTTGTGTGTATGTGTTGAACCGTTGCTCCGTTTTGAGTGTGCTCTACATGAAACTTGCTTAGTTTTGCATGTAGTTTCATGTTATAATAGAGGCAAAGGTGTCCCGATGTTTCGATGAGATAGCAATCGTTTTATGTGGAAGTCGACTTTGACGATCCGACTACGAACGTGCGAAGACGTCGCGCCTTAGCAATCACTAAACCAACTTCCGAGGGGTTATTGACCACGCCGGAGCACGATCAACCTGGCCACGGGGGTCTATTTCCTGCGAGCAAACGAAGAACAAGCAAGAAACTGAGATTGGAATTTGGATATTGCGAATAAAAGAGGAAAGCTTTATTAATGAAGGTGGGGTTCTGTGACGCCTTTGTCTGGTCGTTGAACACAAACGAAGTACGCGAAGTTGCAGCTATGGCGAACTTTTAATCTAAACAAAACCCAAGGAAAAAGCTATTAGACGGATCTACTTATATAGGAGCAAGGGGTGGCGGCCAAGGAGGTGGGAGGACGTCCCAAGGCAGCCTAAAACCAACCCTAGGTCTTACAAGGCTCATGGGCCCAAGTGGAGGTGATGCAACACCTTTGTACTTGTTGTTTGACTCGGATTCTGCTGCAGCATCAGATTGTTTCGTCCATATCTCAATGCTCCGGACGAATTTAAAGGTGAATACAATTGGGTTGGAAAGAGGACGAAATCTACTTTCCAACAAAAAAGAATCACACAATTCGGAGTCCGTATGAAAAAGTTGTTGGCGTTTTGAGTCAGGTATGTCTGTGCAGTCCGAATCTGAATCCAGAACGTGAGAGACTTGGACTCTATCTTCTCTTGGCCCAAAAGTGACGTGAGAGGACTTTTTGAACAGAACCTAAACTTCTCCTTTTTCCCTATCTTCATATGTGGATTGTACAAATGTCCCATACACCTGCAATTAGACAAAACACAAAAGTGTGTGAAGTATTTTTGTTCTGGATAACATAAATAGATTATTGAATAGTTTGCACTAGAAATCACCTGACAAATATGCATGTATGCAATATTTTTGGTCGTATCCAAGGTAGTCATGTCCTCATCATCCTCCCCTTTTTGAAAACAAAGCCGTCCTCGGCGTTGCTTAATCTGAAATGTGGCTAACAAAAGAGACAAGGTGTACATGTTGTATATGTATATGTCATCCATTTTTACTTCCCTTGATTTTTGCACATATGACACATGTATACATGATGTGTTGTTCTTGTAAGCATCATCTCTTGCCATGAGTAGCTTCATATAGCCTTGTCATGCATCATACTTGGTTGAGCATCATGCCTTGTTCATGTGTTGTGTGTTTACCATGTTGTGTGCTTCTCCTTGTTAGTTCCTGTTTCTTTGCGATCATGAGGATTCGTTCGACTACGCTTGGTTCGTCTTCGTGGCTTCATCTTCTTCATGGACTCGTTCTTCTTCCTAGCGGGATTTCAGGCAAGATGACCGTCACCTTGGATCTCATTACTATCATTGCTATGCTATTTGCCTCGATGCTATCGCTATGCCGCGTTACCAACCACTTGCTTATCAAGCCTCCCGAATTGCCATGAAAACCTCTAACCTTTTCTCCCTTCCTAGCAAACCGTTGTTTGGCTATGTTACCGCTTTGCTCAGCCCCTCTTATAGCGTTGCTAGTTGCAGGTGCAGTTGCAGGTTGTTCCATGGTGGAACATGGATATCATGAACTTTGTTGGGATATCACAATATCTCTTATTTAATTAATGCATCTATATACTTGGTAAAGGGTGGAAGGCTCGGCCTTATGCCTGGTGTTTTGTTCCACTCTTGCCACCCTAGTTTCCGTCATACCGGTGTTATGTTCCTTGATTTTGCGTTCCTTACGCGGTTGGGTGTTATGGGAACCCCTTGACAGTTCGCTTTGAATAAAACTCCTCCAGCAAGGCCCAAACTTGGTTTTACATTTGCCTAACAACCTATTACCCTTCCCTTGGGTCGGCCAACCCGAGGGTCATCTTTATTTTAACCCCCCCCCCCCCCCGCGCCCCCCCGGGCCAGTGCTTCTCTAAGTGTTGGTCCGAACTGAGCAGCCTGCGGGGCCACCTCGGGGAAATTTGAGGGCTGGTTTTACTCGTAGCTTGTCTCATCCGGTGTGTCCTGAGAACGAGATACGTGCAACTCCTATCGGTATTGTCGACACATCGGGCGACTTTGCTGGTCTTGTTTTACCATTGTCGAAATGTCTTGTAACCGAGATTCCGAGACTGATCGGGTCTTCCCGGGAGAAGGAATATCCTTCGTTGACCGTGAGAGCTTGTGATGGGCTAAGTTGGGACACCCCTACAGGGTATAAACTTTCGAGAGCCGTGCCCGCGGTTATGTGGCAGATGGGAATTTGTTAATATCCGGTTGTAGTAAACTTGAAGTAAAACTCTTCTAAAATACACCAACCGCGTGCGTAACCGTGATTGTCTCTTTTCGGGGTTGTTCGAGAGGAGAACACAGTTTTTGGGTTATGTTTGACGTAAGTAGGAGTTCAGGATCACTTCTTGATCATTACTAGTTGACGACTGCTTGTTAAGCTCCTCTTCTCGCTCTTGTTTCGCAAGTTAGCCACCATACTTTGCTTAGCCGCTGTTGCAACCTCACCACTTTACCCCTTCCTTACCCATTAAGCTTTGCTAGTCTTGATACCCATGGTAATGGGATTGCTGAGTCCTCGTGGCTCACATATTACTACAACAATAGTTGCAGGCACAGGTTATGTGATGATCATGACGCGAGAGCGATGTCTACTTGTTTTGGAGTTCTTCTTCTGCTTCTTCGATCAGGGGATAGGTTCCAGGTCGGCAGCCTGGGCTAGCAGGGTGGATGTCGTTTGAGCTTCTATTTGTGTTTCATCCGTAGTCGGATGATGATCTTATGTATGATGTATTGTTGTATTCTTGGGGCGTTTATGCCTTTTGTATGTATCCCCAACTATTATGTAATGGTACGATGTAATGATATCCACCTTGCAAAAGCGTCTTCAAGATGCGCTTCTATCCTTGGTGGGACTCTCGAGTTCCTTTAGGATAGGGTCGCATCTTGGGCGTGACAATCATAGCCTCCATCATCCTTTCCTCACATGGGACAATGCTCTAATAATGATGATCATCACGCTTTTATTTACTTACAACTCAAGAATTACAACTCGATACTAGAACAAGTGTATGACTCTATGTGAATGCCTCCGGCGGTGTACCGGATGTGTAATGATCTAGCGTAGCAAAGATAAAAAAAAATGGACAAGCCATGAAAATATCATGCTAGCTATCTTACGATCATGCAAAGCAATATGACAATGATGGTGCGTGTCATAATAAACAGAACGATGGAATTTGCATGGCAATATATCCCGGAATGACTATTGGAATGCAATAACAGGTAGGTATGGTGGCTGTTTTGAGGAAGGTATATGGTGGGTTTAATGCACCGGCGAAAGTTGTGCGATACTAGAGAGGCTAGCAATGGGGGAAGGGTGAGAGTGCGTATAATCCATGGAATCAACATTAGTCATAAAGTACTCACATACTTATTGCAAAAATTTATTAGCCATCGAAGCAAAGTACTAATACACATGCTCCTTGGGGGGATAGATTGGTAGGAAAAGACCATTGCTCGTCCCTGACCGCCACTCATAAGGAAGACAATCAAAAATAAATCATGCTCTAACTTTATCGCATCACGAGAGACCATACGTGCATGCATTGGGAATCACAAACCTTAACACAAATATTCTTACTAATCCACAATTACTCTCTAGCATGACTCTAATATCACCATCTTTATATCTCAAAACAAATGCAATGAATCAAACTTCTCATATATTCAATGCTCTTCGTAAAAGTTTTTATTATATCCCTCTTGGATACCCATCATATTAGGACTAAATTCATAACCTAAGCAAATTGCCATACTATTTTAAGACTCTCAAAATAATATAAGCGAAGCATGAGAGTTCATCCATTTCTACAAAATAAAACCACCGCCGTTCTCTAAAAAGATATAAGTGAAGCACTAGAGCAACTACCTAGCTCAAAAGATATAAGTGAAGCACATAGAGTATTCTAATAAGTTCACGATTAATCACTACTAGGGAAAAGCCTAGCAGTAGCGCGGGTATTTTGCCTAGCAGTAGCGCGGGGTGCCGCGCTACTGATAAGGCGCTACAGCTAACATGTAGCAGTAGCGCGTGTCGTCCCACGCTATTGCTATACATGGCTAGCAGCAGCGGGCTTTGGTGCCACGCGTTGCTGCTAATAGCTGCAACGCTTTTAACTAGGACGCGCTACTGGTAAGAGAGCGCTACTGCTAACTTTATTCCCCTCGCTACTGCTAGTTTTATTAGTTTATATTTTTTCTGCATATTTGTTTTGTATTTGAACATGCTTTATACAATAATCTTTAGCATATCAAACACATACAAATGTAATCATAGCATATACATACAGATAGTCTCATCAAATCATGTCATCATCATAATCATCATCCAACACAAAGTGGTCTCGCGTCATCATCTCGAAAATAGCGATACAAGTCTCGAGTACTTGCAACTACATCGTCATCCATCTAAACAATGATATACGCGAGAAGAGCTATCACTATAAGTGAGAGCGGAACTATGCAGTACATGAGTTCGTATCCCTCTCTCGCATTGGCTTGAACCTAAACTAACTACTGGCTGTCGCTCGGAAACCGGTACACCTGGGCCTGACACTCCGGCCACTCGTCGTATACTCCTGGCGTTGCACTTCTTCGTCATCAATGATCTATGCACCTGCATCGTCACATGAGTCGATGATATGCAACATACATAGTTGAGCAACAGAAAGAGACAGACTTAGCAAAAATAGAAGCAACATATCATAAGCATAGATAACAAAGTTCATCGTACCCAAAATGCCCTAACCAGAGTGATCTTCGCTAGTTGAGGAGGATGGTTTAATTACATCACAAATAAAGTTTTGTCGTGCATAACTTAAGTTTCGTCATCCAGAAAGTATGGACTAAACAGACACATTGTCATATATCGACAATCACTCCAACATGTCGTTCCATCCATCCAAGTCAGGGAGATAGTCCCCGAGCTTAGTGAAAGGCTTCAGGTCGAGACGCTGAGCGGCTACGCGTGTTCGGACGTCTTCCCACGACATTTGCCCTTCCTCGTAGAACAGAGCTGTTTCGTCGAGGACCTCCTTCACGATGACTTGGGCAAGTTCACGCTGGATGTGATAGAACTCAGCTCGAAGTCGATGATCCGGGATATCTCCTACGCTCTTTGCCCATTGCAGAATATGGGCATTGCCGGACTTAGGTGACATGCGAAGGTTCTGCTGATCCCGTCTGTACTCCAGCATGTGGTGTAGGACATAGAATCCACCACTAAGAGTATCACTCGGTTGCTGGATGCAGCAGAAGTCGGTCTTATGGACGAAGGCAGGCCTGTCGTCCCTTTTCTTCTTGTCCTTGATCTCTCCACCCTGTATGCCATAGTAAAAGATAGCACTGTCAAGAACAAACTTGATGTGGGTGTAATCATTTTTGTTCATGTTCTTCGACGAGTCCAAGTAAAGAGCGTGGGAGTATCGGGGGTAAAGGATGATGAGGATGGCGCGCCCGCTGCTGCGCAAAATAAGTACACCTCAAATTAATTAGCCTCCACCGTGCAAATGAATGATTGAAATCGAAGGAAGGATATCCGCGTGGATGACTTACAGGGGATGATAAGGCATGAGAATCGCCTCCTTGTCCTTATTGGCGACCATGAAATCGACAATGTAGTCTCTCGCGTATTCACGGTGCTCTGCGCAGACTGCCAAGAAGCCCTCATGCATGAAGTATGAGTCAGCGACACAGATATAAGGTATCTGCTCAATCCCGATGATGTAGTTCATGTACAAGGCAAAAGGCGGACAAACGTAAAATCCAGCTTCTTCAAGTGAAACATGTCGAAGATGTAATCGAGTCGAAGGAAAAACTTGTCCGCGGGGCATGTGTGGACGTACGACCTTTGCCGCGGCACGTTAAGCACGTAGAATGGGTATCCTGGATTTTCCGAGGCGATGAGGCTTTTGTCTCACCGCAGCACATCGTCATGAAGTCTCCTTAGATCGCCGTGTGTGGCCTCTACCGCTGCCTTAGGTAGGATTGGTTCACCGGGGATATGTCATTTTGCCACACCGGGGATAGGTATACGGTCTTGAACCCGAGGCTGCTGAGGCGGCTGGATCATAGAAGCAGCTTTGTTGCCTTTCCTCGGTCTCTTCCTATGCTTCTTTGCTACCGGAAGGTCGTCTATAATATATTCAGCCTCCGGAGGCGGCAATTCAGGCACCGACTCATGACGCTCAAACCCTGAGTACTCATCATAGGCGCCAGTATTGAGATACTGTTGAGTGTCATCGTCATCGTCATCCTCATCTATGGCGACATCATCAGCGACCAATGGAGCCTCTTCCTCACCCCGCCCGCTATCACCCAGCACGACAGCCGACGCTAATTCGGTAGGTGGGGTGTTGATGTCCATACCTTGCTGAGGCTGCGTGCTTGTGGGTGTGCTCCCGTCCGCCTCCATATGAAGCAGACTCTTTGGCCACAACAGGACCCACGCATTGCAACCATCAAGCCGCCGCGGGGTCTCGTCGTCATCCCCCCTAGTACCGGATGTCGTGGAATTGTCACGGCAGATGTCCTAGTGGAAGGACTTAGTCGTGGAGCCATCTCAACGAGGTTAGCTTAAAGGGGTTAATCAGGACAAAGGACACAGAGAGTTTATACTGGTTCGGCCCCTTGCGGTGAAGGTAAAAGCCTAATCCAGTTTGAGGTGGTATTGCTACGGTTCGATTACCAGGGAGCGAATACACTTGGCCTAGTTCTCGATCTCTTGTTTCTTGCCGTAAGCCGCCGCCGTCGTCCCTTTATATACACAGGTTGACGCCCGGCAGCTCATGGAGTCCCGGATGGCTCATACACAACGTGTCCGGCTCGGTGACTAACTACACATGCCTTACAATATAAGTCATACATACATGGCGGTTCATCCACCTGGGCCTTAAGTCACCTCTGGGTCTTGGGCCGTCAACAGGTTCATATGATCCGCCATCTTCATTGGTAAGCCGCCAGTGGTATAACCCGGCCCCTCCTGGGCGGTTCATACCCAGTAGTTATATCCCCAACATTAGGCCCCAGGTTGATTTGAACTTGTTCACATCAATCTTCAATACCTGACTTGTCAAAATCTTGCACCGCCTTGTTGATAAACCTTGCTGTAAACTGCCCTGACGTCAGCTCACAGAATTTTCTTAAACCGCCATGATGTCACTTCGCATTAACTTTGCACGTGGCCCAGAACATCTTAATTGGTACTTATCTTAATGAGCCTCCCGAAAACCGAGGCATCCATATAGCCATATGATAATTTTGGCCTCCTCGATTCCCGCGCATGCCTTGCAGCCACCCCCTTATAAATAGGGGCAGGGGGTCTTTATCATTTTCCCCTTCGTCTCCTCCTTCGCACGGCCGCTCCAGTGCTCGAACTCCGCCGCCGCGACCTCCAACCGCCGCAACAACGCAGGCCGCTGCATCACCCTGATCGATCCAGAGAACTCCGGCAAGCTACCGCTGCTCTTCATCACCTGTAAGCGCACCCCCCTTTAACTCAAATCTACATTAGGGTTCGGGTTGTTCGTCGGTGTTCTTGTTGTTCGTGCCTTGTTTCCGTCAACTCTAATGGCTTTTAATCTGGATAGGCCATAAGTCTTGTGCGAAAGTAGTTTCAACATCATTTTCATTATTAGAACAACATCTCTTCCATAGAAGATCTTATCAGAGTATCCAAACTTTTCCACGGTCGCCACCTTAGACTAGAATTTCACTGCTTTTCCTGAGCTATGGTAGATCCAAAATTACAGTGGCAACTTGTGAAATTTGTTTGTCCCTCATTTGATAAATCTGAAGCATCTAAATTGTCATGGCGGCTTATGATATAAACTTGTTAAACCGCCACCATACGTTTTATAACTGGCCTAGCCCGACAATATATCTCCGGTTTAACCATGCTTAATTTCTGCAACATGTATCTTGACTTTTAAACTTTGTCCGACTTAACAGCCAAATTCTCAATCCGGTAGGTACCATTAGTCCCCACATAAGCCGCCAACACTTCAATGTTCATTCCCCGGCTTAATCTCTTAACTGTTCATAGTATTTTTCCTTTGAATCCATTATCCAGCTTAATAGCATGACCTTAAGCAGGTAATGTTTCCTTCATGTAGGACATTGCTTCTTCAAGATGGTCAAAACTATCACTGCTTGCAACTGGGTCGTTTCCTGGCTTACAGAGGAAGACTTGAACGTATACGTTCAAATTGGCGTCTTAGCCAAAAAAGAGGTCATCCATTGGAGGGCTCTGGGTAACGAAACTCGACCTCAGCCCAAAAACGGTGAAGTAGTGGTTTTTATGGATCATATGGTCCGGAGCTTCAGTCCTCCTGGCTCAAGATTCTTTCAAGATGTATTGCACTTCTTTAAGCTTCATCCACAAGATATCGGCCCAAACTATGTCTCAAACATCTGCAATTTCCAAGTGTTCTGCGAGGTGTACCTTCAACAGGAGCCTACCGTAGAATTATTTAGGGAGTTCTACTACTTGAATCGGCAGAATGAATTCACAGACAGACCTAGCCTTGAACTAGGCGGCATATCCATACAACGCCGGAAAGAGGCCATCTTCCTAGCTGCTAATCCGCCTAGCCACCCCAAAGACTGGAACCAGGCTTGGTTTTATTGCCAAGACACCTCACCAGAGGGAGAGAACCTCCTGTCGGGTTACCGCGCCAGCCGGCTTAGTAGCAGACATCATCTTCCGGACCGTATCAGCACAGTAGAACGGAAGAAATACGTGCTGGTTTTCACAAAGATCCGGGCTCTAATGGCGAATGGCTTGACCGGAATTGATTTAGTTTGATGCTGGGTCGCCTGGAGAGTCTTGCCGCTAAGCATCCGGCCCAGTTTAATGTGTGAGTATACCGGCAAGCTAACAGGTCCTCAGCGCCACTGTAACATCGAAATAACTGAGGAAGACATCAATAACATGACCAAAACTCTGTTGAATGAGAGCTTGGAAGATTGCAGTCAATTCGGACTGAGCCCTTTCTGTACGCTGAATGAGCCACCAGCTGTAAGGTTTGAACCCAGCTCATACTTGATTCATATTTCCATTTTTGCTGCTTGCTCATACATATTCATTGTTTACAGGCCGACTCATCCTTCTTGTCCAAGAAATTGCGAGAGAAATCAAAGAAAACCCGGACCAAGAACAAGGGCGCCAAAAAGCCTGCTAAGAAGAAGTCCAACACTGCCGAATAATTCAATTTGGATGATAATGATGATGATGATGAGTCGGAGGTAGAACTTGATTCCCTTGGCTCCTTTTTTGTACATCTTATTGACAATGACTATTATCAGGATGATCGGACGTCAGCCGTGCAGATGATCTAGAGGTAATTACTTTTTCCTCCGGCTCAGAACCTCTGCCAACACAGAAAACCTGACAAGCAAGCCGGAAGTAAGCTTTTCTCACCCTTTAGCTCACTTGGATCCCAACTTTCTTTTGAAGAAGCAGCAACATGAAGCTCGCCGTACAACCCGGAACAGTGGCGGTGGATTTTTATCCTTCGGCTTACCGAACACCCCAGCACCTCGCAAACGTCGACCGGAGGTCTAAAAAATTTCTGACTTAGATTATCCAAAGGCGGGTCTTATTCGTCAACCACTTAACCCGTCTGATTCAAATTATCAGGGGACATCTCACTCTTCCTCTGGTGACTCAACGGGAACTCAAATCCTAGCTTTCAAGACTGTGCCTCGGTAAGGATATATTCAGTCACTCAAAACTTCATACCTGTTTAATATATTGATATCTGTGTATTTCTTATTCTCAGTGGTCAGGCCAAACCCAGCAAAAAGGCGAAACTGAATAAGCCGGCCAACGATTCCAACCCGTCTGAGCCGGAAAAACAACAACCAGAACCTTATTGCTGAGACCACCATTGATTACCTGCCACCAGAAGACCATGAAGTCTCCATAGATCATATGGATGTCGAACCGGCCATTTCTAAGCCACCAAGCCCAGCTAAGCCCGCTGAAGAGAAGACTGACAATGTCCTCATCATCGGTTTTGGTTACACAGCACCGGATAACCCCTCTGTCTTATCCAAGCACAACGCCAAGGAAGAAATTTCTGTTGATGATAAAGGCAAGTGGAAGGTAGACTTAGAGTGCTACGCCCAGTTCAGTGCCCAAGACATCCACTCTGGTTATTTGAACCGTCTGTACACCAGCCGTGATTTTGAAGCCGGCTTAGTCAATTTGATGAAGGAACGCTATGAGGTAACCCAATCACTATTCTCTTCATAATTATATGTCTATCAGCCGCCAGGTCTATAGGATATGATAGGATTGAATATGTTGTAGACTTTCCAATTGCCATAAAGAAACTAAACATCATCATTAGCCCCCAAGTGCCAAGTATAATACTTGTATTGTGCTTGGGACTTCCAAAAATTCTTAAGAGAAATAGACATTAGCCCCCAAGTGCCAAGGATAATACTTGTATTGTGCTTGGGACTTCACAGATAATCATGATCATAATGCTTTCCATATTTGCTTATGTCACAGGCTGAACTGATTGAAAAGGATTCGCAGCTCAATGATCTGAAGGCCAACATTAAAACTAAGCAATCTGAGACATCTAAGGACAAGTCAGAACTGAAGACTGCTTTAGAAAACTTTGAGCAGCTTAAACAAAACTTCAACACGGATAAGAACGGCAGGGAGACCGAAAACGGCTCTATTGAAGAGAGCAGAAGAAGCTGAAGCCGCGCTTAAACCGGTGACCGATGAACTGTCCGGTTTAAAGCAACAAATCAATAATATGTCATTAGCCATCTTCGGTAAGTAGTAATCATGACTCCTTTCATCCCAATAAACCTATTATAAACATCTGTCGGCTTATCAACAAATTAACTGATACAGGTTCTCGAAGCGTCAAGTTGGGCTCAGACATGCGCATCAGGTTGAAGGCCGTCTGCACTCTTGTAGAGCAATTATACACTGGCGCTCAACAGACCATTGCTACTGCTCTGCACAAGAAACAGCCGCCCACTCTTACCAAGGATACATTGGAAAGGTTGTCAGTGGTACCCGAAAGGATTGAAGAATTGAAGCGAGCCTCTGCTAGAGCCGGCGCTTTAACTGCTTTAAGTCGGGCCAAGGCATGGCAAGCAGATCTTGATCCGGAGGACCTGGCCAATGGTTTCCCAAGTGTAAAAGAGGATGGGTTACCCTTCAGCGCTGTGAGTTTGCAGATGTAGCAAGAGCAATGGGTCCATTAGCAACTCGGCTGGCTGAAGAAACCAATTTATCTCAATACCAGGCGGCTTATGACGCTGATAATAAAAAGGTGAAGGCATCGGTTCATTAGGATACGGATCTCATCCCGCCGATTCGTAAGCACACCTTCGCTCCTGACATTGATCCATCCAACCTTATTGATGATGAAGCTGTGTTTAGAGTGTTGACCAGTATCAACTGGGCTACGCCTAACTTCCAGCTGATGGATAATCAAGGAGCCAAAGAGGAAGAAGAGGCGCAGGATGGTCCGGAGGCCTCAACCCGCCAGAAGTCATGAGCCGTCTTATTAATCATAACACTTTGATATTTGTGTCTCAAAAACACTTATCCTCTTTGGGCCATCGTATGCCTTGTAATAGGCTAGTTAAACTTTGATCTGCTGTGCCATCGTGCACATTTTGTTTGCATAACACTGGTGATCCGTCAATTGAAGATCTGCCACTTATGCTCATGATATCATCTATAGTATGCAGATCAGATTTACTATTTTTCCTGCACACAAACAGATCACAAGTGCCCTGGCGGTTTACCCCAGGGTGGGTCATAATACCCCATATAAAGACCGCTGGTGACTAAATCTGTCCATAGCCAGGGCCGGTTTAATCATAACCTTATATAATTATATCAAAATATCATACCTGTGATATTTGCTTATACTGTCGGCTTACCATACCTGTGCAGTAAGGGTTACAACCCAAAGATTGAGAGCACAACGCCCTGTTCAATTGATTTATACCGCCGGCTTTCAATGCTGCACGCGTCAAGGGGTAATATCCCAAAACTTAGAGCACAACGCTCTAAGTACACAGAATCATCATACACTGGCGACTTAAAGTCTAAGACCAGGCCGGGTTAACAAACACCGGATAGATTTGTATATAAACCATAAGGCAACATAGCCCTCATCGGTTTTCAACCATGTATTAACATGTCACAAAAGATGAATCTCAAAAAATAACTCTCAAATCAAATAAAAAACAGAAAACAAGGCTTTCATAGGTGGCCAGGCCTAAAACCCAAGTGCTTTTCATGGGCTTGCACAGCCACGAGCTAATCCTTCAAACCTTGTAAACTAGACCTCACATGACCAACCGCCATTTTACCCTTGACAAGTTCAGGGTCTTTAATAAGATTGACTATTCAAGAGTTTGGCGGGTCATTCCAGGATTACCTGGGCGGAGTGGCAGACGTACAAGGCAGGATCAACTGAAATTCTTTGGTGTTATACACCTGGCATTTCAAGCCAAGAAGGGGTTATCAAAGCTATGTTATGTGAACAGGGAGCCCCCAAGTGATATATTTTTGAGCTGTGCTCGCCGGGTACCTATGTTTGAGATGTGCTATGCAGCAGACTCTCTTTGGTCCCTTTAAACCGGGCGTCAAGCCCCCAAGTGATCATATGAAATGACAATAAAGACTCACATTCTGAGAAATGAAAC
The DNA here is from genome assembly GCF_002575655.3 of Aegilops tauschii subsp. strangulata. Taxonomy (NCBI): domain Eukaryota; kingdom Viridiplantae; phylum Streptophyta; class Magnoliopsida; order Poales; family Poaceae; genus Aegilops; species Aegilops tauschii. The sequence goes on from NC_053036.3 coordinate 235,985,440, forward strand.
GACAGAGGCCCTGAATTATAAGGGATGCCGGCTTTATTATATCCATTATAATATATACACTGATATAAATATGTACATCACAAGTGCCAATGGCTCAAGTGTAATAAGGCCGAAGATGAGCAATATTCCACGGCCGGTGGGTCTCCTCCGGCGTGCGTGAGTCCTTGTGGTCTCGAACATCGATAAGGTAGTATGACCCATTGTTTAGATTCTTGTTGACCACAAAGGACCCTTCCCAAGGTGGGGATAGCTTGTGCATATCAGTTTGATCCTGGATAAGTCGGAACACCAAATCACCTTCTTGAAAGGTCCTAGTTTTAACCCGGCGGCTGTGGTAACGGCGCAGATCTTGCTGGTAAATCGACGAACGAGCCGCCGCAAGGTCACGCTCCTCATCCAACAGGTCAAGTGCATCCTGACGTGCTTTTTCATTATGAGCTTCAACATAAGCCGCCACTCGGGGCGAGTCGTGATGGATGTCACTAGGGAGAACTGCCTCTGCGCCAGAAACCATGAAAAAAGGCGTGTAACCCGTCGATCTGTTGGGGGTAGTATTGATATTCCATAATACTGAGGGTAACTCCTCCACCCAACAACCCAGCGTCCTCTGCAAAGGGACCATAAGCCGGGGCTTGATGCCTCTCAAAATTTCTTGATTGGCTCTCTCAGCTTGACCATTGCACTGGGGGTGAGCCACTACTGATACATCAAGTCGAATATGCTCTCATTGACAAAACTCTTTCATAGCACCCTTGGACAGATTAGTGCCATTATCAGTTATAATGCTGTGGGGAAAGCCAAAACAGGAAATCACCTTTTTGATGAATTGAACCGTCGTTGCCGCATCACACTTACTAACCGGCTCTTCTTCAACCCACTTTGTAAATTTGTCAACCGCCACCAAAAGGTGGGTCATTTTATCCTTGGACCTTTTGAAAGGTCCAACCATATCAAGCCCCCAGACTACAAATGGCCAAGCAGTTGGAATCATCTGAGCTCGTCGTGAGAATTTCTGACAACCATCACATTTACTGACCAAATCCTCTACATCAGCATGAGCCGTTAGCCAATAAAATCCATGACAGAAAGCCTTGGCTATGAGAGACTTAGAGCCGGCATGATGACCACAATCTCCTTCATGAATCTCTTGTAAGATCTCACAGCCTTCCTCAGGAGAAACACAACATTGAAACGCCTCTGTGACACTGCGATGATGTAACTCTCCATTGACGATAGTCATTGACTTCGACCGCCGGGTTATCTGCCTGGCCAAAGGTTCATCCTCGGGTAACTCGCCCCTGGTCATATAAGCCAAATATGCAACCGTCCAATCCGGAATAGCATGAAGAGCCGCCACCAGTTGTGCTTCCGAGTCAGGAATAGCAAGATCTTCCTCTGTAGGCAATTTGACTGAAGGGTTATGCAGGATATCCAGCAAAGTTTTAGGTGGCACCGGCTTACGCTGGGACCCTAACTGGCTCAAAGCATCAGTTGCCTTGTTTTTCCTTCGATCAACATGCTCCACTTGATAGCCCTTGAAGTGACCAGCAATAGCATCAACCTCTCGGCAATAAGCCGCCATGAGTGGATCCTTAGAATCCCAAGTGCCTGAAACTTGCTGAGCTACCAAATCTGAGTCGCCGAAACACCTCACCCGGCTTAAATTCATCTCTTTAGCCATCCGAAGACCATGGAGCAAGGCTTCGTACTCAGCTGCATTGTTAGTATGAGGGAACATCAACCTTAAAACATAACAAAATTTATCACCTCGTGGGGAAGTCAAGATAACTCCAGCCCCCGAGCCTTCCAACTGCCTGGATCCATTGAAGTGAATAGTCCAATATGTGCTATTCGACTTCTCCTCAGGTATCTGCAGCTCTGTCCAATCATTTATGAAGTCCACAAGTGCTTGAGATTTGATGGTTGTGCGAGGCATATGTTTCAAACCATGGGGTCCAAGCTCAATGGCCCAGTTGGCTACCCGCCTGTGGCTTCTCTGTTTTGAATAATATCCCCTAGAGGAGCAGAACTAACCACAGTGATGGGATGACCCAGAAAATATTGCTTGAGCTTTTGACTGGCCATGAATACCCCATATACAAGCTTCTGCCAATGCGGATACCTCTGCTTGGACTCAATGAGCACCTCACTGATGTAGTAAACCAGCCACTGAACCAGATATTCCTTGCCTGACTCCTTCCTTTCCACCACAATTGCCACACTGACAGCTCGGCTGTTGGGAGCCACGTATAACAATAAAGGCTCTTTAGCAATGGGAGCAGCAAGAACCGGCGGCTCAGCTAACTGTTTCTTCAAGGCCTCAAACGCCTGATCAGCAGCATCACTCCAGACAAAGTAAGATGTCATCTTCATCATCTGGTATAGAGGGATAGTCTTCTCACCCAACCGGCTTATGAATCGGCTTAAGGCCGCAATACGACCCGCCAGACACTGAACATCATTGATACACGCCGGTTTAACCAGGTAAGTGATAGTCTTTATTTTCTCTGGATTAGCTTCAATACCCCGTTCAGAAACCAGAAAGCCTAAAAGCTTGCCTGCTGGCACACCAAAGACACACTTGGTTGGGTTAAGCATCATCTTGTAGACCCAGAGATTGTCAAAGGTCTCTTTCAAATCATCTATCAGGGTTTCCTTCTTCCTGGACTTTACCACAATATCATCCACATAAGCATGAACATTACACCCAATTTGATCATGAAGGCAATTTTGCACACACCGCTGGTAAGTCGCCTGGGCACTCTTGAGCCCAAAAGGCATAGACACATAACAGAAGGCTCCAAAGGGAGTGATGAAAGTTGTCTTCTCCTGGTCCTTAACTGCCATTTTGATCTGATGATAACCAGAATAAGCATCCAAAAATCTCAAATGCTCACAACCCGCCGTAGCATCAATAATCTGATCAATATGGGGGAGGACAAAGGGATCAGCCGAACAGGCCTTGTTTAAGTCTGTGTAATCCACACACATATGCCAGGTACCATTTTTCTTAAGTACCAGCACCGGGTTAGCCGACCACTCAGGATGAAAAACTTCAACAATAAACCCAGCCGCCAAGAGCCGGGCCACTTCTTCACTAATGGCCTTGCGCCTCTCTTCATTGAAACGGCGAAGGAATTGCTTGACCGGTTTAAACTTCGGATCAATATTGAGAGTGTGCTCAGCGAGTTCCCTCGGTACACCTGGCATGTCTGAAGGTTTCCATGCAAAGATGTCCTGGTTTTCACGGATGAACTCGATGAGCGCACTTTCCTATTTCTGATCCAGATTAGCACTGATGCTGAACTGTTTGGATGAATCGCCAGGAACGAAATCAACTAGTTTAGTGTCATCTGCCGACTTAAATTTCAACAGGGGGTCATGCTCTGTGGTTGGCTTCTTCAAAGATGTCATATCCGCCGGGTCAACATTATCCTTGTAAAATTTCAATTCTTCTGTTGCACAAACAGACTCAGCATAAGCAGCATCGCCTTCTTTACATTCCAAGGCTATCTTCCGACTTCCATGCACTGTGATGGTGCCTTTGTGACCCGGCATCTTAAGCTGCAAATAAACATAACAAGGCCTTGCCATGAACTTAGCATAAGCCGGCCGCCCAAACAGAGCATGATAAGGGCTCTTGATTTTAAGCACCTCGAAAGTCAATCTCTCAGATCTGGAATCATGATCATCTCCAAAGGCAATGTCCAAAGATATTTTGCCCACTGGATACACCGACTTACCCGGTACCACACCGTGAAAGACAGTGTTTGAAGGCTTAAGATCTTTGTCAGTCAAGCTCATGCGACGAAAAGTTTCGTAATATAGAATATTGATGATGTTGCCCCCGTCCATGAGTACCTTAGTAAATCTATACCTCCAACCTGAGGTGCCACCACCAGAGCCAAATGACCCGGATTATCAACCCGGGGCGGGTGATCCTCACGACTCCACACAATAGGCTGCTCAGACCATCTTAAATACCGAGGAATCGTCGGCTCAACCGCGTTGACTGCCCTTTTACGGAGCTTCTGATCCCGCTTACATAAACTCGTGGTGAAGACGTGGTACTGTCCACCATTCAACTGCTTTGGATTACTCTGATAACCAGACTATTGCTGATTCCCTTGACCAGACTGTTGATTAAAGCCACCTTGATTGCCTTGGCCCTGGAATCTAGAGTTTGAGCTGCCACCACCAAAGCCCGGTCCATGTGAGTCGGATCCTGAACCGCCGTTCGGGCCATTGTTGTTCTGAAAAAGATTGGAAGCCTTGAACTCCTTCATGATAAAGCAATCCTTCGACAGATGAGCGGCTGGCTTCTCGCGTGTACCGTGCCTCGGGCAAGGCTGATTCATCACTGCTTCGAGGTTGAATTTCGATCCTCCAGGCTGGGTCGGCCTTCCTTTGCGACGCTGATTATTATTCTGCGCACTGGTGTTAGCCACAAAGTCTAAATTGTCATCGGCCTTACGCTTACCAATACCACCTTGGCTTGTCGTATTATACTGTTGCCCCTTTGTATTACCGCTCTTCTTCCCCTTACCAGCCTTCTCTTCATCAGATTCAGGGACTTTGGTACTATCAGAGTTGGCATACTTGACAAGAGCCGCCATGAGCTCCCCCATGTCATTGCAGTGGCGCTTAAGCCGTCCAAGCTTCTGCTTGAGCGGGGGGGGGGGGGATGGCAATTTATCTCCAACATCAAAACCGCTGAGCCGACGTTGATGCTGTCTGACGAGTGTATAATAGTTGAGATCCGGCGCACCCAGTGGGTTGTTGACTCGCCCTCACCTTGGATACAAGAATCCATATCCAGGATTGACATAGGCTGCTTGCACATGTATTTGAAATTTTTTGGATGAAACGGGCCTCCAACTCCGCCCATGACCCGATGGAGTTTGCGGGCAGCCCTTTCAACCAAGCGCGAGCCGGCCCGTCCAACATCATTGCGAAATATTTAGCATATGCGGCATCACTAACATCCAGCATCTCCATGGACATCTCATAACTTTCAATCCAAGCTTCAGGGGGTTGATCTGCTGTGTAATTAGGCACCTTGCGAGGACCCTTGAAATCCTTGGGCAAACGCTCATTACGCAGAGCCGGCACTAAACAGGGCACACCCAAGGTCCTAGAGGTTATGCCTGCCTCCACCGAAGCTGACGGATAAACCGGAGAATACTGATGAGCCGCTTGCTGAGCCGCCAGCTCGGCCTCCCGACGAGCTCTGCCCTGATCCACCAAAGTCTGAGCATTGGCACCATCACGCACCGGGTCATGCCCACGAGGCTGGTTACAGCGCTATTCACTGCTTGAAATTGCTGGTGAGTCAATGTGCTTGCTATAACTCCGGCTTCGACGGGGAGTTGAGTGTATCCTCTCGCAGTTGTAAGAATAAGCCGCCTGTTGAGCCACAGCTGTTTGAAGAAGCTCTCTGGCCCTCTGTGTCTCTATCGCCGTCGGGGACTCACCTTCAACTGGTAGAGCTGCCAGTCGTGTTGCCACAGCAATCATATTACCCAATGGGTTAGAATAATGACCCGGAGGCGTCAGAACATGCTGAGACGAGGTATTATTCAAACGTGGCGGGTCCATCGCACGCGGCTGAACCGGTGCTCCAGTCCCAGGCGCTTCGACCGCCCGGTTCACCACCGGCGGGTCACTGGTCCCTGCTCCAGGCGTGTTGAAGAGGTTCCTTGCATCATAAACCGGAGGTAGACGACTTTGGTGCCTTCTCCTCATGATCTCGTTCGAAGCGTTCTGATCCAACGTGAGCCGGAAGGAATCTGCTTGAATCCGATGTGCCTGGGCATCCAAAACAGCCCGTTCTGCAGCCATCCTAGCTTTCTCAGCCGCTAGCTCTTCCTTGGCTTGAGCGATCTCATCTCGCAGTTTTGCCACATCAACCTTATGCTGTTCCTCGTTGTCCGGGGTCACCTCTACCCCCATCAAAGTCGCCAGATCCTGCAACAATTCTGTGAGAACTTGAGCCGGCGGGTGCGCAGAACCGCTAGCACCAGCCGCAGCCATTGAACTGGAGGTCATAGCCGTCGTGGTTGTTGAACCAAGCACCGACTGTGTACCGACCATGAAGATCGTGACCCTGTTCGGCGGCTCATAGGGGTCCTGAATACTGTCACCTTCGAAACAGCCCCCAAGCCGGTCGTCTTGCAGTTGATACAATGAATTAATCTCGCCTGTGGATGACTCACCATCAGAGTAGATGGTCGTCTCACCGCCAGACACAGATCCTTCCTCGCCTTCCGCCCCATGGATGAAACCAACAGAGGCATGCTTTACGGCGGGCTGAACCCGGGCGGGTCGTGCACGCTGAGCCTTCTCGATGATGTCGGTGCAGATGTGCGGCTCAAGGCCTGGTTCGCCGATCTTGCTGATGAAGACGTGGATTCTGCCAAAGGGGACCTGGTACCCGTACTCAATTGAGCCGGCCTCGGGGCCCCAGCCTGCATCGTCGATGTAGAGCTTGCCGCAATGACTCTTGGTCATCCGGCCCACAACGTATCCCTTGATCCCTTCAAAGTTGCACTTTAGGAACTCGAAACAACCGTGCGCTGGCCCCATAGTGGGCGCCAACTGTCGTGGAATTGTCACGGCAGGTGTCCTAGCGGAAGGACTTAGTCGTGGAGCCATTGCAACGAGGTTAGCTTAAAGGGGTTAATCAGGATAAAGGACACAGAGAGTTTATACTGGTTCGGCCCCTTGCGGTGAAGGTAAAAGCCTAATCCAGTTTGAGGTGGTATTGCTAGGGTTTCGATTACCAAGGAGCGAATATGCTTGGCCTAGTTCTCGATCTCTTATTTCTTGCCCTAAGCCGCTGTCGGGTCGTCCCTTTATATACACAGGTTGACGCCCGGCTTCTCACGGAGTCCCGGCCGGCTCATACACAACGTGTCCGACTCGATGACTAACTACACATGCCTTACAATACAAGTCATATATACATGGCGGTTCATCCACCTGGGCCTTAAGTCACCTCTAGGTCTTGGGCCGTCAACAGGTTCGTATGATCCACCATCTTCATTGGTAAGCCGCCAGTGGTATGACCCGGCCCCTCCTGGGCGGTTCATACCCAGTAGTTATATCCCCAACACCGGAGGAGCCAAATTCTCGTGGCCCGGTTTGACACTAGCCACGGAAACCTTGAAGACGTCAGGGGGGATCGGTCGGCTGTGGAACAATGGTTCCTTCGGCTTCATTATCGTCGCCTTCCCCACGTCCACCTTCTGGTCGCCGATGGTGTACAATATGGTGCACAGGGTTACATCGGCCTCCAAAGAGATGTCTATGACGCGAGACATGCGAAAGGCGAGAATATACATTTATTGAAGAGGGCCGGTGTGACAGATACTGTGAGGGCGTCGAGCTCAGCCAAAGATGAAGCACCGCCGAGCACATTCGAGACGGAGGACGGGCTGCTATGAGAAGGTGCGGGAGCCGGTGCAGGAGCCGGTGCAGGAGCAGGAGCAGGTGCTGGTGCGGGAGCCGGTGCAGGAGCTGGTGCGGGAGCCGGTGCAGGAGCAGGTGCTGGTGCTGGTGTAACGCTAGTCGAGCTGCTCCCGAAGAAGTCGGCAAGGGGAAAGTCTGCTGCATTTTTTCTTGATTTTGCCTGCTCCAACTAACAACGGCCGGAACCAAGACACCAGACATATCTGCAATCGCCTGTTTTGCGGCAGCTACCGTTGTTGCAACTGTCTCAGCTGATTTCTTCTCAACCGCAATCTCAACCTTCTTGTTGATGTTTTGCGGCAGCTAGCCATGTTTCCTACGATTAAATCTAGTCAATTAATTCTAGACCTAATAAAATGAATAATGACATAAAAAGGCCTATGTTTTGGAGGAACGTTGACTCCTTCCCGGTGCGGCAAATCCCGGGCACTTGATATGTCCTAGTTTGTAGCACTAGTCATGCCGAAATTCACGGAAATTTTCGGCATGACCTTTGCTAAAAAGTGGACAAATCGAGCACCTGAAATTTGCCGGAACGGAAATGAATCAATATTCTGGCAAAACATAGGGCACTCGGCTTCATTCCCTGGAAACAACAAAAGGCCACTTGGGCACAATCGAACCACTTCAATGAAAAGATATAACATGACCACTTCAATGAAAAGATATAATCAACAATAAAAGTCTAGGAAGGGATCATCTTTAAAATAAAACTTGCCTAAATTCTTTTCCTAGAAAAATAGTGGTCTTTTAAAAAATCAAAAACCTTTGCAAAATGATCTCACTAAACACTTCTCTGCCTAGGACAGAACCCCAATTCCGTTCTAGCTATTCCTCTCTCTCACACACACATTATTTTCTCTAACCCTTCTCTGCCTAGGACAGAACCCAATTAAATTGCAAAGGAACTCCATTTCTCTAACCCTTCTGACCTAATGCTCTAAAATAAAATTTTGCTCTAACCTAGCGAACGTAGTTAACCTAGCTTGTTAACCTATCGAACCTAATTAACCCAGCTATTTAACCTAACTAGTTAACCTAGCTAGTTAACCTAGTTTACCTAGATAATTAACATAATTAAACTAGTTAACCTAGCTAGTTCTCTGTCAAAGCCCTGAATAATTTTTTGCACTAACCTAGATAATTAACCTAATTAAACTAGCTAACCTAACTAGTTCTCTGTCAAAGCCCTAACTAAATTTTTGCACTAACCTAGATAATTAACCTAATTAAACTAGTTAACCTAGCTAGCTAGTTCTCTGTCCAATGTTTGTGCTATGCATGAGAGAGAGGAGGGGTGGGGGCTTACAAAGGATGGCTCCGGTGGTGGCGAGGGAGGCAGTGGTGGCGAGGGAGGCAGGGGCGTCTCCAGTGACGCCGAGGGAGGCAGTTGTGGCTCCGGTGGCGCCGAGGGTGGCTCCGGTGGCGTTGATGAGGCCGCGCGGCTCCGGTGGCGTCGACGATGCGCGGCTCTGGTGGCTTCGGGGGCGTTGACATCGGCAGGAGACGGCCGCGAAGTGGGGCGACGGCGAACTGGGGAGACGGCGGCGAAGTGGGGCGACGGATTTGGGGGAGAAGTGGTGGCCGGGGGGAGGGAAACCGCTTTTGGGTTAAGTCAAACTTAGCGGTAGCGAGTTTAGTGAAAACGCGCTATAGCTAAGTTAGCTATAGCGATTTTTACTAAATGCGCTACTGCTATCGCTATGTATTTTCCTTTTATTTTCTTATTTCCTTTTCTTTTTCTATAGCAGGGGTCTAAAAAACGCGCTGCTATATTATCTATAGCGCCTCTTATAAACATACGCTACTGCTATGCCTTTCTCTCTTTTTTCCTTTCTCATTTATTTTTCTTTACATTTTATTTTTTTTCCTTTCTCATTTTTCTATTTCTTTCATTTTCATTTAATTTTTTATTTGTTTTTCATTTTATTTTATTTTAATTAGCAGTGGCGCCTTTCACCGTAAACGCGCTGCTACAATAATCTTAGCGGTAGCGCGGTTTTTATAAGACCGCTACTACTATGTGTAGCCTATCGGCTTAGTAGTGGGAATTTTAGTAGTAGTGCTTTTACACGGCGACACGCTACTGCTACATTTGTATCTGTAGCGCGGTTATCCTGCACGCGCTACTGCTATGTAGCACTAGCGCCCTTTTTTAACAAGTGCTACTGCTAAAGTTCTGTGTATAAGGTTTTCCCTAGTAGTGAATGTGTGTCCCTCTCAAAAGGTGTGTTCAGCAAGGATAATTGTGGCAAATTAAAAAGAAAAGAATAATATAATACAATACGCTTCAAGCAAAACACATATCATGTGGTGAATAAAAATATAGCCTCAAGTAAATTTACTGATGGATTGAAGACAAAAGGGGGATGTCATCCGGGGCATCCCCAAGCTTAGATGCTTGGTTGTCCTTGAAATTTCCATGGGGTTCCTTGGGCATCCTCAAGCTTAGGCTCTTGCCACTCCTTATTCTGTAGTCCATCAAATCTTTACCCAAATATTGAAAACTTCACAACACAAAACTCAACAAAAAAAAACTCGTGAGATCCGTTAGTATGATAAAACAAATCTCCACTTTTGGGTACTGTTGTGAACTCATTTCAATTTCATATTTCTGTAATATCTACTGTATTCTAACTTCCATGGTTCATACCCCCCCCCCCCCGATACTACCCAAAGATTCATCAAAATAAGCATAAAACAAATCAAAAATAGAATCTTCCAAAAACAGTACAGTATGTAAAGACCAGAATTATACTCATACTTCTGTAACTCCAAAACTTCTGAAAAACAAGGACAATATAGGAAATTCATATATCAATCTTGTGTAAATAATTCAGAGTTTTTCCACGCTCCAATGAATTTTAACAATTCTACTACTGGACGCAAAAGTTTCTGTTTCTCAGCAAAATCAAATCAATGATATAACAAAGTATCCCAAAGATCTTACTCGGCTCAAAGACTAATTAAAACACTAACACACAATTATTACAGAAGTATAATTGCATAAACACATAAAAACAGAAAAGAAAAATATTGGGTTGTCTCCCAACAAGCGCTTTTCTTTTAAGCCTTTTAGCTAGGCGTTGATAATTTTAATGATGCTCATATGAAAGACAAAAACTGAAGCACAAAGAGAGCATCATATAGTATGTGAAAAACAAGTTTAAGTCTAACATACTTCCTATGCATAGGCATTTTATAGGGAACAGACTTATCAAGACAAGCAAAAACTAGCATATGCAAGGAAGAAGAAAGAAACAAGAGCAATCTCAACATAACGAGAGGTAACTTAGTAACATGAAAATTTCTACAACCATATTTCCCTCTCTCATAATAATTACATATGGGATAATATTCAAATTCAACAATATAGCTATCACATAACATATTATCTACATGATCCACATGCATGCAAAGTTGACACTCTTCCAAAATAGTGGGATTATCAAATAAAGTCCTGACCTCTCCAAGCCCACTTTTATCAAAAATATCATAAGACTGAACACTCTCCAAATATGTGGGATTATTTTTACCTAGAGTTGACACTCTTCCGAACCCACTTTCAATATTATCGCAAACATATTCATCATGAGGTTTAAATAATTTTTCAAGATGATAAGAAGCATTATCACCCCAATCATGATCATTGCAATAAGTAGTGGACATAGCAAAACTAGCATCCCCAAGCTTGGGGTTTTGCATATTATTAGAACAATTGACATTAATAGAATTTATAATAACATCATTGGAATCATGCTTTTCTTTCAAGCAGCTATCGTGAATCACTTCATAAATATCTTCTTTTAACACTTCATCACAATTTTCAGATTCACGAATTTCAAGGAAAACTTCATAAAGATAACCTAGTGCACTCAACTCACTAGCAATTGATTCATCATAATTGGATCTTTTAAAAAGATTAGCAAGTGGATGAGAATCCATAAACTTTTTGGTTTCTGATTTCGAATAAATATGCAATTATGCCAAGCAAATGAGCAAACAAACCAAGTAAGACATAAAGGCAAACGAAAAAAAGGCAAATATTTTGTGTTTTTCCGAAAATGTTTAAGAAGTGGGGGAGAGGAAAATGAGAGGCAAATGGCAAATAATGTAAGTGCAAGAGATGAGAGTTTATGATAGGTACTTTGTAGGCTTGAAGTAGAACCTCCCCGGCAACAGCTCTAGAAATTCTTCGTGCTACTTCTTGAGCTTGCATTGGTTTTTCCCTTGAAGAGGAAATGGTGATGTAGCAAATTAGAGGTAAGTATTTCCTTCAGTTAAGAACCAAGGTATCAATCCAGTAGGAGGTACATGCAAGTCTCCAATAATAGCACATACACAAACAAACAAATACTTGCACCCAACGCGATAAAGGCGTTGTCAATCCCTTCACGTTTACTTGCAAGGATGAGATCTGATAGAGATAGGTATAAAAGATAAATAAAAAGGCAAAATAAAGTAAAGGTAAATAAATTGCAGCAATGTATTTTTTTTTGGTTTTATAGATCTAAAAATATATGATGAGAAATAGACCTGGGGGCCATAGTTTTCACTAGAGGCTTCGCTCTTGAAAGAACACATACGGTGGGTAAACAAATTACTGTTGAGCAATTGATAGAAAAGCGCGAAGTTATGACGATATCTAAGGTAATGATCATGAATACAGGCATCACGTCCGTGACAAGTAGGCTGACTCCTGCCTGCATCTACTACTATTACTCCACACATCGCCCGCTATTCAGCATGCATCTAGTGTATTAAGTTAACAAAAATGGGGTAACGCCTTAAGCAAGATGACAAGAAGTAGAGGCATAGATATGATCAATATGGTAAAAACCCCATCTTTTTATCCTTAATGGCAACAATATAATATGTGCCTCGCTACCCCTATTGTCACTGGGTGAGGACACCGCAAGGTTGAACCCATCACAAAGCACCTCTCCCACTGCAAGAAAAATCAATCTAGTTGGCCAAACCAAATCAATAGATCGGAGAGAAATACAAAGCTATCTTAATCACGCACAAAAGAGTTCAGAGAAGACTCAAATAATATTCATAGGTAATCTGATCATAAATCCACAATTCATCAGATCTCAACAAACACACTACAAGAACATCGAGGAGAACATTGTATTGAAGATCAAAGAGAGAGAAGAAGTCATCTAGCTACTAGCTATGGACCCGTAGGTCTATGGTAAACTACTCACACATCATCCGTAAGGCGGCAAGGCTGGTGTAGAGGCCCTCCGATCGAATCCCCTCTGATAGAGTGCAAGAAAAGGCCCCAAGATGGGATCTCACGAGAACATAAGCTTGCGGCGGCGGAAAAGTATTTTTGGTGCGCCCTCTGGTATACGAGGAATATTTGGGTATATATTTATGGAGCTGGAATTAGGGTTACGGGAGTCCCGAGGGGCCCACAAGCCTGGGGCACCCCCCCCAGGGCGTGCCCTCCTCCCGAAGCTTCGTGGTTGTCCTCTAGTCGAAGAAAAATCCTCAAAAAGTTTCATTCTGTTTGGTATTGATTTTTTGTAGAAGGCAAAAACAAGGAAAAAACAGAACTAACACTGTGCACTAGGTTAATAGGTTGGTCCCAAAACATGGTACTCCCTCCGTTCCTAAATATAGGGTGTGTAGTTTTTGGCACGAAAATTAAAGAATGCACGTGGAGGAAAAATTTCACAAGTTTTGGGCGGGATTACAGCTCACTAATTGACATGAGAAAATAGAGGAGCTTGCCTGATATAAGGAAATGTAATCAAATCCCTAAAAAAACATCCAAACGAGTGGTGCAACGCAATACACCTTATATTTCGAATTTTTTCTCAAAAATCTATACACATTATATCAAGAAACGGAGGGAGTATAAAATAGCATATTAATGCAAATAAAACATCCAAGATAGATAATATAATAGAATGGAACAATCAATAATTATAGACCCGTTGGAGACCTATCAGGCTCCTAGTAGGCTCGTACTCCAACATTCTTTATAGGAGTAAGAACTCCAAATTTGACAAACTATGCACAAAACTTGATTAAAAGAATGTGTCGATCATGAATATGTCTTTTCCATACATGTTTGCACTGTTTAAAATGTTGGATTTAATTAAACTACATTAATGCACTATTAAAAAGCCTAATTAATAACTAATTTATCCTAGCTTGGCTTAATATGCCATGTTGATTAGCATAATTCGTAGACCATTAATATGTCATCCTCATGCATGTGTGCATCAACTAAAATTGTACTTAAGGCTTAATCCATAATTAACCTTTCTCTTGTTATGTATTATTTGGGAAACTAGTAAAGTGGCCCGCTCGATGCGCGGGCTAGAATACTATAAAGTTTAATAATGAGAACATATTATTTGATTTTCCTATACAAAAAATGAAACCGAATGTGATGCATTTACAAATATAATATTTCATGAATACCATCTTCCAATGTTGGACCAAGATTAATCTTTTTTGCTAATCAACACTGATAAAGTATCTTTTGGTACGTCTTTTGACTACTGACTTTCTAATAAAGATATGAGAGATTTTAATTTGTGTAAATGACTCTTTCCTTTAGTAGCCCAAAATGTTGAACTAATATGTACATGGCATATTGTGTGCCCCTTAAAAATAAAATAAAACTATAGAAAGATGACCATAATAGTTCAAAACATTTAGGCCCCCCTTGAAAATAAAAGAAGTACTCCTTTTGGTCTTCAAAAAGATTACCATATTTTTTTTGTGAAGTCATGGGAGCACGAACGTTGGCCAGTACTTGATGTTAGCTTATTGGGCCACCTAATTATCAATATGAATAGTTTCTTTGGTATTTACTTTGGATTATCGACAATTTAGTTATGTGTTTCTTATTAACTTTCTAAAAAATTTAAGTAAGTGCTTGAATTTTATAAGTTTTATCGGGATAATAATTTTTTTGTTTTATCCAAAGAAAATTGGAATCAAATGTGATCACATTCACAAATATGAGTCTTTTACAATATTCTTATCATTTTCTCTATGTTTATTTGCTAATGCTTTGTAATATTTTCTATATTAACCTATTATAGTTGTGGATGTGTGTGCCTATAATATTCGTCAGTTATGTTTGAACATCTTAGTGGACTTTTTTTTGAATTTGGTATATATGAAGTAAAAGGGAATATATATACAATATATTCATAAAAATGGTTTGTGGTAGTTTTTTCTTTCTTTCATGGACACTGAGTGAGTTAAGTTATAACACGTACTACTACTATTTGTCAAAAAAAGTTATAACACGTAGTACTACTATACCGGAAGCAGGACCGGCGTTGACTCATCTTCTCAACTACTCCATGCCCATTATCTTACAAAGTTTGCTCTAATCATACCCATTATCCACACTATTAGTATTACGTATTGTGGCTTCAGGGGTCCCACCAACATGGACCTTCATTTTCCTCCTTTCTCGAGTCTTCTTTGTCTTCTCGGAGCTCCCAGCCATGGAAAAGGCTGAGCCAGCTTGGATCCACCAGACCACCACATCTGAGGATCACCCCCAAGCTCCCCCTCGGTTTCCAACTTCCTGGTCGTTACCTGCTGGCACCTCGTGGCTGGGACTACGCTTGGTTTGGATCCCCGTGTGCCTCGTCGATCTCCCGGGCCGATCAATGGGAGCAGGGCCCTAATAGCAGCTGTGTGATGGAGGATGCGAGCTCGTCGAACTCGTGGTTCCTTTCCAGTTTGCGTCCATGGGGGCGATGAAGTAGTGGATCTCGTTCCCCTTAGCTCCTGCGCGATTTTGTGAATCTTGGGGGTGTTGTCCATCCCCAAGCGCCGAGCCGGAGGCGTCAATGCTGTCCCCAAGCGAGGCACCCGATGCATCGTCTTCATCCTCAACAGCTGCAGCCCAGCTTCGGCACTGCATTCTTCCACCTGCAGGCCCCCCCGCCCCCATCTCTCTTCTCCCTTTTTTTGGTCTTCGTACGATTGAACCAATATACTTTAAGGTACTTCTTGCTACTGTAGTTGCTAGTGACAAATGTATACTGGTTGTTATTGATTTTCATCCAGATTGACTTCTTGTCGATCTACAAAATGGCACTAGTAAGTTCGGGACGCCTAACACAGTTTAAGGCAAAATGTTATTTAGTTTATGTCCTTTCCACTTTTTTCCGGGCTTGTGACTGAAATTGGCAGTGTTCTGCCCCCCTACGCCCATTAATATTCACAAAATTAAGGAAATAATTCGTGTATTTGTGATTTTAATAACTGAATAGTAAAATTAGGTCTGATTGCAATATAATATATAACCATTGGATTGTACTATAGAACAGGCTTGAAATATCAGATTATATAGAGTGTCGATGTTTGGTATTATTGAACTATTTTCATCAAATGTTGATGCATGTTTCCAATGCTTATGCGGAGTAGTACACATATCCATGTACTTATGGTTATATAAAAGGCTTTTAAAATCCATCTAGTTCACGGCGAAGAAGATGGCCTCTGCCCGGCGAATGTTCAAGTCCACACCCATCTAGTTCATATGTATGGAAGTAGGGGCGCATGCTCTTTTTAATAAATCTTTTTTAATGCCTGACAAAATCATTTGTTTTGTATTGATCAGTGTATACATGCACTTGGGTTGAGTGCATGGACAACTCTTATGTTTTACATTCCCAAAGAGATAATGGATGATGGTACCTTAGACTACAAAACTGATAATTTATAATTAGTTGAGTGAAATCAGTTTTGACTCTCCATGTTTGATGTGTAAAGCACAATATGTGTAAAGCACTGCCAAGATTTGCTATGTCGACCATTTAGTCCTGCGGTACAATGGAGATTCCAATAATCCCATAGTCCGTGGATGCTGCTAGTCAGTAGGTTAATAATGTGAACCCCTATTTAAAAAATTATTTTTACCTGTCCTCATATTTGTAATCATTCATTGAATATGAATGGTAAAAGGTGAAAATGCGTGTTAGAGAGGCGCACATCTATCAAAAGGATCTGGTGATTTTCTGGAATGATTATGCGGGTCAGACATGTTATGGATCTACATAACCAACTGAGTACACCTCCTTTTTTATTCTATTGTCGTTATAAACAAAAGCCTCCTTTATCAATTCCTTGTGATACTAAAGAAAATCTAAGTGCATATTAGAACAGAAGATGTAATATCAATTGAATCTGCATAATTTTATATTAAGATGAGCACGACTAAACATTCATAGTCTTCAAAGTAGATTTGTCTGCATGCACACATAATTAGTTAAATCCATGTTCTCATGGACTCTAAAGTAAACACAATTGTATGCCAATGCAAATTACTACTCCCTCCGTTCACAAATATAAGATGTTTTGGATATTTCAATATGTACTACATACAGATTGAAATGAGTGAACAAACATACTAAAACGTGTCTATATACATCCAATTCACAAAAAAATTGGAACATCTTATATTAGTGAACGAAGGGAGTACAAAGTATATAGAGTATCTAGAATATATTTGTGTAAGTACAACCAAGGGGATTAAGTTTGTAGTTTAGCACTTGCTACTGCCTTGTTCTAGCTTGTGTTCCTTCCAGGTGCTTTCTTAATTCTCTTGTCTTCTATTGATCCTTTTCTCCTAGTTTTAAATGCCGTCTTTTTTTCTTTTTTCCTGTAGATTTTGAATCCTACTCGTTCACTAAAATTTGAATGTCAGTAACATAATTTCCCTGCTAGGCTAGCTTTAGTAGAATTTAATTGTGTTCAGAGATGCATATGGGGCATTGTAGCACCAAGATGCTAGTGCATGTCCGTCCGAACATTTTAAAATATGAACTTTCTTTCTTAGATGAGAGTACCTCGTCATTGATAACATCAATGCTAAAATGGTCATGATTTTCGTCCTGTCCTGCCTGTAAAGTAAGATACTATACCTTATACTTCCTCTGTTCGAAATTTCATGTCGCATAAATGAATGAAAAATGGGTGTATCTAAAACTAAAATACGTCTAGATACATCCATTTCTCCGACAAATAATTTTGGATGGAGGGAGTAGTTTGGAATATGAAATAGGACATTTGTTTTTTCTTAAATTAGAAATGTAAAGTTTTGACATGTGTAAAGTGTTCTTTCAGGTACTCTTTTAAATTTGTTGTCGGTAAGAATTTTAACATGTGTAAGTTTCTCCATAGTCTTCATTTGAATCATCTTCTAGTGTACATAGTGGTATTTCTTTACAGAGGGAGTAATTACATATGGACACACTTTCTTTTCGAATAGATTTGCCTGCAGTTTTTGGAAATTCATAAAATAACGACAATTATTTAACACATGTAGAAGATGAGAAGTGAAATACCTGGTCATTGAGAAGTTTGTTCTCTGTAACCTTTTTTGCTTCATTCGTCACTTCTGTTCCTTGGATTTCCAGTTTGCTTTATAAAGAAAATACTTGCATTATACTTTTGGTAAACTATTTGAACTTGTTTTCCAATATGGATCCTGCTGGAGGTGGCTTGATTTCGTGTAGAAGATGGTACCTGCTAGAGGTGGTGTTGTCGCTAGATGGAACTAATGATGTAGGTTGCGTCATTGCTGGCTGGAGTTGATCGGACAATCCTCAATATTATGTACAATGTCCTACAAGCTCAATAGTATTTAGTGGAAATAAAACTAAGTGGCTTGCCGAATTGAGCTTAAACTTGTTAGTTGGGCATATTTTGGCAACGCAAATATAAACTTATATATGTGCTATTAATTAGAACAATGGGATTCATGAAAAGAACGGGTGGATATGAACTTTTAGATGTGCTACAGAGTATTATTATTAATTAAAGAATAGAACAGTTCTTGGAAAAGAAGAGGCGTTGCATGCAAAGAGCGGTAGTATAGGTTTTAGAGAGTCGATACCTGCCTTGGCTTTGGTTGCCGCTAACGCTGCATAGTGCAAGAACAATTCCAATGGAGATGGTGGCTGTGCTAGAGCATCCCAGTTCTTTTTTACTGATCCGTCAGGTCTAACACCTGTGGCTGCTTGTCAGGTCCAACATCCGCATCGAGCAGCAGTGTGTCGGTTCGATGGGAGAAGTCGGTTTTCAGTCCCTCATGGAGGCCATGCAGTTTATGGCGTATGTCTGTGTCCAGGCCGGTGCTTTGTGGACAGACCTTCAAAATTCAGGACATCTTGAAGGAGAAAGGTAGGGTTCTCTTGAGGAAGTTTGGGTGCCTCGGTGTAGCAGGAATTGCTGAGTATATCTTGAAGGAGATCTTTCTTTCTGGTAAAGTATGTTTTGTTTATGTAGATGTCCATCTGTACTATAATCTGGTAGTAATGAAACAATAGTTTCTTCTCGGATGCATGTTCTGCTTTCATGTAAGATGTAACATCAGGTTGAATTGAAAAGGGAAATAAACATGGCGCTTCATGAACTTCTATACGTTCTACTTGTATGCGTTCTACAGGACTAATTAAAAGTACAAAATAGCTATGGGGAAAAAATAAGGACATGCATACAAAGAGCAGTATAGCTGTGCGTTGGATAGCTTGGGAGAATCGATCAACCTGCCTCTACTTCAGTCGTCGCTAACGCATGCCCGTGGGATCTACCTGGGATGTCTGGCCGATTCCTTCTGCATGGATGTGACGCCGTAGCGGGACAACGACGATCCCTACGGAGAACGCAGCTGGCGGCCGCCGACAGCGCTAGGTTATCACATTTTTTTACTCTGATCAAAGATTTGTTGGCAATCTAATTGGAGCTCAGGCATGATTTTTACGTGGGTCTAGGTACAAGCCGCACATGGCGGGGGCAGCCGTGGAAAGCATTAATGAAATTTATTGGCTGAGATTTAATTAACGTTAATGACAAATTAGATTCAACGGTTGGATCTTTCTAATTATTGTGGTAATTTTTAGCATATTTATCTATTTTTTGGTTAGCCCGTATATTACTTTTTATATATAAATAGGTTCTTTATATATGATTTCCCACTTCATTTAAAATAAGTAGATAGTCTTAGTTTATATCCATCACCATCCTATGCCATGTTCATCCATGATTAACCTCCATCTATAATTGTGGCATCCACTGAACATACCATATCTACTGCATGTTAATCCAATTAACTTGATCCATGTAGCACTGATATGTCTCCAACATATCAATAATTTTTTAAGTATTCATGCTTTATTTGCATCATTTATTTATGTTTTTGGCACAATATTTATTTTGACTAACCTATTAATCCAGTGCCAAAAGCAAGTTCTTGTTTTCTATTGTTTTTTCAAATATAAGTCAAAAATTCACGGAATCCGGAAGCTAAAAAAATGTGAATTGTTTATAGACAATATCGGATTTTTGGGTGAAGGAATCAACGTAAGGTGGTGCGCGAGGGCCCCACACAGCCTAGGGGCGCGACCAAGCCCTAGGTCGTGTGAGGTGGTTGTGTCAAGGCTCCTTAAGGCAGTTGATGCCCTTCTTTCACCGCAGGAAAGCTAATTTTTGGTAGGGGGATAGGGTCAAAAAATCATCCCGGGCGGAGTTATGAATCTCCGGATATTTAGGAAACGTGCTCAGCCACAGAAACAATTCTGAAACAGAGAAGAAAACAGAGGGAAAAAGAGGAGGAGAGATACAATGTTAGAGAGGCTCTCGCCCCTCCGGGAGCCATGGTGGCCATGAACAAGAGGGAAGAACCTCTCTCCATCTAGGACGGAGGCCACGGAGGAAGGAGGGGGCTCTTTCCCCCTCTCTCCCAATGGTGTCGGAGTGCCGCCGGGGGAACTATCATCACCGACATCTCCACCACCTTCCTCACTTCTATTCAGCGATCCACTTTCCCGCAACCCGCTGTAATCCCCTACTTGAACATCGATGCTATTGATTATTATGATGATGATTTATTGCATCTTCTTTATGTCCAAGTAGAGTATTGTTGTCCTATGGGTTAATTGTTGAATTGTTGTGATTGGTTTAAGTTGCATGTGGTTATGTTACTATCCTTTGGTGCCCATCATAGGAGCGGGCGCATGGACCACACGTTAGGGTTATTAGTATGTTTATAGGACTATGCATATGGCAGCAGGAGTGACTGAAACCTCACCTCACCATGGAAATTGATACATATGGGATTGAAGGGGGGGGGGGCAATATATATTAATATTATGGTTGTATTTACCTTAATGAACTTGTTAGTAATTGTGGATGTTTTCTAATAGCTCCAATCATAAGAACGTATGACTCAAAGTATGGATAGTATGTTAGCAGAGACTTCTCCCGCGTATAAACTTGCAATGATAATCGGTTTAGTAACTTAGCTAATTACCTAGGGACAATTCCGCACACCATACCACCACTATTTCTCACTCCCTATTTGTATTATATTGTATAATATTGTACTATTACTTAGGCAGCACTTAACTTTTATGTTCACGGTCGTTGTTATCTTGCAAAGCTATCCTTTCATACCCTAAAGTAGTTCTAGTTTTATTTGCTAGATAAAGCAAACGCTTGGTGTATGTAGGGTTGTATAAGTGGCATATTAATATTACCTTTAGCTCCATGTGGGTTCGACAATCCATACTTAGCCTCTCCATCATTGAAAAGTGCTATTGCACTTGGAGATTATCAGGCTCTTTTCTGGAGCCTTTGTTGGGGATCAAAAGTGTAAGGTGAATATTCTCATGTGCGCTTGTTGACTTTATCACTAAGTGAAATTTATTTTCCATTCTTGTTTTTTATCTTTAGATATGGGTAAAAAACGCAACTTACATGTTACTCATCATTCATCATCCCCTGTCCATCAGGATAGGAGCCACCGTGGCTTGTAGTTTTCTCACTATTTATTGCAGCAACTTCATAAGTCGATCAAGATTAGTCTGCAGGATTATAAGACGGCGTGCTTAGTAAGGTTACCACACTCTGTGTTCAATAGGAAGAGAATCAGGCCAACAGCCAAATCATGAAGGAATTACGTGCCACGAAGGACAAAGGAGGCTTGATAACAATGTGGTGGCCCAAACCCACTTCTCAGAGTCCACGTGTTGTACAGGGTGCTTCATCGCCAACAAGGTATTTTAGCTTCGTCTGGCTCCTGTTCAGGAAGCCGAATAGAAGTGGATGTTGGAAGACCTCGTCCTCTCACGAGCCAGACTCGGGCACGTCTGCACGCCCACTACCCACGCGATGATCGTGGCCACGTAGAGCTAGGCCACGACCCCCTCTCTGTTGTACTCTCCTGTATATAAAGGGCCATGCCCTATGATCAATACAATGCGGTGAATATTACCTTTCTACTTCACCAGAGCCAGTTCTTTCCTTCCTGTCCATGGCCGGCTCTCATGCCTCCGACGCCGGCTCTGACTCCGGGGAACTGCCCCATGGCAGCGCGCCGTTGCCTGCTACTTTTCCCCCTCCCACCTCCTCTCCACTACCCACCACCATCAGTCCGCTACCCATTAGCACCGCTCCCCCAGCCACCGCTTCGCTGAACCTCACCGTGTCACCGCTGGGGGCAGCCCTCTCTGACGGCGCCTCCTCCTCCACTGCGCCGCCGCCATCGATCCACGCCGTCAACATCGGGGCGCACATCGACTTCAAGCTGGATCCCATCTCCGACAACTACTCGAAGTGGCGCCGCATCATGTCCTTCATCCTTCGCAAGTCCAGCGTGGAGAGCCACGTCCTCGTCCACTCCGAGCCCCTCCAGCAGACGGCTCAGTGGCGCTATGATGATCTTCAGATCCTTCTCATGATCTACGGTACGATTACCGATGAGCTCTATGATGTCATTTCTGCCAAAGATATCACCGCATATCACGCCTGGGTTCTCCTCGATGCCTTCTTCCGCGATAACCTCGCGGGCCGCGCCGTTCACGTCGGCGCCGCGTTCCGGTCCACGGTCCAGGGTGACCTCTGGATCGGTGAGTTCTGCCGGCGCCTCAAGGCGCTAGCCGACGAGCTCGACAACCTCGACGAGCACGTCTCAGACAAGACTCTGACCCTGGAGCTCATCCGCGGGCTCTCTCCGCGGTTCCAGGTGATGGCGTCGCTGCTGCCGATGCAGGTCCCGTTTCCCAACTTCGTCCAGGCCCGCTCCAGGCTGATGCTGTAGGAAATCAACCTGGACGCACGTGCCCGCACCGTGGGGACCACCGCCCTCAACGCCACCACCGGCGGCTCCTCCTCGGGCGCTGGCGGCTCGGGGACCGCCGGATCAGGAGACCGCGGGGCGCAGCAGCAGCCACGCCAGGCAGATCGCTCTGTCCCCTCCGAACGCGGGGGGCGCGGCCGTGGACGCGGCCGCGGCCGTGGACGCGGCTACGGTGGCCGTGGCGGGCCCCCAACCGCTTCCCTCCCGTCGCAGCAGTCCTGGATGGGGTATTTCGCTCCGTGGGGCACGCCGTTCCCTCCCGCTGGTCGCGCTCCCTAGGTGCCGACCAACGCCGCGGCGTGCTCAGTCCACGACCCGGCGTCCCGCACCAGGCCTACCCCATGGTCTACGGCGCGCCTCCGACGTACGGCACGGCTCCACCATACGGCACAGCACCGTCACCACCCCAGCTCGCCGCTCCACCACCACCCTCATGGGACCAGATTGGGCTGCTCCACACCGACATGAACAACATGTCCCTGCAGCCTGCTGGTGCCGGAGAGTGGTACCTCGACATGGGCGCCTCGAGCCACATCACCAACAACGCAGGTAACTTGAGCTCGTCTTGTTTTTCTTCAGAGCACCCATCCATCCTGGTAGGCGATGGTTCATACATGTATGTTCTGTCCACCGGCACCGCTTCCCTCCCACCCCGCCCATTCTCTCTCAACCATGTTCTTTTCTCCCCTTCCGTCATTAAGAACCTTCTCTCTGTTCGACAATTTACCACTGACAATTCCATTTCTGTTGAGTTTGCCCCTCATGGCTTTCTTGTGAAGGATCTGGCGACCAGGACACCTCTCGTGAGGTCAAATAGCTCCACCGGCCTCTACCCGTTCTTCGGCGAGTCACCTACCGCTCTCACCGTCGACGTGGGCGCCCTGTGGCATCGGCGCTTATGGCATCCTAGCTGCGCCTCCTTATCTAGCTTAGCTAAAGATTTCCTTTCATGTACTCCTAGCATTCCTCCCCCGGCCACTTGTTAGGGCGGCAGCCACGGCTACCTTTTCCTACCTCTACATTTACTACTTCTCCATTTCAGCTTATCCATAGTGACTTGTGGACATGATAGAGGCGAGGGTGTCCCGATCTTTCGATGAGATGATAACTATCGATTTGGTGGAGACGACTTTGACGATCCGACTACAAACGTGCACGACGTTGCGCCTTAGCAATCGCTAAACCAATCTCCTGAGGTTACTGACGATGCCGGAAGCACGATCAGCCTGACCACGAAGGTCTATTCCTGCAAGCAATCGAAGAACGAGCAAGAATATGATAAAGCAATCTGAATATTGCGAATATATATGAAGTATTGATAATGGTGGGGATCCGTAAGCGGTCTTGGTCTGGTCGTTGGACACGAACGAAGTACACGAAGTTGCAATGGCTAACTTTTAACTAAACAAATCCCCAGGAAAAAGCTACTAGATGGATCTACTTATATAGGAGCAAGGGGTGGCGGCCAAGGAGGTGGGAGGACGTCCCAAGGCAGCCTAAAACCAACCCTAGGTCGTACAAGGCTCATGGGCCCAAGTGGAGGTGATGCAACACCTTTGGACTTGTAGTTTGACTCGGATTCTGGTGCAACGTCAGATTGTTTCGACCATAACTCAATGCTCCGGACGAATTTAAAGGTGAATCCAATTGGGTTGGAAAGAGCACGAAATCTAGTTTCCAACAAAAAAAGAATCACCCAATTCGGAGTCCGTATGAAAAAGTTGTTGGCGTTTTGAGTCAGGTATGTCTGTGCAGTCCGAATCTGAATCCAGAACGTGAGAGACTTCCGTATCAACTCTTGGAATGTGCATCTCGCGCTTGTTCTCCTTGTGCGCAACACGTCGTTTTTTTTCCTGTTCAGCTTTGCAAGCAAGATGAAATAAATGGTCCATAGGATAACACTCTTCATGTATTAGTATCTCCTGAATGTCATGATTTAATCCTCCCCAAAATCTATCCATAAAATCTTCTTCACTTTCTTCTAAAGAGGAATGCAGCAAGGTAGTTTGTAAAGTATCATAATATTTCGTTACGGTGTCACTACCTTGTTTTAAATGTTGCAACTTTGTAATCATGTCACGAGTATAATAAGCGGGAACGAATGTATGTCGCATGGCAAGTTTCAAATCATCCCAAGTAGTAGGTATATCATTAGGGTGTAACCGACAATATTCACTCCACCAAACTACAGCATAACCAGTGAAAGAACCAACCGCAACCTTAACTTTTTTACGTACATCAAAATTATTGGAAGCAAATATATTATTTAGGTCAAACTCCCATTCAATATATAAAGCAGGTCTAAAACGGCCATTAAATGGTGGTATAGAAACATTAACCTGATCATGTGCATTTGGATGTTTGTGCACCTCTCGTGACGGTTGTGGTATTTGCATAGGTGATGGCACATCTCCCACGATCGACAAACCCCATGAATTGACTCTAGATCCTGTCATGATTAGTAGAAACAAGAAACAAAATTCAAGAATAATGTTCCTATGAACTACTAGGATGTGGTGGTAAAGCGCTCACAGTAAAGCAAATATCAATATCTTACAAGTTCTTACCAAGCAGCAGGTGGTGACAGGCAACCAGCGGTGTCAAATAACTCCAAAGATTGAGTAAAGCGATTGCCAGGGGAACGTACGTATACACGGTGTAGAAATATGTGGAGCTGGGTTGGCTATATATGGTAGCAAAATATTAGCACTAATCAATTCAGAGATGCAATGTTGAATAAACGCTCAACGACGGTACTGTGCTGGTCCTAGGCTAGACCGGACTAGAGACGCGAGCCTAGAACACTAATGAGGTCACGGCGTAGCACAACTAGCATCAATGAAGGATACTAAGTAGCTCTGGACAGCAAGATATAAGTGAAGATCACAACGGCAGTAAAGATAATGATGAAAAACAACTGCCAAGCAGGATATACAACAACTCTCTCCAACTTTCCTCTTGAAAAGTTTGTGCCAATTTTCTGATAAATTTTTTCAAAGAATGCTACTAACTCAAGCTTTCCAATGCAAAAAGAATCACTCAATTCCGAGTTGATATGAGGAGTCAAAGAATTCTGAAACTGGCTTGAAAAACTGGAATAAGCTGTGTCCGCGAACTTCGGAGGGCAAAAAGACCTATTTAGAAGACGATTTTGAGGTATCAAATATTGAACTAGTCTCTGCAACTATTTAGATGCGGCTCGTCGCTAGCTTTCATTTGAGTACTCGCGGAGCCAAAACGGACTTCGTATGAGGAAGTTATGCCTGTTTTACTAAACAGTGCACAAAACAGATTCCAATCCGAATTCAACTACGAGATTGAGTCTAGATAGATCCGAATTTTGTTTTTTTTCTTCTCTTTTTTTTTCCTCACACTTTTTTTTCTTTTTCTTTCTCTTTTTTTTCTCTGTCTTTTTTTTCTATCCCTCTTTCCAAGACAAACTAGATAAGATGCAGATTGGATCAAGCGAAGATGTGAACGACCTTAACTATGACTGCGACAATGAACTATGGGTAGCACGTGGTAGAAAGTGATGGATGGTGTGGTGGACAGCGGAAGGGATAACGATGCAGCGGCGACGTGACTAATGTGAACAGAACTCGAAACTCTAAACGAACTAGACCCTAAGACCAGCAACTCGACACGATGATGCAAACGATAATTCAATAATGCAAACAATGAAAAGAAAATTGCAAAGGCTCAGACTGGCTTGGACAAAAGGATGAATAGATCTAACTTTTTTGTGGCTTTTTCTTGGACAATAGGTAAGAAAATAAATCTAATCTAGGGGAAACTGGAAATTCTCACCGAGCAACCTGAAAACTGATACCGCTTGATAGAGGCGAGGGTGTCCCGATCTTTCGATGAGATGATAACTATCGATTTGGTGGAGACGACTTTGACGATCCGACTACAAACGTGCACGACGTTGCGCCTTAGCAATTGCTAAACCAATCTCCTGAGGTTACTGACGATGCCGGAAGCACGATCAGCCTGACCACGAAGGTCTATTCTTGCAAGCAATCGAAGAACGAGCAAGAATATGATAATGCAATCTGAATATTGCGAATATATATGAAGTATTGATAATGGTGGGGATCCGTAAGTGGTCTTGGTCTGGTCGTTGGACACAAACGAAGTACACGAAGTTGCAATGGCTAACTTTTAACTAAACAAATCCCCAGGAAAAAGCTACTAGATGGATCTACTTATATAGGAGCAAGGGGTGGCGGCCAAGGAGGTGGGAGGACGTCCCAAGGCAGCCTAAAACCAACCCTAGGTCGTACAAGGCTCATGGGCCCAAGTGGAGGTGATGCAACACCTTTGGACTTGTAGTTTGACTCGGATTCTGGTGCAACGTCAGATTGTTTCGACCATAACTCAATGCTCCGGACGAATTTAAAGGTGAATCCAATTGGGTTGGAAAGAGCACGAAATCTAGTTTCCAACAAAAAACGAATCACCCAATTCGGAGTCCGTATGAAAAAGTTGTTGGCGTTTTGAGTCAGGTATGTCTGTGCAGTCCGAATCTGAATCCAGAATGTGAGAGACTTGGACTCTATCTTCTCTTGGCCCAAAAGTGACGTGAGAGGACTTTTTGAACAGAACCTAAACTTCTCCTTTTGCCTTATCTTCATATGTGGATTGTAAAAATGTCCCATACACCTGCAATTAGACAAAACACAAAAGTGTGTGAAGTATTTTTGTTCTGGATAACATAAATAGATTATTGAATAGTTTGCACTAGAAATCACCTGACAAATATGCATGTATGCAATATTTTTGGTCGTATCCAAGGTAGTCATGTCCTCATCAGGACATCACCAGTTCCTAGCTATTCCGGCTATGCATATTATTTAATCGTAGTTGATGATTTTAGCCATTACTCATGGAGCTTCCCCCTCCGTCACAAATCAGATGCTACTGACATTCTCGTACACTTTTATGCCTATGTGCTCACGCAGTTTCATCTTTGCATTCAGTGTATTCATTGTGACAACGGGGGTGAATTCCTCAACGTTCGTTTACGCTCCTTCCTCTCTGAGAATGGCATCTCTCTCTGTCTCTCCTGCCCGCACACCTCCCCCCAAAATGGCAAAGCTGAGAGGGCCATCCGCACCACTAACGACATCATGCGCACCCTCCTTCTCCAAGCTCATATGCCGCCGGAATTTTGGGTAGAAAGCCTCAACACTGTTGGGGAACATAGTAATTTCAAAATTTTCCTACGCACACGCAAGATCATGGTGATGCATAGCAATAAGAGGGGAGAGTGTTGTCCACGTACCCTCGTAGACCGAAAGCGGAAGCGTTATGACAACGCGGTTGATGTAGTTGTACGTCTTCACGATCGACCGATCCTAGCACCGAAATTACGGCACCTCCGCGATCTGCACACGTTCGGCTCGGTGACGTCCCACGAACTCACGATCCAGCAGAGTGTCGAGGGAGAGCTCCGTCAGCACGACGGTGTGATAACGGTGATGATGAAGCTACCGGCGCAGTGATTCGCCTAAGCACTACGATGATATGACCGAGGTGGATTATGGTGGAGGGGGCACCGCACACGGCTAAGGGATCAATGATCAACTTGTCTGTTCTAGGGTGCCCCTCGGCCCCCGTATATAAAGGAGCAAGGGGGAGGCCGGCCGGCCCTTGGGGCGCGCCAAGGAGGGGGAGGAGTCCTCCTCCTAGTAGGAGTAGGACTCCCCCTTTCCTAGTCCAACTAGGAGGAGGAAGGGGGAAGGAAGGAGAGGGAGCGGAGAAGGAAAGGGGGGCGCGCCCCCCTCCCTAGTCCAATTCAGACTCCCTATAGGGAGGGGGCGCGGCGCCCCTTGTGGGCTGCCTCCCCTCTTCCCTATGGCCCATGTAGGCCCAATAGTCCCCCCCGGGGGGTTCCGATAGCCCCCCGGTACTCCGATAATTATCCGGTGACCCCCGGAACTCATCCGGTGTCCGAATATAGTCATCCAATATATCAATCTTTATGTCTCGACCATTTCGAGACTCCTCGTCATGTCCGTGATCACATCCGGGACTCTGAACTATCTTTGGTACATCAAAACACATAAACTCATAATACCGATCGTCACCGAACGTTAAGCGTGCGGACCCTACGGGTTCGAGAACTATGTAGACATGACCGAGACACGTCTCCGGTCAATACCCAATAGCGGAACCTGGATGCTCATATTAGCTCCCACATATTCTACAAAGATCTTTATCGGTCAAACCGCATAACAACATACGGTGTTCCCTTTGTCATCGGTATGTTACTTGCCCGAGATTCGATCATCGGTATCTCAATACCTAGTTCAATCTCGTTACCGGTAAGTCTCTTTACTCGTTCCGTAATGCATCATCCTATAACTAACTCATTAGTCACATTGCTTGCAAGGCTTATAGTGATGTGCATTATCGAGAGGGCCCAGAGATACCTCTTCTACAATCGGAGTGACAAATCCTAATCTTGATCTATGCCAACTCAACAAGTACCATCGGAGACACCTGTAGAGCACCTTTATAATCACCCAGTTACGTTGTGATGTTTGGTAGCACACAAAGTGTTCCTCCGGTATTCGGGAGTTGCATATTCTCATAGTCATAGGAACATGTATAAGTCATGAAGAAAGCAATAGCAATATACTAAACGATCAAGTGCTAAGCTAACGGAATGGGTCAAGTCAATCACATCATTCTCTAATGATGTGATCCCGTTAATCAAATGACAACTCATGTCTATGGCTAGGAAACTTAACCATCTTTGATTCAACGAGCTAGTCAAGTACATGCATACTAGTGACACTCTGTTTGTCTATGTATTCACACATGTACTAAGTTTCCGGTTAATACAATTCTAGCATGAATAATAAACATTTATCATGATATAAGGAAATATAACTAACAACTTTATTATTGCCTCTAGGGCATATTTCCTTCAGTCTCCCACTTGCACTAGAATCAATAATCTAGATTACACAGTAATGATTCTAACACCCATGGAGTCTTGGTGTTGATCATGTTTTGCTCGTGAGAGAGGTTTAGTCAACGGGTCTGCAACATTCAGATCCGTATGTATCTTGCAAATCTCTATGTCTCCCTCCTTGACTTGACCGCGGATGGAATTGAAGCGTCTCTTGATGTGCTTGGTTCTCTTGTGAAATCTGGATTCCTTTGCCAAGGCAATTGCACCAGTATTGTCACAAAAGATTTTCATTGGACCCGATGCACTAGGTATGACACCTAGATCGGATATGAACACCTTTATCCAGGCTCCTTCATTTGCTGCTTCCGAAGCAGCTATGTACTCCGCTTCACACGTAGATCCCGCCACGACGCTTTGCTTAGAACTGCACCAACTGATAGCTCCACCGTTCAATATAAACACGTATCCGGTTTGTGACTTAGAGTCATCCGGATCGGTGTCAAAACTTGCATCGACGTAACCATTTACGACGAGCTCTTTGTCACCTCCATAAATGAGAAACATATCCTTAGTCCTTTTCAGGTATTTCAGGATGTTCTTGACCGCTGTCCAGTGATCCACTCCTGGATTACTTTGGTACCTCCCTGCTAAACTGATAGCAAGGCACACATCAGGTCTTGTACACAGCATTGCATACATGATAGAGCCTATGGCTGAAGCATAGGGAACACCTTTCATTTTCTTTCTATCTTCTGCAGTGGTCGGGCATTGAGTCTGACTCAACTTCACACCTTGTAACACAGGCAAGAACCCTTTCTTTGCTTGATCCATTTTGAATCTTTTCAAAACTTTATCAAGGTATGTGCTTTGTGAAAGTCCAGTTAAGCGTCTTGATCTATCTCTATAGATCTTGATGCCCAATATATAAGCAGCTTCACCGAGGTCTTTCATTGAAAAACTCTTTCAAGTATCCTTTTATGCTATCCAAAAATTCTATATCATTTCCAATCAACAATATGTCATCCACATATAATATTAGAAATGCTATAGAGCTCCCACTCACTTTCTTGTAAATACAGGCTTCTCCAAAAGTCTGTATAAAACCATATGCTTTGATCACACTATCAAATCCATTCAGGAATGCAGTCTTTACATCCATTTGCCAAATTTCATAATCATAAAATGCAGCAATTGCTAACATGATTCGGACGGACTTAAGCTTCGCTACGGGTGAGAAGGTCTCATCGTAGTCAACTCCTTGAACTTGTCAAAAACCTTTCACAACAAGTCGAGCTTTGTAGACAGTAACATTACCGTCAGCGTCAGTCTTCTTCTTGAAGATCCATTTATTCTCGATGGCTTGCCGATCATCGGGCAAGTCAACCAAAGTCCACACTTTTTTCTCATACATGGATCCCATCTCAGATTTCATGGCCTCAAGCCATTTCATGGAATCTGGGCTCATCATCGCTTCCTCATAGTTCGTAGGTTCGTCATGGTCAAGTAACATGACCTCCAGAACAGGATTTCCGTACCACTCTGGTGCGGATATTACTCTGGTTGACCTACGAGGTTCGGTAGTAACTTGATCTGAAGTTACATGATCATCATCATTAGCTTCCTCACTAATTGGTGTAGGAGTCACCGAAACAGATTTCTGTGATGAACTACTTTCCAATAAGGGAGTAGGTACAGTTACCTCATCAAGTTCTACTTTCCTCCCACTCATTCTTTCGAGAGAAACTCCTTCTCTATAAAGGATCCATTCGTAGCAACGAATGTCTTGCCTTCGAATCTGTGATAGAAGGTGTACCCAACAGTCTCCTTTGGGTTTCCTATGAAGACACATTTCTCCGATTTGGGTTCGAGCTTATCAGGTTGAAGCTCTTTCACATAAGCATCGCAGCCCCAAACTTTAAGAAACGACAACTTTGGTTTCTTGCCAAACCATAGTTCATAAGGTGTCGTCTCAACGGATTTAGATGGTGCCCTATTTAACGTGAATGCAGCCGTCTCTAAAGCATAACCCCAAAACGATAGTGGTAAATCAGTAAGAGACATCATAGATCGCACCATATCTAGTAAAGTACGATTACGACGTTCGGACACACCATTACGCTGTGGTGTTCCGGGTGGCGTGAGTTGCGAAACTATTCCGCATTGTTTGAAATGAAGACCAAACTCGTAACTCAAATATTCTGCTCCATGATCAGATCGTAGAAACTTTATTTTCTTGTTACGATGATTTTCCACTTCACTCTAAAATTCTTTGAACTTTTCAAATGTTTTAGACTTATGCTTCATCAAGTAGATATACTCATATCTGCTCAAATCATCTGTGAAGGTGAGAAAATAACGATACCCGCCGCGAGCCTCAACATTCATCGGACCACATACATTAGTATGTATGATTTCCAGCAATCTGTTGCTCGCTCCATTGTTCCGGAGAACGGAGTTTTAGTCATCTTGCCCATGAGGCATGGTTCGCAAGTACCAAGTGATTCCAAAAGTCCATCAGAATGGAGTTTCATGCGCTTTGCACCAATATGACCCAAACGGCAGTGCCACCAATAAGTTGCACTATCATTATCAACTCTGCATCTTTTGGCTTCAATATTATGAATATGTGTATCATTACTATCGAGATTCAATAAAAATAGACGACTCTTCAAGGGTGCATGACCATAAAAGATATTACTCATATAAATAGAACAACCATCATTCTCTGATTTAAATGAATAACCGTCTCGCATCAAACAAGATCCAGATATAATGTTCATGCTTAACGCTGGCACTAAATAACAATTACTCAGGTCTAAAACTAATCCCGAAGGTAGATGTAGAGGTAGTGTGCCGACTGCGATCACATCGACTTTGGAACCATTTCCCACGCGCATTGTCACCTCGTCCTTAGCCAATCTTCGCTTAATCCATAGTCCCTGTTTCGAGTTGCAAATATTAGCAACAGAACCAGTATCAAATACCCAGGTGCTATTGCGAGTATTAGTAAGGTACACATCAAAAACATGTATATCACATATACCTTTGTTCACCTTGCCATCCTTCTTATCCGCCAAATACTTGGGGCAGTTCCGCTTCCAGTGACCAGTCCCTTTGCAGTAGAAGCACTCAGTCTCAGGCTTAGGTCCAGACTTGGGCTTCTTCACTTGAGCAGCAACTTGCTTGCCGTTCTTCTTGAAGTTCCCCTTCTTCCCTTTACCCCTTTTTCTTGAAACTGGTGGTCTTGTTAACCATCAACACTTGATGCTCCTTGATTTCTACCTCCGCAGCCTTTAGCATTGCGAAGAGTTCGGGAATTGTCTTATCCATCCCTTGCATGTTATAGTTCATCACGAAGCTCTTGTATCTTGGTGGCAGTGATTGAAGAATTCTGTAAATGACACTATCATCAGGAAGATTAACTCCCAATTGAATCAAGTGATTGTTATACCCAGACATTTTGAGTATATGCTCACTGACAGAACTATTCTCCTCCATCTTGCAGCTGTAGAACTTATTGGAGACTTCATATCTCTCAATCCGGACATTTGCTTGAAATATTAACTTCAACTCCAGGAACATCTCATATGCTCCATGACGTTCAAAACATCGTTGAAGTCCCGGTTCTAAGCCGTAAAGCATGGCACACTGAACTATCGAGTAGTCATCAGCTTTGTTCTGCCAGACGTTCATAACATCTGGCGTTGCTCCTGCAGCGGGTTTGGCACTTAGCGGTGCTTCCAGGACCTAATTCTTCTGTGCAGCAATGAGGACAATCCTCAAGTTACGGACCCAGTCCGTGTAGTTGCTACCATCATCTTTCAACTTAGCTTTCTCCAGGAACGCATTAAAATTCAACGGAACAACAGCACAGGCCATCTATCTACAACAACATAGACATGCAAAATACTATCAGATACTAAGTTCATGATAAACTAAAGTCCAATTAATCAAATTACTTAAGAACTCCCACTTAGATAGACATCCCTCTAATTATCTAAGTGATCACGTGATCCAAATCAACATAAACCATGTCTGATCATCACGTGAGATGGAGTAGTTTTCAATGGTGAACATCACTATGTTGATCATATCTACTATATGATTCACGCTCGACCTTTCAGTCTCAGTGTTCCGAGGCCATATCTGCATATGCTAGGCTCATCAAGTTTAACCCGAGTATTCCGCGTGTGCAAAACTGGCTTGCACCCGTTGTATGTGAACGTAGAGCTTATCACACCCGATCATCACGTGGTGTCTCGGCACGACAAACTGTCGCAACGGTGCATACTCAGGGAGAACACTTATACC
Organism: Aegilops tauschii subsp. strangulata; assembly: GCF_002575655.3. Lineage (NCBI taxonomy): Eukaryota > Viridiplantae > Streptophyta > Magnoliopsida > Poales > Poaceae > Aegilops > Aegilops tauschii. The sequence goes on from NC_053036.3 coordinate 236,019,276, forward strand.
TTGAAATTTAGTGAGAGATCATCTTATAATGCTTCCGCCGGACTAAGCAAATAAGATGCATAAAGGATAAACATCACATGCAATCAAAATATGTGACATGAGATGGCCATGATCATCTTGCGCCTTTGATCTCCATCGCCAAAATACCGTCATGATCTCTATCATCACCGGCATGACACCATGATCTCCATCATCTTGATCTCTATCAACGTGCCGTCACATGGTCGTCTCGCCAACTATTGCTCTTGCAACTATTGCTATCGCATAGCGATAAAGTAAAGCAATTATTTGGCGCTTGCAACTTATGCAATAAAGAGACAACCATAAGGCTTCTGCCAGTTGCCGATAATTTCAAAAACATGATCATCTCATGCAACAATTTATATCTCATCATGTATTGACCATATCATATCACAACATGCCCTGCAAAAACAAGTTAGACGTCCTCTACTTTGTTGTTGCAAGTTTTACATGGCTGCTACGGGCTGAGCAAGAACCATTCTTACCTATGCATCAAAACCACAATGATTTTTCGTCAAGTATGTGATGTTTTAACCTTCAACAAGGACCGGGCGTAGCCACACTCGATTCAACTAAAGTTGGAGAAACTGACACCCGCCAGCCACCTGTGCGCGAAGCACGTCGGTAGAACCAGTCTCGCGTAAGCGTACGCGTAATGTCGGTCCGGGCCGCTTCATCCAACAATACCGCTGAATCAAAGTATGACATGCTGGTAAGCAGTATGACTATTATCGCCCACAACTCACTTGTGTTCTACTCGTGCAGATAACATCTACGCATAGACCTGGCTCAGATGCCACTGTTGGGGAACGTAGTAATTTCAAAATTTTCCTACGCACACGCAAGATAATGGTGATGCATAGCAACGAGAGGGGAGAGTGTTGTCCACGTACCCTTGTAGACCAAAAGCGGAAGCGTTATGACAACACGGTTGATGTAGTCGTATGTCTTCACGATCGACCGATCCTAGCACCGAAAGTACGGCACCTCCGCGATCTGCACACGTTCGGCTCGGCGACGTCCTACGAACTCACGATCCAACAGAGTGTCGAGGGAGAGCTTGTCAGCACGACGGCGTGATAACGGTGATGATGAAGCAACCGGCGCAGGGCTTCGCCTAAGCACTACGACGGTATGACCGAGGTGGATTATGGTGGAGGGGGCACCGCACACGGCTAAGGGATCAATGATCAACTTGTCTGTTCTAGGGTGCCCCCTGCCCCCGTATATAAAGGATCAAGGGGGGAGGCCGGCCGTCCCTTGGGGTGCGCCAAGGAGGGGGAGGAGTCCTCCTCCTAGTAGGAGTAGGACTCCCCCTTTCCTAGTCCAACTAGGAGGAGGAAGGGGGAAGGGAGGAGAGGGAGAGGAGAAGGAAGGGGGGGGCGCCCCCCTCCCTAGTCCAATTCGGACTCCCTATAGGGAGGGGCGCGGCTGCCCCTTGTGGCCTGCCTCCCCTCTTCCCTATGGCCCATGTAGGCCCAGTAGTCCCCCCGGGGGTTCCGATAACCCCCCGGCACTCCGATAATTATCCGGTGAACCCCGGAACTCATCCGGTGTCCGAATATAGTCATCCAATATATCAATCTTTATGTCTCGACCATTTCGAGACTCCTCGTCATGTCCGTGATCACATCCGGGACTTCGAACTACCTTCGGTACATCAAAACACATAAACTCATAATACCGAACGTTAAGCGTGCGGACCCTACGGGTTCGAGAACTATGTAGACATGACCGAGACACGTCTCCGGTCAATAACCAATAGCGGAACCTGGATGCTCATATTAGCTCCCACATATTCTACAAAGATCTTTATCGGTCAAACCGCATAACAACATACGTTGTTCCCTTTGTCATCGGTATGTTACTTGCCCGAGATTCGATCGTCGGTATCTCAATGCCTAGTTCAATCTCGTTACCGGTAAGTCTCTTTACTCGTTCCGTAATGCATCATCCCGCAACTAACTCATTAGTCACATTGCTTGCAAGGCTTATAGTGATGTGCATTACCGAGAGGGCCCAGAGATACCTCTCCAACAATCGGAGTGACAAATCCTATTCTCGATCTATGCCAACTCAACAAACACCATCGGAGACACCTGTAGAGCACCTTTATAATCATCCAGTTACGTTGTGGCGTTTGGTAGCACACAAAGTGTTCCTCCGGTATTCGTGAGTTGCATAATCTCATAGTCATAGGAACATGTATAAGTCATGAAGAAAGCAATAGCAGAAAACTAAACGAGCAAGTGCTATGCTAACGGAATGGGTCAAGTCAATCACATCATTCTCCTAATGATGTGATCCCGTTAATCAAATGACAACCCATGTCTATGGCTAGGAAACTTAACCATCTTTGATCAACGAGCTAGTCAAGTAGAGGCATACTAGTGACACTCTGTTTGTCTATGTATTCACACATGTACTAAGTTTCCGGTTAATACAATTCTAGCATGAATAATAAACATTTATCATGATATAAGAAAATACAAATAACAACTTTATTATTGCCTCTAGGGCATATTTCCTTCAAACACTGCCACTGATCTCCTCAACATTCGTCCATCACGAGCCATTGACAACAACACTCCTCATTTTACGTTGCATGGCGTACCCCCCACGTACGATCATTTGCATACCTTTGGGTGCCTCTGTTACCCTAACCTCTACGCCACCACTCCCCACAAATTAGCCCCGCGCTCACGTCATTGCGTCCTCCTCGGTCTCCCTCGTGAGCACAAAGGCTATCGTTGCCTTGACCTCGAGACGCGGCAAGTAATCACTTCCCGACACGTCATTTTCGACGAGAGTGTTTTCCCATACACTGATGCCACACCAGCCTCCCACGCCACAAACAATCCCGTGACCAGATCCCCATACCCGATCCTCCTCGATTACCCCGCACCCAATCCGACTGCACCCACTGGCGCACCTACCTCGTACGCCCCAACCAACCCAATGCCCCCCATCCCCTCCGGGATCGCCGCCCGCCAGACCTGCACGCCCATCTCCACCGGGATCAGCACGCACTACCCCACCCCCCACGTGCGGCTCACCACCCGCCAATCCCGTACCTTCCCCTAGCCCGCTGTCGGCCACTTGCGACAGCGACCCCCTGGCCAGTTCATGCTCGGCACTTGGCCGTCCCTTGCCCCCCCTCCCGCGCCATTCCAATCACGCCGCGTCGTAACGCCCAGACCATGCAGACTCGGGGCAAGTCCGGTTTTCTGCAACCCAAAGCCCTCTTCTCACCTCATTCTCTCGTCGCCGAGGCCACCAGTACTGCCATCTCGCCCATCCCTTCTGCCTACAAACAAGCTCTTAAGGATGCGAACTGGTACGCCGCCATGTGTGATGAGTATCGTGCTCTGTTGCAAAACAATACGTGGTCTCTTGTTGCTCGTCCTGCAGGTGCTCATACGATGACAGGGAAGTGGGTCTTTCGCCACAACCTGCATCCTGACGGCACTCTCGCCCGTTACAAAGCGAGATGGGTGCTCCGCGGGTTCATTCAGCGACCCGGCATCGACTTCGGCAAGACCTTCAGTCCGGTGGTGAAGCCAGCGACGATACGGGTCTTCCTCAGCCTCGCCGTGTCGTCGGACTGGCCCATTCACCAACTGGACGTGAAGAACGCCTTCTTACACGGCGAGCTCGACTCCATCGTCTACAGCCAGCAACCCTCGGGGTTTGTCGACGCCGCTCGGCCCACGCACGTCTGCTAGCTCCGCAAGTCTCTCTATGGGCTGCGCCAGGCGCCGCGGGCATGGTTCCACCGCTTCCACGACTTCATCCTGTCACTCGGCTTCCATGCGTCCAAATGCGACCCATCGCTCTTCATACTCCACAGCGTCGCCGGCACCACGTATCTCTTGTTGTACGTAGACGATATCCTACTCACCGCCAGCTCCACCCACCTGCTGCACTCCACCATAGCCCCTCTGCACGCTGAGTTCGCCATGACCGATCTCGGCGAGCTGCACCACTTCCTCGGCATCACCACGCACCGCACCAGCTCCGGGCTTTTCCTCTCGCAGCAGCAGTACGCCCTCGAGATACTCGATCGCGCCGCCATGCTCAATTGCAAGCCCGTCGCCACGCCAGCCGACACCAAAAACAAGCTCTTGTCGCTCGCCGGCGCTCCCATCTCCGACCGCGCGCTGTATCAGAGTTTGGCTGGCGCCTTGCAATACCAGACACTGACGCAGCCGGACCTCGCCTATGCCGTGCAGCAATTATGCTTGTTCATGCATGATCTGCGTGAGGCACATTTCACTCTTCTCAAGCGCGTGTTGCGGTACGTGCGCGGCTCCGCTCACCTCGGGCTTCACCTACGACGCGGCAGCAGCGGCACCAACCTCGTGGCTTACTCCGACGCCGACTGGGCAGGATGCCCGGACACACGGCGCTCTACGTGAGGCTTCTGCGTCTTCCTCGGCGACAATCTCGTCTCTTGGTCCTCCAAGAGGCAGCACACGGTGTCGCGCTCAAGCGCGGAGGCCGAGTACCGCGCGGTGGCGCACGCCGTGGCTGACACATGCTGGCTTCGTCAACTCCTTCATGAGCTGCACCGGCCGCCGGCAAACGCGAGATCGTCTACTGCGACAACGTCAGCGCCATGTACCTCTCCTCCAACCCAATACAGCACCAGCGCACCAAGCACGTGGAGATCGACCTCCACTTCGTCTGCGAGCGCGTGTCCTTTGGCGACATGCGCATACTCCACGTGCCCTCGACGTCCCAATTTACAGACATCTTCACCAAGGGGCTGCCGACTGCCATCTTCACTGAGTTCCGGTCCAGCCTCAACATCGTCAAAGACCGTGCTGTGGCTGCGGGGGCTGTTGGAAGACCTCGTCCTCTCATGAGCCAGACTCGGGCACGTTTGCACGCCCACTACCCACGCGGTGATCGTGGCCACGTAGAGCTAGGCCATGACCCCCTCTCTGTTGTACTCTCCTGTATATAAAGGGCCATGCCCTATGATCAATACAATGCGGTGAATATTACCTTTCTACTGTGGAACACAAATCCATTATTAATATCAACTAGAGCAAACATTAGCCATCAGATGCCGACATAATTTTAGAGTTCACTCAGATTATGAGGATAGTCATTCTTTATAACTTAAAGAAGAAAAACAGGCTCATGTAACATACAGGGTACAATGCTTCAAATTCGTTTCTACTTCTCCATCAAAGCACACAAGGCTTCATCAGCGCATCAAATAAACATGGACATAAAAGGTTCAAACCAATAAGGTAAGCTACATCTGCTTGTACAGAAGAGCTTCACCGGTTTGCATTATTTCTGTGAATAAAATCAGGAAAATAGAAGTGGTGCTCATGCAGAAGCTGCCATCAGCAGCTCGCTATCAGCTCGATCGCGGATCCTCCTTTCCAGCTCAGGCCTGAAGTGCCTGATAAGACCCTGCACAGGCCATGCTGCAGCATCCCCGAGGGCGCAGATCGTGTGGCCTTCAATCTGCTTCGTCACCTCCTGAAGCATATCGATCTCTTCTAGCTTTGCATTGCCCACTTTGAGCCTCTCCATGATCATCCAGAGCCATCCTGTACCCTCACGGCAAGGCGTGCACTGCCCACAGCTCTCATGCTTATAGAAGTATGACAGTCTAGCAATCGCATCAACTACATCTGTGGATTTGTCCATCACCATAACTGCTGCAGTGCCTAATCCGGACTGTACAGCCTTTAGTGCATCATAGTCCATCAACACGTCATCACATATGTGCTTTGGCAACAGAGGAACAGATGAACCGCCAGGGATAACTGCAAGCAGGTTGTCCCATCCTCCTCTCACACCTCCACAGTGCTTCTCGATCAATTCCTTCAGAGGTATACTCATTTCCTCCTCAACGGTACAAGGTTTGTTCACATGACCTGAGATGCAGTAAAGTTTTGTTCCCGAGTTATTCTTGCGTCCAAAACTCGCAAACCATTCTGGGCCACGCCTAAGAATTGTTGGAGACACAGCAACAGTTTCAACATTTGTGACAGTTGTGGGGCAGCCATACAGCCCAGCATTGGCAGGGAAAGGTGGTTTCAGCCTTGGTTTACCCTGCTTGCCTTCAAGGCTCTCCAGTAGGGCAGTCTCTTCACCACAAATGTAGGCACCAGCACCAAAATGTATATGTACATCAAAATCATAGCCTGACCCGCAAGCGTTCTTACCAAGAAGTCCTGATGCATATGCTTCCTGCCGAGCTTTCTCAAGGTTCAGACGCTCATTCACATATTCACCTCGAATGTAGATGTAAGCAGCTGATGCCCTCATTCCAACTCCAGCAATCAGGCACCCTTCCAGAAGCTTGTGGGGGTCATGACGCATGATTTCCCTGTCTTTACAAGTTCCTGGTTCACTCTCATCAGCATTAACAACAAGATAAGAAGGGCGTCCATCAGACACTTTGGGCATGAAGGACCATTTGAGGCCAGACGGAAAACCTGCACCTCCGCGCCCTCGTAGACCTGATTTCTTCATTTCATTCACTATCCAGTCTGCCCCTTTAATCACTAAATCCTTGGTTCTATACCAGTCACCTCTCTTCATTGCACCTTTCAGGAAAGGGTCATGAAGACCATAGAGGTTGGTGAAAATACGATCTTCATCTTTAAGGTCACCAAAGTGAGTCTTCTCTGGAGGTGGGGGTGGTGGTGGAGGCTGTGGTGTGCTTGATGTAGTAGCAGCCTGGGTGCTGAATGATCTGCCAGCAGGATGCAGGCCAGTACATGAGATAGAACGAGTAGGCTGTGCCTTTGATAGAGAATGCAAGTACTCAAGTGCAGCCTGGAACGAAGGAAAAACAAAACAAAATGAGGGATATGCCAATATTCTTAATTTGACTAGAACTATATGAGCCAATTTTGGAGTAAAGGAAGACCAATAAGGCAATGGTAATTTAAAAGGAAAGAAGGATTAATAAGGCAATGATGCCAGCAAGCAAGCTAACTCGATGTGGATGAAGCTGCACACTAGCCTTGGACAAAGTACAGAAGCAACAGCACAGCGCAGTGTGATTGTACTCCCTCTGTCAGGGTTTAGTGGGCCAGCACGCCAAATCGGCAGGACCAAGGAACCCCGGGTTTACCACTGGTTATTAGCGGACGCTCCAGAAACCATATAATCTAATGCCTTAACTGATCCGCATTAGTAGCTACCACACCCTTCTCACGCTTATTACTCGTGTGCACCCCCATCTTGGCCAATTCATGGCCAATCCGAACCGAATAAGCAGTGCACGCACCAGCTGATCGTGTGTCCGTTTTAATTGAGAACTGAGCCCACCATCCCATCTATTTTGCTAACGGGTGGGAGTTAATTGCGGCGGGAAATGAACCGAATGGGGAAGCTCCAGGAAAAAGTGAAGCGCTTCCACATCTTGATTGAGGCAACGGCCTTTTAAATATGGGCATGCCTATGCTGCTCACTGGCCTAATAAACCCGGACGGAGGGAGTATAACAGAAGAAGCACTATATATGATGTGATCATAACTCATATAAATCGCAATTGTCCTTACCAATTATCTGGACACATAATTACGGCTAAAAATGGGAATTGTGTGCCGAAAATTACAACAAATCCAAATGGCCAATAAATACCCTAAAATCCAATAGAAAAACTAAATTCCTGACCAGCATTATTCCACTTTGTCCTATTCAAACAAATCAGCTCAACAATCACAACATGTTACCAGGACGAATCCACAACCACTAACCAAGCAGTAGCCTAAGTTTCCCATCACCCCAGACTTGCAATGAACAAGGTCATGACAGCAGCTCTCCATAACTCCCACCAGCCAAACCCAACCCCAGATCAAGGAAACACCCAAATCCCAGACACACATACATATCTGGAGTTGGAATGGGGAAAGAGGCGCTCAGGGTTGTCTACCCCCTTGGTGGCGATCTCCAGAAATGCAGAATCCTTGGCTGCCTGCACGGGTACTTCACCTGTGGCCAGCATCCAGCTGCTGCAGACCCAAACCGTACTGGCGGCAGCGCAGGAGCCAACAGTGGGCAATGTGGCGTACGGTTTTTTTTTCCTCCTTCTCTGCCTCCTATTTGTTTTATGGTTGGATGGACACGACTTTGTGGGTGGGCAAGTGTGGTGCTTCAGTCTGGGGGATTTGGAGCAGACAACGTGGGATGTGTTGGACAATACTGACACCCTACGGACTTGGTTTGATGGTCATATTGTCATGCTTCTCTTTCTAATTTTGTAATTTGATATGATACTTATTGTTTAATCTGTTCAATCTTTTGTAATGCCTGATATCCTATATAACTAAATAGTTGAGCCCCGGTAACCTATTTATCTCAACACGCAAGCATGCATGGGAAAAGAGCCACCTCAACATGCAAACATGCATAGTAATAGGCCCACCTCAATAGTTAATACAGTGAATCTGTTCAAGAAAGCGTTTTTAGGCAGCGCTTAAGCGAAACGCTTCGCTTCTGCCCTAGGCGCAACTTTTAGCATTGAGCGGAAAAAAGCGAGATTTAGCGGCCGCTTTAGCACTAAGCGTTGGTTAAGTGAGCGCTACGCGCACTTAAGCGATAAAAAAGCGAAGCCTGGGCCACATGCGGGAGGGAAGGAGGGGGGAGGGGTTATAAAGGCCTGCCCAAAACTGGACTGTTCGGCTAGGGATACTCAGTTAGGGAGCGACGGCAGCTCCTCTTCCTCCTCCTGGACGTCCACCCCTACTGGATCTGAACGCCGGCAGCTCCTCCTCCTGGTCGTCCACCCCTACTGGATCTGAACGCCAGCAGCTCCTCCTCCTCCTGGATGTCCACCCCTACTGGATCAGAACACCGGCAGTTTGCTTTCTTGTTCAGTTCATCAGTTGTTTGTTTCATAGTTTCATTCATTGGTCCTTGGTTAATTCCAACAGCAGGCGGCAGCAGTTTAGTGGTCTAGTGTTAGTATGGAGTCAGGAGGAGGAAATGATGGTGATGCTAGTGCAGCAGCAACGGCAGCAGAAGAGAGAGCAAAGATTATCCAAGAAGAAAAAGATCAAAGATTGAGCTGCTGCTTGGCTGCCTGAGCTGCTGCTTGGCTGCTTGAGCTGCTGCCATTTATCTTATATCTTATATGCTATTTATGCATTTATGCTTGCTGTGTGAAACTCCGCCTATGTCTTCTAGGCATAGCCGGTCCCAAGCCCGGGTAAAGGAGGAGGGTTGTGATAGGCTTGGCGAGCCAACGTAAAAACTAGCCAGTCCCATGGGTATGAAACCCATTTGAGCGGGAGTAGTACTAGGATGGGTGACCTCCTGGGAAGTCCTCGTGAAAGGGTTTCATATCTAAGGGTTGTGATAGGCTTGGCGAGCCAACGTAAAAACTAGCCAGTCCTTTGGGTATGAAACCCATTTGGGCGAGAGTAGTACTAGGATGGGTGACCTCCTGGGAAGTCCTCGTGAAAGAGTTTCATATCTAGCCTACCCCAACTTGTTTGGGACAAAAGGCTTAAGATGGACATGGAGATGCTTGCTGTGTGAACCACTAAACCTTATCTATTTCAGACTTTCAGTTATCCATATGTGCTATGTTTCCTATTTTCTTGTGCATATTATTCAAAAACAGCCAAATTCTGGCCAATTTAAAAAAAATCGCTTAATCCTGGCTAAGCTGCGCTTAAGCGGCCATTGCTCTAAGTTGTGGCCTTCTGCTCCGCTTACGCTTACCGCTTTTTTGAACATTGATCATATATATCCTCAATTTTAGCCTTCATCTGCTTAATCCAAATATTCATGTTTCATACAACCAAATCCATCAAAATATATTGCAACAATATCCCACAGCAACATGCAGGGTATCATCTAGTTCACCAAATTTTGGTGCGCAAGCTATTTACAGGATTTAACTCAGATTGCATCTCTAATAAAAGCACTAGGAAAGAGAAAGAAAATGTGCATGTTACAAACCCTCAACCATTTACCAAGATTGAATCAACCCTCAAGTACAGAATCAAATACTTCACACCCTGAACTGTTGAAACTAGATGGTCTGCCCAAATGCAAGCACATCGGAGGTCACAAGTTTGAGGAATGGGCTGATTAATTTGATTAATTACTCTTTATTTTCCAGACTTAACTCTGTAGTGAAGTACATGTACAGTCTGTGAGCCCAGTGGTGCCACAGTTTTTGGTTCTCAAATTAACTCTGTCAGAAATAATTAACTGATTACTGTGGTTGTTTCAGTTTAGTAAATGGGGCTGGGCAAAAAACCTTTTCCTGTAAAACATAAAAAATTGCTATAGTGATCATCAGGAAGTGACAAATAAATGCATCCAGAGATCGGATACCCTTCCCATCATTATAAGTCTCAACTAGTGAGCAGCATAGAGTATACTGCATGAACAAAAAATAAACAAAATATGGATAGATTATGGACAGTGAAGTGGAGAATGCATGATCAAACTTCATGTTTGCATGTCAGTTCCTAATTTATGCACTGTAAAAACAAATAAATAAGAATCCAGTATATGGCAGCTTAGCAAAGATCAAAAAGGGCATACTACTAATTCACAGACATCTAAGATAGCACTGTAAACCCAAATGCTTGGTTAAGAACAACTTATAGGATATCATTCTTATCACAGGAAAGAAACCCATCAATGGCATAGGCTATATGACTTCCAGGTTACCTACCAAAGGATTACTAACGAATTAACGCCGAGAAACAGATGATGTAACTGTAAGTCTGTAACAGTGGGTCACGTGCTACAAAACCAAAGTAGTCACAAAGGAAATAAAAGTAACACTTCCAACATCTGTAACCTTTTCAATTAACACTAAAAGCCTAAACCCAAGATTATCTCTACTAAACCCATTTTATCCCTGTATGTGAGATCTTCATAAACACATGTCCATGTTTACCTATAAGTTGAAATGGGAAAAGCACCACTATTGTGGAATTCTGATCTCATATCCGGTAGGAAAACAATCTAGTCTAAAGAGCAAAGACTTTTTTTTCATTTTGGCAAAGGTAAGGAGAGTAGCAGATATTTTATCTTACGTGTTCCAGTGCAACAATTGACCACATGCCCCAGTCAATCAGGAAACAATGAAAACTACAGGAGATGTGTCTCATTTCATCACAAAGAACATTATTAATAAAGCTATAAGAGGAACACAACACCCATAGTGCGGTTTGATGGCACACGCATCAGAACCCATGCAAAAAGGCACAACAACCGCGACGTGAGCAACTAGTATAGAATCTACTAGTGCTGTGGAAGAAAAATAGAAAAACAATCTGGGCTACATCAAACTACACCTGTCAAGCACATGAACTAACAACAAACAATAATCTCCCTCCATGATTGGAAATATATGTATAAGCAGCGTTCGTCCTGCCAAACGTCAGGCGTACTTATATACTAACCACTTGTATTTCTACAGCTGAAACAACGGACAGGGGGACTCGTACGAGCTGCCTATGGCCACCCAACGATCTACTTCGATCTCGTCCTCACAGTTAGAAATCAAATCCCCCAAACAGATTCGAAGCAGGCAGACAACAGGCACTCTCTCCGGTTTCGGCGCCTCAAATCCGCCACTCTCTCCGTTTACATTTACATTTACAGACAACAGGCAGATCCAAGCGCGAGCCCCGGGTGGGTATGGGGGAGGGGGGAGGAGGTGGGGTTTGTACCTTGCGACCGGGAGAGATCTCCGCCGATCTAAGCAGCGCCCACCGCAGCGCCATCTCCGCCTCCGCTTGGCCTCGAGTCCGTCGGATTTGGGGAAAAACCGGGGAGAGGCTAGTGTGGTGTGGGGAGGAGAAACGGGGCGAGCTCCAGGCCAGGTGCAGGAGGGGAAAACCAGCGCTCTTCGAGGCCGCGGCTGTCGTGTGTGGAGGGGGCTTTTGCCAGCTCCCGTGCTAAGGAGATGCGGCCCAGCCCACGAGTCGCTGCTTCATTTTCTATTCCCCAGGCCAGGCCCATTCCCCACGGCACTCTCTCACGACAACGTGTTGACTTTCTTTCTTCTAAAAAAAAACGTGTTGACTTTCTTCTTAGTTAACTAGATGGAAAAAAAAACAGAGCTCCCGCGATCGCTTGGCGATCTGGCGGCGACGGAGAGAAAGAGGTGGTGAGATGGCGGCGGCAAATCCGGCGGAGACTCCGGCGAGGAGAGGCGTCAATACGGGCGTGGGCTCCGGCGGGGGGCTCATCCCTGTGTTGGAATGGGACGACATCAAGGCCAAGTCCAGGCGCATACTGCGGCGATCCACAAATCGAGCGAGATGCTGGGAAAGGATGAAGAAGCGGGCAAAGGATCTACTCCACGGGAGCCCAGGTGAGATCGTATCTGATCTGGAAGGGGAGGTCACGACCCACGGGTGCAATGGCAAGAATATGAGGATCCCAGTGGAATCAAGGGAAATAAATGGGGAAAATTCGTTTCTATCTTTGAAATGGAAAATCCTGTTGAGGTCGATTTCTATGGAGGAAAATTCCACTGATCCGGGGGGAGGGGAGCTGTTTCCGTTGAGAGACGGTAAGGGGAAATTAGGAATTAAAGGGAGCGTTCATATCTATATAATTAGAGGAAAGGGAGAAATTAGAGCGAGTTTCCTTTGGAAACTGCCTATTCAAGATCTTTTATTTCTTGTTAAATGCATAAATTCTGTCCCGGCGATTTCAACCTTGGGAGAGAGGAATAGCTATTTTAGCTCCAGATCGCTATGCTTTGGCAATCCAACTCGTATCAAAGAAAAGAGTCTTCTGCCTATTCCCTTGTGTCTGTCCCCTGCTGTGCAGTTTTGGGCTTGTAGGGGAAACATGGAAAAGAAAGGGGAGGCGGAGAAGGAGATGAACACGATGGCGGCGCGACGTGAGCCGGCGGTCCCCAGCGGGGGTGGCTCCACGCCACATAACAACGAGGGGGCGGTGGAGAGACGCCCCCGAGGGGGGTGTTCCCCACTGATCATCGACATGGAGGCGGCGAGGAGGGCTATCAGTGGTTCCCTAGTGGTGGGGTGTTTCCTATCGCCCTTCCAAGTGAATCCGCAGATCCTCGTCAATGAACTCCGTGCTATTTCGGCATGGAAGCTACAAGGTGGGGTCACCGTTCAAGAGGTGGCCAGCGTAGACGGGAGGTTCGTCCTCAACTTCTCCATCGAAGAAGATAGAAAGTTTGTCCTGAAGGCCCAGCCATGGCATTACAAGCTCGATGGTATCATCTTCGCCGAGTTCGACGACAAGGGTGACCCGGCGGAGATTGACCTTGGAGCTATGGCCATATGGGCCCAGGTTCGTGACCTCCCATTCGAGATAAAAACGGAGAGTGTGGGCAGGTCCCTAGGGGGCCAAATTGGTGAGGTGATTGCCGTATCACACCGAAATCACATGATTGTAGAGAAGTTTTTGCGAATTCGAGTGAAAATTCCGCTACATGAGCCACTCAAGCATAGGGTAGAATTCACCCCTTTAGGCGGCGATGAGAGTATTCAATTTGATGTGCGCTATGAAAAATTGCCATTGTACTGTGAGTGTTGTGGGCTTGTAGGCCACACATCTGAGAGGTTCTGCAGAATTCCGAAGGAAATTAGAGTAGCATCTTTTCCAAAAAATCTTAGTGTAGATGCTTACTGGAAAGGACAATTGGCAAGCAAAAGAGCTATTATGTTCAATGGCCCAAACAGTAACATTATGCCAGGGCTACAGAGGGAATGATGATCAAGGTGACTAAGGTCGTGAGTGATCTCGCGGTGACGGAAAAGGGAAATGCGGTGGTCACGATGACGGGCACCCCGGCGACGGGGGGATCAGGCCAGGGGGCCTCCAGCTCAGCCAGGTGGGCCAGGCTCCTGTGGCAACTCCGGCGGCCACTCGCGGGGTTGGTTCTGGTCAGGAGGACCGGAATACAGCCCTGGTCACCCCTGCAAGCCTCGTCCAGGAGGGCCTGAGGCTGGTGGCGATAGCAGGCACCCATCTGGGTGTTCTGCCGTTCGGCCAGGAGGGTCGGGCCCCTGAGGCACCACTGCATGCTAGTCTTGGGTCTGCTACTGATCAGGAGGATCGGGTAGCAGACTCGGGCGCCCATGCCAGCTCTGGCCAGGGGCCGGCGCTGATGGAAACCACCCGTCCGGGTATCTCTCCTGGACAGGAGGGCCAAGGGGTGATGCGGCTGGCTGATCATCTCTGTTACAATGCAGCCCAAGAGGGTCAGGGTGTCCTGCTCATGGGTGAAACCAGCCATGCAACTACTAATGATCAACCTGATCAAATCTTGTTTAAACCAGGGGTGCTGGAGGCCTTATCAGGAGCGGTGGCTGCAAGGCTTGCTGCTGCAAGTGCTAATACTGGTGATGTGTTTAACTTTAGTGCTAAGAAGAAGCCTATGCAGGTTAAGCCAAAGAGTAAGGGGGAAAAGAAAAAAAAGGAAGGAGGAATTGAGAGGGCTGAGGACGCGCGTAGTAAACTTTTAGGGGAAAAAGGAAGAAACCCATTTGAAGTCGCACCAGCAGGCAGTGACATAGAGTTCTCTTTTGAAAAAACCATGGATAGTTATGAGCGTGTGTTGTATGGTGATATGTACGCTTCCTCTAAGAGAGTGTGTACAGGTAGGGTGGAAACAGTAACGGATGGAGATGGGGTAACTACACATGTAACAAAGGAGACAGAGGGGAAAGAAGAGGCATATGTGCAGCAGAGGAGAGAATCGGTTGGAGATGATGGCGCATCGGCGGCCTCCGAGGAGGAGGTCCGCTGGGCCAAATGAAAATCATAGATTGGAACTGCCGTGGTATGCTCTCCCCCACGGCAGTTCGCGGGCTCTTGGATCTACAAGGGCGAACCAAGGTAGACTTATTTTTCTTTCGGAGTCTCATTTGAATAAATATAAAGCCGGTGAGCTATGTCGTGTTTTTGATTTTGATTCGATGTTTGTAGTGGAGAGTGATGGTCGGACCGGTGGCCTTATTATGTTTTACCACAAAATGAATAAAGTTGTTTTAAACTATGTGTCGGCTAATTTGATAGATGTTCTGTTTCTGAATGACAATGTTGTACAATGGCGTTTTACGGGTTTTTATGGTCATCCGAATTGGAGGGATCGTAATTTGTCGTGGGAGGATATTCATAATTTGCACAATAAAGGGGGTCACCCTTGGGTGGTTTTGGGAGATTTTAACGAAATTCTACTGTCTTCCGAAAAGGAGGGAGGCAATGCAAGACCTAACGCAATGATGAGGGAATTTCGTAATTGTTAGGGAGAGTGCGGGCTCAAAGATATGGGATGTATTGGGGACCCTTTCACTTGGAGGAGGGGCGATGTTAGGGAGAGGCTTGACCGTGCGGTTTGTAATGTGGAAAACAAATTCCCTAGGTCGGCAGTAATAAATGAAGAACATGTACATTCCGATCATCGCCCTATCATTCTGGATACAGAATACTTTGATGGCAATATTTTTAACCACCCAGAAAGCCGACAGAAGCAATTTGAAGCCTGATGGTTCAAAGAAGCAACCGTTGAAGAAATTGTACATACAGCGTGGGAAAAAGCAAAATTACGGGGTATTGGGCCCTCTCTTGCTGAGCATACACGGGCGGTGAATGCGGATTTACATATTTGGGATCGGGATATTCTCAGAGGACGGAAAAAAAGAATTAATAAATTAAAAAAGAATTAGAAAAGCTACCAAGGGGTCCTATGAACGTGGAGTCCCAAGCACGACAAAAGGAGATTCTGGTCCTAATTGAAAATCTTTTGGAGCAAGAGGAGATTTATTGGCTACAAAGGGATCGTGTAAACTGGCTATTGCATGGTGATCATAACACTTCTTTTTCCATAATGCAGCAACGGCTAGGAAAAAGAGAAATAAGATTAAAAAATGGCTTGATGAAAATGGTATTTGGGTGCAAGATACGGAGATGAAGAGCCATATTATGGGGTATTTTTCTAATCTTTTTACATCAGAAGTTGCGCAACCAAATCCAGATGTTTTATCTCTTGTCAGAAGGAAAGTGGCAGATGAGATGAATAATGCTCTCCTCGCCCCTTATACGGCAGAGGAGGTTCGGAAGGCGCTATTTGATATTGGAGATTTAAAAGCGCCAGGCCCGGATGGACTTCACGCCATTTTTTATAAAAGATTTTGGTCTATGTTAGGGGATGATCTGACCGAAGAGGTACTCCAGGCATTGAATACTAGTACTATACCTGATGGGTGGAATAATACTGCAATTGTAATGATCCCAAAGGTGGGTTCTCCAGAAAAGGTAACTCAATTTGGACTGATCAGTTTGTGCAACGTGGTGTATAAGGTTATTTCAAAAATGATTGCGGCTCGCTTGAAGATAATCCTTTCAGATATTATTAGTACGACTCAGAGTGCATTTGTACATCACAGATAATATTTTAGTGGCCTACGAGTGTTTTCATACCATAAAGAAAAAAAGGAGTGGTAAAGAGGGTATGTGTGCCATCAAACTGGATATGCATAAGGCGCATGACCGAGTAGAGTGGTCTTTTCTGAAGCAAATAATGTTGAAATTGGGTTTCCAAAAGAAGTGGGTAGATTTAGTTATGCAATGTGTATCCTCTGTGGAGTACCGGGTTCGTTTTAACAATGAAGAGACTGAGAGTTTTAAACCTACTAGAGGTCTGAGGCAGGGAGACCCCTCTCCCCATATTTATTCTTGTTATGCACGGAGGGGCTGACTGCCCTACTAGCTAATGCAGAGGAGAATGGTAATATTTCTGGAGTTAAGGTTTGTAGAGATGCCCCATCGGTTTCAAACCTTTTATTCGCCGATGATTCTTTGATCCTTATGAAAGCAAATGCTATGAATGCGGAGGCGTTGAAATCAGTTTTGAACGCTTATTGTGCTACCTTGGGGCAATTGGTGAGCATTGAAAAGTCTAGTATTTTCTTTAGCCCCAATACAAAAGTGGAAGATAGAGTGCAAATTTGCACTACCTTGAATATTATGACCGAAGCGCTCAATGACAAATATTTGGGTTTGCCTGCAAATGTGGGTATGGATAAAAGTGATTGTTTCCAATTCTTAATTCATCGCATTATTAAAAAAATTAGTGGATGGAAAGAGAAATTGTTATCTGCTGGAGGGAAGGAAATCCTACTTAAATCGCTTGTACAAGCTATCCCACTTATGCCATGTCCGTCTCTAAAATTCCTAAAAAAATTGCAAAGGAATCATTGACGCGATGTAGCAATTTTGGTGGGGTGACGAGGACAATCAGAAAAGGATGCATTGGATGGCATGGTGGAAGATGTGTGTCCCAAAAGACCAAGGAGGAATGGGATTCCGAGATATACATTGTTTCAATTTGGCTTTGCTAGCCAAGCAAGTGTGGCGTTTGCTTGATAATCCAGAATCTTTATGTTCCACACTCTTGAGAGCTAAATATTTCCCGAATGGCGATTTGATGAATGCAAATCTAAAGAAGGGTTCTTCTTTTACCTGGCAAAGCATTATGGCGGGGATTAATTCTCTAAGGAATGGTTATATCTGGCGAGTTGGAAATGGAAAAAATATTGATATCTGGGAAGATGCTTGGATCCCGAATTGTGCAAATAGGAAAATAATTACTCCTAGAGGGGGGCAACTTCTGTCAAAGGTATATGATCTTATTGATCCAATCACGAGTTATTGGGATGAAGACTTGGTGAGACAAACTTTGTGGCCAATTGACGCTCAAAGGGTGCTCGCGATTCCCCTTCCGATGCATGACATGAGCGACTTCATTGCTTGGAGCTACACAAAAAATGGTTTGTTTACTGTTCGATCAGCATATTGGGAGGAATGGAACCAACAACATGGGAGGAGATTGCAACATACAAATGGGATGGGTAGAGCTAATGCTAATCCTATTTGGAGCAAGATATGGAAGCTATCTTGTCCGGCAAAGGTAAAAAAAATTCATCTGGCGTACATTGCATGGTACCCTCCCGTGCCGAGTTACGCTTGCCAATAGACACATGAAAGTCTCGCCCATATGCCCATCATGTTCTAATGGGCCAGAAGACACAAAACACGTCTTGTTTCTGTAAGGGCATCCTTTGCCTTAGGGTTTTGGTGATGATGACAACACACATGGACTAATCGTGCGCCATAGTTTTCTCAGGTACACATGGTGTGGCGCAAGACGGTTAGGTCTTCCCTCTATGCGGAAAAGATCGAAGACGGAGTTTCCGACGTTTTTATTCCTTTGGTCGTAGGATATCCGTACTATTAAGAGGGAATCCTCATCGGAAGGTTTTGGGTGAATCACTTCACGTACACATTCTTTGCACCCAACATATACCTTCCGTTTCGAGGAGAGAGAGGTTCCCCACTGCCCTCTGACATGTGCAGTCCTGCCCATGGCGGTAGTACCGCTCCTTCGAGCGGTTGTACCGCTGGGCGGTAGTTCCGGTCTAACCACCGCTCCAAGTACCGCTCAGGGGTGACTCCCTTCTGTACCGGGTACGGTGGTAGACCGGTGGTGGAATGGAAGTTCCGGTTTGTCTCGATAAACCGGTACTACCGGTATCCAGGGCGGTTGTACCGCCTCGGACTCCATCACCCAGGAACAGCTAGCCCAGCAGTAGTTCCGGTGAGGTGTAAACCTTCTGGATGTATGCGGTAGTTGAGCGGTAGTGGAGCGGTAGTTCCGATAAACCGGTACTACCGGGTGCGTCACCGGAAGTACCGCCCTGGTGCCCTAGGAGGGGTTCCTCGCATTCACCGGTTGTACCGGTGTCTTGTGCGGAAGTACCGGTCCCATGCTTTTCTGCACATAACGGTTGGATCTTGGGGGGCCTATTTAAGGAGGCGCTTCTCCTACCTCCCACCTACGTCTTGCCTCTCTCTCTCTCTCCTCCATTACTGCCATTAAAGCTATCTTGACCGATCTCTCTCCCTAGCCACCCAAACTTGTTGATTTGCTAGGGATTGAAGGAGGAGACCTAGATCTACACTGTAACACCCCGCATATAACTTGCCATATTTGTAACTCCGACTCTTGCCATTTCCGGCTATGTGATATGTTTTTCCCTCCGTTGTCGGGTTTTGTCTTTCGTTTTGTATTTTGTCATGTCATGCTTTTTCATATCATGTCATCATGTGCATTGCATTCGCATACGTGTTCGTCTCATGCATCCGAGCATTTTCCCCGTTGTCCGTTTTCCAATCCGACGCTCCTATCTCCTCCGGTGCACCCTCCTAGTTTTATTTCGTGTGCGTGTGTCAAACTTTCTCGGAATGGACCGAGGCTTGTCAAATGGTCTTAATATACCACCCGGAGACTACCGGTCAAGTTTCGTTCCATTCGGAGGTCGTTTGGTACTCCAACGGTTAACCGGGCATCCGCAAAGTCCATTTGAATGTCCAGCAAAAACCCCCTCCAAAACCAGCCCAAAGCCCACCAAACTCTCTTCCATGCTCTAGGTCGTTCGATCACGATCGTGTGGGCGAAAACCGCACCTCATTTGGAGCCTCCTAGCTCCCTCTACCTATTTATAAGTGGGCATCCCGAAAACGGAATCACAGTCTAACCCTAGCAAAATCCCTCGCGCCGCCGGACAACGTCCGCCCGCGCCGGCGGACGAATCGCGCGCCGTCACGTCAGCCCGCTCGCCGCCGCCACCGCCGAGGCCCGCGAGCCCGACCCCGGCCCCCGCGGCCCGCGCCCGCCGCCGCGCGCCTGCCCCGCCGCCGGCCGCCGCGCGCCTGCCCCGCCGCCGGGCGCCACCGCCGCCATCTTCGCCGCCGCCTCGGGCCCACCGCCGCCGCCGCCCCTCCGCCGCCTCCGGCCCCGTCGCCGGCGCTCCTCCCCCGCCGGTCCTGCCTCGCCGCCGTCGGCCTCGGATCGAGCTCGAGCACGGGATCCGATCTGGTAACTCCTCCCCGTTGACTTCCCTCGCGCCGTTTTTTTCTGTCTGAGAATTCTATCTGCAAGTACTCTTGTTCCCGATGCGATAACTTTGTGCATGTAGCTCTGATTCGCGCGTATAATATGTCAAATTGTTCGTCTCGTGATGCTCTTCATTTTGTTCAATTGAACAATTTTCATTAGAGGTCATCTGGATGCCCAAATCTTCGTTGGAAGAAGGCTAGTTGCTGTTAATCTCTGGTTCTTATCAGAACTTGGAGATTTGTCATTTTTGTATCATTTAATCTGTGCATCTTTTGAGCATGAGCTCTACATGTGTTTTGAGGTATGCCATGCCATCTTTCCAGTGGTATAGTCCATGTATTTTTGTGATCTCTGTGGTGACTAGCACAAGCATGCAAAGTAGACCCCGTAATATTTCTGATTTCAGGGACTAGTGATTTCTCCAAGTCCTAGTCTGCTGTAATTTTGTTGCCATGTAAACTTGATGCTAGAGAGAGATCCATGCATATTTTGGAGATGTTCAGTAAGGATGTTTTGTATCTAGAGTTGTAATTGATCCATTCCTGCAATTGTTTGCAATTTTAGAGTACCATAGCATGACTCAATCTTGCTCTACTTTTGCTATAAAATATTTCTGGCAGATTCTTAACATGAGATGCATTTTTTCCAAGCTTATTGTAGTTGATCCATACATGCTATGCAATTGTTCTTTCCATGGATAGCTTCATAAACATGCCATCTTGCTGTAGGTATGCTTGGTTTGTCATGCATTGCTCTGTAGTGAGTGCATCAAGCTCACAAAGAGGCCTACATATTAATATTTCTGCCATGCTCTGTTTTCTGCTAAGTCTGAAACCTGATAACAAAACTTGCTATGTTTACATGCTTGCCATCATATCTTCTGGTCCTTTTTGGCTTATGGTCAGTAAGGGACTTTTGTCATGTGCATTTAGTAGAACACTACCAGGCCTTGTTTTTCTATGTTAAGTTTCTGTAGCATGTTGATTTCGTGCTCTGAACATTGCTACCTGATGATGATTTCTGCCATGTCCAGTTTTTCACCAAGTCTGTGAACCTGTAATCTTTTGCACTTTTGCCATACTTGTTTGAGCTTGATATGTTGTGAACTAGCCGTAGCTCAGTGTTCATCTTTTGTCAAGCATATCCTGTAGATTACTGTCATATACTTTGTTGCTATGTTGGGGTGCTGTAGCTTTTTTACTTGTTGTATTTTAAGTGCTATCTTGCTGTTTATCGCAGATTAGTGTCATTCTTGTTTTGCTTGCCATTTGCAAACCGTGCATCCGATTCCGGTGATCTTTATATCGATTTCGACCGAAATCATCTCATCTTTCCAGTGGCATGCTTGGTTTGCCAAGTTACTGCCATGTTCATCATTTTCCTTCCGGAGCACGCATACGCATCGCATATGATATCTTGCATATCATACATGTTTTGCATCATGTTGCTCGCGCATTCCTCGTGATTGATTGTGGTTCCGCTTGTTTGTGTTCTTGTCTTGGGTAGAGCCGGGAGACGAGTTCGTGAACGAGGAACTTGTCGAGTACGCTTACGAGGATCAAGCTTTCGACAACTCTGAGAATCTTGCAGGCAAGATGACCACCCCTGAAAATCACTTCTATCTTTGCTATGCTAGTTGTTCGCTCTTTTGCCATGCTAGCTACCTATCACTTGCTATATCATGTCTCCCATTTTAGCCATGTCAGCCCTAACCATCCTTTCCTAGCAAACCGTTGTTTGGCTATGTTACCGCTTTTGCTCAGCCCCTCTTATAGCGTTGCTAGTTGCAGGTGAAGTTGAAGTTTGTTCCATGTCGGAACATGGATATGTTGGGATATCACAATATCTCTTATTTAATTAATGCATCTATATATTTTGGTAAAGGGTGGAAGGCTCGGCCTTATGCCTGGTGTTTTGTTCCACTCTTGCCGCCCTAGTTACTGTTATACCGGGATTATGTTCCTTGAGTTTGCGTTCCTTACACGGTCGGGTGATTTATGGGACCCCCTTGACAGTTCGCCTTGAATAAAACTCCTCCAGCAAGGCCCAACTTTGGTTTTACTATTTGCCGCCTAAGCCTTTTCCCCCGGGTTTTCGCGAGCCCGAGGGTCATCTTATTTTAACCCCCCCGTGCCAGTGCTCCTTCGAGTGTTGGTCCGAACCGAGCAGCCTGCGGGGCCACCTCGGGGAAACTCGAGGTCTGGTTTTACTCGTAGCTTGACTTATCCGGTGTGCCCTGAGAACGAGATATGTGCAGCTCCTATCGGGATTTGTCGGCACATTCGGGCGGCTTTGCTGGTCTTGTTTTACCATTGTCGAGATGTCTTGTAAACCGGGATTCCAAGACTGATCGGGTTTTTCCGGGAGAAGGTTTATCCTTCGTTGACCGCGAGAGCTTATGATGGGCTAAGTTGACTGCAGGGTATTATCTTTCGAAAGCCGTGCCCGCGGTTATGAGGCAGATGGGAATTTGTTAATGTCCGGTTGTAGATAACTTGTCACTTGACCCAATTAAAATACACCAAGTGCGTGTGTAACCGTGATGGTCTCTTCTCGGCGGAGTCCGGGAGGTGAACACGGTCTGTGTTATGTATGACGTAAGTAGGTGTTCAGGACCTATTCTTGGTCATTGCTAGATGACGTCCGTTCCTTTGCTTCTCTTCTCGCTCTCATTTGCGCAAGTTAGCCACCATATATGCTTTTGCCGCTGCAGCTCCACCTCTTGCACCTCCTTGTCCTATAAGCTTAAATAGTCTTGATCTCGCGGGTGTGAGATTGCTGAGTCCCCGTGACTCACAGATACTTCCAAAACAGTTGCAGGTGCCGACGATGCCAGTGCAGACGATGGCGTCGATCTCAAGTGGGAGTTCGACGAGGAACGTGGTCGTTACTATGTGTCTTTTCCTGATGATCAGTAGTGGAGCCCAGTTGGGACGATCGGGGATCTAGCATTTGGGGTTGTCTTATTTTCATCTGGATTTTGACCGTAGTCGGTCTATATGATTGTATTTTGGATGATGTATGAATGATATTTATGTATTGTGTGAAGTGGCGATTGTAAGCCAACTCTTTATCCCATTCTTGTTCATTACATGGGATTGTGTGAAGATGACCCTTCTTGCGACAAAACCACTATGCGGTTATGCCTCTAAGTCGTGCCTCGACACGTGGGAGATATAGCCGCATCGTGGGCGTTACATACACTTCCACCAAAGGATATTTGATTCCCCCATACTTTGTTGTGTGGATTTTGTTACTCTTGGGTGCTTGGGCGCCCTAGACGGAAGAGGTCACTTCGGAGCCACAATCCATTGTGGTGAAGCTCCGGGGTTTCGTTGGGAGCCTCCAATTAAGTTGTGGAGGGAGCCTCAACCTTGTTTGTAAAGGTCCGGTTGCCGCCTTCAAGGGCACCAATAGTGGAATCACGGCATCTCGCATTGTGTGAGGGTGTGAGGAGAATACGGTGGCCCTAGTGGCTTCTTGGGGAGCATTGTGCCTCCACACCGCTCCAACGAAGACGTACTTCCCCTCAAAAGGAAGGAACTTCGGTAACACATCCTCGTCTTCACCGGCTCCACTCTTGGTTATCTCGTGCCTTTACTTGTGCAAGCTTATTTGTGTCATATCCCTTGCTTGCTTGTGTGCTTGTTGTTGTTGCATCATATAGGTTGTTCACCTAGTTGCATATCTAGACAACCTATCTTGTTGCAAAGTTTAATTTGGTAAAGAAAAGCTAAAAATTGTTAGTTGCCTATTCACCCCCCCTCTGGTCAACTATATCGATCCTTTCAATTGGTATCAGAGCCTCGTCTCCTTATTAAGGACTTTGCCGTCCTAAGAGTATGGTTGACACCGTAGACGGCGTGGAGGAGCACTCCGGTGTGAATCCAATCTCGTCTACGGCCGATGGGGAAACCGCGGTCTCTCGTGAGGAATTCAATGTGGCTTTGGACACATTGAAGACCTCCATGACGACCGAGGTTGAAAGCATGTTTAATAAATTCATAGAAGGGCTTAAACTATCCACCGCACCATTGAAAGTGGGTGATCCCACTAACAAGGTGACGGATGCCAACTCCGATAAGGGGGAAGCTACTAGTGAAAAAGCTCCTTCTACTAGTGGTAAGAATGGCACCGGCATCTTTGCCCATGTGGAACCTCCACTTGCTTATGGTGGACCGATTCCTTCTACTCATTTGAATCATGTCGGTCCTCCCCCTAAGATTGTGAAAAATGAGGACTTTGATTCTTGGGTTTATCGCTTTAAGCGTCATTTAAATCATGTGAATACTAGTCTTTGGAGAATCATTGAAGAAGGTTTCTATCCGCATGACCCAAGAAACTTCACCCCTAGAGAAGCCGTGGATAATCAATTCAATGAGAATGCTCTCTTCATCATCCAAGATGCAATCCCACCTGAAGATCTCCCTCATCTTCGGCCCTTCGCCTTGGCCAAAGATGCATGGCTTTGTGTTGTCTCCCTCTACCGGGGTAGCGCAAGCATTCAACGCTCCAACTATGAAGTGGTGCAAGATGAAGCCGATGAGTTTGCAATGAAAGAAGATGAAGAACCTCGTGAGCTTTATCGGAAAGTAACCAAACTCGCGGTCTCACTCCGAGATCATGGGAAGGACATGGATGACTATTGGATCAAGCGCAAATTCCTCAAGGCAATGATGCCTTACCACAAGGCCATGTCCTCCGTCATTCGTCAAAGGCCGGACTTCCACACTTTGTCCTCAAGTGAAGTGTTGGATGAGTTTGTGGCTATGAGCATCCTGGACAAGACCGCCGACAATGCGGTGCTTCGTTCTCAAAGAGCAAAGAAGCCCAACCTTGCATTGAAGGCCAAGGTTAGTGTGGAAGAAGAGGAAGAAGAGGAGTGCAACCCCGAAGATACAAAGTATGATTATCATGAGCACATGGCTCTCGCTTCACGGCAATTTTGGAGTAAGAAGAACTCAAGGCCCAACTTGAACAAGAACAACTCAAGTGGCAACAAGGTCAAGCAATGTGTGAGAACTTGCTATAATTGTGGCAATGTGAGCCATTTTGTTGCGGAATGTCCTTATGAGAAAAGAGAGGACAATGGTGGCAAGCTCATTCGAAAGGACAAAGCCAAGTCTTTCCCTAACAAGAGCAACTTCACCAAGAGGACTCCTCCCAAGGGGTTGGTTGCACAAGAAGAGTACAATGAGGATGATGATGACGATGAAGGCGGTGACTCGGTTGCTATGGCCTCCGTGGCTATTGCAACAACTCCTCGGGTATCCCTCTTCGACTCACCCAATGAGAACATCATCGCCAAGTGCCTCATGGCTAAAGAAACCAACAAGGTAACCCCCAACATCAAAACTACCATCATTTCTAATCCTTCCTTGACGGATTGCATTGATGAAAATGCGGGGCCTAATGAGGAAGAAAATGAGTTTGTTTCCTTTATGAGTAAGCTCAAGGGTAAGTCCAAGAAGCACTTTGTTGCTCTCTTGGAACAACTTGGTGAAGCCAATGACACCATCGAGGCTGACGAAGAAACCATCTCTAAGATGGAGGGGCATAGTCGTGATTATGCCGATGAGATATCGGATCTCTCTAATGCTCTTGAGGAAGAGCGTGGTCTTCGTTTGGCTCTTGAGGAGTCACACAACGATGATCATGCTAAATTAAAGAAAGATCTTGATCATGCTAGTGTCTTATCTCGTGTGCTAAATTCCGAGAAGGCCAAACTTGGAGTTGATCTTGGTAGACTCAAGGAAGAGTTTGATATACTTGACAAGGCCCATAAAGCCTTGAAAGGTATCCATGCTAGTCTTAAAGAGTCTCACGATCAACTCCAAGTGAAGCTAACCAAGGAGAAAGCCACTTTTCCTCATATGGTTTTGATTGATAATGCAAATGGCACTAACCCATGTTGTGAGCATGTGCATCTTGTTGAGGAGAATACCAAGTTGAAGATGCAACTTGAGAAAGGCCTTGTGTCATGCATACAAGGTGAGAAGAACCTCAAAGACCTTTTGAGCAATCAAAAGGAAGTCGTGGCCAAGGAGGGGATTGGGTTCGCACCCATGCCCAAAAACAAGAAGAAGAATGACAAGACCAAACGACCTCCTCCTCTTAAGCAAACCTTTGTGAAGGAGGGAGAGGGTGCTTCCAAGGATAAGAAGAACAATGCGAAGGGTGGTGGTGTCAAGAAGGGCAATGCCACCCCTTCCAACAAAGCCGGCGACTTTAACCCTTCTTATGTGTTGTGCCGTGCTAGTGATGGACATGTTTATGCCAAATTTGTTGGTTCTCCTTATGAGCACATTGAATGGTCTATTTGGGTTCCTAAGACCCTTGTCACTAACATCAAAGGACCCATTACAAAATGGGTACCTAAAACCAAGCATTGATCTCTTGTAGGTGTTTGCTTCCGGTGGGGGATCATGATTGCTTGATAGTGGAGCTACAAATCATATGACCGGAAGCAAGGACTTGGTGGTGGACGTGCACAAGATTCCATCTATTCCCACCAATGTCGAGTGGGGTGATGCCTCATCTTCTAAGGTATTGGGACTCAACAAGGTTATCATTTCTCATGATCTCACGATCGAGAAGGTCATGCTTGTTGAGTCCCTTGCATACAATTTACTTTCCATTCGTCAACTCGCACTCATGGGTTTTGCCACCTTCTTTGATATTGATACTGTGGCCCTCTTGTGGAGCAAGAATCTTAAAGTAGCCTTTGTTGGGCATGTCGAGAATGGTCTCTATGTGATTAACTTTTCGGAGCGACCCACTAAGACCGCGACATGCCTAATGGCTAAAGTTGACGTGGGATGGCTTTGGCATCGCTGTCTAGCCCATGTCAATATGAGATCTTTGCAAAGTCTTCTCAAGGGGTACCATGTTCGTGGACTAACAAATATTAGTTTTGCTAAAGATCATGCTTGCAATGCTTGTATCGAAGGAAAGCTACATGAGAAGGCTCACCCTCCCACGACTATCATTTACTCGAAGAGGCCTTTGGAGCTCCTTCACATGGATCTCTTTGGGCCTCCATCCTTCGATAGTCTTGGGGGTAGAAAGTATTGCTTGGTGATTGTGGATGAATATTCAAGATACACATGGGTTTATTTCTTCAAAAGGAAGAGCGAGACCCAACAAACCGTCATTGACTTTGCAAATGAAGCCCAACGTCAACACAATGCAAAGATCTTGACAATAAGAAGTGACAACGGCACCGAGTTCAAGAACTACACCTTGGATGAGTTTCTTAGTGATGAGGGGATCAAGCATCAATATTCCGCACCATACACCCCTCAACAAAATGGTGTAGCGGTAGGGAAGAACCGGACGTTGATGGATGCGGCAAGGACCATGATGGCGGAGTTCAAGTCTCCATACAACTTTTGGGCCGAAGCCATCAACACCGCGTGTCATGCATCCAATCAGCTCTACCTCCGCAAGGGCTTGAACAAGACTCCATATGAGATACTCACCTGTAACAAGCCCAACCTCAAGTACTTTCGGGTGTAAGTGTTTCATTCTCAAGAAAAGTGTTCGTTTGTCTAAATTCGAGGCTAGAGCTTATGAGGGCATATTTGTTGGTTATTCTACAAACTCCCATGCTTACCGTGTTCTCAATAAGTCCACGGGCCTTATTGAGGAGGCGTGTAACGTGGAGTTTGATGAGAATAACGACTCCCAAGTGGAGCAAAGTGGTACTTGTGATGTAGGTGATGAAATTCCTCCCCAAGCCATAAGAAGAATGGGTGTTGGTCATATCCTACCCATTGAGGAACCCCTTGTGGCCGAAGGAGAAGGACAATGTTCCACTCATGTGGAACCATCACCAACCCGAGACCCACACGCTTCCGAAGAACAAAGTGAAGGCCCTCAACCTCATGAACATGACCAAGGGCAAGATCAACCTCAAGACGGTGTTGAGTCACCAAGTGATGCCCAAGGTCAAGTTCTCTCCTCCGAGCAAGTTCAAGACCAAGAGCAAGCTCAAGGTCAAGAACAAGCTCAAGACGGCGCTCAAAATGATCAAGTGACCGCTCCTCAACTCACCTCCAAGGAGGAATTGGAGCGTCGTGCCGCCAAGATTGCATCCAAGCTCTCTACCAAGGGTCATCTCATGAAGAATGTGCTTGGAAGCATTCAAAAGGGGGGTAAGCACTCGTAGATAATTGGCAAACTATTGCGAACATCACGCGTTTAACTCTTGTGTTGAACCCCAAAAGGTCTATGAGGCGCTCGAAGATCCGGATTGGCTCAATGCCATGCATGAAGAACTAAACAACTTCGAGTACAACAAGGTGTGGAGATTGGTGCCAAGGCCAACGGGGAACCACAATGTCATTGGAACCAAATGGATATTCAAGAACAAGCAAGATGCTCATGGGACAATAGTTCGCAACAAGGAAAGATTGGTAGCACAAGGCTACTCCCAAGTCGAGGGTATCGACTACGGTGAAAACTTTGCTCCCATTGCTCGCCTTGAATCCATTCGTTTGTTGATTGCTTATGCTTCTCATCATAACTTTAAGTTGCAACAAATGGATGTGAAGAGTGCTTTTCTTAATGGTCCTATTAATGAGTTGGTATATGTCAAACAACCCCCCGGGTTCGAGGACCCCCACTTCCCCGATCATGTGTATCAACTCGATAAGGCACTCTATGGCCTTAAACAAGCCCCACGTGCGTGGTATGACCAACTTACCGAGTTATTGCAAGATTGTGGATTTGAAGTTGGGAAAATCGACCCCACTCTTTTTACTAAGAAGGTCAAAGGGACGTTGTTTGTGTGCCAACTATATGTTGATGATATTATATTTGGTTCTCCTAACAAAGCTTTCAATGAGGAATTTGCCGCTCTCATGACCTCAAAGTTCAAGATGTCTTCGATGGGAGAGTTGAAGTTCTTTCTCGGGTTCGAAATCAAACAACGAAGGGAAGGAACCTTCATCAACCAAGCCAAATACACTCAAGACATGCTAAAGAGATTCAAGCTAAGTGATGTCAAGCCGGCTTCCACTCCAATGCCCACCAAGTGCTAACTTGACATTGATCCCAATGGTAAAGCGGTGGATCAAAAGGTATATCGCTCCATGATTGGCTCCTTGCTTTACCTTTGTGCATCTAGACCGGATATCATGTTGAGTGTGGGAATTTGTGCACGGTTTCAAGCCGCACCTAAGGAAAGCCACTTTGTGGCGGTCAAGCGAATCTTTCGATATTTGGCTCATACCCCAAACTTTGGATTATGGTACCCAAGAGGAGCAAACTTCAAGCTTGTAGGTTATTCGGACTCGGATTGGGCGGGAGACAAAGTGGATAGGAAGTCCACTTCCAGAGGGTGCCAATTCCTTGGTTGCTCTTTGGTAAGTTGGTCTTCTAAGAAGCAAAGTTGTGTGTCTCTCTCGTCCACCGAAGCGGAGTATGTGGCGGCCGATAGTTGTTGTGCACAACTTCTTTGGATGAGGCAAACTTTAAAGGATTACGGTGTCATTTGTGACAAAGTGCCTCTTTGGTGTGACAATGAAAGTGCCATCAAGATTTCTCTCAACCCGGTTCAACACTTCAAGACGAAGCATATTGAGATTCGGTATCACTTCATCCGGGATCACATTAGGCGAGGGGAGATCGAGCTCAACTATGTCAACACTCATGATAACCTTGCAGATATTTTCACGAAGCCTTTGGATGAAGCAAGATTTTGCGAGTTAAGGCATGAGCTAAATATCATTGATTCGAGCAATGTTGCTTGAACCCTTGCACACCCCACCATACTCAGCTTGTTATCTTTTTTAGGTGTGGGCATGGACATAGAGGGAGTGTTGTTCTCTCAATGAACTCTTCCTCCCCCCATTATGCATAAATTGATCAACTCTTTCACATTAGCCATTGTTGATGGTACTTGTGCTTCAAAGACGAGTTGTGGTCATGGGCCCAAGGATAATTCTTCGCAGCGGCGGCGCCCTCTTAACTCAAACATAGGTGGCTTCGGCCACCGCCCTTGTGCTTAGGTATTTTTCCTTGTTGGGTGTTTCCGTTTGCCCAGATGTTTGAATTCTCTAAAGAGTGGCTTTTCTTGGTTGCTTCTTGCACTCTTGACAGTCTTCTTCATCATATTACAGTGACCTGTTTCTATCCTAAGCCTTCTTATCCCAAGCCATCCTTTCCAAATGTACACAATTTGATCTCCTTGTGCTTGGGCTGTTGCAACCTGGTGGTACAACCGATGGTCAGACCGGTTCTACCGGTATTCCCCTCTATTGTACAGTCTCAGCGGTACTTCCGGTCCTGCACGAGCAGTTCTACCGCTCCTGCCTGTACCAGTACCTCTGACCGGTACAACCGGTGTTTGGATGCGGTACTACCGCTGCTTCTGGAGCGGAAGTACCGCTCTCAACCGCCTGGTAGTTACAGGACCGGTACTACCGCTCCTAGGAGCAGTACTACCGGTTGACATCTGGGGTGTATAAAAGGGACGCGGGCAGAAGGGGTCTTTCTTTTCCCCTTCGTGCTCGTCTTCCCCTTTTCTCCCACGCCGCCGGTTGCTTCGTCCTTCGCCCCGGAGCGCCCTCAGGCTCTCCAGATCGGTCGGCCCTCCATCGGATCCGCTCCGTGGAGGCCGCCTCCTCTTCGATCTCTTCCATGGATACCGGTAATGCCTTGTTCTTCTCCTTTTTAGGGTTCCTCGTTTTGAATCCAACCCTAGGGCATTGCTTGTACTCCCCCATTTTCGGCC
Source organism: Aegilops tauschii subsp. strangulata (assembly GCF_002575655.3). Lineage (NCBI taxonomy): Eukaryota > Viridiplantae > Streptophyta > Magnoliopsida > Poales > Poaceae > Aegilops > Aegilops tauschii. The sequence continues at coordinate 236,049,929 of NC_053036.3, forward strand.
AAATGGTTTGTGGGAGAGATCCGTATAGCCTCCTTCTGCTTCTTGTGCGTACGTAGTAATAGGAATATGACATATAGATTCGAGAACGGGCGGTTTCGCTCCCAGCGGTACTACCGCTCGGGCGGTACTACCGGTGGCCCAACCGGAACAACCGGTTTCTCTGAACCTATGTACCCTGTTTCTCTTCTACCCACGTATATGAAACATATTCATCTGATCTTGCGTACATTCCTCTCATCTTTGCTGGGGTTTCTGTGTGCTCTCTGTGTGCGTCTGCAGGTGGTTATAGTTCCTGTGCTGCTCGGAAGCCTCAAACACCAAGAAGAGGGCCCGTAGGGGAAAACCTTATGGTGACGACGAGGACTCTCATGAAGTGGTGATTCCTACCAAGGCCACTCATCAGGAGAAGTCTGCTGCTGCCAAGCAACGTGTTGCGGTGCCCATGCACAAATGGAAGATGCCGGACTGGCAAAAGTTTCGTTTCCAGGATCCCTACACTGTTGCACCAAATCCTCGGTGGAACAACTCTCAGTTCCGGAATGAATTACAGATGAGGATTGTCAGAAGTGTTCGAGCATCACAAGAACAAGTTCACCCGGATGTGGTCCATTGACATCGATCATTGGAAGACAACCTCGATTACTTTGGAGAAGCTTTGGAGATTTGTGAAGAGTTTGACTTGATCAAGCTCATGACCGTGAACTGTGATTTCGATGTGCAGCTTGTCCATCAGTTCTATGCTACAGTCCACTTCGGCTCTGATGTGGAACGCCATCTCTCCTTTATGTAGCGTGATGAGTTCTTTTATGTCCCGTGGAGAGCCTTGTGCAATGCTCTTGTTATGAGGATACCGGGATTGAGGATCAAGGTGGCATCCGTCCTCACGACCGTGCTCACCCCATGGACAAGCTGAAGCTCGCCGCTCTATACATCCCTGGACATGGCATTGTGGGCAAGTCCAATGATCTTCTGCCAGTCTATGACATTATGCATCGTGTGTTCTGTTGTGTGCTACTTCCCAAGGTTGGGAATCAAGATGATATCTATGGTTATCTGGTGGATTTGCTTGTGGCCATGAAGACCAAGAGGGGATCCGGTGCCACGTTTGATGTCTTCAAGTGGCTATGGGAGGAGATGTACAACATGGTGTTGTACCGCAAGGTACCGATATATGCTCCTTTTGTGATGCAGTTTCTGAGCACCGTTTGGGCAGTCCGTAGGCCAGGAGAGCCTCTCACCACTCCTGCCAACCTCACGGAGCATGAGGTCAAGGAGCTAAGGAAGAAGAAGCATAAGACTCCCCATTTTTCTACGGGCAATCAGGAGGATGTGTATGCTACCTCGGATGGCGAGGACTTTGAGTTGGAGCCTGGGGTCCAGCCCACCTGGGTTGAGAAGCTGACTTCCAAGATCAAGAAGACCTTTTGCTTGCAAACCCATATTCAGAAGAAGCTCTACAAGGCCCACGTTGCTGAGAAGATGGCACGTCGCATGCAGATTCAGTTGATGAGGCACCTCAATGTGCCAGATGTGAAGAGTGGCTCCGAGAAGACCATCACTCCTGAGGATACTTGGTGCTTGGAGAACTGTCAGTGGTCTGACGAGGCACCAGCTTATTCCTCTGTCCGTGTTCCTGAGGCAGCTACTGTGAGGTCTGAGGAGTCTGATGAGGCTCAGGATCCTGACGATGATATTGATGATGATGCATCAGACAGCTCTGTGGCTACTGGCGAGGAGGTCTACTGAGCCCCGGGGTGCTAGCTTTGCTCTTTTCCTTTTTGGTGTCTCGATGCCAAAGGGGGAGAGAGCTCCATTAGGTCACGGGAGTTGCATGGGTGGTTATTTGCAGTTGGTCTTTCTAGTTTGTTGGTCTTTTAGGTTATTTGCTTGCTCTTTCTAGTGCTCTATGGACGTATTCTATGTTGTGATCTCGTGCATGGTGTAATACATGCGTCGTTCAGCTTATCTATGCACTCTTCGTTCAGTAGAGTTTATTATATGTTGGTTTATTATATGTTGTCTCTACTGCTGTAGGTTTATTACGGTTGTTTTGCGCTCTCCGGTTGGTCTATAAAATCCAGGGGGAGCATTCCCTAGTGTGCACACTTTGCATTCCAAAAGCAAACTCTAAATAGTGCTCACACTCAGGGGGAGCCCCTCCTTTATTTTTTAGAACTCCCGGACTAATCGTGTGGTTGTCATCATCCACCAAAAAGGGGGAGATTGTAAGGGCATCCTTTGCCTTAGGGTTTTGGTGATGATGACAACACACGTGGACTAATCGTGCGCCATAGCTTTCTCAGGTACACATGGTGTGGCGCAAGACGGTCAGGTCTTCCCTCTATGCGGAAAAGATTGAAGACGAAGTTTCCGACGTTTTTATTCCTTTGGTCGTAGGATATCCATACTATTAAGAGGGAATCCTCATCGGAAGGTTTTGGGTGAATCACTTCACGTACACATTCTTTGCACCCAGCATATACCTTCCGTTTCGAGGAGAGAGAGGTTCCCCACTGCCCTCTGACATGTGCAGTCCTGCCCATGGCGGTAGTACCGCTCCTTTGAGCGGTTGTACCGTTGGGCGGTAGTTCCGGTCTGACCACCGCTCCAAGTACCGCTCAGGGGTGACTCCCTTCTGTACCGGGTACGGTGGTAGACCGGTGGTGGAACGGAAGTTCCGGTTTGACTCGATAAACCGGTACTACCGGTGTCCAGGGCGGGTGTACCGCCTCGGACTCAATCACCTAGGAATATCTAGCCCAGCGGTAGTTCCGACCCTCCTACCGCTCCAACTACCGGCCTGAGGTGTAAACCTTCTAGATGTATGCGGTAGTTGAGTGGTAGTTCCGGTTTATTCCGATAAACCGGTACTACCGGGCGCACCACCGGAAGTACCGCCCTGGTGCCCTAGGAGGGGTTCCCTGCATTCACCGGTTGTACCGGTGTCTTGTGCGGAAGTACCGGTCCCATGCTTTTCTGCACATAACGGTTGGATCTTGGGGGGGCCTATTTAAGGAGGTTCTTCTCCTACCTCCCACCTACCTCTTGCCTCTCTCTCTCTCTCCTCCATTACTGCCATTAAAGCTTTCTTGCCCGATCTCTCTCCCTAGCCACCCAAACTTGTTGATTTGCTAGGGATTGAAGGAGGAGACCTAGATCTACACTTCCACCAAAGGATATTTGATTCCCCCATACTTTGTTGTGTGGATTTTGTTACTCTTGGGTGCTTGGGCGCCCTAGACGGAAGAGGTCACTTCGGAGCCACAATCCATTGTGGTGAAGCTCCGGGGTTTCGTTGGGAGCCTCCAATTAAGTTGTGGAGGGAGCCTCAACCTTGTTTGTAAAGGTCCGGTTGCCGCCTTCAAGGGCACCAATAGTGGAATCACGGCATCTCGCATTGTGTGAGGGCGTGAGGAGAATACGGTGGCCCTAGTGGCTTCTTGGGGAGCACTGTGCCTCCACACCACTCCAACGGAGACGTACTTCCCCTCAAAAGGAAGGAACTTCGGTAACACATCCTCGTCTTCACCGGCTCCACTCTTGGTTATCTCGTGCCTTTACGTGTGCAAGCTTATTTGTGTCATATCCCTTGCTTGCTTGTGTGCTTGTTGTTGTTGCATCATATAGGTTGTTCACCTAGTTGCATATCTAGACAACCTATCTTGTTGCAAAGTTTAATTTGGTAAAGAAAAGCTAAAAATTGTTAGTTGCCTATTCACCCCCCTCTAGTCAACTATATCAATCCTTTCAGTTTCTGTTTCAGAAGGCGAAACAGGTCTGGGCTAAGTTAGGTTTGCATCAAGTGATCAATACAGCTTGTGCTGTCGACCGGGCGGGAGAGGCAGTTCTTGAATTTTTACTACTTATGTGAGATCAAGAAATATTTGAATTGGGCATCCAGAACGCACGTGAATTGATCGCAATAACAACTTGGTATTTATGGTGGGATAGACGCAAACTAGTTCATGAAGGAAAGTCTCAAGATGCATGTCAAACTTCGATGGCGGCTCGTGCTATAACAGCAAACTATGTCAAAGCAAACTTCCCTAAGGCAATCAGTAAAATAGGGGGATGGCTTAGACCTCCTGTGGGTTTTGTGAAGCTAAATGTTGATGCTTCTTTTGACCATGATCTGCTTAGAGGAACGGCGGGGGTAGTCCTCGGAGATGACAAAGGAAGGTTCATTGTAGGCGGAAGCTGGAGAATCGACTGGTGTGCTGATGTACTAACAGCAGAAGCAATGGCGCTAAGGTTTGGCCTTATCCTTGCACAGAAGGTGGGGTGTAATCGCCTTATTGTCAACTCGGATAATTTGGAAGTGATTGACACAATGAAAAATGGAGGACAATCGGCGGGAGTGGCGGCAGTGTTCGATGATTGCTATTTTATATCTTGTGAATTTACTATTACGAGGTTTGAACATTGTAATAGGGAAGCAAATAAGGTTGCTCATGAAATTGCTAGGCTAGCGAAATTTTCTATAATTAGGGATTGGTTTGAGGAGCCTATGGATAACATTGTATCTTTCCTTACTGACGATGTAACTGTTATATCTAATGAATAAAGTTTGATGTTTTATTTCAAAAAAACTAGACGAAAAGAAAATACAAGCTTTAAAATCAATTAGTTTATAAAAAAGCTTGAAAATCAATTAAAAGGAGAAAAATATAAGAAAATATTTATTACAATCAAAAATGTTATTTGAAACAAAAATGTGAAGGATGATTAACATGCATGTATGATGTCGCAGTTTACATGCATAGACTAATGCAAAAATAAATATAAATTATAATTTAAATGCATGGCTTGCTTATGTGCGAGACTTAAAATGCATGGTTTAATGGGAGAGAGGCCTTAAATGCATGGCTTAGTGGGAACGCTGAGGTGGACACTCTGCATGTTGAAGAAATTGGGATCAACTTTTTAAGAATAGAAGATGTGTGTGTTCATAGAGGTGAGTGTATATGCATGTATGTGATCATCTTCGATTGTGTTGTGTTCAAGAAGAGAGAGTTATCATTATCATCTTGAAATGGGTGTTGACCGTTTCATAGGGAGGGCTCTTGCGATGGCCAAGGCGCTTCATCGATGCAACCAGTGGTGAGAGATGGTGACGGCACCAGCCTTAGAGGCCCTCGGGAGGTGCAAATAGACAGTGGTGGGAGCACCTTCAAGCGGCCGGGGGGGGGGGGCTTCTCTGACGAGCACATGAACCAGAAGTGTGTCTGAGGCGGATGAGAGAGAAAGTGGCGGAGCTCATGGGATGAGGTCCGGGGCCATTGAAGGAGGCTGGATTGGAACTTATAGAGAGTACTTCAGCAACTAGGGTGGTGGCTTTGTCGTCTTCGAGCATTTCTTCCTCTATCTCAGTCCCAGTTCTAGCATTAATTGGAGAAGGCGGGGAGGCTGTCGATTCGAGTGAATTGATTCGAATTTCAAATAATTAGTTTCTCTCCGGTGATTATGCCCTCAGTGTGATTACATCAAGAGTTACTCGCATTAATTGGGGGCAGATTCTGTTAGCGATCTAGGCCTTGCTGGGCTTCCAATTACCACCCAGCCCAGCCCGAAGCCACTTGGGACTACAAATACAAGGCAGGCAGCTACGCACAACTTGGCTTGGACGGATCATGTGGCTTCGCCGAGGCATCACGCTAGCTTAGGATAGGCATTGTCATCTTCTTATTTCTCTAATCTCCACCTTCCTTTCAAATTTGAGAGTTGTAATCGCATTCATGAAAATTAAGTGAATCTGTATTGAGATCCTAACATTTGGTATTCACAAACATAGATCCTTGTGCGCCAATGTTTCCGCACAAAAAAAACCCCACAAAGATTCATCTTCCACCCCACCATGACTTCAATCTGAGCCATGGTTGAAGAGCGCCCGAGGATGAAGGCGATGAGCGAGTTCAAGGAATTTACAAGCTAATGAAAATAACTACTAGGACATCTAGGGCAGTGCTACCAATCAACCGGCTGATCCTGCGTGGGATCAGCCGTCTCCCTAGACGTTTGATTGGCATTATGACCATTAGATCAAAACTCCAACTCACTCTTTTCTTTCCTCGTCTCACAACCGCATGCATGGCCGCGTCACATCCGATGCTTTTATATTTAACTCTCTCATTTCACACAGCCGATACAACTAGCCGCCAGCGTAGAAGTGTCTCATGGCCTTGCGTGCTGCAGCACAACACCCTCTGCGTTGTTAGTGGCAGTCGCCGCTGCAGCGATGTGAGCTGCTTCAAAGACCAACAGTGAAGTGGTTGTTGTGTACGAATCATGACGCACTGCAAGCCGAGACAATGGTGTTGTGAGGGTGGTCCAGCTGCGATGGGCGTCACTATGAGGCCGCGGGCAATGTTGCGACACCGGACGACGGTCTCTACGACATCCTACCGCTTCAACGACCGTGGCGATGCTAGGAGTCATTGCTGTGACGCGGTGATGATGCGATGACATGCTTCAAATGCCTATGGTGTACTTCGACAGTCGCGGTGATGTTGTGACGGCATCCCAACTACTTCAATGATGTTGCGACGATCATGGCGTTGGCACGATGACTTGCTCGAACACCCATGGTGTGCTTCGATAGGCACGACAATGATTCGACGACACGCTTCGACGGCCGCGGTGATGCTATGAGGCGTGATGTGACGCCCGCTGCAACGACATCTCGACTGCTTCGATGATGCTGCGACGACCATGGAGTTGGCACGACGACATGCTTCGAACACCCCGTGGTGTGCTTCGACGGCCGCAACAATGCTTCAACGACATGCTTCCTTGGTCCTGGAGTGTTCTGGAAGGTCTCTCTTATGTATTCCTCCGGTGCCATAGTTCGAATAATGTTAGTTTCAACATTAATAGGCGTAGCTGAGATATAATGCTTAATTCTTTATCCATTGACCACCCTCGGATTAGTGCCTTCGGAGTTATTGATCTTAAAAATCCATGAACGATAAACTTCTTCAATGATATATTGTCCTTCCCATTTAGAGAGAAGTTTTCCTGCAAAGAATCTAAAACGAGAATTGTACAATAGAACATACTCACCCACTTTGAATTCTTTTATCATGCCATCTTTTAACTTTTCCTTCAAACAACTTGGCATTTTCATATGCTTGGGCTCTCCATTCATCTAACGAACTAATATCAAATAACCTCTTCTCACCGGCAAGTTTTAAATCATAATTGAGTTCTTTAATTGCCCAATATGCTTTATGTTCTAACTCAAGAGGTAAATGACATGCTTTTCCGCAGACCATTTTATAAGGAGACATACCCATAGATTTTTATAAGCAGTTCTATAAGCTCATAATGCATCATCGAGTTTCTTAGACCAATATTTCTAGATCTATTTATGGTCTTCTGCAAAAATAACTTTATTTCTCTATTGCTCAATTCAACTTGACCACGAGATTGAGGATGATACGGAGATGCAATTCTATGGTTAACATCATATTTAGCAAGCAGTTTACATAATGCATCATGAATAAAATGTGAACCACCATCAGTAATTAAATATCTATGGACTCCAAACCTCAGGAAAATTAACTTCTTTAAGCATTTTTAATAGAAGTGTTATGATGAGCACTACTAGTTGGAACTAGATGATACCCCGAGCGTTGTTGCGGGAACATGTGCTAAATATTAAGATCCTTCCTTGAATTATCGGTTGGAGAACTACAGATTACCATTGAAAGTCCATTGAATTATGACAAACAAAACATCCTTGCTTTCAAAAACACATGATTGATATAAATATAGATAACCTTTTCCAACATTTAAAAGAATTGTGTGTGTTGTTGCGGTAAATTGTGGTTCAGTTTGATTAGAATAAAAACAACACATGCCTACATAACATCAAATCGTTTAGCTCATGGCAGAAGGAATAATCAATCGATAATTGTGCATGACCCCTTATTGTTCAAATAAATGGCAAAGATCGATGGTGTGCCACAGTTGTTTGGTTCTCATGTCGGTGTGCAACTACAAGCACCAATATGATCTAATAAAGAGTTACTACACTACATATTCCATAGTGAAAACCACTGGAAGGCTAATCTGATGGAATGAACTTGAGTAGGTGTCAGTGCAGTCCTTTGAGATTACATGCGTGAGAGACCAAAAGGAGGGCAAAAATGGTAATACCTATTTAGATAAATCATCATTGCCTAGACCTAAAAAATATAGAAAACATAATAATGGATAATGTCAAATTACTAATGAAATATAAGAACCATGTTAAACTGCATGCAGTTTATATGTACCATGTTAATCTGCAGAAAGGAAGATCAGAGTTAGCAAGAAGAAGATATGAGTTACCAAGGTAAAGCTGGGTGGTGGCACTCTATTAGCATGCTAGCGAATTTTATGTTTCCCTGTATTCTTCCATGCTCGAGGTTCCTATACATAAAGGTTAAGTCAAATTAACATAGGATGGTATATTATAGTTATAACCATGTTGAAATGCATATGCTTGGTATGTACCCATGTTAACCTACAAAAAGAAGATCCCAATTATCAAGGTTAAGCTCGTAAGTGGTGTCCAACTCTATCAGCATGCATGCAGTTATATTTCAGTTCCTATGCATTCTTCCATGCTCCATGATGTGAATAATGTAGCCCCCAAGTGTCGGGTCGTAAGCCTGCAGCGACTCGGGACTATTCCTTCCATTGTATAATAAATCATATCCATTGATAAAATAATAGCCATTGCGCTAAAGCGACTTTGAAAACCTCAATCATAGCACTGGTTATTGATAACCATAATAAAAATCCAGCCATGTTGGCTATTCAAGATTCGAATAATATAATCCGGTATGAAGACCTCAATCATTCAATATCATCAGGAAAATCCAGCCAATTTTGGCTATGAAAGATGTGGATACCTTATCGGTTGACAAGTAAATTCGGAGTTTAAATACTCGGTGGCTCTTAGCCGATGGCGACTTAATGCACATTTATTGTAAGCCAGGATTTTTATAACCCGGCGGCTTATAGCCTTTGAGAAAATCCAGAATGGATAACCCTTTTGAGACATCAATTTTGATGATGAGCTTGAACTTAATCATTTATATAAGTCATAATTCTGCAAATCCTGCACAGAGTTTAAACAACGTATGCCCTGGCGACTTACCGTCAAAAGCCAGGGCGGGTAACAACCCAAACATAATATAGTCTTATGCAATTATGGAAAGACTAGCATTAAGGCCATTCAAGCCTAAACTGTAACACCCCGGATGTAACTTGCCATATTTGTAACTCCAACTCTTGCCATTTTCGGCTATGTGTTACGATACTCCCTTCGTGGTTGGGTTTTGTCTTTCGTTTTGCATTTTGTTCATGTCGTGCATTTCATATCATGTCATCATGTGCATCTCATTTGCATACGTGTTCGTCTCATGCATCCGAGCATTTTCCCCGTTGTCCGTTTTGCAATCTGACACTCCCACATGCACCGGCGCACCCCTCTTCTCTCTTTTCGTGAGTGGGTGTTAAATGTTCTCGGAATGGACCGAGGTTTGCCAAGTGGCCTTGGTACACCACCGGTAGGCCACCTGTCAAGTTTCGTTCCATTTGGAGGTCGTTTGATGCTCCAACGGTTAACCTGGTAACCGCAAAGGCCTTTTGAGTGTTGCAGCCCAACACCCCTCCAAAACAGCCCAATAACCCATCTAAGTCACTTTCATGCTCTCCGTCGTTCGATCACGACCGTGTGGGCAAAAACTACACCCCATTTGGAGTCTCCTAGCTCCCTCTAGCTATAAATATGTGCACCCTCCTCCAAATCCGGGTCCCGAAACCCTAGCCCGCTCCCTCTCCGCCGCCGGAAAAATCGCCGCCGCCGCCCCGAGCCAGTCAGGCAGCGATACGTGGCTCCTTGCCGCCCACTGCCGTCGAGGCCCGCCGAGCCCACGCCTGGCCCGCGGGGCCCGTTCCCTCGCCGCCGCCGCCCGCAGGCGTCCGCGCCCGAGAGCGGCGACCGCCGCCGCCGCACCCTTGACCCGAGCGCGGGCCCCGTCCTTCCTCCGACGCGTCGTCGGTGGCGCGCCCCTCCCCGAGCCGACGTGCGCTGCCTCCCCTCGCCGGCGACCGCGCCCGGCCAGATCCGGCGGGCTCCGGCGATCTCCGACCTCGCAGGCCCCGTCCCTCCGCCGTCCCCGACGATCTCTGGCGAGCCGCCGCCTGTCTCGGCTCGCGTGCCCACAAACCCTAGATCGAGGTTGACTCCCCCCTCGTTTTTCTGCTAAGTCCCAAATTGCTCATATTATGTGGCTCTATTCATCGCATCATAGCTCCTTGCATACTCCTCCGTTTCATGCATGTGATATATCGGAATGTTCATCACGAGATGCTCTACATTTTGTTCCATTGTGCCATGCTCGTTTGAGTCTATATTGAGGCCCAAATCTCTGATGCAAGAGTGCTATATGTTGTTTACTGCTGTTACTTATCAGAACTTGATGTTTTGATATTTTTGTTGCATTTGATGTGTGCATCTTATGAGCATGAACTCTACATGTGTTTTGATCTATGCCATGCCATATTTACAGAGGTGTATGCCATGTAATTTTGTGATCTATGTGGTGACTAGCACAAGCATGCAAACTAGGCTTCGTGATGTTTCTGTTTTCAGGGACAGGATTTTGCCAAGTCCTTTACCTGCTGTTATTTTTATGCCTTGTAAACTTGATGCTACAGTGAGATCCATGCTTATTTTTAGATACTTCAGTAAGGATGTTTTGAACCTATGGTTATTCTCTATTCATCCATGCGCCTGTTTGCAATTATGGAGTGCGCTAGCATGTCTCAATCTTGCTCTACTTTTGCTATAAAATGTTCCTGGCAGAATGTTAACATGCTATTCAATTTTGCCAAGGTTGTTGTAGTTGATCCATACATCCTATGAACTTGCTCTTGCCATGGATAGCTTCATGAACATGTCTTCTTGCTGTAGGTATGCTTTTTTTGTCATGCGTTGCTTTGTGATGAGTGAATCGAGCTCCCAAAGATGCCTTCATAATTCTGTTAATGCCATGCTCTGTTTTCTGCCAAGTCTGAAACCTGTTAACGAAACTTTCTATGTTTACATGGGTTCCATCATATCTTCTGATCCTTTTTGGCTCATGGCCAGTAAGGGACTTTTGTTCTATGCTTTTAGTAGATTCATGCCATTCTTTGTTTAGCGATTATAAGTTCCTGTAGCATGTTGATTGGTTGCTCTGAACATTGCTACCTGGTGCTGTTTCAGCCATGTTCAGTATTTTCACCAAGTCTGGGAAGCTGATATCTCTTGCACTTTTGCCATGCTTGTTTGAACCTGTTATTTTGTGATCTAGCCGTATCTCAGTGTTCATCTTTTGTCAAGCATCTCTTGTAGATCACTTCTATATGCTTTGTTGCTATGTTGGGGTGCTGTAGCATAGTTGCTTGATGTATTCTAAGTGCTATCATGCTGTTAATCGCAGAATTGTGTCATTCTTGTTTTGCTTGCCATTTGCAAACCGTGCATCCGTTTCCGGTGATCTTTATATCGATTTTGACCGAAATCATCTCATCTTTCCAGCGGCATACTTGGTTTGCCAAGTTGATGCCTTGTTCATCCTTTTTCTTCCGGAGCACGCATATGCATCGCATATCACATCTCGCATATCATGCATGTTTTTCATCATGTTGCTTGTGCATTTCCCGTGATTGATTGTTGGTTCTTTTGCTTGTGTTCTTGCTTTGGGTAGAGCCGGGAGATGAGTACGCTTACGAGGAACCTCTTGGGAACGCTTACGAGGAGCAAGCTTTCGACAACTCTAGGAACCTTGCAGGCAAGATGACCATACCCTCGAAATCACTTCTATCTTTGCTTTGCTAGTTGTTCGCTCTATTGCTATGCTGCGCTACCTACCACTTGCTATATCATGCCTCCCATATTGCCATGTCAAGCCTCTAACCATCCTTTCCTAGCAAACCGTTGTTTGGCTAAGTTACCGCTTTTGCTCAGCCCTTCTTATAGCGTTGCTAGTTGCAGGTGAAGTTGAAGTTGGTTCCATGTTGGAACATGAATATTTTGGCATATCACAATATCTCTTATTTAATTAATGCATCTATATATTTGGTATAGGGTGGAAGGCTCGGCCTTATGCCTGGTGTTTTGTTCCACTCTTGCCGCCCTAGTTTCCGTCATACCGGTGTTATGTTTCTTGATTTTGCGTTCCTTACGCGGTTGGGTGATTTATGGGACCCCCTTGACAGTTCGCTTTGAATAAAACTCCTCCAGCAAGGCCCAACCTTGGTTTACCATTTGCCACCTAAGCCTTTTCCCTTGGGTTTTCGCGAGCCCGAGGGTCATCTTTATTTTAAACCCCCGGGCCAGTGCTCCTCTGAGTGTTGGTCCAACCTGTCAGCCGCCGGTGGCCACCAGGGGCAACTCTGGGCTCGCCTATCGGAAGTTTGGACAATCCGGTGTGCCCTGAGAACGAGATATGTGCAGCTCCTATCGGGATTTGTCGGCACATCGGACGGCTTTGCTGGTCTTGTTTTACCATTGTCGAAATGTCTTGTAAACCGGGATTCCGAGACTGATCGGGTCTTCCCGGGAGAAGGAATATCCTTCGTTGATCGTGAGAGCTTATAATGGGCTAAGTTGGGACACCCCTGCAGGGTATTATCTTTCAAAAGCCATGCCAGCGGTTATGAGGCAGATGGGAATTTGTTAATATCCGGTTGTAGAGAACTTGACATTTGACTTAATTAAAATACATCCACCGTGTGTGTAGCCGTGATGGTCTCTTTTCGGCGGAGTCCGGGAAGTGAACACGGTTCGGGTTATGTATGAACGTAAGTAGTTTCAGGATCACTTCTTGATCATTTCTAGCTTCGCGACCGTTGCGTTGCTCCTCTTCTCGCTCTTATTTGCGTATGTTAGCCACCATATATGCTTAGTGCTTGATGCAGTTCCACCTCATTACCCCATCCTTCCTATAAGCTTAAATAGTCTTGATCTCGCGGGTGTGAGATTGCTGAGTCCTTGTGACTCACAGATTCTACCAAAACAGTTGCAGGTGCCGACGATACCAGTGCAGATGACGCAACCTAGCTCAAGTGGGAGTTCGACGAAGAACATGGTCGTTACTATGTTTCGTTTTCGGATGATCAGTAGTGGAGCCCAGTTGGGACGATCGGGGATCTAGCATTTGGGGTTATCTTCTTTTCATTTGGTTTTGACCGTAGTCGGTCTATGTGTGGATTTTGATTGATGTATGAATTAATTTATGTATTGTGTGAAGTGGCGATTGTAAGCCAACTCTCGTTATCCCATTCTTGTTCATTACATGGGATTGTGTGAAGATGACCCTTCTTGCGACAATACCTACAATGCGGTTATGCCTCTAAGTCGTGCCTCGACACGTGGGAGATATAGCCGCATCGTGGGTGTTACAAGTTGGTAATCAGAGTCATCCCCGACTTAGGAGCCCCCTGCTTGATCGAATCGCTGGCGTTGTTGAGTCTAGAACAAAAATGTTTTGAGTCTTAGGATTATATATATCGGAGAGTAGGATTATTTTTACTCCTCAGTCCCTTCGTCGCTCTGGTGAGGCCTCCTGACGTAGAAGTTTTGACTTCCCTCTCCTCAAATTTCACTAATTTGTTTTAGGATCACGCGGGTATCTTGGAATCGTTCCGATGGTTTTGTGACGAGATCATTGTTCTTGGTGCCTCCTGACATTTAGGGGTTGTGGCAGTGTCCCGGGGAGTTGAGCTCCGAGGTGTTGTCGTCACAATTTTATCGTTGCAGTTCTGGAATACCTGAGTTTCGCCGACATCGAAAATCTCTTTTATGCAGTTGTTGGTGAGATCACCTCGACGCCACCCAGTACTGGGGCGGGAGTTCGGGAGTATTGCCATAACTCGTATAACGGATGCTTTTCGAAGGTTGAGGTACACGATTTCCGAAGGTTTCTTGGTTATGTGTTGACGGATGGATACAGCTGGATCTAGGGATTGCTAGTTTGGGTGATATATTTTGTGTCCCCTGTATCCCCAACACCAGATTGCATAACCAGAAAGTTTCGGGAGTTTATAGGTGGGATTCAAGTAGCTCTTAGCATTTCTTCCCGCAGATATTTGGTTTGTGATTGGGTAATCCTTACCACTTATTTGTTCCAGTTGCACCTTGTTATTTCATTCATCAATTTCTTATCAAGTGGCTTCTCACCTTAATGGACGTGTGATGTTAGCTTTGGAATTCATTCGTTCATCCTCGTTCAAATGTTTATTGTGAAGACTATATGTTGCAATTTCTATCCATTGATTCAACTTGTCTATCTGTCTATCAAGATACTAACGGATGTCACCCTCTTCAGGATGGCTCCACCAACGCGTCAGAATCCGGAACGCAATGAGGGGAGTCAGGCGAACCCGCCGCCACCACCTCCGCCTCCGGAGGCATGGCAAGCTATCATGGCTGCCACCAATGCCAATGCTCAGATGATTTTGCAACTCTTGCAAGAGCGGACCCAAGGGCAAGACAACCAAGGAAATCAAGGCCAAGGCAACAATCAGCCTCACTTCGCTATCCTCAACCAGTTCCACGCAAATCAGCCGAAGTCTTTCAACTACTGTGCCGAGGCCACATACGCCGATGATTGGCTTGTGGACATAAACAAGCATTTTGAATGTAGCAATGTCAGGCCTAAGGACTTTGTCAAGTTTGCTTCTTTTCAACTCAAGGATCAAGCTGCCGAGTGGTATCAACAATACAAAGATTCCAGAGGAGGTCGTGTGATTACCTGAGATGATTTCCGCCGAGACTTCAAAGCTCACCACATTCCACAAAGTGTTGTTGAGAGCAAGCGTGAGGAGTTCCGCAATCTCAAGCAAGGCAGCATGTCCGTGTATCAATACAATACCCAGTTTCAGAAACTCGCTCGCTTTGCTAAGCAAGACGTTCCCGATGAAAAGAGTATGATCTATCAATTCAGAGGTGGCCTTAGAGAAGATCTGCAATTACCTCTCGTGCTTTTTGAGCCGACCAAGTATGATGATTTCTACAACATGGCACTGAAGCAAGAGGCTGCTCCGCTCAAGTGTGAGGCTTCTAAGAAGAGAGTCAGGGACGCAGTTCGGTCTTCTTCTTCCTCACTAGTGGCTGCTAAGCAACAGAAGTTCTTGTTGCCTCCTCCTCCTCCGTTTCGTCAGCCTTTCCAGCAGAAGAACAAAGGTGGCCATGGATCTTCCCACCCACCCAACCCTGGCTATCAGAACAAGTCTCAGAATCAAGCTCCAAAGTCGAATGCTCCTTATCATCGTCCACTCTCAGAGGTGACTTGCAACAAGTGTAAGCAGAAAGGTCACTATGCTAACAAGTGCTTCAACCAAAGGCGCCTTCCGCCTCCTCCTCCTGTGAGATCTTCCAGCAATGCAGTGGTCAAGCATAATCCCAAGTTTGCAAAGGTCAACATGATGAACGCAGCTCAGGCAGAGGACTCTTCAGAAGTGATAATGGGTAATCTTCCTGTTAACGACTTTCCTGCAAAAGTTCTTTTTGACACTGGTGCATCGCTTAGTTTCATCTCAAGACCATTTGCATCTAAGCATGAGTTGCATTTCCAAGAATTGCCTAGACCGTTAGCAGTTGTCTCTCCGGGCAAATGCATGAACGCAAGCTACATGGTTCGGATGTTTCCATCAAGATGGGGGACTATAAATTTCTGTCTAAGCCAATTGTCCTTGGTGACTCAGATATTGATCTAATTCTCGGGATGGACTGGCTTTCTAAGCACAAGGCTCAACTTGATTGTGCTGCCAGGGAAATTCAATTGACACACTCTTCTGAGGATGTGATCATCTATGCCGCTCGTGATGAGACCATTCGGTTATTCTCTCTCAATGAGAAGGGCGAGCTAGACGCAATCTCTCAGATTCCAGTCGTTTGTGAGTACCAAGATGTCTTTCCAGAAGAGCTTCCGGGTATGCCTCCTCACCGGCCAGTCGAGTTCGTTATCGATCTTGAGCCTGACACTGAACCCGTTTGCAAGCGTCCTTACAAGCTTGGACCCAAGGAGCTGAAAGAATTGAAGAAACAGCTCGATGAACAAGAGCGTCTGGGTCTGATCAGACCGAGTTCATCTCCGTGGGGTTGTGGTGTTCTTTTTGTCCAGAAGAAGGATGGCACGGACCGACTTTGTGTCGACTACCGCCCATTGAACAAGAAGACAATAAAGAACAAGTATCCACTTCCCAACATCAATGAGCTATTCGAGCAACTCAAGGGTGCTAAAGTATTCTCCAAGCTTGACCTTCGAATGGGTTATCATCAGATTCGCATTCCTGAAGAAGATATTCCCAAGACAGCATTCAGAACAAGCTTTGGTTCTTATGAATATACTGTCATGTCTTTCGGCCTTGTCAATGCTCCTCCAACATTCTCTCGAATGATGAACTTCATCTTCAACCCCTATACCAATGAATTCGTCCTGGTGTATCTCGATGATATCTTGGTCTTCTCCAAGAATAAGAAGGACCATGCCAAACATTTGCGACTGGTGCTCGACAAGCTCAGAGAGTATCAATTCTATGCGAAGTTTTCCAAATGTGAGTTTTGGCTTGATGAAGTTCTTTACCTTGGTCATATCATCTCTGCCAAGGGGATCGCTGTTAATCCCGAGAAGGTGTCTGCAATTGTGAATTGGGAACCTCCTCAGAATGTCAAGCAGCTCCGTAGTTTCCTTGGTCTTGCAAGCTATTGCCGAAGATTCGTTGAGAATTTCTCTAAGATTGCAAAGCCTCTTTCCAACCTCCTCCAGAAGCATGTCAAGTATGTCTGGACTCCTGAGTGTGACGTTGCTTTCAACACTCTCAAGGAGAAACTAGTCACATCTCCTGTCTTAACTCCTCCTGACGAATCCAAGCCATTCGAAGTTTTCTGTGATGCTTCTCTTCAAGGTCTCGGTGCTGTGTTAATGCAAGAGAAGAAAGTTGTGGCCTATACCTCTCGTCAGTTGAAGCCCAACGAAAAGAACTACCCCACTCATGATCTTGAGTTGGCGGCAGTTGTCCATGCATTAATAACATGGAGACATCTCTTGTTGGGAAGGAAAGTGGACATATTCACCGATCACAAGAGTCTCAAGTACATCTTCACTCAGCCCAACCTCAACCTCGGACAAACTCGATGGGTCGAAATGATTCAAGAGTACAATCCGAGTATTGAATATACTCCAGGCAAGGCCAATGTCATTGCAGATGCTTTGAGCAGGAAGGCTTATTGCAGCAGCTTAATTCTCAAGCCATTCCAACCGGATCTTTGCGAAGCTTTCCGCAAACTGAATCTACAAGTTGTTCCTCAAGGCTTTCTTGCCAACCTCCTAGTCTCTCCTACTTTGGAAGATCAAATTCGTGAGGCACAACTCTTGGATACCATGGTGAAGAAGGTGAAACGTGGTATTGACAAGGGTCTTTCCAAATACAAGTGCTATCGCATTGATGACAGAGACACTTTATTCTTCGAGGACCGGATTGTGGTTCCTAAAGGTGATCTAAGGAAAGTCATTATGAACGAGGCGCACAATTCTCTTATTTCCATTCATCCTAGAAGTACGAAGATGTACCATGACCTCAAGCAGTCGTATTGGTGGACTCGAATGAAGCGAGAAATCGCTCAATTCATGAACGAATGTGATGTCTGTCGAAAGGTGAAAGAAGAACACCAACGACTAGCTGGTCTCCTCCAACCTCTTGCTATTCCAGAATGGAAGTTTGATCATATCGAAATGGACTTCGTGACTGGATTTCCTAAGTCCAAGCGTGGAAATGATGCTATCTTCGTTGTCATCGACAAGCTTACTAAAGTGGCTCATTTCCTTCCAATCAAAGAATCTATCACAGCAGCTCAGTTGGCAGAGCTATACACCTCCAGGATTGTCTCCTTGCACGGCATTCCACAAGTGATTTCTTTAGATCGTGGAAGCATCTTCACTTCCAAGTTCTGGGACTCCTTCCAGAAGGCCATGGGTACCAACATTCGCTTCAGCACAGCTTTCCATCCTCAAACTAGTGGCCAAGTCGAGCGAGTCAATCAAATCCTTGAAGATATGCTCAAGGCTTGTGTTATCTCTTTCGGTATGAAGTGGGAAGATTGTCTTCCATATGCCGAGTTCTCCTACAACAACAGCTTCCAAGCGAGTTCGGGCAAGGCCCCATTCGAAATCCTATATGGCAGAAAGTGTCGTACTCCTCTCAATTGGTCAGAGACTGGTGAACGCCAACTTCTTGGCAATGACTTAATCACAGAGGCTGAAGAAATGTGTAAAGTCATCCGTGAAAATCTCAAAGCCGCGCAATCGCGCCAGAAGAGTTACTATGATAGCAATCACCGTGACTTGGCTTTCGAGATCGGAGACCATGTCTACCTCCGCGTCTCTCCAATGAAAGGCACTCGTCGCTTCGGTATCAAAGGGAAGCTTGCCCCTAGATACGTGGGTCCTTTCAAGATCATTGGCAAAAGAGGCGACCTCGCCTATCAACTTGAGCTTCCCTCCAACTTCGCGAACATGCACGATGTGTTCCATGTGTCACAGCTTCGCAAGTGCTTCAAGACTCCTGAGTGCACCATCAACTTCGAAGAGATTGACCTCCAAGAAGATCTGTCTTATCATGAGCACCCCGTTGCTATTCTTGAAGAAACTGAGCGCAAGACTCGCAACAAGTCAATCAAATTCCTGAAAGTGAAGTGGTCACACCATTCTGACCGAGAAGCCACCTGGGAGCGCGAGGACCACCTCCGTTCCGAATATCCGGAGTTCTTTCAGTCCTAGATCTCGGGACGAGATCCTCTCGTAGTGGTGGAGTGTTGTAACACCCCGGATGTAACTTGCAATATTTGTAACTCCAACCCTTGCCATTTTCGGCTATGTGTTACGATATTCCCTTCGTGGTCGGGTTTTGTCTTTCGTTTTGCATTTTGTTCATGTCGTGCATTTCATATCATGTCATCATGTGCATCTCATTTGCATACGTGTTCGTCTCATGCATCCGAGCATTTTCCCCGTTGTCCGTTTTGCAATCCGACACTCCCACATGCACCGGCCCACCCCTCTTGTCTCTTTTCGTGAGCGGGTGTTAAACGTTCTCAGAATGGACCGAGGTTTGCCAAGTGGCCTTGGTACACCACCGGTAGGCCACCGGTCATGTTTTGTTCCATTTGGAGGTCGTTTGATGCTCCAACGGTTAACCGGGTAACCGCAAAGGCCTTTTGAGTGTTGCAGCCCAACACCCATCCAAAACAGCCCAATAACCCATCTAAGTCACTTCCATGCTCTCCGTCGTTCGATCACGATTGTGTGGGCGAAAACTACACCCCATTTGGAGTCTCCTAGCTCCCTCTAGCTATAAATATGTGCACCCTCCTCCAAATCCGGGTCCCGAAACCCTAGCCGCTCCCTCTCCGCCGCCGGACACGTCCGGTCCGGCCGGACAAATCGCCGCCGCCGCCGCCCCGAGCCAGTCAGGCAGCGACACGTGGCTCCTCGCCTCCCATCATCGCCGAGGCCCGCCGAGCCCACGCCTGGCCCGCGGGGCCCGTTCCCTAGCCGCCGCCGCCCGCAGGCGTCCGCGCCCGAGAGCGGCGACCGCCGCCACCGCGCCCTTCGCCCGAGCGCCGGCCCCGTCCTTCCTCCGACGGGTCGCCGGTGGCGCGCCCCTCCCCGAGCCGACGTGCGCCGCCTCCCCTCGCCGGCGACCGCGCCCGGCCAGATCCGGCGGGCCCCGGCGATCTCCGACCTCGCCGGCCCCGTCCCTCCGCCGTCCCCGACGATCTCCGGCGAGCTCGCGTGCCCACAAACCCTAGATCGAGGTTGACTCCCCCCCCTCATTTTTCTGCTAAGTCCCAAATTGCTCATATTATGTGGCTCTATTCATCGCATCATAGCTCCTTGCATACTGCTCCGTTTCATGCGTGTGATATATCGAAATGTTCATCATGAGATACTATTCATTTTGTTCCATTGTGCCATGCTCGTTTGAGTCCATCTGGAGGCCCAAATCTCTGATTCAAGAGTGCTATATGTTGTTTACTGCTGTTACTTATCAGAACTTGATGTTTTGTTATTTTTGTTGCATTTGATGTGTGCGTCTTATGAGCATCAACTCTACATGTGTTTTGATCTATGCCATGCCATATTTATAGAGGTGTATGCCATGTAGTTTTGTGATCTATGTGGTGACTAGCACAAGCATGCAAACTAGGCTTCGTGATGTTTCTGTTTTCAGGGACTTAGGATTTTGCCAAGTCCTTTACCTGCTGTTATTTTTATGCCTTGTAAACTTGATGCTACAGTGAGATCCATACTTATTTTGAGATACTTCATTAAGGATGTTTTGAACCTATGGTTATTATCTATCCATCCATGGCCCTGTTTGCAATTGTGGAGTGCCCTAGCATGTCTCAATCTTGCTCTACTTTTGCTATAAAATGTTACTGGCAGAATGTTAACATGCTATTCAATTTTGCCAAGGTTGTTGTAGTTGATTCATACATGCTATGAACTTGCTCTTGCCATGGATACCTTCATGAACATGTCTTATTGCTGTAGGTATGCTTGTTTTGTCATGCATTGCTTTGTGATGAGTGAATCGAGCTCACAAAGATGCCTTCATAATTCTGTTAATGCCATCCTCTGTTTTCTGCCAAGTATGAAACCTGTTAACGGAACTTGCTATGTTTAGATGGGTGCCATCATATCTTCTGATCCTTTTTGGCTCATGGCCAGTAAGGGACTTCTGTTCTATGCTTTTAGTAGATTCATCCCATGCCTTGTTTTCCGATGATAAGTTCCTGTAGCATGTTGATTGCTTGCTCTGAACATTGCTACCTGGTGCTGTTTCAGCCATGTTCAGTATTTTCACCAAGTCTGGGAAGCTGATATCTTTTGCACTTTTGCCATGCTTTTTTGAACCTGTTATTGTGCGATCTAGCCGTATCTCAGTGTGCATCTTTTGTCAAGCATCTCTTGTAGATCACTGCCATATGCTTTGTTGCTATGTTGGGGTGCTGTAGCATAGTTACTTTATGTATTCTAAGTGCTATCGTGCTGTTAATCGCAGAATTGTGTCATTCTTGTTTTGCTTGCCATTTGCAAACCGTGCATCCGTTTCCGGTGATCTTTATATCGATTTCGACCGAAATCATCTCATCTTTCTAGAGGCATACTTGGTTTGCCAAGTTGATGCCTTGTTCATTCTTTTTCTTCCCGAGCACGCATATGCATCGCATATCACATCTCGCATATCATGCATGTTTTGCATCATGTTGCTTGTGCATTTCCCGTGATTGATTGTTGGTTCTTTTGCTTGTGTTCTTGCTTTGGGTAGAGTCGGGAGACGAGTACGCTTACGAGGAACCTGTTGAGAACGCTTACGAGGAGCAAACTTTCGACAACTCTAGGAACCTTGCAGACAAGATGATCATACCCTTGAAATCACTTCTATCTTTGCTTTGCTAGCTGTTTGCTCTATTGCTATGCTGCGCTACCTACCACTTGCTATATCATGCCTCCCATATTGCCATGTCAAGCCTCTAACCATCCTTTCCTAGCAAACCGTTGTTTGGCTAAGTTACCGCTTTTGCTCAGCCCTTCTTATAGCGTTGCTAGTTGCAGGTGAAGTTGAAGTTGGTTCCATGTTGGAACATGAATATTTTGGCATATCACAATATCTCTTATTTAATTAATGCATCTATATATTTGGTATAGGGTGGAAGGCTCGGCCTTATGCCTGGTGTTTTGTTCCACTCTTGCCGCCCTAGTTTCCGTCATACCGGTGTTATGTTCCTTGATTTTGCATTCCTTACGCGGTTGGGTGATTTATGGGACCCCCTTGACAGTTCGCTTTGAATAAAACTCCTCCAGCAAGGCCCAACCTTGGTTTTACCATTTGCTACCTAAGCCTTTTCCCTTGGGTTTTCGCGAGCCCGAGGGTCATCTTTATTTAAAACCCCCGGGCCAGTGCTCCTCTGAGTGTTGGTCCAACCTGTCAGCCGCCGGTGGCCACCAGGGGCAACTCTGGGCTCGCCTATCGGAAGTTTGGACAATCCGGTGTGCCCTGAGAACGAGAAATGTGCAGCTCCTATCGGGATTTGTCGGCACATCGGGCGGCTTTGCTGGTCTTGTTTTACCATTGCCGAAATGTCTTGTAAACCGGGATTCCGAGACTGATCGGGTCTTCCCGGGAGAAGGAATATCCTTCGTTGACCGTGAGAGCTTATAATGGGCTAAGTTGGGACACCCCTGCAGGGTATTATCTTTCAAAAGCCGTGCCAGCGGTTATGAGGCAGATGGGAATTTGTTAATGTCCGGTTGTAGAGAACTTGACATTTGACTTAATTAAAATACATCCACCGTGTGTGTAGCCGTGATGGTCTCTTTTCGGCGGAGTCCAGGAAGTGAACACGGTTCGGGTTATGTATGAACGTAAATAGTTTCAGGATCACTTCTTGATCATTTCTAGCTTCGCGACCATTGCGTTGCTCCTCTTCTCGCTCTTATTTGCGTATGTTAGCCACCATATATGCATAGTGCTTGCTGTAGTTCCACCTCATTACCCCATCCTTCCTATAAGCTTAAATAGTCTTGATCTCGCGGGTGTGAGATTGCTGAGTCCTCGTGACTCACGGATTCTAGCAAAACAGTTGTAGGTGCCGCAACCGAGCTCAAATGGGAGTTCGACGAAGAACGTGGTCGTTACTATGTTTCGTTTCCGGATGATCAGTAGTGGAGCCCAGTTGGGACAATCGGGGATCTAGCATTTGGGGTTATCTTCTTTTCATTTGGTTTTGACCGTAGTCGGTCTATGTGTGGATTTTGATTGATGTATGAATTAATTTATGTATTGTGTGAAGTGGCAATTGTAAGCCAACTCTCGTTATCCCATTCTTGTTCATTACATGGGATTGTGTGAAGATGACCCTTCTTGCGACAAAACCTACAATGCGGTTATGCCTCTAAGTCGTGCCTCGACACGTGGGAGATATAGCCGCATCGTGGGTGTTACATAAACATACCGGCGACTTAAAGTCAAAAGCCAGGGCGGGTTAAACCTCGCATATTTATATAACCAGGGAAACATACCTGTAGAATTGACTTATACTGCCGGCTTACATCGCCATACGCAGTGAAGGTAACAATCCAATGATTTATAAGCGCATGATTTCAATGGCGCAATCCAAAATATGCTGGCGACTTAACGTCAAAAACCAGGCAGGGTTAATAAACACCGGATAATTTCTCATCATACACTGGCGACTTAACGTCCAAAGCCAGGCCGGGTTATTAGGAACCAGCGATATACTTAAATGTGAGCTATAAGAATTGAGGCTACATGTGAGGCAGTCCTGGATTAGGGGGTCCTCGGACAGCCGGACTATATCCTTTGGCCGGACTGTTGGACTATGAAGATACAAGATTGAAGACTTCGTCCCGTGTCCGGATGGGACTCTCCTTGGCGTGGAAGGCAAGCTTGGCAATTCGGATATGATCTCCTCCCTTGTAACCGACTCTGTGTAACCCTAGCCCCCTCCGGTGTCTATATAAACCGAAGGGTTTAGTCCGTAGGACAAGAACAATCATAATCATAGGCTAGCTTCTAGGGTTTAGCCTCTACGATCTCGTGGTAGATCAACTCTTGTAATACTCATATCATCAAGATCAATCAAGCAGGAAGTAGGGTATTACCTCCATCGAGAGGGCCCGAACCTGGGTAAACATTGTGTCCTCCGCCTCCTGTTACCATCCGCCTTAGACGCACAGTTGGGGACCCCCTACCCGAGATCCGCCGGTTTTGACACCGACATTGGTGCATTCATTGAGAGTTCCACTGTGCCATCACCATAAGGCATGATGGCTCCTTCGATCATCGGCAACGATGCGACCCAGGGTGAGGTTTTCCACCCCGGACAACTCTTCGTATTCGGCGGCTTCGTACTGCGGGCCAACTCGCTTGGCCATCTGGAGCAGATCAAGAGCTACGCCCCTGGCCATCAGGTCAGGTTCGGAAGCTTGAACTATACTGTCGACATCCGCGGAGACTTGATCTTCGATGGATTTGAACCCATGTCAGGTGCGCCGCACAGTCACGATGAGCACGACTTAGCTCTGTCATCGAACGGTGTTCGGGAGATCCCACATGTAGCTACTCCGGCTCTCAATCTGGAGCAGATTGCGCCATCCGAGGACGGATGGATGGACCCCGCCACGGAGGCCGCACACTCAGCGGCGATAGAGCCGAATACTGACTTCACCCCCTATGAGACCCGTGCTACCGGACACCTGGATTCGTCCCCGGCCATGGGCTCCGAACCGCCTGCGTCCGTGCCTATCGAATCTGATTGGGCACCGATCATGGAGTTTTCCTCCATGGATATCTTTCAGCACTCGCCACTGGGCGACGTGCTAAATTCATTAAGGTCTCTCTCCTTGTCTGGAGACCCTTGGCCGAACCATGTCCGGCTTGAGTGGGAAGCAGACGACGAAGAAATTCGTTCCCCACCCACCACCCACTTAATAGCCACTGTCGACGACTTAACCGACATGCTCGATTTCGGCTCCGAAGACATCGACGGTATGGACGACGATGCAGGAGACGAACAGGAACCACCGCTCATAGGGTGCTGGACTGCCACCTCATCATATGATATATACATGGTGGACACCCCCAAAGAAGGCGATGGCGATAAGGCAACGGAGGATAATCCCCTCGAGAAGCAATCCAAGCACCGGCGTCAGCGGCGCTGCTCTAAGCCCCGCCATAGCAAAAGCAGCGATACCGGCATAAGAGACAATAACGCTGAGGATAGTGCCGAAGACAAAGACAATCCCTCAAGAACAGCCAGGCCTCGATCGGGAGGATGGGTAAGCCAGCCCTCAAGAACAGGCAGCAGACGGAGAATCAGAGGATGACAATTAGATGCCCCTCTCCGAAGACGAGGTGAGCCTCGGCGACAAAGAATTTATTGTGCCTGAGGATCCCGTCGAGCAGGAGCGCTTCAAGCGCCGGCTGATAGCCACAGCAAATAGCGTGAAGAAAAAGCAACAACAACTTCGAGCTGACCAAGACCTGCTAGCGGATAGATGGACCGAGGTCCTGGCGGCCGAGGAATACGAACTCGAACGCCCAACCAAGAGTTACCCAAAGCGTAGGTTGCTACCCCAACTCGAGGAGGAAGTATTAAAACCTACATTACCAGCGTATGATGCGGCTGATCGGCCAACTCGTGGCCGAGACAGAGTGGCATATCAGCCCAAAGTCCAGCCCGCACCCCGCCGCCATTCAAACAAAAATACCAAGGCCCGGGGCAACACGCGGGACCTGCAAGACATATTGGAAAACAAAGCAGGACATACAAGATCGATCTACGGATCACGGGGGCGCGCCCCAACGCGCGACGATGATCGTCACGACGGATACACTAAAAGCAAATTCGGCCGGGCCAAATACAGCAGACAAGACTCATACGAATTGCGTCTTGACATAGCCCGGCACAGAGGCGCCGCACACCCCCTATGCTTCACCGATGAAGTGATGGATCACGAATTCCCAGAAGGATTCAAACCCGTGAACATTGAGTCATATGATGGTACAACAGACCCCGCGGTATGGATCGAGGATTTCCTCCTCCACATCCACATGGCCCGCGGTGACGATCTACATGCCATCAAGTACCTCCCACTAAAACTCAAAGGACCAGCTCGGCATTGGCTGAATAGCCTGCCAGCAAACTCCATTCGCAGTTGGGAGAATTTGGAAGATGCATTCCTTGACAACTTCCAGGGCACTTATGTGCGACCACCGGATGCTGATGACTTGAGCCACATAATCCAACAGCCAGGGGAATCGGCCAAGAAATTCTGGACTCGGTTCCTAACTAAAAAGAACCAAATTGTCGACTGTCCGGATGCCGAAGCCTTAGCGGCATTTAAACATAACATCCGGGACGAGTGGCTCGCCCGACACCTTGGCCAAGAGAAGCCGAAGTCCATGGCAGCCCTCACGACACTCATGACCCGCTTTTGCGCGGGCGAGGACAGCTGGCTGGCTCGCAGCAACAACACATCAAGAAATCCCGGCAATTCAGATGCCAAAGATACTAACGACAGACCACGTCGCAACAGACACAAGCACCGCAACAACGGCGACAACGCCGAAGACACGACAGTCAATGCCGGATTCAGTGGCTCTAAATCCGGTCAGCGGAAAAAGCCGTTCAAAAGAAGCAATCCGGGCCCGTCCAGTTTGGATCGCATACTCGATCGCTCGTGTCAAATTCACGGCACCCCCGATAAGCCAGCCAATCACACCAACATAGAATGCTGGGTGTTCAAGCAGGCCGGCATGTTGAATGCCGAAAACAAGGACAAGGGGCTGCATAGCAACGACGAGGAGGAGCCTCGGCCGTCGAACACAGGAGGACAGAAGAGGTTTCATCCACAAGTGAAAACGGTGAACATGATATACGCAACCCATATTCCCAAGAGGGAACGGAAGCGTGCACTAAGGGGCGTCTATGCGATGGAGCCAGTTGCCCCAAAGTTCAACCCATGGTCCTCTTGCCCGATCACCTTCGATCGCAGGGACCACCCCACTAGTATCCATCATGGCGGTTCTGCCGCATTGGTCCTTGACCCCATCATTGACGGATTTCACCTCACTCGAGTCCTTATGGACGGTGGCAGCAGCCTGAACCTGCTCTATCAGGATACAGTGCGCAAAATGGGCATAGACCCCTCGAGGATCAAACCCACCAAAACCTCATTTAAAGGTGTCATCCCAGGTGTAGAGGCCTGTTGCACGGGCTCAATCACACTGGAAGCGGTCTTCGGATCTCCGGATAACTTCCGAAGCGAGGAGCTAATCTTCGATATCGTCCCCTTTTGCAGCGGCTATCACGCACTGCTCGGACGAACTGCATTTGCCAGATTCAATGCGGTACTGCATTACGCATACCTCAAACTCAAAATGCCAGGACCACGCGGGGTTATAACAGTTAATGGAAACACAGAGCGCTCGCTCCGCACGGAGGAGCACACTGCGGCCCTCGCAGCAGAAGCGCAAAGCAGCCTTATTAGGCAAACCGCCAATTCGGCGAAAAAGACCCCGGACACCTTCAAGCGAGTCCGGAGTACCCCGCAGGAGGATCGCCAGGCACGTTTTGAGCTCGCCTAGCAATTCGGCCTCCGTCCTAG
This sequence comes from Aegilops tauschii subsp. strangulata, assembly GCF_002575655.3. Classification (NCBI taxonomy): domain Eukaryota; kingdom Viridiplantae; phylum Streptophyta; class Magnoliopsida; order Poales; family Poaceae; genus Aegilops; species Aegilops tauschii. The sequence goes on from NC_053036.3 coordinate 236,077,165, forward strand.
TCCCAGTCAAGCGGCGAAATTTGCGCCGCACGTACATAACTAGGCACTCAAGATACCATGGGCATAGGCGGAGGCACGACTACGGCACGTCCCACAATGCGCCTCAACCGCCCCAGGGGCCGTATACCTTTATCATTTTCTCTCTTTCAGGACCTTACTCTCTGGAAGCCCTTTCCGGCAGTCTGATTGTTGGACCCATCGTGGGAAGGAAACACCAAGGAAGCAAGACGCTCTCACGCACAAGGGAATCCCCAGGTGGTCTCTGATAACGATCGATATACCTGTTTTACATACCCATACACAGCTTGCCCTTGGATAGGACATGTCAAATAGTCCTATTTTTTTCTTATTGCACTACTTGTATCCGTACGCTTTGACGTATTATTTAATACCAATGCATAGTGTTAGCCTATTATTGCATTTCTTTTTTTCCTTGTCTGCTTATTTACGACAAATTGCACCCGTACATTCTGGTACGACCAGTGCGCCAGGGGCTTCAGTGTACCCCATACACGGCGTGAAAAGTCCGAATACTTTCGACAGTGCGGCACCCCGAACTTATAGCATTATATGCATCAGCTCCGAATCATGTCTTGGGTCAATAGTTGGGTTTGCCCGGCTCCCATGTTTTCGTACCTTACGTTTCGCTATATCGGCTAAGGTAGCACTGGGAGAACTACTGCGATTGTGACCCGGTTCTTCTGGACGAGCACCTCAGTAGATAAAGCCGAAAACTGACTGTCATGATGCGGCGAGAGCTGGTCGCTGTTCGAGAGATTTCAAATCCTTAAAGATTTTTTCCGCTTCGGGCAAGGAGTCGGCCTTGTCTGATTTAGGCGTACATAGCGCCCCAAGTTCGGCCTTCCGAATACTAGGGGCTTCGCCAAAATTTAAAATTGTAGACTTCTATGGCTAAGTGGGAGTGATAAAGCCTTATAGTCCGATTGCCTGGTTCGTTGTGGTGAACACCTCCTTCGAAGGACCCAAAACTGGGATAAAGAGTGATCAGGTTTATCCCGAACATCCCAGTACTAGTTACATGGGGGCAGAAGCCGACGACTGGCCAACTCTCAGATTTTGTAAACGGCCGCACAGAAGGTAATATTTTAAATTAACAAAGCGTTACATAGCGCACATGATCTCGTTTCATATTACAGGATCACATGAGTACATTCATTCAAATATTACATCCTTAGCACATTCCTCCGCCACAAGGCGAGCACCCTTCAGGACACTGTCATAATACTTTTCGGGGTGGCAATGCTCCTTGCCCTCCAGCGACCTCTCCTTCACTAGCTTTTCGGCGCCCAGCTTCGCCCAGTGCACTTTCGCCCGGGCGAAAGCCCTGCGCGCACCTTCAATGCAGACAGACCGCTTTATGACTTCAAACCAAGGGCAGGCATTCACAAGCCGCCTCACCAGGCCGAAGTAGCTGCCAGGCAGGGGCTCGCCAGGCCACATCCGGACTATGAGACCCCTCATGGCCAGTTCGGCCGCCTTGTGCAGCTCAACCAGTTGCTTGAACTGGTCGCTCAGGGGCACCGGATGTTTGGTCCCAGTATATTGAGACCAGAACAACTTCTCCGTCGAGGTCCCCTCCTCAGCCCGGTAGAACTCCGCGGTATCCGACACACTGCGGGGTAGATCTGCGAACGCTCCTGGAGAGCTCCGAACTCGGGTAAGTAAAAGGAAAGTTTCCTTCACATGCTTGCTTTGCATAATGAATGCCTTACCCGCCGCTATCTTCTTAACCGCCTGAATCTCCTGGAGGGCCTTTTGGGCTTCGGCCTTGGCATGTTGTGCGTTTTCGAGGGCCTTCGCAAGCTCGGACCCTTGCGTCTTAGAGTCACGCTCCAAGGACTCGTGTTTCTTGACGAGAGCCTGGAGCTCTTACTGCACCTCGCCGACTCGGGCCTCTTGCTTCTCTCGCTCGATGCGCTCCTTGGCCACTTTGTCTTCGGCCTCGGACAACGCCTTCTTCAGGGCCGCCACTTCGGTCGTGGCCCCTAGCAAAATTCATGACGATCCTATTATTCAAAAACCACATTTTCCTTTATCAATATACAGACGGGGTATCACTTACCTTTGTTCTCTTCGAGCTGCCTCTTGGTAAGGCCGAGCTCTTCCTTTGACCGCTCAACGTGCCGCTTCAGTGCGGCGACCTCCGCAGTACGAGTGGCAGCGGCCAGCAGTGAAGCCTGCTTATTCACATAGACACATTCAGATTAGACTCCTGCGGTTATTATTTGATCCTCTATTCGGCCTTTCTTCGCGAACGCCAAACAGAGCATCAGGGGCTACTATCTATGCTGTAACATTTTCTTATAATTTGATTACTTACCTCAAAGCCTGTTAGGAGGCTGGCACAGGCTTCAGTCAGTCTGCTTTTGGCGGACTGAACCTTCTTGACCACCGCACTCATAACAGTGCGGTGCTCTTTGTCGATGGAAGAGCCGCGAAGCGCTTCCAGCAAGCTGTCCGATGCCTTTGGATGGACAGAGGCCATCGGTGCGGACAGCTCGCCCCCCTTGGCGACGGGTTGCCTGACAGAATCCGGAATCACTGGAGGTTCCAACGCAGTATTCGGCTGGGGGCTAGGCTTGCTGCCCCCGGCGTTAGGGCCCAGGGGAGTCTTGCCCCTCGTGCGCCTAGCGCCTGGAATGTCGCCTTGGGGCGCCTCCGGAACCGTCTCCCCTTGGTTCAGTGCCCTTTGAGACAACACCTCGGCGTCGTCCGTAGGGCGGGGGGAGGAGGCGGTCGGGAGCGAATCGCTGTTCATATCCGACGGGTCCAAAGAATCATCCGAAGAAGACACGTCGATATGGGCTCAGGATGGACTGCATAATCATGTTCGGTGTGATAAGAAGCAATAAAATAAAACATACCAAGAACTATTATGGTATCCGGATACTTACGACTTCGCCAGGGGCATGTCCCTGGGCAACCACTCATCGTTGCTAAAAGCGACTGTTGTGGAGCAGTCCGGAAGGAGTGTCCTTCCCTTCTTGGACCCTTCGGCCTCCCCAGAGGGGGCAGCCTTCCTTTTCTTGTCTCCCCCGGCTGGGGGAGGGGAGAACTTTCCTCTTCCTCCTCCTCGTTTTCGTGGGAGGAGTGCGCCTCGGTGTTTTCGGACGATGAGTCCGATATAACCTTGCGCCGGAGACCTTTCCTGGTCCCCGTGGCCTTCTGCTTGGCCTTCTTCTCTGGTGCCTCATAAGGCGCCGGAACCAGCATCTCTGTTAGGAGAGCATCTGCTGGATCTTCGGGCAGCGGGGGTGGACAATCGATCTGCTCCGCTGTCGCTACCCAGTCCTGTTAAAAGGCGTGGAGGCTCAGATCCCTCACACGGTTATGCTGGGGAAAAGAACATCTTATGAGATATAAAAGTCTTACCGGATTGGCAGGGCGCTTTGCGCTGAGTCCGCGATGCTCGGTAAGAGGAGGAGGTACCTCGGCGCCCTTAAACAGCACCTTCCAGACATCTTTGTGTGTCGTGTCGAAGAGCTCTCGCAGCGTCTGGTGCTCAGCCGAGTCGAACTCCCACAAATTGAATTCCCAACTTTGACACGGGAGGATCCGGCGGAAGAGCATGACCTGACCACGTGGACAAGCTTGATTTTCTTGCTTATCATATTCTTGATACATTTCTGTAGTCCAGTCAGCTCCACCGACGTACCCCAGGACAGGCCCTTCTCTTTCCAGGAGGTGAGCCGCATGGGGATGCCGGATCAAAATTCGGGGGCCGCCACCCAGTTGGTGTCGCGCGGCTCGGTGATGTAGAACCACCCCGATTGCCACCCCTTCACGGTCTCCACATAGGAGCCTTCGAGCCAGGTGACGTTGGGCATTTTGCCCACCATGGCGCCTCCGCACTCCGCCTGCTGACCGACTACCACCTTTGGCTTCACGTTGAAGGTCTTCAGCCATAGGCCGAAGTGGGGCTTGATGCGAAGGAAAGCCTCGCACACGACGATAAACGCCGAGATGTTGAGGATGAAGTTAGGGGCCAGATCATGGAAGTCCAGCCCATAGTAAAACATAAGCCTGCAGACAAACGGATGGAGGGGAAATCCCAGTCTGCGGACGAAGTGGGTAAGAAATACTACCCTCTCATGGGGTTCTGGAGTAGGGACGATCTGCCCTGCTTCTGGGAGCCGGTACGCGATGTCTACGGCTAGGTATCCATCTCCCCGGAGCTTCGTAATGTCCTCCTCCGTAACGGAGGAGACCATCCACTTGCCCCCCGCTCCGGACATGCTTGGAATGGCTTTGCGGAGAGGATGAAAACTTGGGCGCTGGAGCTCGAGTGCGTATCAGTGGGCAGGAGAAGAGGAAGGCATGGGTGAAAAAGATGAATCCTTGTCCCTTTATAAGGGCGGAAGAAATTATGCGCCTCCCCACCTGCCTGGTAAACTCGCTTATTCCCCGAGCGCCGTAATTGATGGTGCGGTTGGGTTACGCACACCCGTATTGATGAGAATCCCGTGATAAGGGGTCACAATCTCTGCTTCGACAAGACGTGGCAAGAAAACCGCCTCGCAATATGTGCAGTAGCTGGTTGAGAAAAACGGTTCGAATAATGACCGGGCCGTGGCATGATGTCATGCTGCGAAATGTGTCAGCAGATTAGATTTGTGGGATATTATACTCTCTATGGTGGTATGTGGAATTTTTTTGCAGAGCCGGACACTATCCTTGTGTTCAAAATCTTCTATGGAGTATTCGGAGGAGGAACCCGCCTTGCAATGTCGAAGACAATCTGTGCGCCGGACTCATCGTCATTGAAGCTTGGTTCAGGGGCTACTGAGGGAGTCCTGGATTAGGGGGTCCTCGGACAGCCGGACTATATCCTTTGGCCGGACTGTTGGACTATGAAGATACAAGATTGAAGACTTCGTCCCGTGTCCGGATGGGACTCTCCTTGGCATGGAAGGCAAGCTTGGCAATTCGGATATGATCTCCTCCCTTGTAACCGACTCTGTGCAACCCTAGCCCCCTCCGGTGTCTATATAAACCGGAGGGTTTAGTCCGTAGGACAAGAACAATCATAATCATAGGCTAGCTTCTAGGGTTTAGCCTCTATGATCTCGTGGTAGATCAACTCTTGTAATACTCATATCATCAAGATCAATCAAGCAGGAAGTAGGGTATTACCTCCATCGAGAGGGCCCGAACCTGGGTAAACATTGTGTCCCCCGCCTCCTGTTACCATCCGCCTTAGACGCACAGTTCGGGACCCCCTACCCGAGATCCGCCGGTTTTGACACCGACAACATGGCCTGAATCATTTTAAGCCATATGTCAATATGGTACCAAGATGAACCCAAAAATGTTCAAAAAACGAATCAAAGCGAGAAAACAAGGCTTTCATAGGCCGCCAAGCCTAAAGCCCCGAGGCTTTCATGGGCCGCCAAGCCACTAAGTTAACCTTTTACACTTTGTGAATCCGGCCTCACATGACTGCCGTTTTAACCTTGACAAGTTCAGGGTCTATGTAAGATTGACTTGTCAAGAGTTGACAAGTTCATGGTCTACGTAAGATTGACTTGTCAAGAGTTCGGCTTGTCATTCCGGGATTACCCGGGCGGAGTGGTAGACTCTACAAAGCAAGAGAACCCGGAATGTTTTGGTGAATACACCTGGTGTTCCAACCCAGCTCACATGGGTAGCAACGCTATGTTCTCTTTTGGTGAATACACCTATGTTTGAACAGGAAGCCCCCAAGTGCTTTGTGGTGTTGCGCCGATCAAGAGGGATATTCACAGCTGTGCTCAATGAGCAGGAAGCCCCCAAGTGACCATTTAGAGGTGTGGCATTGAGCCTATCAAGAGGGATATTCACAGCTATGCTCAATGAGCAAGAAGCCCCCAAGTGACCATTGGAAGTGTGGCATTGAGCCGATCAAGAGGGATATTCACAACTATGCTCAATGAACAAGAAGCCCCCAAATGATCAATAATATGATAAGATAATAAGGCAGGATACCCATGTTTGAACCGCGCATCATGGCAGCAGGTCCTCTTCAGCAACCTTTTAGTTTTTCCGGAGAACTCGAACTTGCGAGAGATGGATTCTTTTTGAACTGGATGTTTAAACCGGATATTGAGAGCTTCAAAGCTTTATGGGAGAGAGATGTCTCTTGAGCCGGATTTTAAACCAGAATTTTCTGACGGCCTTTAAATTTTCATCAATATTGCAGCAGCCTCCGGGACCGGGTTATCTTCCCCTTCAACGTCCTGGGGTTCTTGAATTTGCTGAAACTAGCAAGACATGCTGAGCCATATCATTGTAGCCCCCGAGTCTTAAGACGACTCGAGGAGTTGTCTTGAGATTCTCCATGTTTGGCTGTGATATAAACCGGCATATAGCTAAACAAAGGATCGCTATCATATGTTGAAGCTGAAAGCAAAGGTGGCGAGTTAATGATCTTCGCAACACTCATTGTGTATCCTTAGAGTTGATAACGTGATGTGAATCCACGGAAACTTGAGGTCGACTACGGCAGGTTATAAATGACCCCATATGATTTTCATCCGTAATCTGGCCAACGGTTCATACAGCTGGTTGTTGAATTTAAATAAACCACAGTGGTGGCGACTTATGCGCTTGTCCTTTGAGCCATCCGGTATAGGCGGAAGCTGATAATATATTATGGCTTGCTTTAGAGTTGTTGGAGTAAATCAGACCGTACGGCGGCGGCTTGTACACATCCATTGGGCCGCTTGTATGAGAGGGTTGACCCTGATATGCTGATATCAATTTGTCCGCAAGGGCGACAACTTGGTTGTTTCCATTGAGCAACATTGCACCACGGTATAACACCACTTTAAAGTGAATAATTACCCTGCATATAAAAATATGCAAACCAAGGTAATTGTTCTTTGATGAAAATAATATATACTAAAACTAGAAAGATAGCACCTGGTATTTTTGCTGGATGAACGTGGACATGTAGCCTTATCTCACGTGGAGTAGTAGTAGCCGGCTCACAGTGATGCCATAATGACAGTAACACGTCCCCTTTGCTTTTCTCTTTTCTTGAGCCGGTACCCCCTGTCTTTTTCTTCAGCCAACAGGGGAGCGTATTGGAGCAGAAACCAGGGCCTGCACCCTCAATAGAGCCACTTGACAAGCGAAGTGCGTGCGGGAGTGGCTCAAAGCGAGGTAGTAGCGGCTCAGCACGGCGCGAGGCGAGGCGGGTCAGGGAGGCCCACGACAGTGTCCGGCGATTCAACGAGGCCGAACAAAGGACCGCTCAAGACCACGGAAGCAGAGGTGGAATCCGGCGGAGCACGAGTGGCTCGTGGTGGTTGGCGGCTCTGGCGGCTCGACGCGCGGGCAACAGCAGCTCGGAACGGAAACCCGGCAGAGGAGTGCGCAAGACCCATCGCGGGAGGCAGTCAGCGCAGGTGCTTAGAGGGAACGGCCATGGCCGGTCTTGCGAGCGGAGGTGCGGGTAGATGTTGTGACCCGGCGGGGTGGAACCGCGCAGGACGGCGCTGGTCAGGGCCATGGCGTCGATGGCGGTTTAGGGGCGAGGCCAGGCACGCTGCAGGTGGCTCGCGACCGGCTTGTCGCAGACCAGCAACGGAAGCGGGGTGACCCGATGGAGGCGGGCCATGGTGGAGACAAGCCGACGGAGATGGTGCAGAGGCTCTTGGGTGAACCACGGCGGAGAGTCGCCGAGGCTGCTGGAACAGAGGTAGTTGACGGCCCAATGCCGCGGTTTGATATCGGCCGACTCGAAGACGGCGGCTCAGAGGCAGCTGCCGTGGCGGTTCAGCGGGCGAGGAGGTGGAGGCTGGCCGGTTCTGGCACGGCTGCAGCAACTCGGAGGCGCCCCGGCGATCCCGTGGTGTCAAGGCGGAGGCCGCAGAGTCTGAATCAATCCTTATCTCCCGTGCTCATCTGGGTCGTTTTTCAGTTTGACCATCCCTGATCCGTGTTCACCAGATCATGAGCTCGTGGTCCTCTTTTTTTTCCTGATTACTTTCCTGATCCAGCTCGGACTGCTCACAGATTGATTTGTAAAGAAATAGTAGCGCATATAGCAACTTCGTCGGGTGACCTTCACGTGACGTAGTAGTAATGGATGCACTACTTGATGACTTCTTCGATTTGTTCTGGTCCTTATGCCAGAAAATAGCAGCGACAGATTCCTCGTTTGCTTGGGTCATGCCGTACGGTAAAAAATTGCAGCAGTTACCAGTTGATGCCCTCGGGACTTGAAACGTATACAAACAGCAACAACACAAATACGGCGGATTGGACAGATGCTTGACGTAGTAGTAATTTGATCCGGTTGCTGATCCTGCAGTGGAAACCGCTGACAGCTTCGGTTGACGGCCGTAGTAGTTTGGCCTCGGCGGAAAAAATCTCCTCTCGATCTTGGCGAGTTATGGTAGTTGCACTGATGCAACCCTAATTTCCTCTAGATCTTAAATCTTGAACACGCCGTTTGACTGCTCATCGTTGATGTGAACTTCTGCACCGGTTCTTTTTTATCCGGCATATCGCAGGCTTCTCGATTCCTAGATGAGATCCCTCCAAGAACTGAACACCACCGTATGCAGGCCCCACGGTGGGCGCCAACTGTCATGGATTTGTCATGGCAGATGTCCTAGTGTGAGGACTTAGTCATGAGGCCAACGCATCTACATGGTAGTTTGAAGGGGTTGGTTGGAATCGAGAGACGCGAGGTGGATCAACACACAAGACATGGATTTAGAAGCTTCGGGCCCCGGGAAACATCATCCGGTAATAGCCCTACATGCTGTTTGTGGCCAGGTCTCATTATGCTCATGAGGGAGACGTTGCATAAACCGGCTCTACTCTAGTTGTGTCTAGTCTTAACGATTATTTTCTTGTCCCTCTTTGGGTGCCCTGCTGTCGGTGTCAAAACCGGCGGATCTCGGGTAGGGGGTCCCAAACTGTGTGTCTAAGGTCGATGGTAACAGGAGACAGGGGACACGATGTTTACCCAGGTTCGGGCCCTCTCTATGGAGGTAATACCCTACTTCCTGCTTGATTGATCTTGATGAATATGAGTATTACAAGAGTTGATCTACCATGAGATCGTAATAGCTAAACCCTAGAAGTCTAGCCTGTATGACTATGGTAATGAGTATCTCCTCTTCCGGACTAAGTCCTCCGGTTTATATAGACACCGGGAGGATCTAGGGTTACACAAGGTCGGTTACAAAGGAAAAGAATCTACATATTCGGTCGCCAAGCTTGCCTTCCACGCCAAGGAGAGTCCCATCCAGACACGGGTGCAGTCTTCTTCGTATCTTCACAGCCCATCGGTCCGGCCCATGGATAACAGGCCGGACGCCCGAGGACCCCTTAGTCCAGGACTCCCTCAGTAGCCCCTGAACCTGGCTTCAATGACGAGGAGTCCGGCGCGCAGATTTATCTTCGGCATTGCAAGGCGGGTTCCCTTCTTTTCAAACTCCAAGATAGTCTCCGGACGTGATGATTGTATCCGGATCTGTAACACTCACCGCACACAACCGCAGAGAGAACATAATATTCCACGGGTCCAATCCATTGACGACTTTTTACAACGTGACATCACGCTTGCCTGGTCATATTTCGGACCGTTGTTTCGCCTGCGGCCCCACGTTCCGAAACGTGGTTGTCATTGACACGCCTTATCCAAGCAGAGATCGTGTCCCCTTATTAAGGGATTCTTTTATCGACACGGACGTGGGTAACCCAACCGTCCTTAGGGTACAACTCCTTGGGAATAGGCAAGGTTTAAGGCCTGGGAGGAGGCGTTTGATATTCACAGCCTTTATAAAGGGGTACATACCCGTCTTTCTTCTCCATGCTTGCTTCTTCCTCAACCCTTACTACCTTGAGTTCTAACACCCATGTTTCAATCTCCGAGAGCCTCAGTCATGTCCGGACCCAGCCGTCAAGGCCGGTGGGTGGCTTCTTCTGTCACAGAGGGGGATATCGCGAAGCTTCGGGCGGCAAGATATCTGACCGCAGAAATCCTCCATCGGCTTCCTGCGGAAGGGCAGGTTATTCCTACCCCTAGATCCGGCGAGAGGGTCGTGTTCGTTTCCCATTTCCTCCGAGGGTTAGGGTTCGCCCTCAATCCCTTCGTCCGGGGGCTCATGTTCTATTTTGGACTTGATTTTCACGATCTCGCCGAACTCTGTTCTCCTCATCTCGGCGTTTATCGTCACGTGCGAAGCCTTCCTCCGAACTCCTCCACACTTCGTCTTGTGGCTCAAGACCTTCAATGTGAAACCGCAAGTGATAGAGGGGGAGCAGGCGGAGTGCGGTGGTGCCTTAGTGAGCAAGCTTACCAGCGCAATTTGGCTAAAAGGATCCTTGAAAGAATCTTCCGACTTATGGCAGCAGGAGTGGTTCCATATCACCGAGCCTCGTGGTTCCAAGTGGGAAGCTGCGCCTGCGTTTTGATCCAATCCCCCAATTCAGCTTGCATCATGGATTAATAAGGGGTTAGACTGGGGATCAGTTGACGAGGTGCGGACTCTGCAAAGTCGCATCCGAAGCCTCGTTGAAAAGGATATCAATATCGCCAATGTTATTCAGGTAATGTTAGTCCGCCGGACCCTGCCGTGCCAGCGACGGCCTCTCCGCCTGTGGGAGTTTAACCCAGAAGGGCCACGGACTCTTCAGAACTTCTTCGGCATTACGCACGAAGGAATGTGGGAATTATTCTTCGGGAGACGAAAACAATGGCCGGACACCACCGAAGATACTGGCCTAGACTGTAACCATCCGGACACCCCGGTAAGTACTCATCCGCCGAACACCTCATAATTAGATATCCTGTGATAAGATACTGAGCAAACCATCCTTTTCCAGGGCTGGATAAAGAAAGCGGAACGGATTAGGTGTCCGGCCCCTCTTCCCGAAGACTCAGCAGACTCCGTGTTAACACGGATGCTGGCACCGGCACCGTACCAGATACCGGCAGGGGAGGGCAAGGTGGAGAGTGAGAAGACCGGGGATGACCTTCGTTCCAGAGGTAAATCAGATACTGAGTCCGGAGAAATGGATATTTCCTCGCCCGAAGACGAAGGTGAAAGAGAAGCCAGTATCCCTTCTCCATTCAGGAGGAAAAGGACCGCCTCCGAAGGTTGGGAGGGGCGGTCTCCTAAGAGAGGCAAGATGCCACCGTCAAGCGGCTCGGGATTGGAAGGCGATGCCAGTGAACAGCTCCGTCATGAGGACAAGCCCTCAACCAAACCGTAAGTGAATCCGGGGTGCTTTGATAGCATCTCGCTTCTTTCCTGTTACCGAAGAGATACGTAACGTGCCTGTGTATTTTTATAGTCCGGCACAGAGTTCTTCTGGGCACTCCTCTTCTTTGGGAGATCTCCTCCCAGAGATGATGGAAAGCGAGACGCCTCCCCCGACCTCCTCGCCAATAAGGCGGACGACTCCGAAGTGTCATCTCAGAGGGTTATTCTGGATCAACAAGCGGTGCAGGGGATGAAGGAGGCAGTACCCGATGGTGGACCTCCAATCGTTCGGGATTCGGGGGCCAATAATGAAGGCCCCGGACTGTCCGGTTTTCAGCCAACAATGATTCTGGAGACGAGTGAACGGGTTCCTTCAAAGGATGGTCGTGCTCCCAGAGCGGCTTCCGGAGACCCGGCGACACCGGATACATTGCGGGATGTGCTGCGAAAAGCATCTGTCTCGGAGGAACAGCGTACCTTGATGGGTACGGTGGTTGAGAAGATTCTGTCCGCGAAGAGCGGAATGAATGAAGCCTTCATGAGCCTGCTAAGAGGCTTCGAGGTTTGTAATATAATGTTTTCAACTATGTTTTATTTGCAAAGATGCACCTATGTATAGGTAGTAGCCCCTGAGACTCGGGTCGGCTCCACATGGGAGGCGAACGGAGGATCAAGAAGAAATACTCAAGGACTAACCTGATTAACTGAAACACAGGCTGCTTCCCCCTGGCTACTTCCCAGACTACGGATATTGCTGAGCTGCAGCAGAAGGTTGATGTGGTAGGGGATGACATTGCGTTAATCAATATGCGCTTGGACGAGTCGCACGGTATGTATTTGGGGCAGTCCCTTCACATACATGTTTGTTATATAAGCATGACGTTGAAGGTTATATACTGGGATATGCATGACTGCAGATGGTGCTGCCGCTGTTGAAATTCTTTGGGCGGAGCAGGCCCAGGCCAAGGAGCAGTCCCGGTTTAGTAATGCGGCTGCCGAGAAGGCATTGGCTGAGTTAATAGCTGAACAAGCTGCTCGGTGCCAAGACGAGGAGAAGATATCCACGATGGCGCTCGAATTAAAAAATGCTGCTAGCCGCTGTGAACTTCTTGAGAAGGAAAATGAAGCCAAAACGACTGAACTTGACAAGGCCTTACGAGAGGCGAGAGAAGCGCGGTCTGAGTCCAGAGCAGCCCGTGAGGAGATCCGGCAAGCTGGGGAGATTGCGGCCGGTAAGCCCTTTTGCTACAGGCTAAGTTCGGCGATCCAAACTATGCTCGGCTTAACCAAGTGTGGAGTTCTCCGGACGAGTTTTTAGACTTGCCGAAGAGTTCTTCCGATGCGGCGTAGTTTTATCAAGTGCGAGAGGGGTATGCAATGGAGAAGCTTTTCTGGTCACAATTTGGTGCGTCGACGCGCCCTCTGCTGCTGAATGAACATATGTCTCAATGGGCCGAGCTTCATAGGATATCCGGCACTGCTACGAAGAACGTCATAATCCGGCTGTGGCCGACTAAGGCTGTTCCGAATAGCTACTTCGGCTTGGTGCAGCGGCTCGTTGATGCGGTGCCACGTATCGACGCTGTGAAGCGGTCTGCGTGCATCGAGGGTGCACGGATGGCCTTTGCCCGTGTCAAGACATTCTAGGGGAGGATGAAGGCCATCGATGTTGCGGCGAAGAGTCCACCCAAAGGCAATGACAGTTACGAACCGGAGCATTATTTTGAAGACGTCCTAGAGGCCGCCCGCTTGATAGAGGGTCAATGCTCGAAAGACATAATGTTCGAGTGAGGTGTATGAGAATTGTAAAAGACAATTTTATAGTTAATCTATTGTTATATTTTGCTCGAAAGCTTGTGCTCCTCCTGTGCGGCCGTTTTAATATAATCTAAAAGTTTTCCAGTCGTCGGCTTCAGCCCCCTCGTAGGGAGTACGGGGGTGTTTGGAAAAGCATTTGATCACTCTTGACCCAACGTCTTGGTCCATGAAGGAGGTGATAATGTGGCGAACCAGGCAATCAGACTATAGGGCGTTAACACTTTCACTTAGCCATATGAGTTTTATAGGGGGGACTACGATATAGCCCCTGGTATGCGTACGGCTTATTCCAATATGGTGCGTTACATATATGACCTGAAAAAAGGTCCTTCGTGTGACACGGAGGGAATCACGACATATTCCGATAAGTCATCGAGTGGTTGACCAGCTCTTGCAGCATCATGATAGTCGGTTTTCGGCTTTCTCTACTGAGGTGCTTGACCAGATGAACCGGAAGCACAATCGCAATAGTTCTCCCTTTATTACCCTAGCCGATAGAGCGGAACGTAGGGTAGCAACCACAGGAGCCGGGCAACCCAACCATTGACCCAATACATGATTCGGAGCTGATGCATATAAGGCCAAACTCGTGACGCCGAAGTACGCTGAAAAGCTGTTCGGACTTTGTTGGCAACTCATTTGTTCCCATACCGAGTCCCTGGCAGGTTATGCCAAGGTATATCTGCGAGACAACCATAGGAGCCATATTCATTGGCGAAAAGACACGAATGATTAATTCGGGTAATGTTTACTGGGACCTGAGCGATATGCCAATAATTACTTTATATATATAAAGACCTCAACCCTGGCTATTTGACATGCCCGGGGTCGAAGGCGGAGGAAAAAGGCATATTACAAGCTCGAAATAAAGAGTGCGGTCTAGAAAAAGTTATTTTGGACCTCCTGTCGCACGTCTGCGTCGCCTGTCCTCAGCGAGGGCAATCCTTGACGGAGGTAGCCCCTTAGGTGAGTGTACGGATCTGAACTCCGATGGAGTCGGTTTAGATGCTTGCCCTTTGCGTCACCTATTTTTAAGAGATAATGAAGAAAGAAGTAAAAAGAAAGTAGATAAAAAATGTTACTGGAATGCTTGCAGGCTTGTCCGTATTGTGCTTCCGCCAATGACCATGGTATATTTAGTGCGTAGTGATGTATGCGCGGTACAAATTTTGTGTGTATATGGGGTGGGAGGCGGAAGCCGAACTGCTACTTCTGCTCCAGGGTTGATCGACCCTTGGGGGAAAATTGCTCCTGACCCCCGGTGTTTGGTTGGTGAACCTCTCCGTCGTCCCTATCGCCTGGCGGCCTCCTCCCCTTGTGTTCGGCATTGAGCTTGCCGGCCTGCTTGAAGACCCAACCATTTCTGATGGTATGATTAGCTGGTTTATCGGGGTGGCCGTGAATCTAGCAGGGTCGGTCCAATATCCTGTCTAGGTTGGATGGTCCATCTCGGTTCGCCTTGAGTGCCTTTTTCCGTTGACCGGGTTTGGGATTGCTTAATCTGGCGTTGACCGCTGTGTCGCGTGATCTTTCATTATCATCGCGACTATTGTGTTTGCTTCGTCGTGGTTTGCCATTGCCGTCTCGGACTTCGGAAGTGCCTGGGTCGCTGGCGCTGTTGCTTCTACGAGCGAGCCAACTGTCTTCTCCCGCACAAAAGCGAGTCATTAGAGCAGTAAGGGCTGTCATGGATTTAGGTCCTTCTTGACCGAGGTGGCGTGCAAGCCATTCATCCCGGACGCTGTGTTTGAAGGCCGCGAGGGCTTCCGCGTTCGGACAGTCAGCGATTTGGTTCTTTTTATTAAGAACCTAGTCCAGAGCTTCCTGGTTGACTCTCCGGGCTGCTGGACAATGTGACTTAAGTCATCGGCGTCTAGTGGCCGGACAAAAGTTCCTTGGAAGTTGTCACGAAAGGCATCTTCCAAATCTTCCCAGCCGCCAATCGAATTCTCAGGTAGACTGTTTAACGAGTACCGAGCTGGTCCTTTGAATTTTAGTGGTAGGTATTTGATGGCGTGAAGGTCATCTCCGCTGGCCATGTGGATATGGAGAAGGAAGTCCTCGATCCATACCACGGGATCCGTTGTTCCGTCGTATGATTCGATATTCATGGGTTTGAACCCGTCTGGGAATTCATGCTCCATTACTTCGTCTGTGAAGCAAAGAGGATGTGCGGCGCCTCTATGCTGGGCCACACTGCGGCGTATCTCCGATGGAATCCATTTGCGGTTTTCTGCCCGGGCGTGGCTAAGTTTGTCACGTCCGAATAGGTAGCCGTCGTCGTGTGTCGCGGCACATCCTTGCGATAAGTAGGCCGATCTTGCGTGTCCTGCTCTACTATCCAAGTCCTGTCGAAGGTTGTATGTACAACCCCGAGCTGCTTTATTCTTGCCTTTACAGCGAGGTGGGGCGGTCTGGTGTTCGGCTCGAGTTGCCGCTTTATCCGGACCAAGTTGTGGTCGGCCTGCCGCATTGCGCGATGATGGTACGGGATCTAGTGCCTCGTCATCGAACTGAGGTAGCAATCTACGCTTCGGGTAGCTTTTGGCTGGGCCACCAAGGCCGTATTCTTCGGCGGCCAGGACTTCGGTCCATCTATCATTGAGCAGATCTTGGTCCGCTTGAAGCTGCAGCTTATTCTTTTTCAGGCTTCTTGCAGTTGCTATTAGCCGGTGTTTGAAGCGCTCCTGCTCGAGAGGTTCCTCGGGCACGATAAAATCCTCATTGCCGAGGCTTTCCTCTTCCTCGGAGAGCGGAAGATAGTTACTATCCTCCGAGTCTTCGTGTATGGCCTGTTCATCCTGTTTTGAGGTTGCTCCAACAGGGTCTTCATTGTCTTCGGCATCGTCTGGAGTATTGTTTTCTCCGGTGCCGGTGTTGTTGTCTTTTGTACGATACGACTTAGAGCAGCGCCGCTGACGCCGGTGACTGGGCTTTGTCTCAGGAGGTTTGTCTTCAACTGGATCCTCTTTGTCATCGTTGTTAGTTTCTTTAGGCGTATCCACCATGTATACGTTGTAGGAAGAAGTGGTCGTCCATCGCCCAATGAATGGCAGGTTTTGGCCCTGCTCCTCATCGGCATCGTCATCCGTACTGTCGATGTATTCGGAGCCGTAATCAAGCATGTCGGTTAAGTCCTCGACAGTGGCTATGGAGTGGTGGCGGGTGGGAAGCAAAATTCCCCATCCTCAGCCCCTAGTTCTAACCGTACATAGTTCGGCTGTGAGTCCCCCGCCAAGGACAAGTTCTTTAATGAGTTCAGCACATCGCCCAAGGGCGAGTGCTGGAAGATGTCTATGGCGCTGAACCCGAAGATCGATAAGCGATCAAGTTCGGCATCCACGGACTCACATGGTTCGGAGCTTATACCCGGAGAAGAGTCCGGAGTTCTGGTGACACGAGTATTGCGTGAGGTTAAGTCCATGTGCGGCTCCAACGCCAAAGAATCTGTGGCCTCCGCGGTGGGGTTGAACCTCGAATCCTTGGATGCCGCAGTGTGCTCTGGATCTAAAGCCAGAGGGGTTACAGGAGCTATCTCCTGGATGCGGTCTGACGACAGATTTAGGCCATGTCCGTCAAGGTGACCAGGAGCGGTCGTCGCGGTCTCGTATCCGGCGAAGACCAAGTCTCCACGGATGTCCGCAACGTAATTCAAGCTCCCAAATCTGACTTGATGGCCAGGGGCGTAGCTATCGATTTGCTCCAGGTGGCCAAACGAGTTGGCCCGCAGTGCGAAGCCGCCGAACACGAAGATCTGTCCGGGGAGGAAGGTTTCTCCTTGGACAAAGTCATTGTTAATGATTGAAGGGGCCATCGAACCTTTTGGGGATGGCACAGTGGAACTCTCAATGAAAGCACCAATGTCGGTGTCAAAACCGCGGATCTCGGGTAGGGGGTCCCAAACTTTGCGTCTAAGGTCAATGGTAACAGGAGATAGGGGACACGATGTTTACCTAGGTTCGGGCCCTCTCTATGGAGGTAATACCCTACTTCCTGCTTGATTGATCTTGATGAATATGAGTATTACAAGAGTTGATCTACCACGAGATCGTAATAGCTAAACCCTAGAAGTCTAGCCTGTATGACTATGGTAATGAGTATCTCCTCTTCCGGACTAAGTCCTCCGGTTTATATAGACACCGTGAGGATCTAGGGTTACACAAGGTCGGTTACAAAGGAAAAGAATCTACATATTCGGTTGCCAAGCTTGCCTTCCACGCCAAGGAGAGTCCCATACGGACACGGCTGCGGTCTTCTTCGTATCTTCACAGCCCATCGGTCCAGCCCATGGCTAACAGGCCGGATGCCCGAGGACCCCTTAGTCCAGGACTCCCTCACCTGCCCCTCCTTATATATGTTGAATGGACGGTTTACATGACTAGTGCTAGTAGGATTAGGATTACTCTATTACAAGTGGAGTCCTAGTCTTGCTTCCTTTGTAGGAGAATATTCCTTATGCCTTTCCTCTTAAGCCGGCCCACCGTAACATGAGCCGGCCTTCTGGGCCTTGGGCCTAGTCCTCTATCAGACCTGCCATCAGGGCCATCAGTGAGTCGCCAGGCTCGTGAGTCATCAGACCATTGAGCCGCCAAACTCGTGAGTCGCCAATCCTCCGGCAGGTTACCAGTGAAACGCCAAGTCCCAGCCGGGTCATACATCCGGCCGGGTCATACCGCGGGGTATATCCCTGACATAAAGGTTAATTCATATTTACCTAGGATGATATATTCTAGCTGTAACATAAACTGCCACTACCAACATTTAATCCCTAGAGAAGATATATAGAACCATAAGGCGAATATCCAAAATGCCCGGGATACATGCATGCCCAAACCAGAATTCTTAAGGCAGAGTTGAGATTGAATACGGAGGCTGCTCCATGTGTTTGATTTTTACATGACCACCAAAACACTTGTCGTTGGCGGCAATTCTTCTAACACTGATAGAGTATGAGTGTAATCTAACAAAATCAATGATTAGTGGTCGAAAAAAATTCAAATGCCAAAGGCTGCACGGTGTGGAGCGAGAGAGATAACTCACCAAATTAGAGACCAGCATGATCTTGGACACGTGTTGTGAATCATCATATAACTAAATTAAATTTTCCTCTTTTAGGTCAGTTCATCTAGTAGCTAGAGGTACTCATTCAGGATAAAACTACAACTGCTACTCTCTTTTCCCCATCTTGAAGAAACTGCATGTCAGATTTTAGAGGTCAAACTCTAGAAATGACATATTAGTTCTGTTAGAAATGAATATAATCAATCGTACATACACATACCAGAAAATAATACGGGGACTGTGTGATCTTTTTCTTGGATGAGCGTAATGCTGTCAAATTCAGAAAGCTTCAGTCTGTGGATAGGAAAACTGGGGATGGCTGAAAATAGGTAGCATCCACCTACCAGAGTGGAGGCCAGTTGGGAGAGTACGATGCTAGCAACCGTGCAGGGCTGACGACAATGGTAGTACATACATCTTCTAAAGATGAATCCGACGCCGGAGCACCACAGGTCGCCGTGTCTCCTCCTCCCGTCCTTCTCCTGCTCGCCTTCCCTCTGCCTCTCATCCCTCTCGTTTTCTCTCTAACTAGGAGCACCAACTGCCGCCACCATCGCCGGAGATGAGCTCCCGACGCCCAGGTCCGCTCGGATCCGGCTGCATCCGCGCCATCCCGGTCGCCAAGTTCGCCGCCGCCGCTCCCCAAGCTCCTCCAGGCCGCCGCACAAGTCCGGCCGCCTCCTCCTCTGCTTCTGCTTCGAGCAGGAGGTCGACACCCCGCTTCGAGCCACGACCGCGCGTCGCCTGCGTGCGTTGACCGCGCCCAGGCCCAGCGCCCGCTTCGTCCTGCCTCCTCCACCGATCTAGGCCAAGGCCCATGGTGAGAACCCCAGGCCCTCCAGATGCGGCCCGGATCCTGTTTTTTTTTTCCGTCTGCGATTTTGTCCATTATCCAGAGTATTCCAGTTTTGCAGAAAAAACCCTAAACTTCATGCATATAATAATTCACAAACCGTGCATCGGATTAAAATAATTTATATATGGAAAATGTCTAGAATTTCATCTAGTTTCATAATATGCTGCTCTCATCCATGTTTAAAATGTTTAAATTGTTGTTTGATTAAATTTGCTCAAATGCCATGTTAAAATGATTTATTTCATAACTAAATAACCATAGCTCGGATTTTAATAAATTATATATGTAAATGGGGTAGAAAAATGCATAGATTAACATGGTGCACTTCATTTTGCTGTTTAACAACATTAAAATTGTGTTTATGGCAGAACATTACCAAATCTAAAATATGGACATGAGGATTTTCCGGAATTGTTGTTGTTTGTTTCCGGACTCATTTAACTTGCTTAAATAGTTAGTTTACTTATGCTTCACCTCTTGCCATGTTTAATAACATTTAATATTGTTGGGTACATAAACGAGAGAGAACTAAATAATTGATGTGGTGTTTCTTCAATATGCAACTCGTTGCATATTGAGCTCCACTTAATTTGTAGTATTGTTTGTTGCATTTTGCCATGCCATGCTCTTTAAATCGGACATGCATCATACTTGTTTGTGCATCATGCCATGTGTATGTGGTGGTTGTTTACTATGTTGTTTGTTTCTTTCCAGGTTGCTTCTCTCGTTAGCTTCGGTTTCGTTCCGGAGTTGTGAGGATTCGTTCGACTACATCCGTTTGTCTTCTTCATGGACTCGTTCTTCTTCCTTGCGGGATCTCAGGCAAGATGACCATACCCTCGAAATCACTTCTATCTTTGCTTGCTAGTTGTTTGCTCTATTGCTATGCCGCGCTACCTACCACTTGCCATATCATGCCTCCCATATTTCCATGTCAAGCCTCTAACCCAGCTTTCCTAGCAAACCGTTGCTTGGCTATGTTACTGCTTTTGCTCAGCCCCTCTTATAGCGTTGCTAGTTGCAGGTGAAGATGAAGTTTGTTCCTTGTTGGAACATGGATATGTTGGGATATCACACTATCTCTTATCTTAATTAATGCATCTATATACTCGCTAAAGGGTGGAAGGCTCGGCCTTATGCCTGGTGTTTTGTTCCACTCTTGCCGCCCTAGTTTCCGTCATACCGGTGTTATGTTCCTTGATTTTGCGTTCCTTACGTGGTCGGGTGATTTATGGGACCCCCTTGACAGTTCGCTTTGAATAAAACTCCTCCAGCAAGGCCCAACCTTGGTTTTACCATTTGCCTACCCAAGCCTTTTTCCCTTGGGTTCTGCAGACTCAAGGGTCATCTTTATTTTAACCCCCGGGCTAGTTCTCCTTCGAGTGCTGGTCCAAACCGAGCGATGTCCGGCGCCCCCTGGGCAACCAGGGTCTATGCCAACCCGACGTTTGGCTCATCCGGTGTGCCCTGAGAACGAGATATGTGCAGCTCCTATCGGGATTTGTCGGCACAGCGGGCGGCTTTGCTGGTCTTGTTTTACCATTGTCAAAATGTCTTGTAAACCGGGATTCCGAGATTGATTGGGTCTTCCCGGGAGAAGGAATATCCTTCGTTGACCGTGAGAGCTTATAATGGGCTAAGTTGGGACACCCCTGCAGGTTATTATCTTTCGAAAGCCGTGCCCGCGGTTATGTGGCAGATGGGAATTTGTTAATATCCGGTTGTAGAGAACTTGACACTTGACTTAATTAAAACGCATCAACCACGTGTGTAGCCATGAAGGTCTCTTTTCGGCGGAGTCCGGGAAGTGAACACGGTTTTTTGGGTTATGTTTGACGTAAGTAGGAGTTCAGGATCACTTCTTGATCATTACTAGTTGACGACCGTTCCGTTGCTCCTCTTCTCGCTCTTATTTGCGTATGTTAGCCACCATATATGCTTAGTGCTTGCTGCAGCTCCACCTCACTACCCCTTTCCTACCCTTAAGCTTAAATAGTCTTGATCTCGCGGGTGTGAGATTGCTGAGTCCTCGTGACTCACAGATACTTCCAAAACAGTTGCAGGTGCCGAGGATACCAGTGCAGGTGACGCAACCGAGCTCAAGTGGGAGCTCGATGAAGCTCTTGTTCGTTATGTTGTTTCGTTTCCTGTTGATCAATAGTGGAGCTCAGTTGGGACGATCGGGGATCGTTATGAATGATATTTATGTATTGTGTGAAGTGGCGATTGTAAGCCAACTCTTTATCCCATTCTTATTCATTACATGGGATTGTGTGAAGATGACCCTTCTTGCGACAAAACCACAATGCGGTTATGCCTCTAAGTCGTGCCTCGACACGTGGGAGATATAGCCGCATCGTGGGCGTTTCAAGTTGGTAATCAGAGCCATCCCCGACTTAGGAACCCCCTGCTTGATCGAATCGCTGGCGTTGTTGAGTTTAGAAACAAAAATGTTTTGAGTCTTAGGCTTATATATATCGGAGAGTAGGATTCTTTTTACTCCTTAGTCCCTTCATTGCTCTGGTGAGGACTCGTGACGTAGAAGTTTTGACTCTTCTCTCCTCAAATTTCACTAAATTTTTTTAGGATCACGCGGGTATCTTGGAATCGTTCCGATGGTTTTGTGATGAGAACATTGTTCTTGGTGCCTCCTGACATTTAGGGGTTGTGGCAGTGTCCCGGGGAGTTGAGCTCCGAGGTGTTGTCGTCACAATTTTATCGTTGCAATTCTAGAATACCTGAGTTTCGCCGACATCGAAAATCTCTTTTATGCAGTTGTTGGTGAGATCACCTCGACGCCACCCAGTACTGGGGCGGGAGTTCGGGAGTATTGCCATAACTCGTATAACGGATGCTTTTCGAAGGTTGAGGTAAATGATTTCCGAAGGTTTCTTGGTTATGTGTTGAAGGATGGATACAGCTGGATCTAGGTATTGTTAGTTTGGGTGATATATTTTGTGTCCCCTGTATCCCCAACACCTGATTGCATAACCAGAAAGTTTCGGGAGTTTATAAGTGGAATTCAAGTAGCTCCTAGGATATCTTTCCGACAGATGCATGATATGAGATTGGGGTTCGACGTCTAGTGGTCCGCCTTTCCACGGTTGGTTTTACAGTGGTCTCGTAGTGTCTTAAAGAGTCCTTGGCTATGCCGACTCGGGGACGCTTCGTATGTCATGTGCACTGCCTTGTACATGATGGTGTTGTACGATCGAGCCCGTGTGGGCCCCACCACGAAAACTTCGGACGAAATCTCTATCATATGTTTGTTCCGGCTTATTCTGCAAGCCAATCCTTTGTTTTGTTTTATTTGTGGTATTCGAGTTGCTTCTAAGTCAAATGTTGAATCCATACCTTTCCTAAACGGTGTTCTCATATTGCTATGTGAATACTAATCCTTCTTGATCATCGAGGTTGTCATATTAATTCTTTTCATCCAGTGTGCTTCTCTTCAGGTGGATCCGATCATTTCAACATTCACAAGATCACCTCTCAGTTTTTTCCCAACGTTGTTTGTTACATCCGTCCCAAGTTGCCTTTGTTTTTCCCGCCCTCCCACCCTTTTTCTTCAAGGACTCAGATTTCTCAACCATGTATCCTTTTATTTGTGAGAAGTCTCTTCATTCTTTTCTTTCAATGTTCTTATCCGGTGATTTCCCATGAAGATACTAACGAAGCTTCAAGTTTATCATTCTTCATTCTTTTCTTCTCCGGTGGATTCAATTCAAGCTTTGTCGATCATACCCTTTCCTTGTTTCAAATGCTTTCTCATGCCGGTGTACCTCTTAATCATCCACTTCTCGCCATTCTTTTGTTCTGGAGTGCCGAAGATATCTCAGAAGATTTGTGTCTCCATTATCAATCTGTTCAAGCTACGTCGAGGTTGTTATCACATTCAAGCCATTTAATTCTACCGGCGCAATCTTTCTTTTAAATCATTCCAACGGTGTTTCTTTTGAGTGGGCCCTAACCCACAGCTTTTTTCCTAGGATCTTACCTAACTCTTCTAATTCTTTCCGGAGTTATTCTTAAATTCATTGCAAAGTTTGACGTAAGAATGAATTATCACCAGTCAAATGTCTTTCTCCAAGATCTTTCAAACTCTTTTCATTGTTGGTTCAATCTTTCTAATTTTCATCCCGGAGTATCTCAACAATTCATGGTGGTGTTTCTCGTCATCATTCTCAACATTTGAAGACTGAAGAAGAGTTTCTCTTAAATCTTGATCCATTCTCTTCAAGATTCATAGTTCTAGCTTATGCCATCCTCTCATAATTGTTTTTCGATTGTGCGAATTCTTTTCACCCATCCGGAGCATTTCATGAGTTGTTTCCATTTCTTTCCTCCGAAGCCCATCATCTCAGAATTATTCATTCCAGCTTTCAGCTCTCATTCTCCAAATCTTACCGGTGCATCATTCAAGTATTCTCTATTCAGCTCGTCATCTATTCGTTCACTTGTATCTAAATCCCCTCAAGTATCTTCTTTCGTTTTCCAATTCTTCCCGGTGAATTGTGCCTTTGCTACTTTCATTTCCAATTCTTACGGTGGTTCGTTCAAGATTTCTCTTCCTTCGTCACATATCAATTTATTCGTTGTTTCAATCCTACCGGTGGTTCGTTGAAGACCTTCCCAAGTTTGCGCCATATCTATCTTAATCCTTTCTACGAGAATAAGTAGTATGCCAAATCCGTTGTTTGTCATCAATCTAAATTGGTGAAGGATACACGTAATGTAATTCTTACTTTTGTTTCCTCCAAGTGATTAATTCCTTCTTCCGGAGTTCGTTCATGATATCAAATTCTCGGTTCCTAGTTGTTCATCTTTTCTTTCCGGAGCTCCAAGTTATTTCAATTATATCATTTCAAAGCTTCATCTAATCATTGCAAGGCTTCTCCCGGAGTTCTTTTCAACTTTCCCTTTCGTTCGATCATTCTTTTATTACCGGAGTTCTTCATGGAGGCTCTACATGGTGCTTCGTCAAGGATTCCTTTCATTATTCAATTGTTCTTCAAGATTTCTCTCGGAGTTATGGTCCGCCAAGCTATACTCCAAAATAAACATGGTGTTCAACACATGTCTTGTTTTGAGGAGTTCAAGCATTCTTCATCTTGCATTCCGAAGTGCAATTCTCTCGATCTTATCTGTCGAGATGGTGTTATATCATTCTTGACAATCCCCCTTCATGGTTCATGATTCACAAGTTGTCCGGAATGACATATTTTAAAACCATCAATTTCAATTCTTTCATGAGATCTTTTCAATCCTTTAATCTCTTTGTTGGAGTTATCTTATGTCATACTTCACCTAAAGCCTTCCCTAAGGAATGTTGCTATTATGGTGCTTATCAATGATCCAAGTTTTCTCCTATCCTCTCAGCGAGAGAATATTTCATCTCTTCGTTGATCTCAAGCAAGCAAGTGTTTTCGTTAGTGGCAAAAATTTCACCTCATAATTTTGAGAAGTTTTCCATAAGCCCACTACAAGCTTATTCTTTTCGTTGTTGGTTTTCCAACAACTCCGTTCTAACCTTCTTGGAAGGATGCTTCCCAAATTCAATTGTGGTAGAAGTTATCATTTCCTTGTCCGTTCTCTTATTCCGACGATCTATCTTCTATTCGTTCGTCCCGGAGGCATTGTGATGTTGCTCTCTTTGACCAATCATCTTGTTTTGTCAAGATCATGTAATTTTTCCTTTCTTATCCGTTTAGCCGGAGTGTCGTGTTTTCATTCGAGTTCTCTCATCTTATCAAGTTTCTTCTCCTTCCTCGACCGGAGGGCTGTCTGAAATCTTTCTTACCCCTTGTGCCATTCTTTCATTAGTTCCGGAGGCAATGTGTTGTCAATTTCATCGAGTGTCCTCTCATCTTGTCAAGATCATGTTCAATTCCTTCCATTTACAGTCGGAGTGCTGCCCAAATTATATCATTCTCATTCCTTCTTTATCTTGTTTTAACCAGAGTGTTGTGTCTATCATTCCTCTTCTAACCGGAGTCTCATCCAAGTGCTTTCATTTTGCCAAGTCCATATTGTACCCCTTCCATTTTCCAACCGGAGCGTTATCGTAATTGATCATTATCGTTCCTTGTACATCTCGTTTCAACCGGAGTGCTTGCATGTACTTCTCGTCCATTGTTCTCGTCATTCATAGCTTTGCAAACTCCAAAGTTCACATGGTGTTCCTTGTTCCTCTTGCTGAACGGAGTGTTTTAAATTTTGTTCACCTCCGTCGTGTCATTTCTTCAAGCTTTGGGACCTCTCAAGGTTCTTTGGTTTCACTCGTTTGTCAAAGAAGCAACTTTTGTTTTACCTCTTCCTCTTTCGTTTCTCTCCGGTGCCATCCTAGATCTCGGGACGAGATCCTCTTGTAGTAGTGGAGTGTTGTAACGCCCCGAGACCGACGCTCCAGACGCCTGCCATGTTTTGCGTGACCGTCGTGTGTTTTATTGTTTGTTGCATTCATCATCGCATCATCCGCATTGCATTGGCACTCGTTGTCGTCATTGTTTTTAAAACTTGCATTCGTTCGTAGTTACCGCGTTCCCCCCTTGTCTTCGTTGACCGTTCCGAGACCAACCGTGTTTTCGGTTCCCTCTTGTCAAACCAACTAACCTCTCTCGTCTGCCCGCGATCCCCTCCCGCGCGTCCGAAAGTTGTCCCGTACCCGACCCGGTTTGTTGTTACCGTTGGATTCGGATCATCCCCAAACATCTATAAAACATCACCGTTTTCTTCATTGGACTTCCTAAACTATATGTTCTCAGCCGTTCGATTTTAATCAGATGATCCAAAATACCCCTTTCTTTCCCTATATAAAGACCCCTAATCTAAATATAGACAAACCCTAACATCTAGGGAGATGTCCCATCCATCCTCCTGCCCGCCGCCACTCTCTACCAAATCCCCCTCGGGATCCATCGAGCCAACCAGCCACCACCGGTCCTCTTCCTTGGATCCATTTCCTCCCGATCCACCAACCACAGCCAGCCAGCCTCCTCTCCTCCTAGTTTTCCCCTCCCCTGCTCGTTCGTCCCCGAGCAGCGCCTCCATCGTCGCTGCCCAAGTCCACCGGGGCTCCAGCCAGCTGCCCGAGCTCCTCCCATTTCCTCCTCCCTTCACGGCGCCGTCGCCTGCAGCGAACCCAGCCTCCTCTGCCTCATCCCCGCGCGCCTGCAGTCCGTCTGCATCGAGACGCCCGAGTTCCTCGCCTGCTGTCCGCTGGAACGAGGAGGAGCTCGTCCATGGCGCCTTCTTCTGCTTCCCCTGCCGCAGGGCTACATCGCCCCTGCTCGTCTTCGTCTCGCCCTCCATCGTCGCCCCGCTCGTCCAAGCCTCCTCTGTTCGCCGCTATGGACGCCGCCATCCGAGCTCCTCAAGCCGACGCCGTCCAGGGTCCCGACGACCTCGCCATCCTGGCCTCCTCCGCCGCGCTGGCGAGCGCGACGTTGGAGCACCACAGGTCGCCGTGTCTCCTCCTCCCGTCCTTCTCCTGCTCGCCTTCCCTCTACCTCTCATCCCTCTTGTTTTCTCTCTGACTAGGAGCACCAACTGCCGCCACCATCGCCGGAGATGGGCTCCCGATGCCCAGGTCCGCTCGGATCCGGCTGCATCCGCGCCATCCCGGTCGCCAAGTTCGCCGCCGCCGCTCCCCAAGCTCCTCCAGGCCGCCGCGCAAGTCCGGCCGCCTCCTCCTCTGCTTCTGCTTCGAGCAGGAGGTCGACACCCCGCTTCGAGCCACGACCACGCGTCGCCTGCGTGCGTTGACTGCGCCCAGGCCCAGCACCCGCTTTGGCCTTCCTCCTCCACTGATCTGGGCCAAGGCCCATGGTGAGAACCCCAGCCCCTCCAGATGCGGCCCGGATCCTGTTTTTTTTCCGTCTGCGATTTTGTCCATTATCCAGAGTATTCCAGTTTCGCAAAAAAAACCCTAAACTTCATGCATATAATAATTCACAAACCGTGCATCGGATTAAAATAATTTATATATGAAAAATGTCTAGAATTTCATCTAGTTTCATAATATGCTGCTCTCATCCATGTTTAAAATGTTTAAACTGCTGTTTGATTAAATTTGCTCAAATGCCATGTTAAAATGATTTATTTTATAACTAAATAGCCGTAGCTCGGATTTTAATAAATTATATATGTAAATGGGGTAGAAAAATGCATAGATTAACATGGTGCACTTCATTTTCTGTTTAACAACATTAAAATTGTGTTTATGGCAGAACAGTACCAAATCTAAAATATGGACATGAGGATTTTCCGGAATTGTTGTTGTTTGTTTCCGGCCTCATTTAACTTGCTTAAATAGTTAGTTTACTTATGCTTCACTTCTTGCCATGTTTAATAACATTTAATATTGTTGGGTACATAAACGAGAGAGAACTAAATAATTGATGTGGTGTTTCTTCAATATGCAACTCGTTGCATATTGAGCTCCACTTAATTTGTAGTATTGTTTGTTGCATTTTGCCATGCCATGCTCTTTAAATCGGACATGCATCATACTTGTTTGTGCATCATGCCATGTGTATGTGGTGGTTGTTTAATATGTTGTTTGTTTCTTTCCGGGTTGCTTCTCTCGTTAGCTTCGGTTTCGTTCCGGAGTTGTGAGGATTCGTTCGACTACATCCGTTTGTCTTCTTCATGGACCCGTTCTTCTTCCTCGCGGGATCTCAGGCAAGATGACCATACCCTCAAAATCACTTCTATCTTTGCTTGCTAGTTGTTCTCTCTATTGCTATGCCGCGCTACCTACCACTTGCCATATCATGCCTCCCATATTGCCATGTCAAGCCTCTAACCCAGCTTTCCTAGCAAACCGTTGCTTGGCTATGTTGCTGCTTTTGCTCAGCCCCTCTTATAGCGTTGCTAGTTGCAGGTGAAGATGAAGTTTGTTCCTTGTTGGAACATGGATATGTTGGGATATCACAATATCTCTTATCTTAATTAATGCATCTATATACTCGGTAAAGGGTGGAAGGCTCGGCCTTATTCCTGGTGTTTTGTTCCACTCTTGCCGCCCTAGTTTCCGTCATACCGGTGTTATGTTCCTTGATTTTGCGTTCCTTACGTGGTCGGGTGATTTATGGGACCCCCTTGACAGTTCGCTTTGAATAAAACTCCTCCAGCAAGGCCCAACCTTGGTTCTACCATTTGCCTACATAAGCCTTTTTCCCTTGGGTTCTGCAGACTCAAGGGTCATCTTTATTTTAACCCCCGGGCCAGTTCTCCTTCGAATGCTGGTCCAAACCGAGCAATGTCCGGTGCCCCCTGGGCAACCAGGGTCTATGCCAACCCGACGTCTGGCTCATCCGGTGTGCCCTGAGAACGAGATATGTGCAGCTCTTATCGGGATTTGTCAGCACAGCGGGCGGCTTTGCTGGTCTTGTTTTACCATTGTCGAAATGTCTTGTAAACCGAGATTCCGAGACTGATCGGGTCTTCCTGGGAGAAAGAATATCCTTCGTTGACCGCGAGAGCTTATAATGGGCTAAGTTGGGACACCCTGCAGGGTATTATCTTTCGAAAGCCGTGCCCGCGGTTATGTGGCAGATGGGAATTTGTTAATATCCGGTTGTAGAGAACTTGACACTTGACTTAATTAAAACGCATCAACCGCGTGTGTAGCCGTGATGGTCTCTTTTCGGCGGAGTCCGGGAAGTGAACACGGTTTTTGGGTTATGTTTGACGTAAGTAGGAGTTCAGGATCACTTCTTGATCATTACTAGTTGACGACCGTTCCGTTGCTCCTATTCTCGCTCTTATTTGCGTATGTTGGCCACCATATATGCTTAGTGCTTGCTGCAGCTCCACCTCACTACCCCTTTCCTACCCTTAAGCTTAAATAGTCTTGATCTCGCGGGTGTGAGATTGCTGAGTCCTCGTGACTCACAGATACTTCCAAAACAGTTGCAGGTGCCGAGGATACTAGTGCAGGTGACGCAACCGAGCTCAAGTGGGAGCTCGATGAAGCTCTTGTTCGTTATGTTGTTTCGTTTCCTGTTGATCAGTAGTGGAGCTCAGTTGGGACGATCGGGGATCTAGCATTTGGGGTTGTCTTCTTTTATTTTGGTTCCGTAGTCGGACCTATGTGTGTATTCTGATTGATGTATGATTTATTTATGTATTGTGTGAAGTGGCGATTGTAAGCCAACTCTTTATCCCATTCTTATTCATTACATGGGATTGTGTGAAGATGACCCTTCTTGCGACAAAACCACAATGCGGTTATGCCTCTAAGTCGTGCCTCGACACGTGGGAGATATAGCCGCATCATGGGCGTTTCAGGTCACTAGAGCTAAAATCGGTCATATTGACTAAGTTGACAAAGCGCTCCATCCCCGTCAACTTAGTAGGCCCACAAGTCAGCCTCCCAATATGGTGGGTCGTAGCTAGCAGGGGGTATTCATTTTTTGTGCGTAATAAGGAGGCACTTCCTTGCGTGCGAAGATATAGCTGGTGGGTCCGATCTGATAGCGGGGGGAACATTTTTTTCATGAAATACAAAGGCCCTTCTGGTGGGTCCCAACTGTCAGGTGGAGGAATCATTATTTTGCACATAATAAGGAGGCATTTCCTTGTGTGTGCCCCTACTGTCAGCCTCTTCCGATGGCTGCTGTATGTTGACCATGTTGACGTCGCCGCGCCGAGAGCACAAACGCGATGGACGAGGGCGAGGCCCAGGAAGGGAACGACCCAGAGCCGGCGAAGCCACCGTAGCGGATGCCCACGCTGAGGGGAGCACGAGCGCTAACTGGTCGGCTGCGGGGTGAGGCTGACATTACCGGAAAATAACAGGATGTGCGGGTGGGTAGAGGGATGGCCTGGCGGCAGCACATCCAGCCATGGGAGGAGGGAGCAGGCAGTCCCGCCGGCGCTGGTTTGGGCGGCTGGAGCAGGAAGATCAGAGATTGAAGAAGCACGACGGCCGTTGGATGGACATGCAACAGTCATTGCGTTGTGTTGACTAAGTTGACAAAGCCTTGCATACGCGTCAAAAATAATTTTAGGACAGCGTCATCGTCAACCTAGTAGGCCCAGAAGTCAGCCTCTAAATCTGTGGAAAATAGCACACTACCCATTTGCCATTATTTTCAATAATTTACAGCCCATTTGCTAATTCTTAAGGATATTTGAAGCCCATATTCTTTTTATTAGCATTACAGACCATATTCTGGGCACTGCTAAAAAATTCAACGAAATTTTGCATATTTCGGTGGGGTCCGAACTCTTTTAATCACGAAATTTTGAGTCACGTTAAAAATAATTTTTAAAAAATTATATCAAAATAAAATTCAAAAAACAATTCTTCGCAAAAAAATGAATGAAATTTAAAATCTTAACTAGCAAGATGCTCGTGCGTTGCACGGAACATGAAGATGCATTTGTATGAGTAGTTTATCTTGTCGGAGAAAAGACGATATTTTAATGTAATTGCCAGTTGGCTTTGGTTTTTATAAGAGTAGAGAGTAGAGAAATCCAGAAAAAATGATATTTTAATGTAATTGCCGGTTGGCTTTGGTTTAAAAATTTATAGCCCATTTCTTACAACTTATAGCCCATTTTCTTGGGAAGCCCATTTCTTACTACTTACCACTACTACAGGATGGTCCAAACGCGACACTACGATCAGAGACCCTTCGACGAAACTATGTGCGATGCCATAATCGCAAACGGTGGTGTAGAAAACCCGTAAAAAAGGTGCAAAACGTTTGCGATGACAGATGCATCAAACACGGTTCAGAATTTAGTTGCGTGTGCGATGCAGGGCATACGGTTCATCTCAATTAACTATTTGGGATGAGGAGGAGCAAAAGAAACGGGCAGCCATATGAAGGCGTGTGCGATATACACCATATGGTTCACTGGGATGAACTATGTGTGATTAGGCAACACAATGGAAACGGTTCAACTGAACAACATGTGTGTGATACGCGGCAAACAGGTTCGTAATCAGAAATGTGTGCGAAGACCAATAATAACACAGACGATTGCTGCTAATAAGTCGTGTGAATTGCTCTGTCTACAGTAGAATAACATGTATATATATATATAACTAAAATAAACATCCAATTACATAAGTGACTATACAGATCATTCGCACACACCTCAATAAACAATTGCATGCATTCTAAAGTAGGAGAAACGATCGTCTAGCCATCTACTTCTTGTGACGCTCCCGCCACTGCTATGTGGCTCGATCCCTCGTCTGGGTCAGGAAGAAGACAGTTCCTCATGTCAACAATTCGCCTGTACATCTCGTAGTTTGTGTACGCGTCCATGGCCGCGTACTTGACATGTTGTTCATCCAGTCTCTCATGCCACACACTGTGCCAGGCGTTCTTGTCCTTATTGCTCTCTTCCTTCATCTTCGCGCAGTAGGGATCGATGATGGCCGAGGCGAGGTCAACCAACGAGTTCAATTTGTTTTTGTCGCTGCCCCAGACCTTGTAGTGGTGCTGGATGTTGACAAGATTCGGGCATTTCAAGTCCGAAACCTTGAGCGCTTTTAGATCGTTGGTGGTGTCAACCGTAGCGAAACTGTAGTCGGAGCTATTTATAAACCTGGAGAAACGCTCGCAAGGCCTTGTGGAGAGGTGGTAGTGGTAGACGAGGACATCGTGTCGCACGCACAACTGGGCGACGACAACCTTCTGATCGTGCCCGGCACAACCGATGGTGTACTCGAGGTCGAAGCCGACCACTCGGTACTTGTCCTCGGCAAGGAACTGCTCCATAGTTTGGATGGAGTTCTCCACCGAGACCGGATCGTTCGTGTACACCACCGAGAGGGCCTTCCCCCTCACGTGGGTGTCCACTACGTGATGCGTGGTGAACTGCCCGCTGTTGTCGTCGTCGGCCCCTGGGAGCGCCGTTGGAACCGCTGGATGTCCTCTCTGTATGTGTCCTCGTGGGTGTGCTTATTGTGTCGTGTGAGATGAGAGATGAAGTTAAATGGCCGCAGGAATAAAAGGGGGCTGGGCGGCGTGGATTCTCGGCGCGTCCGCATGGCAGTTTTTGCAGCGGGTAACTACATCGTCGCGCCGCGCCTGGCGCAACCGCTTGCACAGAAACGTGCGTGATCGTGCGTTGGCCCCAAACACTGGCAGCGCGCGTGGAGGGACGAGGGCAGAGCACCCGGAGGGGCGCGAGAGTAGAGCGCGCGCGGCGAGACGCGAGCAGA
The DNA here is from genome assembly GCF_002575655.3 of Aegilops tauschii subsp. strangulata. NCBI lineage: Eukaryota > Viridiplantae > Streptophyta > Magnoliopsida > Poales > Poaceae > Aegilops > Aegilops tauschii. The sequence continues at coordinate 236,109,314 of NC_053036.3, forward strand.
GCGCACCACGGCCGCCTGAACTGCAAGCAACCACACGCATAGAGCAGTTGAACACGCAGGAAATGGTCGCCTACAAGCCGGCCGACAGTTGCGTCACTGGATAGAGAGCGGTCGTGTGCTACCACCTCCGTCTAGTCTATAGTCTCCTTTATATTCTGTGCCATACTTTGCCCTCAAATTTAACCAACAAAATGTTAATGCATGTTTTAAAAATTATATAATTGGAAAGTATGTTGAAATACAAATCCAACTATATAATCTTTGGCGACAAGCATTCCTATTTTATTAGTTAAATCATACATATAAACCAGGACGGTGGTATAGTAGGTAATTAAATCGCAAACGTTTTTTATTAACCGTATGTGTACGTGGCCTTTCGTCCTCCTCTCGCACGTCTTGTCACCCCGCTGCCGCAGACGGCTTACAGTTAAAGCTTCCACAGCATGCGGGGGGCGTTCTTTTGGCCAAACGGTGGCGCCAATGAATCAACGGTGAGCACGTTCCCGCGCAACCTCGCAGGTTCCCGTGCAAGCTTCCCGCCGGACTTGGTGAAATTCCCAAAATCCCAATGCTTACCGGCCTGCTATAAAAACCCTCACGGCCGGCGAGTCCTGGATCGCATTTTCCCCTCCCTCCCTATAGCTTATCTCATCTGCTTCTCCCAGAATCGCCAATGGCACCGGTCCGTCGTCGTCGCTCAGCCACTCCGCCGACATCAGAGGACAGCTCCAGCTGGGAGGCTACACCGCGGCGGCCTCGCAGTCCCCGACGTAGTGTAGTGCGCGTGGCATCCCTGTTGGGTGTGCGCGGAACACCCACCACACACTCCGCCGCCGGTGCCCGTCGGCAGCTGTTACCACCGCCGTTGCCGCCACACCACAGTTGAAAGCCAGGGCCATCGCCCGCTCCGCCGCGGCCCGAAGGCAGGAGGTGGCCGTCGTGGCCGCCACCCCACTGCCGGCCACTGTGGCCATTACCTGCTTCGTCACCGCGGCCCGAAGGCGGGAGGTGGTGGTCGTGGCCGCCACCCCGTCGTCGGCCGCCAGCCCACCGTCGACCCCGGGATCATCACCCGCTCCGCCACCGCCGCCCGAAGGCGGGAGGCGGAGGTGGATGCCCGCATGTGCGTGAGAGACCTTGCACGCTACACCGAGTTCCTGCGAAAGGAGGAGGAGCGCCTCGTCGAGCACGCAAAGAGCCTTACCGCAGCCGTGGCCGCGACACACGCCGCCTCAGAGGCGAGGAATCAGGAGATCTACGAGGAGAACCACCACTTCGAGAGGGGTTGTCTGGAGCGGCAGAGGGCATTCGAGGTGAGCGTCGCACAAGCTGCAACAGCGGCAGGCACCGTATTGCGGTTGCCCAGCTCGTCGGTAGGCTCCTCCTCCTCCACCTCTTACTGAGCACGCTCGGCAGAGGAGAGGCAGCCGGAAGTAGTACAAAGCCCCTCTGCAGTAGTAGTAGTATTTAGGGGCTATTTTGTTCAGTTCATCTGACTATAGATGTGGTGGAACTGTACAACGTACTTAAAATTAGCTAGTATATATAGTTGAACTAGCTATTTCAGTACGTGATTGGCAACAATTGGGCAAAAGTTTGGTCAGTTCAGCTGTCGAGTTGAACTGTTTGTATAAGTTAAGAATGACTTCTTAATCTATGAATGAAATCTATGCTTAATTACTGAATTTTAGTTGCAAAAATTAGATACTGCTAGTGATTTTTAGCTTCATACTTTGACAAATCGCAGTGTTACAAGGATTGACAAATCTTACCAAATTTTTTGTACGTGGTTGCACACGGTTCATCCAAAACAACCATTTGCGTTGAAGGGATGCACAGATCCTGCGCTGCTCTCACTTTGCATACGGGTGTTCTATCTAAAACGTTTGCAATCAAGAGCTGCAGAAATCCTGCTCGACACATTTTCTCTTGGCTTCTTGGGGAAGCTGACGGTTTGCATACGGCTGTTCTAACTAAAACATTTGCTATGAGTGTTTTATATTTAAAAATTGAACTAAACTGCGGCTTGGGCGCTATTAATGGAGAGGATACGAGCAAGGCGGTCGGCCATGGAAGTCAAAGGGTTTTCTTCCCAGTGAGCCTGCGCAGCGTATGACTCACACGCTTCCCGGTGAGCCTGCGCATTCAAGGACAGCTTGCACGCCTCTCGGTCAGCCTGCGCACCGGACGGTGCTCGCGCGCCTCCCGTTCATTCAAGGTCAAGAAGCTATCCGCACGGCACCTCCTACAGCCATTAAAACCAAGACACGTGGCGTCACGTGAATGGTTAACAGAATGCACACGGTTTGAATTATACAAATGTTTGAGATATTAAAGTGGCAGCTATTTTTTCAAAATACCTTTGTTGGCTGTCATTATTCGAGTGCGCCTTCTCTCAAAATGGACACGAAAAATACCACAGCATGTCAGGTGCCATTCCATGATAGAATGCCAAGTTTCATGAATTTCAGACGACTCTTGGATTTACTAGAATTTAAAAACCAGGCATCTCAATGTTTTGCCGTCAATCAACGGTGCCCTCGTGTTTGAAATTCATTCCCATTTCTTGCATGGGACCTAAGCATGCACCCAAGGACACAGATTTGATTTTTCAACCAATTTATATGCACTGGAGCATGTGCATGTAGTTCAAATTTCAATTGTGCACATAAATGCATTGAAAACTCAGTTAATGCATAAAAATGTCCAAATGAACCCCGAAAAATTACAAAAATTCACACAACACTCCTGTTGTTCTATGTTGACACGAAAAAAATTTGAAAGCAATAAGAGGCAATGGATATCGTTTTGTCCCCAAAGGTGGGACGTTCCCTACTGAAAACCATTATGCTTGTTGTGAGAAGCTCTGGTTTGTCAGAAGCATATACCCAAACCTGCCCCAAATGAGACAAAATTTTTACAACGACATGTTGATGCCGTCCATGATAACATGCCAAGTTTCATGAATTTCAGACGAGTTTTGGATTTATTAGAATTAAAAAACCAGGCATCTCAATGTTTTGCAGGCAATTAACGGTGCCCTGGTGTTTGAAATTCATTCCCATTTCTTGCATGGGACCTAAGCATGCACCCAAGGACACAGATTTGATTTTTCAACCAATTTATATGCACTAGAGCATGTGCATGTAGTTCAAATTTGAATTATGCACATAAATGCATTGAAAACTCAGTTAATGCATAAAAATGTCCAAACGAACCCCAAAAAATCACAAAAATTCACACAACACTCCTTTTGTTCTATGTTGACATGAGAAAAAAATTGAAAGAAATAAGAGGCAATGGATATTGTTTCGTCCCCAAAGGTGGGACGTTCCCTACCGAAAACCATCATGCTTGTTGTGAGAAGCTCCGGTTTGTGAGAAGCATATACCCAAACCTGCCCCAAATGAGACAAATTTTTTACCACGACATGCTGATGCCGCTCCATGATAGCATGCCAAGTTTCATGAATTTTAGACGAGTTTTGGATTTACTAGAATTTAAAAACCAAGCATCTCAAAGTTTTGCGGGCAATCAACGGTGCCCTAGTGTTTGAAATTCATTCCCATTTCTTGCATGGGACCTAAGCATGCACCCAAGGACACGGATTTGGTTTTTCAACCACTTTATATGCACTGGAGCATGTGCATGTAGTTCAAATTTGAATTGTGCACATAAATGCATTGAAAACTGAGTTAATGCATAAAAATGTCTAAACGAACCCCGAAAAATCACAAAAATTCACACATCACTCCTGTTGTTCTATGTTGACACGAGAAAAAAAATTGCAAGCAATAAGAGGCAATGGATATCGTTTCGTCCCCAAAGGTGGGACGTTCCCTACTGAAAACCATCATGCATGTTGTGAGATGCTCCGGTTTGTGAGAAGCATATACCCAAACCTGCCCCAAATGGGACAAAATTTTTACCATGACATGTTGATGTCGCTCGATGATAGCGTACCAAGTTTCATGAATTTCAGACGAGTTTTGGATTTACTAGAATTTAAAAACCAGGCATCTCAATGTTTTGCCGGCAATCAACGGTGCACTGGTGTTTGAAATTCATTCCCATTTCTTGCATGGGACCTAAGCATGCACCCAAGGACACAGATTAGATTTTTCAACCAATTTATATGCACTGGAGCATGTGCATGTAGTTCAAAATTGAATTATGCACATAAATGCATTGAAAACTCAGTTAATGCATAAAAATGTCCAAACGAACCCTGAAAAATCACAAAAATTCACACAACACTCCTGTTGTTCTTTGTTGACACAAGAAAAAATTTGAAAGCAATAAGAGGCAAGAAATCGTTTCATCCCCAAAGGTGAGACGTTCCCTACCGAAAACCATCATGCTTGCTGTGAGAAGCTCCGGTTTGTGAGAAGCATATACCCAAACCTGCCCCAAATGGGACAAAATTTTTACCACGGCATGTTGATACCGCTCCATGATAGCATGCCAAGTTTCAAGAATTTCAGACGAGTTTTGGATTTACTAGAATTTAAAAACCAGAGATCTCAATGTTTTGTCGGGAATCAACGGTGCCCTCGTGTTTGAAATTCATTCCCATTTCTTGCATGGGACGTAAGCATGCACCCAAATACATAGATTTGATTTTTCAACCAATTTATATGCACGGGAGCATGTGCATGTAGTTCAGATTTGAATTGTGCACATAAATGCATTGAAAACTCAGTTAATGCATAAAAATGTCCAAACGAACCCTGAAAATCACAAAAATTCACACAACACTCCTGTTGTTCTATGTTGACAGGAGAAAAAAATTAAAAGCAATAAGAGGCAATGGATATCGTTTCGTCCCCAAAGGTGGGACGTTCCCTACAGAAAACCATCATGCTTGTTGTGAGAAGCTCCGGTTTGTGAGAAGCATATACCCAAACCTGCCCCAAATGGGACAAATTTTTTACCACGGCATGTTGATGCCGCTCCATGATAGCATGCCAAGTTTCATGAATTTCAGACGAGTTTTGGATTTACTAGAATTTAAAAACCAGACATCTCAATGTTTTGCAGGCAATCAACGGTGCCCTGGTGTTTGAAATTCATTCCCATTTCTTGCATGGGACCTAAGCATGCACCCAAGGACATAGATTTGATTTTTCAACCAATTTATATGCACTGGAGCACGTGCATGTAGTTTAATTTTGAATTGTGCACCTGAAATGTCTAGAAAACCAATTTAATGTATAAAATGTTCAAACGAACCCTCAATAATTCCAATTCTTTTATGACACACATATAGTTGCATGTTCACTCCAGATAAAAGGTCTAGCAATTCAAACACCGCCCATTGCCGCTGTGACCCCATTGTGTAATTCAAATCAAGATTAAAAATCAAGTAGATCGCACACAGTTTATTATCAGCAACCGTGTGAGATGCAGCACAAAATATCCTGGAGCACCGTCGGTGTATAGTACGCCTACGGCTTACGCGAGAAGGTGCGTCGGCTACAGTCCACAGCCAGTGTATCAAGCACACTAGCTCGCTCCCCAAATATCATTTCACTGTTCAATCGTCGCCGGTGAAAGATGGGCACGTGGACCCGCGTCGTGAGGGCAACTTTGGTGGCCCACTCCAGCGAGAGCGCGACCACAGCCGCCATGCGCGTGCTAATAAGGTGCATGAGCGTGGCCGCAGTCTGCGACCGGGCGGCAAAGATAGCCCAAACGGCCGCTGTTGCTTCTCAGGTGGCGGTAGCAACATCTGCCTCGGGGATAGCAACTGGTGAGAACGGCACATCAGCTGTCCGTTCCGCAGCGGCGGCCTTAGCCCTGATGGAGGCCGCCCACGACCATGTCAAGGCCGCCCACGCCCAGCTCCTGGCGGTCACAGCACAAATCGAACAAAACTTCTCCGACAACGGTCGGCAACTCACGGCCGAAGAGCTGGCAATCTCCGAGAGCGTTCGAGCAGCCGTCCGTTCCGCTGCCGCATACCTTGCGACGACGGAGCCCGTCCAAGCCCAGATAGCGTCCGCCCACGCCCAGCTCGTGGTGGCCTTTTCCAATGAGATGGCGGACGCGGATGGCGAGATGCTTACCGAGTATGGTGCGATGGATGCCATGGAGCCCCTTCCCCAGGAGACCGTCGGGCGCGAGCTGGACATGGAGGCGGCGGCGGAGATTGACGAGCACTAGCTGTAGTGGTACTCTTTGTTTTGTTTAATTAAGAGCGCCGGTCTTTGATTTGTTAGAGTAATGTTTAGGTCAGCTAGCTCTGTTTAATTGCTGAACTTGCTTGATTAAGAAGTGTGGGTGTGCTGTAGTCTCCTTTCTGTACCCAAATTATGCAATGACGTGGGTGACCACTGTAACCATGGAAATTCGAATCAAAACTTTTGACGTTCAAACTCATCACACACGGGTTAAGCTATCTGAATCATTTGTGATGTCCACATATCGTACATAGTTCTGAATAAGGGACCGTGTCTGATGACACTTTGTGCACCAGTTTTTTTGCTGAAGCGATTCCAAATTTTCGGCTTCCGCGGAAATATCTACCTCCCTGCCCCCTCCCCCTTACCAAAAGCCACATTTACCCTCTTTCCGCCTTCCTTTCCAAGTTGAAACCTTCACTCCTTGCTTGCAGCGCCGCCTCCTCGTCGGCGACCCTCCTTCATGATGCTCGGCCTCGTCTATCCAGGCAGGTAATCCACACCCGACCCCCATCCTCCTCCTCCTTCCACATCCCACATGCCCCGACCGCCGGCATGAGCGCGACACCTTCCACCCAAATCACCGACCCCTCCACCAAATAAGCGCCGCCCTAAGCCATTGTGCACGCAGTATAGCCAGGATCTCAAGGAGCATTTGGCAGCGGAGAAGCAAATCACGGCCGCACGCGCGGAAGAGGCCGCGATGGCTGCCATTCGTGCCGACCCCCATATCTTGGAGGAGCACCTTGCCATTTGCTAGCTATGCCAGTTAAGAATGCTCGGTTTACCTGTTGCGTGTGCTGCTCCTGCCTTTCCTTCACAAATTCTAGTGAATTGTGCTATCTAATTTTACCAGGCAATCTGTTGCTCTAGTGTATATGTTCTATATGTCGTGCAGTGTGGTGCTCACTTATTAACTGTTTGTTAATTAGTTGTCGTCTTCAGTTAACTGTTTGGTTCAATTCTGCAAATGTGATGTTCAATTCTTCAAGCTGCAATTTTGTATTGTCTACCATGTGAGAAATAAATCGAATTTATCTTTATAAAATACATGAGAAACGAATACAATTGCTATATTTCCAAGTTGTCAAGCATGCTTGGTTTGGTTATACATTGTGCAATGTGGTGCTCAGTTAACGTTTGGTTCATTTGTGTTGTGGTGTTTAGTTAACTGTTTGGTTCAATTCTGCAATGCGATGTTCAATAGTTGTGGGTGCATTCTGTTATTGTATACCATGTGAGGAATAAATTGAATTTGGCTGTAGTAAATACATGAGAAACAAATACAATAGCTACAATTGGCTGTAGTTAACTGTTTGGTTAACTGCCTGATCTTCTATTAGGAGTATGTTATATTGTGCAATGTGGTGCTCAGTTAATGTTTGGTTCATTTGTTGTGGTGTTTAGTTAACTGCTTGGTTCAATTCTGCAATGCGATGTCCAATTGTCGTGGGTAGAATTTTGTATTGTTGTGCATGTGAGGAATAAATCGAATTTAGCTGCACTTAATACATGAGAAACATATACAAGTGCTATATTTCCTAGTTCTTAATCATGCTTGGTTTGGGTAAATGGGTTTTTCGTGTGGCTTGAATTAATCTGATGAATCTGCAATGTGTTATTTTTCATCAACATATTTTACTGATAGCATGCGAACCCTTACTTAAGATGATGACTAACTACCTTATATGTGTTGCAGGGAAACAATGGGAAGCACCGAGGTTTACAATCAAGGTTAGCACGTGCATGGTCCGTTCTCTAATAGCACATTATTGTGCAATTGCAGGAACCATTCTAATATTTTGGTTTTTAACAATTTGGTCTTGCACATGTAGGTCCTGCTGTCAGAGGTTTTGACCCACTGTTCGACCCTTTTTGCATATGGGGAAATGAGTTGTCCATGAATATCAATCAAATCAAGAAACTCAGAAAGATTGTTAGGATAAAGAAATTAGCAACAAAAAACAACAAGATCTTTGTCTGCACAATGAAGAAGACATCAGTTCACTACAAGATGGTACTAACTATTATACCTTGCCTTTTTTATTCCTTTGCCCCATTTCCAATATAGAGAAGATATTTATGCACATCCTTGTTTTCAGGCCTTTCCAAAGCAGTTCACTGATGATTACCTCTCAACCCACCTCTATGGTCAGGAGGCGAGGAAGGTTTTCATACAACACCCACGGTTCAATATTGAAGTGTTCCTGAAGAGGACGAAGGACGGACGGTCAATCATCCACAGGCGCTGGCCTAAAGTTGCAAAGACCTTCAACATGAATGAAGGCTCAATATTCGCCTTCCGCTTCCGTAGTTTTCCAGATGAGATGCATCTGTCTATATACCATCTATGATTCTAATTTCGAAAGGTTCTACATGTTGCATGTGGAACTTGCTGCTGGTGTAGTTGTGTAATGGGGTAGCAGAATGCTGAAGCTATATCATGTTGTACTCTAATGTATTTCATTTATGAAATTCTGCTTCCTCAATATGGAAATGAAATATATTGTGTGCTTAATATGAAATGTCAATTAGATTAATAATTGGATTATGAATAATCGAATAATTATGCTGCTAATGGCGAATTAGCCTGCTAATTGGGTTTTGCTATTGCAAACAGTTGTTGAAAAAAATACCGTGGGCGATGACCTTAGGCAACGCACACAGTTTCTAGGAATAAACCGTGTTGGATCAACGAACAATCACACATGACTTTCTCTTGAAAACTGTTTGCGTTAGGCCACCTTGCGCAAACGTTTACCACATAAAAACTGTGTATGATGGAAAACCTTTGCCACACAGTTTCTTCTACGGACCGTGTGTGATACATTTAATAACGCAAACGATTTAACGGGAAAAATTGTGTGTGATGTACCTGTGAACGGAAATGTTTTCCTCTGAGCGACTGTGTGGGATGTACATACGAACGGAAACGTTTAGTGGGGATTGACTGTGTGGGATGTACTTGCGACCGGAAACAATTTCGCTGTATAATTGTATTTTTTAGCTCTACTGTACGTATTTCCGTATTTGGGCGCTCGCCGGTCGCACACGACCTCATTTTGCCGAGCGTGTGTGCCAGGAGGGCATATCCCCGACGGTTTCTGGGTCGTGTGGGAAGGACCCCCTATCACCCACACTCACTTGGTGACGGTTCCAAATGCCGTCGCGGAAAGGGGTTAAAAACCATTTGTTTAGGACCGACACGTACCAGTGTACATCCCTCCTCATCTTGAAATATTTGCAGCCCAACAGGGCTGAGAAAAGCAAGTAGGCCTCGGTTTTGGTATTCTCCAAAAAAAAGAACTGGGCTAGCCATTTTCATAAAGAAAAAAGATATCAACTTGGCTCATCATGTGCATAAATAAAAGCGTAAGCGTGGGCTAGACGGGCCACAGCCCCCGCACAGCGCACAGTTGAGCTCCGTCTCTGAAACTAAGAAACAACTGGGCGAGCTGCTGGGTCCCTGGTGTTATCTGCTCGTTGTGTAATTTTCTCGTTTATTGACTACATTGACAATGGTGTGGGACCTAGTTGTCAAACAATTAGGAGGAAGTACTTTTTTGGCTTGTAATAACGAGGCACCTGCTTGCGTAATGCAATGACCCTGGTGGGTCCTTACTGTCAGCCTCTCCACGTACAGTCATCTCCCGATTCCTCTTCGTTGTTGACCATGTTGACAACACCAGAAGGCGGCGGGCACAGCGAGCGAACCAAGGCGGAGAACGACGGCGAGGCCTCGGACGGGAACGAACAGCAACCATGGAAGATGCGGCAGTGTAGTGGCAGGTGGAGGGGTACGAGGGCAACAACATGCAACTCAAGCTTACAAACGGCACAAAAAGCCCAAGGATTAATTGTTCATCAAATTTTTAGACAAAACCCAGATTGAACATGGTAGTAACATCTAACCCAACCACTCTTTTTCGCAGTCACAAACAAATGGATTGGTTTGATCCATAAAATCAACATCCTGTGCAAAAAAATTTATTTCAGGATGACTACAACTTGTTGTAAATAGAAGCCGAGCACGTTTAGAAGCCCATTTGTCCACCTGAAACTACTTTTTTTGCTGTTCAACGTGTCCGCCCGTGAGAAATCTCTTGCTGTCAAACTTAAGCCTCATGGACAATAGTAACCTCGCATTCAATAGGAAGAATGTGACAAAGCTTCTGTTTGCCTGGTTGGATGCATATCTTTCCATCGTTATTGTCCTCAAACGAATGTCATGAGAACTGAGAAAATCCTGGTGCTTACTATGCCACTGATTGGTTATACATTTTTCTCCACGTGGTCGCAGTACCTAAGTAGATATGAAGATTGAAAACAGTTAAGGTCTGAAAAAAGAGTATGTCGAAAGAGCGACAACTGAACGGTTAATTATAGTACAATATATACGGGCTTTCAATCTGCATAAAATCATCACCTCTCTATATAAATTCTCCAGATATCGAAAGCATCGCAGCAAGCCAATAATTATGTTCAGATCAAAACTTGACATTCCAATATATAAGAACTTGACAGAATCCAGCAGCATTGATAGGCTATCCATGGACGAACTCTTCATTGAGCATATAAGATAATATTAGTACCCAAAGTGTACTCCAAGATGATATAAAACTTATGCGCACAAATGAAAAATGCAGATTATGATTACAAATGTGTAGATGATAATATACGGTACCTGAAAAAGTGAGGAGCCAAACACCAACTTCCTGTGATCATTAAACGGATCACGAATTACACCCAAGGTCTCCAGTTTGGGCGCAGAGATGACATTTATTTGCGAAGGTTTATAACAATTATCAAGGAGCAACATTTGAAGTGAAGGGGCATCTTCGATGATGAGCTGCTGTCCTTCAAAACAAATTCCAATGCTCTTAAGGTGAGGTGACTTTATTTGGAGACAACTGATAGGGATTTCTATTCCCAAAACAATGAGCAAGCGCTCCAGGGCAGGGCAACTGGAATGATGATGCTGTGCAGTGAGGCCTTCGACAGATAAACCACCACAAGTTGAAGTTTTTTTAGTAATGGGAGTCGAAGCATTTGGAACAGATCGTCTGGTAGATGGCACCAGGCGAAGGTGGCGGTGTGGACAGAGGAGGAAAACCGCGAGATGGACAACGGTGGTGTGGGCACGAATTCTTGGTGTGTTCGTGGTATGAAACTTTCGTGGTAATGGTAGAACTCAAACTGCTAGAGTTTTCCGAATTCAGGGGATGTCAGCTAAGCATCCACCATGCCAGGTATGGACAACAGGTAGCGTGTCGGGATGCAGAGGCGTTGAACGGGGCCCTACTGGTGAGAGGAGACGATGGCTCTGAGGAGATCAAATTCAGGAAGGACAGATATCTGACGACAATCGAGATTGAGGGTCGCGGTGCGCCATAGAGGGCGCCACCGAGTTGAGAGGACTTGTGTGCGGCAGCATTCCTTGGTGGGGAGAAGCGAGATGATCTCCTCAAGGATGACGTCTGGGAGATCGCTGATGCGGTCCACCGGAGATTCTACAGGTTCCTTAGATCCGGGCGAGGTCGGGGGGGGGGGGGGGCTCGCCACGTCTCCCCGCGCTACCGGGTGCGGGATCTACAACCGGCGTCGCTGCTGGCGGGAGCCTCATCTTCTTGGCGCTGGGGCCAGCCGACTCCATTTTCCTTGTGGGCGTCGCGCCGAGCTCATGGGTTTGAGCAGAGTAGCCAGAGACGAGCCTAGTGGCAGTGCGAGTGGGGAAGAAGGAGGGCTGGGGTTTTCTGTAGGAGTGGAAGAAGAGGAGCAGGCGTTTTCTGTACGAGTGAGGAAGAAGGTGAGCGGGGGTTTTCTAGACGAGTGAGGAAGAGCGAGCTGCAGTATAAGTGGAAGCGAGGAGGAAGGAGGGTTTTTCTAGGATCGCCCCCTCTTCAAGAAATATGGGCTTCTCCTCGCAAACAAAAACAAATGTGCTTTAAGATGGATAGGCTTTTGTATCGGCCCAGTTGGCTGCCCGTGTTTCGTACTGGAGGGCCTTGTGCTAGAGGCAGCCCAAGACACTCTCCAACTTATTGCCCATTCGAAAGAAAAAAGAGATGTTTCTAGCTTATGGCTACTCATCGGTAACATTTTTCAACTTGGCATCCACCAAACTAGAGGATGTGGTACTGGATGCAGACACTCACACTGGTCGCGTAGCGCGGCAAAGTGAGGTGTCAAATAATAGGCCTACAATATACTTACTAGATTGTGAAGGTTCACAGGCTAGTCAACATTCACATTAAACTAAGCTTCAGAAGATACGGTATGCATACTAACATTCAGAAGAACAAAAGTTCAGCATGTTTATGCATCTCAATGATTCACCATACTATAACCAATACAAAGCTGTGAGAAGGTGTGGAAATAAAGAAAATCGGTCGATGCTTCTCTGAGCAAAGGGCCTCCCTGCGCACACATCAATTTCCTGGGCATGCTTGTTTCTTCTCAATGTTGCGAGCACTTTGAGCATGTTGGCAACTCCACAGCTAGCTAGCTGCCTCATCTTGCAATTGATGCTGACACATTTGCAGCAAAGGTTTCCATATCAGTGCAACAAGACCAAGACCAGCAGGACAACAAGACGGAGGTCACCATGGAGCCCAAGGCGGCGTCACTACCAGAGCCTTTGGCAGACGAAGACTACTTTTGTCAGGATAAGCTGTACTAGCTATCCCCTTTCAAATCGGCCATTGTTGGCTCCCTTCCCGCTCAATATTTTGGAAGAGGACCAGGGCCTCTATAAATAGGACTAGCCACCACAGTAGGAGGCAACTCAGCCTAAACTGAGCCTCAGGCATCTGATCTTGAGCCAATCCTTAGCCACACACCAAGCACAAGAACACCTCAACCTCTGGAGGCTATTCTTCCCCTTGTAACTGTTCATCCTCAGCCCAAGAGGCAATCCCCCACCACCACACTGGAGTAGGGTATTACACCACAACGGTGGCCCGAACCAGTATAAATCTTGTGTTCTTTGTGTTGCGAGTTCGTCGAGTTAGCCCTTGAGATCTTAGCAAAGCTAGGACGCGGATCGGTAGGGGGAGAACTTCGTGCGCACCCCAGTGTTCGAACCTTAAGGGTTTTGCCGGAACCCGAGATCTGACATTTGGCGCACCAGGTAGGTGTGCGCCGAAGCTTCCCTTCCGTCGCTCTGCATCCCGTTGCTTCATCGTCTCCATGGCGGACGCACACCGCGCTCGCGCTGAGCGCCGGGCTGCCCTCGCCGCCCGTGTTGCTCAGACGGCTCTTGTCGGTGGGCCACCCCGTCGTTCTCCGTCGCCTGCCGCCACCGGCCCGGCGGGGAACGGGCAGCAAACATCCTCGCTGCACCCCGTGGTGCAGCGGGACAGCCGCACCGCCACTCCATCGCTGACCCCGGCCGGTTCGTCATCCCATGCTCATCGCGCTCCCGTGGACGCGCAGGCCGCTCTGTGCATGGCGCGCGAGCTCCTGCGCTACCACCCCATCGACGACCTCTACGAGTACTGGCTCGACCGCATTGCCGAGCTTGTCAGCGCCGCAGGGGGCTCCCCTGCGCCGTCCCTCTTGTTGCCTCGCCCTCCACCAGCTGCGGGCGGCGTGGCCCATGGAGCACCTCCACCACCTCTGCCCCAAGACGGCAGCCTGGCGCCGAGGCGCGCGGCCCCGCGGCGCGACCTGCCACGTCCGACACCCGCGCAAGAAGAGAGAAGCTGCCAAGAAGTCCCACGCCCGCAAGAGAACACTCCACCGCTTCCCGCACCGCCACGCCAGGATCGCGTGCTGTGGCAGGGCCCCGCGCCGCTTGCCATGGCGGCGCGCGGGCGCCAAGACCATGCTCCGCCTCCAAGACAGGCACCGGTGACAACGGCCGGCTGCCGCGCCTTCACCCCCTAGCTGCGTAGCGTCGCCTAGTCGGGCAAGTTCAAGCCAGACCTGCCTCCGCGCTACGACGGCACCCCCGACCCCGTGGAGTTCTTGCAGCTCTACGAGCTGAGCATTGAGGCGGCCAACGGCGACGAGAAAGTCATGGCGAACTGGTTCCCCATGGCTCTCAAGGACGGTGCTCGTTCGTGGCTCCTCAACCTGCCTCCAAGCTCGATCTCCTCCTGGGACAAGAAGCGCAACCGCTTCGTCGCCAACTTCCAGGGCACTCGCGACCGCCTACCGGCCGCGGGTGACCTACGCCACGTCAAGCAACAACCAGGAGAGACCCTCCAGAAGTACATCCAACGCTTCAACAACGTTCGCCTCAAGATCCCCAAGGTGACGGACAAGGCCATCATCTCCGCCTTCTCTGATGGCGTCCATGACGTCAAGATGAAGGAGGAGCTTGCCATCCACGAGGAGCTGTGCACGTCTCTGGAGCTGTTCAACCTGGCGACCAAGTGCGCAAGAGCTGAGGAGGGGCGCCTCTCCCTCTTCGAGCTCCCGGCTGCGGACCCGGAGGAGAGGAAAGCCATGGCCAAGGACGTAAAGCGCAAGGGAGCAGCCGTGCTCGCGGCGGAGGCGGACACCAAGCGCGGCAGAGACCAGCCTGAGTCATCCAAGAGCAGTCGACCGTCCTGCGCCTTCCACAACCTGCATAGCCACAACACCAATGACTGTCAAGAGCTCAGAGCCATTCGAGAAGGACGCTTCGGTCAGCGCCCCGAGCGCAACGGCTGGGGCTACGACCAAGGAGGAGGACATGGTGGCGGACGCTGGGATGACTGTGGCCCGCGCCAGGAGTGGCGCGACCGGCCTCATGAGGACCGCTGGCAGGATCAGCCTCGCAAGAGCGCCTGGAGGGGTCAGCCTCGTGAATATCGTCCTCAGGGCAACGCCGGTCTTCCTCCGCTACCGCCACCACCAAGAAGGAATAACGACCACCATCAAGACGAGGGGGCTGGGGGCTTCCAGGAGCCACATGCTATCGCCTGCATCTTGGGCGGAGCTCAGGCCCCAGCCTCACAGCGTATCTTCAAACAGTTTGCTCGTGAAGTGAATGCAGTCCTCCCCAAGCTCGAAGCCACGCGCCCGCTCAGATGGTCCAAGTGCGCCATCACGTTCAGCTCGGCAAATCAGCTCAAGTGCGCGGCTACCGCTGGCGCCCTCCCGATTCTTTGTTCACCAGTCATCAGCAACGTGCAAGTCACCAAGACCCTCATCGACGGCGGCGCAGGGCTCAACTTCCTGTCCATCGATACGTTCGACAACCTCGAAGTGCCGTATGACCAGCTTCAGCCCACCAAGCCTTTCTCAGGAGTGATCGACGGCTCCACTACCCCGATCGGGCAGGTCCGCCTCCCAGTCAGCTTCGGAGAACGCAACAACTACCGCACCGAGCTCATCGACTTCGACGTCGCACACATCCGTCTGCCGTACAATGCCATCCTCGGGTATCCAGCCCTAGCCAAGTTCATGGCGGTGACCCATCACGGCTACAATGTCCTCAAGATGCCTGGAATCGGCGGAATTATCACAGTCCCGTGCGAAGAAAGAGATGCGGTGTGCTCCGCCGAGCGAGCCTTCCAAGCTGCAGCATTCGACAACCCCGATAGCAAGGGCGAGTTCCTTCCTGAGGCCACCCCCAAGAAGAAGAAGCAGCTGCTCCGCACAGGACCTCAGGAAGGCGGCGTCGCGAGTAGGACCTCGTCAGGATCAGCGCCCGCGCCTGGGGCGCATCCCTCCCTCGCATAGGAAGGCGCGCCTGGCGCCCTTCTCGGGAAGGGCTCGGGGGCTCTCTTCTGGAGGGCCTCAGACCTTGCCAACATCACGAGGGAGGTGCTCGGGCACCACTTGGAGGCATACTTCACGTCAGGTTTCCCTCAGGAGAACATAGGGCGAGGAGCGCCCATCGCTCAGGAGTTCATCACCAGGACCTCTCAGGAACTGCAAGACGCAAGGGCCATGCGCGGCGACCGCCGCTCACTAGGCGCAGCTCCCCATCCAGGCGAGGATGCCGGGCTGCGCGTCTGCATCGACGTCCTAGGGCTCAACAGGGCCGCATCTCAGGAGCTCTTCTGGCCTTCGCGCGTGGGACGCTGCGAGGGTCCACCGCACAACTACGTTCGCATGCCCTTTGGCCTGCCGAGCGTGGCATCTGCCTATCAGTGCAACTTGCGGAGCGCCCTGGCGACTCAGGAGGCCATGCACCACGCCGTCCTGACGGAGATGGAGACGGTCCTCAAGGAACAGCCTGGACCCCCAGAGCCTCCCGAGGCTCAGGGCCCCGTTGGCTCGTGAGGAGTGACCCCTTCGCCGCGTACCTGCAGCAGCTCCAACATCCCTTCATCGACAGAACCAGGTGACATTTTCCAAGTTTATTTAGCTGGGAGCGCCCCCCAGGCTGCATCATTCCCAGGCCGCGTGGGTCGTCCCTGTGGCATGTATCCCTTTTTTATGTCTTTAGTTTACCTTGCTGGGGGCGCCCCTCGGGCTGCATCATCCCCAAGCCGCTCGGGCCTGACCCAGTGGCATGTATCTTCCCTGCATTTACCTAAGCCAGTATGCTTTCCATGCTTAATCTACCTATGACTATTACCTACTCGATCGTCACCCATCATGGGAGCCGCGCGCCGGCCATCTTTCTTCAGGATCCTTCGTGTGAGTAGGCTAAGCACGGCGTCTGTGCTCGGGCCCGTCCCTGCAGCACAAATAAATCCAGCGACTGAGCTCTATCTGGCGGGCTGGCCCCGTTCACATCACCTCCTGGGGCCGTTGGTGCTTGGCCTTCTCACGCGATAACCTCAGGAGATTCGTTCGGCACAGGTTGTCTGACCACCTCACAGGACCAGCGCAGCGAACAAAGACCAAGACCAGGCGCAACCCACCTTGAGGTAGGGCCTCGTGAGTCCCGCGCTGGCTCACGAGTGCCCAGATACACCTCGTCTAGCCCTGCCGTGCAAGCCACATGTCAGGGCGGGGCTGTACACGCCCCCGGGGCTCTCCATAGTAGGGAGTCCCCTCCCACGCACCAGTGGAAGCACCATGCTCCACGCTAGCCGTCGACACTGCCGAGGAGCGGCTATGCCCATGCACAAGCAGAAGCACTATGCTCCGCGCTGGTGATAAACAACTGAGGGCGGCCTCACGGCCGCACCAACCACAGGGAGCCCCAGAGCTCAGTGTCCGGCCTCACCGCAACACCCTCCCCTCAGGAGAGTCGCGCGAGGGGGCGGGGCACGGGGACTGCGCTCGGGTCACGCCCAAGCGTACGCCACATAGCCAGGTCCCCCGGACCTGGTCGTCGCGCGCCCCTCCCGAGCCGAGCCTCGACGAGGGCAAAGGTATGAAGGTTGTTTGCACGTCAAGGGGGACTCCTGAGCATCGTGACTCAGGAGCCTAACTGGTCACGTAGCCCCTCACTCCTTGGGTCCGTCCTGGTCTCCGGTCGGTCCAACGGCGGTTGAGGTATGCGCGGGGCCGGGCTATGCCGATGTAGAACACTAATCCTATCCTCGCGTCTCCTTCCTATAAGCTGTTTGCGCGTAAGGGGGACTCCTGAGCATCGTGACTCAGGAGCCTAACTGGTCACGTAGCTCCTCACTCCTTGCTTCCGTCCTGGTCTCCGGTCGGCCCAACGGCGGTTGAGGTATGTGCGGGGCCGGGCTCTGCCGACGCAGAACGCAAAGCGAATAGGAAGAAAAATCGCAAAATCGCAAAGCAGATATTACAAGACATATTGTTCTCACAATATCAAACGCAAGTTTAACGCCTCCGCAAGGCATGATGCCAGTTGGCTTTGGTTTTTATAAGAGTAGAGAGTAGAGAAATCCAGAAAAAAAATGATATTTTAATGTAATTGCCGGTTGGCTTTGGTTTAAAAATTTATAGCCCATTTTCTTGGGAAGCCCATTTCTTACTACTTACCACTACTACAGGATGGTCCAAACGCGACACTACGATCAGAGACCCTTCAACGAAACTGTGTGGGATGCCATAATCGCAAACTGTGGTGTAAAAAACCCATTAAAAAGGTGCAAACCGTTTGCGATGACAGATGCATCAAACACGGTTCAGAATTTAGTTGCGTGTGCGCTGCAGGGCATACGGTTCATCTCAATTAACTATTTGGGATGAGGAGGAGCAAAAGAAATGGGCAGCCAGATGAAGGCGTGTGCGATATACAGCATACGGTTCATTGGGATGAACTGTGTGTGATTAGGCAACACAATGGAAACGGTTCAACTGAACAAGATGTGTGTGATACGCGGCAAACAGGTTCATAATATGAAATGTGTGCGAAGACCAATAATAACACAGACGATTGCTGCTAATAAGTCGTGTGAATTGCTCTGTCTACAGTAGAATAACATGTATATATATATAACTAAAATAAACATCCAATTACATAAGTGACTATACAGATCATTCGCACACACCTCAATAAACAATTGCATGCATTCTAAAGTAGGAGAAACGATCGTCTAGCCATCTACTTCTTGTGACGCTCCCGCCACTGCTATGTGGCTCGATCCCTCATCTGGGTCAGGAAGAAGACAGTTCCTCATGTCAACAATTCGCCTGTACATCTCGTAGCTTGTTTACGCGTCCATGGCCACGTACTTGACATGTTGTTCATCCAGTCTCTCATGCCACACACTGTGCCAGGCGTTCTTGTCCTTATTGCTCTTTTCCTTCATCTTCGCGCAGTAGGGGTCGATGATGGCCGAGGCGAGGTCAACCAAGGAGTTCAATTTGTTTTTGTCGCTGCCCCAGACCTTGTAGTGGTGCTGGATGTTGACAAGATTCGGGCATTTCAAGTCCGAAACCTTGAGCGCTTTTAGATCGTTGGTGGTGTCCACCGTAGCGAAACTGTAGTCGGAGCTGTTGATAAACCTGGAGAAACGCTCGCAAGGCCTTGTGGAGAGGTGGTAGTGGTAGACGAGGACATCATGCCGCACGCACAACTGGGCGACGACAACCTTCTGATCGTGCCTGGCACGACCGATGGTGTACTCGAGGTCGAAGCCGACCACTCGGTACTTGTCCTCGGCAAGGAACTGCTCCATAGTTTGGATGGAGTTCTCCACCGAGACCGACTTGTTCGTGTACACCACCATGAGGGCCTTCCCCCTCATGTGGGTGTCCACTACGTGATGCATGGTGAACTGCCCGCTGTTGTCGTCGTCGGCCGCTGGGAGCGCCGTTGGAACCGCTGGATGTCCTCTCTGTATGTGTCCTAGTGGGTGTGCTTATTGTGTCTTGTGAGATGAGAGATGAAGGTAAATGGCCGCAGGAATAAAAGGGGGCCGGGCGGCGTGGATTCTCGGCGCGTCCGCATGGCAGTTTTTGCAGCGGGTAACTACATCGTCGCGCCGCGCTTGGCGCAACCGCTTGCACAGAAACGTGCGTGATCGTGCGTTGGCCCCAAACACTGGCAGCGCGCGTGGAGGGACGAGGGCAAAGCACCTGGAGGGACGCGAGAGCAGAGCGCACGCGGCGAGACGCGAGAGCAAAGCGCACCACGGCCGCCTGAACCGCAAGCAACCACACGCATAGAGCAGTTGAACACGCAGGAAATGGTCGCCTACAAGCCGGCCGACAGTTGCGTCACTGCATAGAGAGCGGTCGTGTGCTACCACCTCCGTCTAGTCTATAGTCTCCTTTATATTCTGTGCCATACTTTGCCCTCAAATTTAACCAACAAAATGTTAATGCATGTTTTAAAAATTATATAATTGGAAAGTATGTTGAAATACAAATCCAACTATATAATCTTTGGCGACAAGCATTCCTATTTTATTAGTTAAATCATACATATAAACCAGGACGGTGGTATAGTAGGTAATTAAATCGCAAACTTTTTTATTAACCGTATGTGTACATGGCCTTTCGTCCTCCTCTCGCACGTCTTGTCACCCTGCTGCCGCAGACGGCTTACAGTGCAAGCTTGCGCAGCACGCCGGGGGCGTTCTTTTGGCCAAACGGTGGCGCCAATGAATCAACAGTGAGCCCGTTCCCGTGCAACCTCGCAGGTTCCCGTGCAAGCTTCCCGCCGGACTTGGTGAAATTCCCAAAATCCCAATGCTTACCGGCCTGCTATAAAAACCCTCACGGCCGGCGAGTCCTGGATTGCATTTCCCCTCCCTCCCTATAGCTTATCTGGTCTGCTTCTCCTAGAATCGCCAATGGTACCGGTCCATCGTCGTCGCTCAGCCACTCCACCGACATCAGAGGACAGCTCCAGCTGGGAGGCTACCCCACGGCGGCGGCGCAGTCCCCGACGTAGTGTAGTGCGCGTGGCATCCCTGTTGGGTGTGCGCGGAACACCCACCACACGCTCCGCCGCCGGTGCCCGTCGGCAGCTGTTGCCGCCGCCGTTGCCGCCACACCACTGTTGAAAGCCAGGGCCATCGCCCGCTCCGCCGCAGCCCGAAGGCAGGAGGTGGCCGTCGTGGCCGCCACCCCACTGCAGGCCATTGTGGCCATTACCCGCTTCGTCACCGCGGCCCGAAGGCAGGAGGTGGTGGTCGTGGCCGCCACCCCGTCGTCGGCCGCCAGCCCACCGTCGACCGCCGGTGTCATCACCCGCTCCACCACCACCGCCCGAAGGCGGGAGGCAGAGGTGGATGCCCGCATGTGCGTGAGCGACCTTGCGCGCCACACCGAGTTCCTGCGGAAGGAGGAGGAGCGCCTCGTCGAGCATGCCAAGAGCCTTACCGCAGCCGTGGCCGTGACACACGCCGCCTCAGAGGCGAGGAATCAAGAGATCTACGAGGAGAACCACCGCTTCGAGAGGGGTCGACTGGAGCGGCAGAGGGCATTCGAGGTGAGCGTCGCTGAAGCTGCAACAGCGGCAGGCACCGTATTGCGGTTGCCCAGCTCGTCGGTAGGCTCCTCCTCCTCCGCCTCTTACTGAGCATGCTCGGCAGAGGAGAGGCAGCCGGAAATAGTACAAAGCCCCTCAGCAGCAGTAGTAGTAGTATTTAGGGGCTATTTTGTTCAGTTCATCTGACTATAGATGTGGTGGAACTGTACAACGTACTTAAAATTAGCTAGTATATATAGTTGAACTAGCTATTTCTGTACGTGGTTGGCAAATTGGGCAAAAGTTTGGTCGGTTTAGCTGTCGAGTTGAACTGTTTGTATAAATTAAGAACGACTTCTTAATCTATGAACGAAATCTATGCTTAATTACTGAATTTGAGTTGCAAAAATTAGATACTGCTAGTGATTTTTAGCTTCATACTTTGACAAATCGCAGTGTTACAAGGATTGACAAATCTTAGCAAATTGTTTGTACGTGGTTGCACACGGGTCATCCAAAACAACCATTTGCGTTGAAGGGATGCACAAATCTTGCGCTGCTCTCACTTTGCATACGGGTGTTCTACCTAAAATGTTTGCAATCAAGAGCTACAGAAATCCTGCTTGACACATTTTCTCTTGGCTTCTTGGGGAAGCTGACGGTTTGCATACGGGTGTTCTAACTAAAACATTTGCTATGAGTGTTTTATATTTAAAAATTGAACTAAACTGCGGCTTGGGCGCTATTAATGGAGAGGATACGAGCAAGGCGGGCGGCCATGGAAATCAAAGGGTTTTCTTCCCAGTGAGCCTGCGCAGCGTACAACTCACACACTTCCCGGTGAGCCTGCGCATTCGAGGACAACTTGCACGCCTCTCGGTCAGCCTGCGCACCGGACGGCGCTCGCACGCCTCCCGTTCATTCAAGGTCAAGCAGCTATCCGCACGGCACCTCCTACAGCCATTAAAACCAAGACACGTGGCGTCACGTGAATGGTTAACAGAACGCACACGGTTTGAATTATACAAATGTTTGAGATATTAAAGTGGCAGCTATTTTTTCAAAATGCCTTTGTTGGCTGTCATTATTCGAGTGCGCCTTCTCTCAAAATGGACACGAAAAATACCACAGCATGTCAGGTGCCATTCCATGATAGAATGCCAAGTTTCATGAATTTCAGACGACTCTTGGATTTACTAGAATTTAAAAACCAGGCATCTCAATGTTTTGCCGTCAATCAACGGTGCCCTCGTGTTTGAAATTCATTCCCATTTCTTGCATGGGACCTAAGCATGCACCCAAGGACACAGATTTGATTTTTCAACCAATTTATATGCACTGGAGCATGTGCATGTAGTTCAAATTTCAATTGTGCACATAAATGCATTGAAAACTAAGTTAATGCATAAAATATCCAAATGAACCCCGAAAAATCACAAAAATTCACACAACACTCCTGTTGTTCTATGTTGACATGAATTTTTTTTGAAAGCAATAAGAGGCAATGGATATCGTTTTGTCCCCAAAGGTGGGATGTTCCCTACCGAAAACCATCATGCTTGTTGTGTGAAGCTTTGGTTTGTGAGAAGCATATACCCAAACCTGCCCCAAATGGGCCAAATTTTTACCACGACATGTTGATGCCGCTAAATGATAACATGCCAAGTTTCATGAATTTCAGATGAGTTTTGGATTTACTAGAATTTAAAAACCAGGCATCTCAATGTTTTGCAGGCAATTAACGGTGCCCTGGTGTTTGAAATTCATTCCCATTTCTTGCTTGGGACCTAAGCATGCACCCAAGGACACATATTTGATTTTTCAACGAATTTATATGCACTGGACCATGTGCATGTAGTTCAAATTTGAATTATCCACATAAATGCATTGAAAACTCAGTTAATGCATAAAAATGTCCAAACGAACCCCAAAAAGTCACAAAAATTCACACAACACTCCTTTTGTTCTATGTTGACACGAGAAAAAAATTGAAAGCAATAAGAGGCAATGGATATTGTTTCGTCCCCAAAGGTGGGACGTTCCCTACCGAAAACCATCATGCTTGTTGTGACAAGCTCCGGTTTGTGAGAAGCATATACCCAAACCTGCCCCAAATGAGATAAAGTTTTTACCACGACATGTTGATGCCGCTCCATGATAGCATGCAAAGTTTCATGAATTTCAGACGAGTTTTGGATTTACTAGAATTTAAAAACCAGGCATCTCAATGTTTTGCCGGCAATCAACGGTGCCCTGGTGTTTGAAATTCATTCCCATTTCTTGCATGGGACCTAAGCATGCACCCAAGGACACAGATTTGATTTTTCAACCAATTTATATGCACCTAAGCATGTGCATGTAGTTCAAAATTGAATTATGCACATAAATGCATTGAAAACTCAGTTAATGCATAAAAATGTCCAAACGAACCCCGAAAAATCACAAAAATTCTCACAACACTCCTGTTGTTCTATGTTGACACAAGAAAAAATTTGAAAGCAATAAGAGGCATGATATCATTTCATCCCCAAAGGTGGGACGTTCCCTACCGAAAACCATCATGCTTGTTGTGAGAAGCTCCGGTTTGTGAGAAACATATACCCAAACCTGCCCCAAATGGGACAAAAATTTTACCACGGCATGTTGATGGCGCTCCATGACAGCATGCCAAGTTTCATGAATTTCAGACGAGTTTTGGATTTACTAGAATTTAAAAACCAGACATCTCAATGTTTTGCCAGGAATCAACGGTGCCCTGGTGTTTGAAATTCATTCCCATTTCTTGCAAGGGACGTAAGCATGCACCCAAAGACATAGATTTGATTTTTCAACCAATTTATATGCACTGGAGCATGTGCATGTAGTTCAAATTTGAATTGTGCACATAAATGCATTGAAAACTCAGTTAATGCGTAAAAATGTCCAAACGAACCCTGAAAAATCAAAAAAATTCAGACAACACTCCTGTTGTTCTATGTTGACACGAGAAAAAAATTGAAAGCAATAAGAGGCAATGGATATCGTGTCGTCCCCAAAGGGGGGACGTTCCCTACTGCAAACCATCATGCTTGTTGTGAGAAGCTCCGGTTTGTGAGAAGCATATACCTAAACCTGCCCCAAATGGGACAAAATTTTTACCACGACATGTTGATGCCGCTCCATGATAGCATGCCAAGTTTCATGAATTTCAGACGAGTTTTGGATTTACTAGAATTTAAAAACCATACATCTCAATGTTTTGCCGGCAATCAACGGTGCCCTGGTGTTTGAAATTCATTCCCATTTCTTGCATGGGACCTAAGCATGCACCCAAGGACATAGATTTGATTTTTCAACCAATTTATATGCACTGGAGCACATGCATGTAGTTTAATTTTGAATTGTGCACCTGAAATGTCTAGAAAACCAATTTAATGTATAAAATGTTCAAACGAACCCTGAATAATTCCAATTCTTTTACGACACACATATAGTTGCATGTTCACTCCAGATAAAAGGTCTAGCAAGTCAAACACCGTCCAGTGCCACTGTGACCCCATTGTGTAATTCAAATCAAGATTAAAAATCAAGTAGATCGCACACAGTTTATTATTAGCAACCATGTGAGATGCAGCACAAAATATCCTGGAGCACCGTCGGTGTATAGTACGCCTATGGCTTACGCGAGAAGGTGCGTCGGCTACAGTCCATAGCCAGTGTATCAAGCACACTAGCTCGCTCCCCAAATATCATTTCACTGTTCAATCATCACCGGTGAAAGATGGGCACGTGGACCCGTGTCGTGAGGGCAACTTTGGTGGCCCACTCCAGCGAGAGCGCAGCCACAGCCGCCATGCGCGTGCTAATAAGGTGCATGAGCGTGGCTGCAATCTGCGACCGGGCGGCAAAGGTAGCCCAAACGGCCGCTGTTGCTTCTCAGGTGGCGGTAGCAACATCTACCTCGGGGATAGCAACTGGTGAGAACGGCACATCAGCTGTCTGTTCCGCAGCGGCGGCCTTAGCCCTGATGGAGGCCGCCCACGACCATGTCAAGGCCGCCCACGCCCAGCTCCTGGCGGTCACCGCACAAATCGAACGAGACTTCTCCGACAACGGTCGGCAACCCACGGCCGAAGAGCTGGCAATCGCCGAGAGCGTTCGAGCAGCCGTCCGTTCCTCCGCCGCATACCTTGCGACGACGGAGCCCGTCCAAGCCCAGATAGCGTCCGCCCACGCCCAGCTCGTGGCGGCCTTTTCCAATGAGATGGCGGACGCGGATGGCGAGATGCTTGCCGAGTATGGTGTGATGGATGCCATGGAGCCCCTTCCCCAGGAGACCGTCGGGCGCGAGCTGGACATGGAGGCGGCGGCGGAGATCGACGAGCACTAGTTGTAGTAGTACTCTTTGTTTTGTTTAATTAAGAGCGTCGGTCTTTGATTTGTTAGAGTAATGTTTAGGTCAGCTAGCTCTGTTTAATTGCTGAACTTGCTTGATTAAGAAGTGTGGGTGTGCTGTAGTCTCCTTTGTGTACCCAAATTATGCAATGACGTGGGTGACCACTGTAACCATGTAAATTCGAATCAAAACTTTTGACGTTCAAACTCATCACACACGGGTTAAGCTATCTGAATCGCTTGTGATGTCCACATATCGTACATAGTTCTGAATAAGGGATCGTGTCTGATGACACTTTGCGCGCCAGTTTTTTTGCTAAAGCGATTCCAAATTTTCGGCTTCCGCGGAAATATCTACCTCCCTCCCCCCTCCCCCTTACCAAAAGCCACATTTACCCTCTTTCCGCCTTCCTTTCCAAGTTGAAACCTTCACTCCTTGCTTGCAGCGCCGCCACCTCGTCGGCGACCCTCCTTCACGCTTCTCGGCCTCGTCTATCCAGGCAGGTAATCCACACCCGACCCCCATCCTCCTCCTTCCACATCCCACATGCCCCGACCGCCGACATGAGCGCGACACCTTCCACCCAAATCACCGACCCCTCCACCAAATAAGCGCCGCCCTAAGCCATGGTGCACGCAGTATAGCCAGGATCTCAAGGAGCATTTGGCAGCGGAGAAGCAAATCACGGCCGCACGCGCGGATGAGGTCGCGATGGCTGCCATTCGTGCCAACCCCCATATCTAGGAGGAGCACCTTGCCATTTGCTAGCTACGCCGGTTAAGCATGCTCGGTTTACCCGTTGCGTGTGCTGCTCCTGCCTTTCCTTCGCAAATTCTAGTGAGTTGTGCTATCTAATTTTACCAGGCAAGCTGTTGCTCTAGTGTATATGTTCTCTATGTCGTGCAATGTGGTGCGCACTTATTAACTGTTTTGTTAATTAGTTGTCGTCTTCAGTTACCTGTTTGGTTCAATTCTGCAAATGTGATGTTCAATTCTTCAAGCTGCAATTTTGTATTGTCTTCCATGTGAGAAATAAATCGAATTTATCTTTGCAAAATACATGAGAAACGAATACAATTGCTATATTTCCAAGTTGTCAAGCATGCTTGGTTTGGTTATACATTGTGCAATGTGGTGCTCAGTTAACGTTTGGTTCATTTGTGTTGTGGTGTTTAGTTAACTGTTTGGTTCAATTCTGCAATGCGATGTTCAATAGTTGTGGGTGCATTCTGTTATTGTATACCATGTGAGGAATAAATTGAATTTGGCTGTAGTAAATACATGAGAAACAAATACAATAGCTACAATTGGCTGTAGTTAACTATTTGGTTAACTGCCTGATCTTCTATTAGGAGTATGTTATATTGTGCAATGTGGTGCTCAGTTAATGTTTGGTTCATTTGTTGTGGTGTTTAGTTAACTGCTTGGTTCAATTCTGCAATGCGATGTCCAATTGTCGTGGGTAGAATTTTGTATTGTTGTGCATGTGAGGAATAAATCGAATTTGGCTGCACTTAACATATGAGAAACATATACAAGTGCTATATTTCCTAGTTCTTAATCATGCTTGGTTTGGGTAAATGGGTTTTTCGTGTGGCTTGAATTAATCTGATCAATCTGCAATGTGCTTATTTTTCATCAACATATTTTACTGATAGCATGCGAACCCTTACTTAGGATGATGACTAACTACCTTATATGTGTTGTAGGGAAACAATGGGAAGCACTGAGGTTTACAATCAAGGTTAGCACGTGCATGGTCCGTTCTCTAATAGCACATTATTGTGCAATTGCAGGAACCATTCTAATATTTTGGTTTTTAATAATTTGGTCTTGCACATGTAGGTCCTGCTGATAGATGTTTTGACCCACTGTTCGACCCTTTTTGCATATGGGGAAATGAGTTGTCCATGATATCAATCAAATCAAGAAACTCAGAAAGATTGTTAGGATAAAGAAATTAGCGACAAAAAACAACAAGATCTTTGTCTGCACAATGAAGAAGACATCAGTTCACTACAAGATGGTACTAACTATTATACCTTGCCTTTTTTATTTCTTTGCCCCATTTCCAATATAGAGAAGATATTTATGCACATCCTTGTTTTCAGGCCTTTCCAAAGCAGTTCACTGATGATTACCTCTCAACCCACCTCTATGGTCAGGAGGCGAGGAAGGTTTTCATACAACACCCACGGTTCAATATTGAAGTGTTCCTGAAGAGGACGAAGGACGGACGGTCAATCATCCACAGGCGCTGGCCTAAAGTTGCAAAGACCTTCAACATGAATGAAGGCTCAATATTCGCCTTCTGCTTCCGTAGTTTTCCAGATGAGATGCATCTGTCTATATACCATCTATGATGCTAATTTCGAAAGGTTCTACACGTTGCAGGTGGAACTTGCTGCTGGTGCAGTTGTGTAATGGGGTAGCTGAGTGCTGAAGCTATATCATGTTGTACTCTAATGTATTTCAATTATGAAATTCTGCTTCCTTAATATGGAAATGAAATATATTGTGTGCTTAATATGAAATGTCAATTAGATTAATAATTGGATTATGAATAATCGGATAATTATGCTGCTAATGGTGAATTAGCCTGCTAATTGGGTTTTGCTATTGCAAACGGTTGTTGAAAAAATACTGTGGGCGATGACCTTAGGCAATGCACACAGTTTCTAGGAATAAACCGTGTTGCATCAATGAACAATCACACACGATTTTCTCTTGAAAACTGTTTGCGTTAGGCCACCTTGCGCAAACGTTTACCACATAAAAACTGTGTATGATGGACAGCCTTTGCCACACAGTTTCTTCTACGGACTGTGTGTGATACATTTAATAACGCAAACGATTTAACGGGAAAAATTGTGTGTGATGTACCTGTGAACGGAAACGTTTTCCTTGGAGCGACTGTGTGGGATGTACATACAAATGGAAACGTTTAGCGGGGATTGACTGTGTGGGATGTACTTGCGACCGGAAACAATTTCGCCGTATAATTGTATTTTTTAGCTCTACTGTACGTATTTCCGTATTTGGGCGCTCGCCGGTCGCACACGACCTCATTTTGCCGAGCGTGTGTGCCAGGAGGGCATATCCCCGACGGTTTCTGGGTCGTGTGGGAAGGACCCCCTAGCACCCACACTCACTTGGTGACGGTTCCAAATGCCATCACGGAAAGGGGTTAAAAACCATTTGTTTAGGACCGACACGTACCAGTGTACATCCCTCCTCATCTTGAAATATTTGCAGCCCAGCAGGGCTGAGAAAAGCAAGAAGGCCTCGGTTTTGGTATTCTCCAAAAAAAAGAACTGGGCTAGCCATTTTCATAAAGAAAAAAGATATCAACTGGGCTCGTCATGTGCTTAAATAAAAGCGTAAGCGTGGGCTAGACGGGCCACAGCCCCCGCACAGCGCGCAGTTGAGCTCCGTCTCTGAAACTAAGAAACAACTGGGCGAGCTGCTGGGTCCCTGGTGTTATCCGCTTGTTGTGTAATTTTCTCGTTTATTGACTACATTGACAATGGTGTGGGACCTAGTTGTCAAACAATTAGGAGGAAGTACTTTTTTGGCTTGTAATAACGAGGCACCTGCTTGCCTAATGCAATGAACCTGGTGGGTCCCTACTGTCAGCCTCTCCACGTACAGTCATCTCCCGATTCCTCTTCATTGTTGACCATGTTGACAACACCAGAAGGCGGCGGGCACAGCGAGCAAACCAAGGCGGGGAACGACGGCGAGGCCTCGGACGGGAACGAACAGCAACCATGGAAGATGCGGCAGTGTAGTGGCAGGTGGAGGGGTACGAGGGCAAAAACATGCAACTCAGGCTTACAAACGGAACAAAAAGCCCAAGGATTAATTGTTCATCAAATTTTTAGACAAAACGCAGATTGAACATGGCAGTAACATCTAACCCAACCACTCTTTTTCGCAGTCACAAACAAATGGATCGGTTTGATCCATAAAATCAACATCCTGTGCAAAAAAAATTATTTCAGGATGACAACAACTTGTGGTAAATAGAAGCCGTGCACGTTTAGAAGCCCATTTGTCCACCTGAAACTACTTTTTTTTGCTGTTCAACATGTCCGTCCGTGAGAAATCTCTTGCTGTAAAACTTAAGCCTCATGGACAATAGTAACCTCGCATTCAATAGGAAGAATGTGACAAAGCTTCTGTTTGCCTGGTTGGATGCATATCTTTCCATCGTTATTGTCCTCAAACGAATGTCATGAGAACTGAGAAAATCCTGGTGCTTATTACGCCACTGATTGGGTATAGTTTTTTCTCCATGTGGTCGCAGTACCTAAGTAGATATGAAGATTGAAAACAGTTAAGGTCTGAAAAAAGAGTATGTCGAAAGAGCGACAACTGAACGGTTAATTCTAGTACAATATATACGGGCTTTCAATGTGCATAAAATCATCACCTCTCTATATAAATTCTCCAGAGATCGAAGGCATCGCAGCAAGCCAATAATTATGTTCAGATCAAAACTTGACATTCCAATATATAAGATCTTGACAGAATCCAGCAGCATTGATAGGCTATCCATGGACGAACTCTTCATTGAGCATATAAGATAATATTAGTACCCAAAGTGTACTCCAAGATGATATAAAACTTATGCGCACAAATGAAAAATGCAGCTTATGATTACAAATGTGTAGATGATAATATACGGTACCTAAAAAGTGAGGAGCCAAACACCAACTTCCTGTGATCATTAAACGGATCACGAATTACACCCAAGGTCTCCAGTTTGGGCACAGAGTTGACATTTATTTGCGAAGGTTTATAACAATTATCAAGGAGCAACATTTGAAGTGAAGGGGCATCTTCGATGATGAGCCGCCGTCCTTCAAAACAAATTCCAATGCTCTTAAGGTGAGGTGACTTTATTTGGATACAACTGATAGGGATTTCTATTCCCAAAACAATCAGCAAGCGCTCCAGGGCAGGGCAACTGGAGAGGATGATGCTATGCAGTGAGGCCTCCGATAGATAAACCACCACAAGCGAAAGTTTTTTTAGCAGTGGGAGTCGAAGCATTTGGAACAGATCGTCTGGTAGATGGCATCGGGCGAAGGTGGCGGTGTGGAGAGAGAAGAAAACCGCGAGATGGACAACGGTGGTGTGGGCACGAATTCTTGGTGTGTTCGTGGTATGAAACTTTCGTGGTAATGGTAGAACTCAAACTGCTAGAGTTTTAAGAATTCAGGGGATGTGAGCCAAGCGTCTACCATGCCGGGTATGGACAACAGGTAGCGTGTCGGGATGCAGAGGCGTTGAACGGGGCCCTACTTGTAACGCCCACGATGCGGCTATATCTCCCATGTGTCGAGGCACGACTTAGAGGCATAACCGCATAGTGGTTTTGTCGCAAGAAGGGTCATCTTCACACAATCCCATGTAATGAACAAGAATGGGATAAAGAGTTGGCTTACAATCGCCACTTCACCCAATACATAAATATCATTCATACATCATCCAAAATATAATCATATAGACCGAGTACGGTCAAAATCCAGATGAAAATAAGACAACCCCAAATGCTAGATCCCCGATCGTCCCAACTGGGCTCCACTACTGATCATCAGGAAAAGACACATAGTAACGACCACGTTCCTCGTCGAACTCCCACTTGAGGTCGACGCCATCATCTGCACTGGCATCGTCGGCACCTGCAACTGGTGTTGGAAGTATCTGTGAGTCACGGGGACTCAGCAATCTCACACCCGCGAGATCAAGACTATTTAAGCTTATAGGACAAGGAGGTGCAAAGAGGTGGAGCTGCAGCGACAAAAGCATATATGGTGGCTAACTTGCGTAAATGAGAGCGGGAAGAGAAGCAAAGGAACGGACGTCATCTAGCAATGACCAAGAAGAGGTCCTGAACGCCTACTTACGTCATACATAACACAGACCGTGTTCACTTCCCGGACTCCGCCGAGAAGAGACCATCACGGCTACACACGCACTTGGTGTATTTTAATTGGGTCAAGTGACAAGTTATCTACAACCGGACATTAACAAATTCCCATCTGCCTCATAACCGCGGGCACGGCTTTCGAAAGATAATACCCTGCAGGGGTGTTCCAACTTAGCCCATCATAAGCTCTCACGGTCAACGAAGGATAAACCTTCTCCCGGAAAGACCCGATCAGTCTCGGAATCCCGGTTAACAAGACATCTCGACAATGGTAAAACAAGACCAGCAAAGCCTCCCGAATGTGCCGACAAATCCCGATAGGAGCTGCACATATCTCGTTCTCAGGGCACACCGGATTGTCCAAGCTTCCGATAGGCCAGACCAAAGTTGCCCCTGGTGGCCACCGGCGGCTGACAGTTTGGACCAATACTCAGAGGAGCACTGGCCCGGGGGTTTAAAATAAAGATGACCCTCGGGCTCTAGAAAACCCGGGGGAAAAAGGTATAGGTCGCAAATGGTAAAACCAAGGTTGGGCCTTGCTGGAGGAGTTTTATTCAAGGCGAACTGTCAAGGGGGTCCCATAAATCACCCGACCGCGTAAGGAACGCAAACTCAAGGAACATAATCCCGGTATAACAGTAACTAGGGCGGCAAGAGTGGAACAAAACACCAGACATAAGGCCGAGCCTTCCACCCTTAACCAAAATATATAGATGCATTAATTAAATAAGAGATATTGTGATATCCCAACATGTCCATGTTCCGATATGGAACAACTTCAACTTCACCTGCAACTAGCAACGCTATAAGAGGGGCTGAGCAAAAGCGGTAACATAGCCAAACAACGGTTTGCTAGGAAAAGATGGTTAGGGGCTGACATGGCTGAAATAGGAGACATGATATAGCAAGTGATAGGTAGCGAGCATGGCAATAGAGCGAACAACTAGCATAGCAAAGATAGAAGTGATTTCGAGGGGTGGTCATCTTGCCTGCAAGATTCTCAGAGTTGTCGAAAGCTTGATTCTCGTAAGCGTACTCGACAGGTTCCTCGTTCACGAACTCGTCTCCCGGCTCTACCCAAGACAAGAACACAAACAAACGGAACCACAATCAACAACGAGAAATGCACAAGCAACATGATGCAAGACATGTATGATATGCAAGATATGATATGCGATGCGTATGCGTGCTCCGGAAGGAAAATGATGAACATGGCAGTAACTTGGCAAACCAAGCATGTCACTGGAAAGATGAGATGATTTCGGTCGAAATCGATATAAAGATCACCGGAATCGGATACACGGTTTGCAAATGACAAGCAAAACAAGAATGACACTAATCTGCGATAAACAGCAAGATAGCACTTAAAATGCAACAAGTAACAATGCTACAGCACCCCAACATAGCATCAAAGCACATGGCAGTAATCTACAGGAGATGCTTGACAAAAGATGAACAATGAGCTACGGCTAGTTCACAACATATCAAGCTCAAACAAGCATGGCAAAAGTGCAAAAGATTACAGGTTCACAGACTTAGTGAAAAACTGGACATGGCAGAAATCAGCATCAGGTAGCAATGTTCAGAGCACGAAATCAACATGCTACAGGAACTTAACATTTCAAAACAAGGCATAGTAGTGTTCTACTAAATGCACATGACAAAAGTCCCTTACTGACCATAAGCCAAAAAGGACCAGAAGATATGATGGCAAGCATGTAAACATAGCAAGTTTCGTTATCAGGTTTCAGACTTAGCAGAAAACAGAGCATGGCAGAAATATTAATATGTCGGCCTCTTTGTGAGCTTGATGCACTCACTACAGAGCAATGCATGACAAACCAAGCATACCTACAGCAGGATGGCATGTTTATGAAGCTATCCATGGCAAGAAAAATTGCATAGCATGTATGGATAAACTACAATAAGCTTGGCAAAAATGCATGTCATGTTAAGAATCTGTCAGAAATATTTTATAGCAAAAGTAGAGCAAGATTGAGTCATGCTATGGTACTCTAAAATTGCAAACAATTGCAGGAATGGATCAATTACAACTATATCTACAAAACATCCTTACTGAACATCTCCAAAATATGCATGGATCTCTCTCTAGCATCAAGTTTACATGGCAACAAAATTACAGCAGACAAAAACTTAGAGAAATCACCAAGTCCCTGAAATCAGAAATATTACGGGGCCTACTTTGCATGCTTGTGATAGTCACCACAAAGATCACAAAAATACATGGACTATACCACTGGAAAGATGGCATGGCATACTTCAAAACACATGTAGAGCTCATGCTCAAAAGATGCACAGAATAAATGATACAAAAATGACAAATCTCCAAGTTCTGATAAGAACCAGAGATTAACAACAACTAGCCCTCTTCCAACGAAGATTTGGGCATCAAGATGACCTCTAATGAAAATGGTGCAATTGAACAAAATGAAGAGCATTACGAGACGAACAATTTGACATATTACACGCGCGAATCGGAGCTACATGCACGAAGTTATCACATCTCGAACAGGAGCACATGCTGATGGAATTTTATGACAGGAAAAAAATCGAAGGCTAGGAAAGTCAACGGGGACGGGAGATGTACCAGATCCCGATCGGGCCGGCTCCTCAAGCTCGGCTCGCTCGCCGGTCGGGAGGGAAGAGGAGGCGGGCGCCGGCGGAGGAGAGGGTCGCCGGAGGGGCGGCGGTGAGGGAGGCCGGAGGCGCGGGCCTCGGGCGGCGGGGCACGGCGCCGGCGGCGGAGATGGCGGCGGGGCACGGCCGTCGGTGGCGGCGCGCCGGCGCGCGGGACGAGGCGCTCGGGCCAGCGGCGGCGGCGGGCGGGCCCCGCGGGCCGGTTGCGGGCCGCGTGGGCCGGCGGCGGCGGCGGAGAGAGAGGCGGGTGAGGTGGCGCGCGCCGATTGGCTGCGGCCGGTGCGTCCGGCCGGCGGCGGACGTGTCCGGCGCGGCGCGAGAAGAGGGTTAGGGTTTCGTCTGCAAATGTGTTTTTCGGGATGCCCACTCATTTATAGGTAGAGGGAGCTAGGAGACTCCAAATGAGGTGCGGTTTTCGCCCACACGATCGTGATCGAACGACCTAGAGCATGGAAGAGAGTTTGGTGGGCTTTGGGCTGGTTTTGGAGGGGGTTTTTGCTGGACACTCAAATGGACATAGCGGAGGCCCGGTTAATCGTTGGAGTACCAAACGACCTCCGAATGGAACGAAACTTGACCGGTAGTCTCCGGGTGGTATATTAAGACCACATGACAAGCCTCGGTCCATTCCGGGAAAGTTTGACACACGCACACGAAAGAAAACTAGAGGGATGCACCGGAGGAGATAGGAGCGCCGGATTGGAAAACGGACAACGGGGAAAATGCTCGGATGCATGAGACGAACACGTATGCGAATGCAATGCACATGATGACATGATATGAAAATGCATGACATGACAAAATACAAAACGAAAGACAAAACCCAAAAACGGAGGGAAAAACATATCACATTAACGGAAATGGCAAGAGTCGGAGTTACAAATATGGCAAGTTACATGCGGGGTGTTACAACACTCCACCACTACGAGAGGATCTCGTCCCGAGATCTAGAACTGAAAGAACTCCGGATATTCGGAACGGAGATGGTCCTCGCGTTCCCAGGTGGCTTCCCGGTCGGAATGGTGCGACCACTTCACTTTCAGGAATTTGATAGACTTGTTGCGAGTCTTGCGCTCAGTTTCTTCAAGAATAGCAACTGGGTGCTCAAGATAAGACAAATCTTCTTGGAGGTCAATCTCTTCGAAGTCGATAGTGCGCTCAGGCGTCTTGAAGCACTTGCGGAGCTGTGACACGTGGAACACATCGTGCACGTTTGCGAAGTTGGAAGGAAGCTCAAGTTGATAGGCGAGGTCGCCTCTTTTGCCAATGATCTTGAAAGGACCCACGTATCTAGGGGCAAGCTTCCCTTTGATACCGAAGCGACGAGTGCCTTTCATTGGAGAGACGCGGAGGTAGACATGGTCTCCGATCTCGAAAGCCAAATCACGATGCTTACTATCATAGTAGCTCTTCTGGCGCGATTGCGCGGCTTTGAGATTATCACGGATGACTTTACACATTTCTTCAGCTTCAGTGATTAAGTCATTGCCAAGAAGTTGGCGTTCACCAGTCTTTGACCAATTGAGAGGAGTACGGCACTTTCTGCCATAGAGAATCTCGAATGGGGCTTTGCCCGAACTCGCTTGGAAGCTGTTGTTGTAGGAGAATTCAGCATAAGGAAGACAATCTTCCCATTTCATGCCAAAGGAAATGACACAAGCCCTGAGCATATCTTCAAGAATTTGATTGACTCGCTCGACTTGGCCACTAGTTTGAGGGTGAAAAGCTGTGCTGAAGCGAATATTAGTGCCCATGGCCTTCTGGAAGGAGTCCCAGAACTTAGAGGTGAAGATGCTTCCACGATCCGAAGAAATCAATTGTGGAATGCCGTGCAAGGAGACAATTCTGGAGGTGTAGAGCTCTGCCAGCTGAGCTGCTGTGATGGATTCTTTGATAGGAAGGAAATGAGCCACTTTAGAGAGCTTGTCGATGACAACAAAGATAGCGTCATTTCCGCGCTTGGACTTTGGAAATCCAGTCACGAAGTCCATTTCGATATGATCAAACTTCCATTCCGGAATAGCAAGAGGTAGGAGGAGACCAGCTGGTCGTTGGTGTTCTGCTTTCACTCTTCGGCAGACATCACATTCATTCACGAATTGCGCAATTTCTCGCTTCATTCGAGTCCACCAATACGACTGCTTGAGGTCATGATACATCTTCGTACTTCCAGGATGAATGGAAAGGAGAGAATTGTGCGCCTCGTTCATTATGACTTTCCTTAGATCACCTTTCGGAACCACAAACCGGTCCTCGAAGAACAAAGTGTCTCTGTCATCAATGCGATAGCACTTGTATTTGGAAAGACCCTTGTCGATACCACGTTTCAACTTCTTCACCATGGCATCAAGGAGTTGTGCCTCACGAATTTGATCTTCCAAAGTAGGAGATACTATGAGGTTGGCAAGAACGCCTTGAGGAACAACTTGGAGATTCAGCTTGCGGAAAGCTTCACAAAGATCCGGCTGGAAAGGCTTGAGAATTAAGCTGTTGCAATAAGCTTTCCTGCTTAACGCATCTGCAATGACATTAGCCTTGCCTGGAGTATATTCGATACTCGGATTGTACTCTTGAATCATTTCGACCCATCGAGTCTGCCTGAGATTGAGATTGGGCTGCGTGAAGATATACTTGAGACTCTTGTGATCAGTGAAAATGTCCACTTGTCTTCCCAACAAGAGATGTCTCCATGTAACCAATGCATGGACAACTGCCGCCAACTCAAGATCATGAGTGGGGTAGTTCTTTTCGTTGGGCTTCAACTGCCGAGAGGTATAAGCCACAACTTTCTTCTCTTGCATTAATACAGCACCGAGACCTTGGAGAGAAGCATCACAGAAAACTTCATACGGCTTGGATTCATCAGGAGGAGTCAAGACAGGAGCTGTGACTAGTTTCTGTTTGAGAGTGTTGAAAGCAACTTCACACTCAGGAGACCAGACATACTTCACATGCTTCTGTAGGAGGTTGGAAAGAGGCTTTGCAATCTTGGAAAAATTCTCAACGAATCTTCGGCAATAGCTTGCAAGACCCAGAAAACTGCGGAGCTGCTTGACATTTTGAGGAGGTTCCCAATCCAGAACTGCGGACACCTTCTCGGGGTTAACAGCGATGCCTTTGGCGGAGATGATGTGACCAAGGAAAAGAACTTCATCGAGCCAAAACTCACATTTGGAGAACTTCGCATAGAATTGATACTCTTTGAGCTTGTCGAGCACCAATCGCAAATGTTTGGCATGATCCTGCTTATTCTTGGAGAAGACCAAGATATCATCAAGATACACCAGAATGAATTCATTGGTATAGGGGTTGAAGATGAAATTCATCATCCGAGAGAACACTGGAGGAGCATTGACAAGGCCGAAAGACACGACAGTATATTCATAAGAACCAAAGCTTGTTCTGAATGCTGTCTTGGGAATATCTTCTTCACGAATGCGAATCTGATGATAACCCATACGAAGGTCAAGCTTCGAGAAAACTTTAGCGCCCTTGAGTTGCTCAAATAGCTCATTGATGTTGGGAAGTGGGTACTTGTTCTTGATTGTCTTCTTGTTCAATGGACGGTAATCGACACAAAGTCGGTCCGTGCCATCCTTCTTCTTGACAAAAAGAACACCACAACCCCATGGAGAAGAACTCGGTCTGATCAAACCCAGACGTTCTTGTTCATCGAGCTGCTTCTTCAATTCCTTCAGCTCGTTAGGTCCAAGCTTGTATGGACGCTTGCAAACGGGTACAGTACCAGGCTCTAGTTCGATAACGAACTCAACTGGCCGATGCGGAGGCATACCCGGAAGCTCTTCTGGAAAGACATCTTGATACTCGCAAACGACTGGAATTTGAGAGATGGCATCCAATTCGCCCTTCTCATTGAGAGAGAAAAACCGAATGGTTTCATTACGAGCGGCAAAAACAATCACATCCTCAGACGAGTGTGTCAATTGAATTTCTCTGGCAGCACAATCAAGTTGAGCCTTGTGCTTAGAAAGCCAGTCCATCCCGAGAATAAGGTCAATATCCGAATCACCAAGAACAATTGGAGAAGACTGAAACGCATAATCGCCCAACTTGATGGTAACATTCGGAACCATGGAACTTGCATTCATGCATTTGCCTGGAGAGACAACTGCTAACGGCCTAGGCAATCCTTGGAAATGCAATTCATGCTTGGATGCAAAAGGTCTTGATATGAAAGAAAGAGATGCACCAGTATCAAAAAGAACTTTTGCAGGAATATCGTTAACAGGAAGATTACCCATTATCACATCAGTAGATTCCTCCGCTTGAGCTGCATTCATCATGTTCACCTTTGCAAACTTTGGATTATGCTTGACCACTGCATTGCTGGAAGATCTGACAGGAGGAGGAGGAGGAAGACGCCTCTGGTTGAAGCACTTGTTAGCATAGTGACCTTTCTGCTGACATTTGTTGCAAGTCACCTCTGAGAGTGGACGGTGATAAGGAGCATTGGACTTTGGAGCTTGATTCTGAGACTTGTTCTGATAGCCAGAGTTGGAAGAGTTTGAAGAACCATGGCCACCTTTGTTCTTCTGCTGGTAAGGCTGACGAAACGGAGGAGGAGGAGGCAACCAGAACTTCTGTTGCTTAGCTGTCACAAGTGAGGAAGAAGAAGACTGAACTGCGTCCCTGACTCTCTTCTTAGAAGCCTCACACTTGAGCTGAGCAGCCTCTTGCTTCAGTGCCATATTGTAGAATTGATCAAACTGAGTAGGCTCAACAAGAACGAGAGCTAACTGCAGATCCTCTTTAAGGCCACCTCGGAAGTGATAGATCATGCTCTTCTCATCAGGAACGTCTTGTTTAGCGAAGCGAGCAAGTTTCTGGAACTGAATGTTATATTGATACACAGACATGTTTCCTTGCTTGAGATTGCGGAACTCCTCACGCTTGCTCTCAACAACACTTTGTGGAATGTGGTGCGCTTTGAAGTCCCGACAGAAGTCAGTCCATGTAATCACACGACCTGCTCTGGAATCTTTGTATTGTTGAAACCAATCAGCAGCTTGGTCCTTGAGCTGGAAAGAAGCGAACTTGACAAAGTCCTCAGGCCTGACATTGCTACATTCAAAATGCTTGTTGATGTCCACGAGCCAATCATCGGCATCCGTGGCCTCGGCACAGTAGCTGAAAGACTTGGGCTGATTTGTGAGAAACTGGTTGAGAGTGGCAAAGTGAAACTGATTGTTGCCTTGACCTTGATTGCCTTGATTGCCTTGCCCTTGAGTACGTTCTTGCAAGAGTTGCAGAATCATCTGAGCATTGGCGTTGGTGGCTGCCATGATTGATTGCCATGCCTCCGGAGGTGGAGGTGGTGGCGGAGGGTTCGCTTGACTCCCTTCATTGCGATCCGGATTCTGACGCGTTGGCGGAGCCATCCTGAAGAGGGTGACATCCGTTAGCATCTTGATAGACAAAAGATAAGTAGAATCAACGGATAGAAATTGCAACATATAGTCTTCACAAAAACATTCGAACGAAGATGAACGAATGACTTCCGTAGTAAACCATCACACTTCCATAAGTTGAGAAGCCACTTGAAAAAGATATGGGATGAACATATGAATTCGAAGGGAACTCGAATACCACAATACAAAATAAAACCAAGTATTGGCTTGCAGAATAAGCCGGAACAAACATATGATAGAAATTTCGTCCGAAGTTTTCGTGGTGGGGCCCACACAGGCTCAATCGTACAGCACCATCATGTACAAGGCTGTGCACATGACATACGAAGCGTCCCCGAGTCGGCAAAGCCATGGACTCTTTAAGACACAGCGAGACCACTGTAAAATCAACCGTATACAGGCGGACCACTAGACGTCGAACCCCAATCTCATATCATGCGTCTGTCGGAAAGATATCCTAAGGCTACTAGAATTCCCACTTATAAACTCCCGAAACTTTCTGGTTATGCAATCTGGTGTAGGGGATACAGGGGACACAAATATATATCACCCAAACTAACAATCCCTAGATCCAGCTGTATCCATCCGTCAACACATAACCAAGAAACCTTCGGAAATCGTTTACCTCAACCTTCGAAAAACATCCGTTATACAAGTTATGGCAATACTCCCGAACTCCCGCCCCAGTACTGGGTGGCGTCGAGGTGATCTCACCAACAACTGCATAAAAGAGATTTCGATGTCGGCGAAACTCAGGTATTCCAGAACTGCAACGATAAAATTGTGACGACAACACCTCGGAGCTCAACTCCCCGGGACACTGCCACAACCCCTAAATGACAGGAGGCACCAAGAACAATGTTCTCGTCACAAATCGATCGGAACGATTCCAAGATACC
Organism: Aegilops tauschii subsp. strangulata; assembly: GCF_002575655.3. Classification (NCBI taxonomy): domain Eukaryota; kingdom Viridiplantae; phylum Streptophyta; class Magnoliopsida; order Poales; family Poaceae; genus Aegilops; species Aegilops tauschii. Next base: position 236,149,520 of record NC_053036.3, read on the forward strand.
CGCGTGATCCTAAAATTTTTTTTAGTGAAATTTGAGGAGAGAATAGTCAAAACTTCTACGTCAGGAGACCTCACCAGAGCGACGAAAGGACTGAGGAGTAAAAAGAATCCTACTCTCCGATATATATAAACCTAAGACTCAAAACTTTTGTTCTAGACTCAACAACGTCAGCGATTCGATCAAGCAGGGGGCTCCTAAGTCGGGGATGGCTCTGATACCAACTTGTAACGCCCACGATGCGGCTATATCTCCCATGTGTCGAGGCACGACTTAGAGGCATAACCGCATAGTGGTTTTGTCGCAAGAAGGGTCATCTTCACACAATCCCATGTAATGAACAAGAATGGGATAAATAGTTGGCTTACAATCGCCACTTCACCCAATACATAAATATCATTCATACATCATCCAAAATATAATCATATAGACCGAGTACGGTCAAAATCCAGATGAAAATAAGACAACCCCAAATGCTAGATCCCCGATCGTCCCAACTGGGCTCCACTACTGATCATCAGGAAAAGACACATAGTAACGACCACGTTCCTCGTCGAACTCCCACTTGAGGTCGACGCCATCATCTGCACTGACATCGTCGGCACCTACAACTGGTGTTGGAAGTATCTGTGAGTCACGGGGACTCAGCAATCTCACACCCGCGAGATCAAGACTATTTAAGCTTATAGGACAAGGAGGTGCAAAGAGGTGGAGCTGCAGCGACAAAAGCATATATGGTGGCTAACTTGCGTAAATGAGAGCGGGAAGAGAAGCAAAGGAATGGACGTCATCTAGCAATGACCAAGAAGAGGTCCTGAACGCCTACTTACGTCATACATAACACAGACCGTGTTCACTTCCCGGACTCCGCCGAGAAGAGACCATCACGGCTACACACGCACTTGGTGTATTTTAATTGGGTCAAGTGACAAGTTATCTACAACCGGACATTAACAAATTCCCATCTGCCTCATAACCGCGGGCACGGCTTTCGAAAGATAATACCCTGCAGGGGTGTTCCAACTTAGCCCATCATAAGCTCTCACGGTCAACGAAGGATAAACCTTCTCCCGGAAAGACCCGATCAGTCTCGGAATCCCGGTTAACAAGACATCTCGACAATGGTAAAACAAGACCAGCAAAGCCTCCCAAATGTGCCGACAAATCCCGATAGGAGCTGCACATATCTCGTTCTCAGGGCACACCGGATTGTCCAAGCTTCCGATAGGCCAGACCAAAGTTGCCCCTGGTGGCCACCGGCGGCTGACAGTTTGGACCAATACTCAGAGGAGCACTGGCCCGGGGGTTTAAAATAAAGATGACCCTCGGGCTCTAGAAAACCCGGGGGAAAAAGGTATAGGTCGCAAATGGTAAAACCAAGGTTGGGCCTTGCTGGAGGAGTTTTATTCAAGGCGAACTGTCAAGGGGGTCCCATAAATCACCCGACCGCGTAAGGAACGCAAACTCAAGGAACATAATCCCGGTATAACAGTAACTAGGGCGGCAAGAGTGGAACAAAACACCAGACATAAGGCCGAGCCTTCCACCCTTAACCAAAATATATAGATGCATTAATTAAATAAGAGATATTGTGATATCCCAACATGTCCATGTTCCGATATGGAACAACTTCAACTTCACCTGCAACTAGCAACGCTATAAGAGGGGCTGAGCAAAAGCGGTAACATAGCCAAACAACGGTTTGCTAGGAAAAGATGGTTAGGGGCTGACATGGCTGAAATAGGAGACATGATATAGCAAGTGATAGGTAGCGAGCATGGCAATAGAGCGAACAACTAGCATAGCAAAGATAGAAGTGATTTCGAGGGGTGGTCATCTTGCCTGCAAGATTCTCAGAGTTGTCGAAAGCTTGATCCTCGTAAGCATACTCGACAGGTTCCTCGTTCACGAACTCGTCTCCCGGCTCTACCCAAGACAAGAACACAAACAAACGGAACCACAATCAACAACGAGAAATGCACAAGCAACATGATGCAAGACATGTATGATATGCAAGATATGATATGCGATGCGTATGCGTGCTCCGGAAGGAAAATGATGAACATGGCAGTAACTTGGCAAACCAAGCATGTCACTGGAAAGATGAGATGATTTCGGTCGAAATCGATATAAAGATCACCGGAATCGGATACACGGTTTGCAAATGACAAGCAAAACAAGAATGACACTAATCTGCGATAAACAGCAAGATAGCACTTAAAATGCAACAAGTAACAATGCTACAGCACCCCAACATAGCATCAAAGCACATGGCAGTAATCTACAGGAGATGCTTGACAAAAGATGAACAATGAGCTACGGCTAGTTCACAACATATCAAGCTCAAACAAGCATGGCAAAAGTGCAAAAGATTACAGGTTCACAGACTTAGTGAAAAACTGGACATGGCAGAAATCAGCATCAGGTAGCAATGTTCAGAGCACGAAATCAACATGCTACAGGAACTTAACATTTCAAAACAAGGCATAGTAGTGTTCTACTAAATGCACATGACAAAAGTCCCTTACTGACCATAAGCCAAAAAGGAACAGAAGATATGATGGCAAGCATGTAAACATAGCAAGTTTCGTTATCAGGTTTCAGACTTAGCAGAAAACAGAGCATGGCAGAAATATTAATATGTAGGCCTCTTTGTGAGCTTGATGCACTCACTACAGAGCAATGCATGACAAACCAAGCATACCTACAGCAGGATGGCATGTTTATGAAGCTATCCATGGCAAGAAAAATTGCATAGCATGTATGGATAAACTACAATAAGCTTGGCAAAAATGCATGTCATGTTAAGAATCTGTCAGAAATATTTTATAGCAAAAGTAGAGCAAGATTGAGTCATGCTATGGTACTCTAAAATTGCAAACAATTGCAGGAATGGATCAATTACAACTATAGCTACAAAACATCCTTACTGAACATCTCAAAAATATGCATGGATCTCTCTCTAGCATCAAGTTTACATGGCAACAAAATTACAGCAGACAAAAACTTGGAGAAATCACCAAGTCCCTGAAATCAGAAATATTACGGGGCCTACTTTGCATGCTTGTGATAGTCACCACAAAGATCACAAAAATACATGGACTATACCACTGGAAAGATGGCATGGCATACTTCAAAACACATGTAGAGCTCATGCTCAAAAGATGCACAGAATAAATGATACAAAAATGACAAATCTCCAAGTTCTGATAAGAACCAGAGATTAACAACAACTAGCCCTCTTCCAACGAAGATTTGGGCATCAAGATGACCTCTAATGAAAATGGTGCAATTGAACAAAATGAAGAGCATTACGAGACGAACAATTTGACATATTACACGCGCGAATCGGAGCTACATGCACAAAGTTATCACATCTCGAACAGGAGCACATGCTGATGGAATTTTATGACAGGAAAAAAATCGAAGGCTAGGAAAGTCAACGGGGACGGGAGATGTACCAGATCCCGATCGGGCCGGCTCCTCAAGCTCGGCTCGCTCGCCGGTCGGGAGGGAAGAGGAGGCGGGCGCCGGCGGAGGAGAGGGTCGCCGGAGGGGCGGCGGTGAGGGAGGCCGGAGGCGCGGGAATCGGGCGGCGGGGCACGGCGCCGGCGGCGGAGATGGCGGCGGGGCACGGCCGTCGGTGGCGGCGCGCCGGCGCGCGGGACGAGGCGCTCGGGCCAGCGGCGGCGGCGGGTGGGCCCCGCGGGCCGGTTGCGGGCCGCGTGGGCCGGCGGCGGCGGCGGAGAGAGAGGCGGGTGAGGTGGCGCGCGCCGATTGGCTGCGGCCGGTGCGTCCGGCCGGCGGCGGACGTGTCCGGCGCGGCGCGAGAAGAGGGTTAGGGTTTCGTCTGCAAATGCGTTTTTCGGGATGCCCACTCATTTATAGGTAGAGGGAGCTAGGAGACTCCAAATGAGGTGCGGTTTTCGCCCACACGATCGTGATCGAACGACCTAGAGCATGGAAGAGAGTTTGGTGGGCTTTGGGCTGGTTTTGGAGGGGGTTTTTGCTGGACACTCAAATGGACATAGCGGAGGCCCGGTTAATCGTTGGAGTACCAAACGACCTCCGAATGGAACGAAACTTGACCGGTAGTCTCCGAGTGGTATATTAAGACCACATGACAAGCCTCGGTCCATTCTGGGAAAGTTTGACACACGCACACGAAAGAAAACTAGAGGGGTGCACCGGAGGAGATAGGAGCGCCGGATTGGAAAACGGACAACGGGGATAATGCTCGGATGCATGAGACGAACACGTATGCGAATGCAATGCACATGATGACATGATATGAAAATGCATGACATGACAAAATACAAAACGAAAGACAAAACCCAAAAACGGAGGGAAAAACATATCACATTAACGGAAATGGCAAGAGTCGGAGTTACAAATATGGCAAGTTACATGCGGGGTGTTACAACACTCCACCACTACGAGAGGATCTCGTCCCGAGATCTAGAACTGAAAGAACTCCGGATATTCGGAACGGAGATGGTCCTCGCGTTCCCAGGTGGCTTCCCGGTCGGAATGGTGCGACCACTTCACTTTCAGGAATTTGATAGACTTGTTGCGAGTCTTGCGCTCAGTTTCTTCAAGAATAGCAACTGGGTGCTCAAGATAAGACAAATCTTCTTGGAGGTCAATCTCTTCGAAGTCGATAGTGCGCTCAGGCGTCTTGAAGCACTTGCGGAGCTGTGACACGTGGAACACATCGTGCACGTTTGCGAAGTTGGAAGGAAGCTCAAGTTGATAGGCGAGGTCGCCTCTTTTGCCAATGATCTTGAAAGGACCCACGTATCTAGGGGCAAGCTTCCCTTTGATACCGAAGCGACGAGTGCCTTTCATTGGAGAGACGCGGAGGTAGACATGGTCTCCGATCTCGAAAGCCAAATCACGATGCTTACTATCATAGTAGCTCTTCTGGCGCGATTGCGCGGCTTTGAGATTATCACGGATGACTTTACACATTTCTTCAGCTTCAGTGATTAAGTCATTGCCAAGAAGTTGGCGTTCACCAGTCTTTGACCAATTGAGAGGAGTACGGCACTTTCTGCCATAGAGAATCTCGAATGGGGCTTTGCCCGAACTCGCTTGGAAGCTGTTGTTGTAGGAGAATTCAGCATAAGGAAGACAATCTTCCCATTTCATGCCAAAGGAAATGACACAAGCCCTGAGCATATCTTCAAGAATTTGATTGACTCGCTCGACTTGGCCACTAGTTTGAGGGTGAAAAGCTGTGCTGAAGCGAATATTAGTGCCCATGGCCTTCTGGAAGGAGTCCCAGAACTTAGAGGTGAAGATGCTTCCACGATCCGAAGAAATCAATTGTGGAATGCCGTGCAAGGAGACAATTCTGGAGGTGTAGAGCTCTGCCAGCTGAGCTGCTGTGATGGATTCTTTGATAGGAAGGAAATGAGCCACTTTAGAGAGCTTGTCGATGACAACAAAGATAGCGTCATTTCCGCGCTTGGACTTTGGAAATCCAGTCACGAAGTCCATTTCGATATGATCAAACTTCCATTCCGGAATAGCAAGAGGTAGGAGGAGACCAGCTGGTCGTTGGTGTTCTGCTTTCACTCTTCGGCAGACATCACATTCATTCACGAATTGCGCAATTTCTCGCTTCATTCGAGTCCACCAATACGACTGCTTGAGGTCATGATACATCTTCGTACTTCCAGGATGAATGGAAAGGAGAGAATTGTGCGCCTCGTTCATTATGACTTTCCTTAGATCACCTTTCGGAACCACAAACCGGTCCTCGAAGAACAAAGTGTCTCTGTCATCAATGCGATAGCACTTGTATTTGGAAAGACCCTTGTCGATACCACGTTTCACCTTCTTCACCATGGCATCAAGGAGTTGTGCCTCACGAATTTGATCTTCCAAAGTAGGAGATACTATGAGGTTGGCAAGAACGCCTTGAGGAACAACTTGGAGATTCAGCTTGCGGAAAGCTTCACAAAGATCCGGCTGGAAAGGCTTGAGAATTAAGCTGTTGCAATAAGCTTTCCTGCTTAACGCATCTGCAATGACATTAGCCTTGCCTGGAGTATATTCGATACTCGGATTGTACTCTTGAATCATTTCGACCCATCGAGTCTGCCTGAGATTGAGATTGGGCTGCGTGAAGATATACTTGAGACTCTTGTGATCAGTGAAAATGTCCACTTGTCTTCCCAACAAGAGATGTCTCCATGTAACCAATGCATGGACAACTGCCGCCAACTCAAGATCATGAGTGGGGTAGTTCTTTTCGTTGGGCTTCAACTGCCGAGAGGTATAAGCCACAACTTTCTTCTCTTGCATTAATACAGCACCGAGACCTTGGAGAGAAGCATCACAGAAAACTTCATACGGCTTGGATTCATCAGGAGGAGTCAAGACAGGAGCTGTGACTAGTTTCTGTTTGAGAGTGTTGAAAGCAACTTCACACTCAGGAGACCAGACATACTTCACATGCTTCTGTAGGAGGTTGGAAAGAGGCTTTGCAATCTTGGAAAAATTCTCAACGAATCTTCGGCAATAGCTTGCAAGACCCAGAAAACTGCGGAGCTGCTTGACATTTTGAGGAGGTTCCCAATCCAGAACTGCGGACACCTTCTCGGGGTTAACAGCGATGCCTTTGGCGGAGATGATGTGACCAAGGAAAAGAACTTCATCGAGCCAAAACTCACATTTGGAGAACTTCGCATAGAATTGATACTCTTTGAGCTTGTCGAGCACCAATCGCAAATGTTTGGCATGATCCTGCTTATTCTTGGAGAAGACCAAGATATCATCAAGATACACCAGAACGAATTCATTGGTATAGGGGTTGAAGATGAAATTCATCATCCGAGAGAACACTGGAGGAGCATTGACAAGGCCGAAAGACACGACAGTATATTCATAAGAACCAAAGCTTGTTCTGAATGCTGTCTTGGGAATATCTTCTTCACGAATGCGAATCTGATGATAACCCATACGAAGGTCAAGCTTCGAGAAAACTTTAGCGCCCTTGAGTTGCTCAAATAGCTCATTGATGTTGGGAAGTGGGTACTTGTTCTTGATTGTCTTCTTGTTCAATGGACGGTAATCGACACAAAGTCGGTCCGTGCCATCCTTCTTCTTGACAAAAAGAACACCACAACCCCATGGAGAAGAACTCGGTCTGATCAAACCCAGACGTTCTTGTTCATCGAGCTGCTTCTTCAATTCCTTCAGCTCGTTAGGTCCAAGCTTGTATGGACGCTTGCAAACGGGTACAGTACCAGGCTCTAGTTCGATAACGAACTCAACTGGCCGATGCGGAGGCATACCCGGAAGCTCTTCTGGAAAGACATCTTGATACTCGCAAACGACTGGAATTTGAGAGATGGCATCCAATTCGCCCTTCTCATTGAGAGAGAAAAACCGAATGGTTTCATTACGAGCGGCAAAAACAATCACATCCTCAGACGAGTGTGTCAATTGAATTTCTCTGGCAGCACAATCAAGTTGAGCCTTGTGCTTAGAAAGCCAGTCCATCCCGAGAATAAGGTCAATATCCGAATCACCAAGAACAATTGGAGAAGACTGAAACGCATAATCGCCCAACTTGATGGTAACATTCGGAACCATGGAACTTGCATTCATGCATTTGCCTGGAGAGACAACTGCTAACGGCCTAGGCAATCCTTGGAAATGCAATTCATGCTTGGATGCAAAAGGTCTTGATATGAAAGAAAGAGATGCACCAGTATCAAAAAGAACTTTTGCAGGAATATCGTTAACAGGAAGATTACCCATTATCACATCAGTAGATTCCTCCGCTTGAGCTGCATTCATCATGTTCACCTTTGCAAACTTTGGATTATGCTTGACCACTGCATTGCTGGAAGATCTGACAGGAGGAGGAGGAGGAAGACGCCTCTGGTTGAAGCACTTGTTAGCATAGTGACCTTTCTGCTGACATTTGTTGCAAGTCACCTCTGAGAGTGGACGGTGATAAGGAGCATTGGACTTTGGAGCTTGATTCTGAGACTTGTTCTGATAGCCAGAGTTGGAAGAGTTTGAAGAACCATGGCCACCTTTGTTCTTCTGCTGGTAAGGCTGACGAAACGGAGGAGGAGGAGGCAACCAGAACTTCTGTTGCTTAGCTGTCACAAGTGAGGAAGAAGAAGACTGAACTGCGTCCCTGACTCTCTTCTTAGAAGCCTCACACTTGAGCTGAGCAGCCTCTTGCTTCAGTGCCATATTGTAGAATTGATCAAACTGAGTAGGCTCAACAAGAACGAGAGCTAACTGCAGATCCTCTTTAAGGCCACCTCGGAAGTGATAGATCATGCTCTTCTCATCAGGAACGTCTTGTTTAGCGAAGCGAGCAAGTTTCTGGAACTGAATGTTATATTGATACACAGACATGTTTCCTTGCTTGAGATTGCGGAACTCCTCACGCTTGCTCTCAACAACACTTTGTGGAATGTGGTGCGCTTTGAAGTCCCGACAGAAGTCAGTCCATGTAATCACACGACCTGCTCTGGAATCTTTGTATTGTTGAAACCAATCAGCAGCTTGGTCCTTGAGCTGGAAAGAAGCGAACTTGACAAAGTCCTCAGGCCTGACATTGCTACATTCAAAATGCTTGTTGATGTCCACGAGCCAATCATCGGCATCCGTGGCCTCGGCACAGTAGCTGAAAGACTTGGGCTGATTTGTGAGAAACTGGTTGAGAGTGGCAAAGTGAAACTGATTGTTGCCTTGACCTTGATTGCCTTGATTGCCTTGCCCTTGAGTACGTTCTTGCAAGAGTTGCAGAATCATCTGAGCATTGGCGTTGGTGGCTGCCATGATTGATTGCCATGCCTCCGGAGGTGGAGGTGGTGGCGGAGGGTTCGCTTGACTCCCTTCATTGCGATCCGGATTCTGACGCGTTGGCGGAGCCATCCTGAAGAGGGTGACATCCGTTAGCATCTTGATAGACAAAAGATAAGTAGAATCAACGGATAGAAATTGCAACATATAGTCTTCACAAAAACATTCGAACGAAGATGAACGAATGACTTCCGTAGTAAACCATCACACTTCCATAAGTTGAGAAGCCACTTGAAAAAGATATGGGATGAACATATGAATTCGAAGGGAACTCGAATACCACAATACAAAATAAAACCAAGTATTGGCTTGCAGAATAAGCCGGAACAAACATATGATAGAAATTTCGTCCGAAGTTTTCGTGGTGGGGCCCACACAGGCTCAATCGTACAGCACCATCATGTACAAGGCTGTGCACATGACATACGAAGCGTCCCCGAGTCGGCAAAGCCATGGACTCTTTAAGACACAGCGAGACCACTGTAAAATCAACCGTATACAGGCGGACCACTAGACGTCGAACCCCAATCTCATATCATGCGTCTGTCGGAAAGATATCCTAAGGCTACTAGAATTCCCACTTATAAACTCCCGAAACTTTCTGGTTATGCAATCTGGTGTAGGGGATACAGGGGACACAAATATATATCACCCAAACTAACAATCCCTAGATCCAGCTGTATCCATCCGTCAACACATAACCAAGAAACCTTCGGAAATCGTTTACCTCAACCTTCGAAAAACATCCGTTATACAAGTTATGGCAATACTCCCGAACTCCCGCCCCAGTACTGGGTGGCGTCGAGGTGATCTCACCAACAACTGCATAAAAGAGATTTCGATGTCGGCGAAACTCAGGTATTCCAGAACTGCAACGATAAAATTGTGACGACAACACCTCGGAGCTCAACTCCCCGGGACACTGCCACAACCCCTAAATGACAGGAGGCACCAAGAACAATGTTCTCGTCACAAATCGATCGGAACGATTCCAAGATACCCGCGTGATCCTAAAATTTTTTTTAGTGAAATTTGAGGAGAGAATAGTCAAAACTTCTACGTCAGGAGACCTCACCAGAGCGACGAAAGGACTGAGGAGTAAAAAGAATCCTACTCTCCGATATATATAAACCTAAGACTCAAAACTTTTGTTCTAGACTCAACAACGTCAGCGATTCGATCAAGCAGGGGGCTCCTAAGTCGGGGATGGCTCTGATACCAACTTGTAACGCCCACGATGCGGCTATATCTCCCATGTGTCGAGGCACGACTTAGAGGCATAACCGCATAGTGGTTTTGTCGCAAGAAGGGTCATCTTCACACAATCCCATGTAATGAACAAGAATGGGATAAATAGTTGGCTTACAATCGCCACTTCACCCAATACATAAATATCATTCATACATCATCCAAAATATAATCATATAGACCGAGTACGGTCAAAATCCAGATGAAAATAAGACAACCCCAAATGCTAGATCCCCGATCGTCCCAACTGGGCTCCACTACTGATCATCAGGAAAAGACACATAGTAACGACCACGTTCCTCGTCGAACTCCCACTTGAGGTCGACGCCATCATCTGCACTGACATCGTCGGCACCTACAACTGGTGTTGGAAGTATCTGTGAGTCACGGGGACTCAGCAATCTCACACCCGCGAGATCAAGACTATTTAAGCTTATAGGACAAGGAGGTGCAAAGAGGTGGAGCTGCAGCGACAAAAGCATATATGGTGGCTAACTTGCGTAAATGAGAGCGGGAAGAGAAGCAAAGGAATGGACGTCATCTAGCAATGACCAAGAAGAGGTCCTGAACGCCTACTTACGTCATACATAACACAGACCGTGTTCACTTCCCGGACTCCGCCGAGAAGAGACCATCACGGCTACACACGCACTTGGTGTATTTTAATTGGGTCAAGTGACAAGTTATCTACAACCGGACATTAACAAATTCCCATCTGCCTCATAACCGCGGGCACGGCTTTCGAAAGATAATACCCTGCAGGGGTGTTCCAACTTAGCCCATCATAAGCTCTCACGGTCAACGAAGGATAAACCTTCTCCCGGAAAGACCCGATCAGTCTCGGAATCCCGGTTAACAAGACATCTCGACAATGGTAAAACAAGACCAGCAAAGCCTCCCAAATGTGCCGACAAATCCCGATAGGAGCTGCACATATCTCGTTCTCAGGGCACACCGGATTGTCCAAGCTTCCGATAGGCCAGACCAAAGTTGCCCCTGGTGGCCACCGGCGGCTGACAGTTTGGACCAATACTCAGAGGAGCACTGGCCCGGGGGTTTAAAATAAAGATGACCCTCGGGCTCTAGAAAACCCGGGGGAAAAAGGTATAGGTCGCAAATGGTAAAACCAAGGTTGGGCCTTGCTGGAGGAGTTTTATTCAAGGCGAACTGTCAAGGGGGTCCCATAAATCACCCGACCGCGTAAGGAACGCAAACTCAAGGAACATAATCCCGGTATAACAGTAACTAGGGCGGCAAGAGTGGAACAAAACACCAGACATAAGGCCGAGCCTTCCACCCTTAACCAAAATATATAGATGCATTAATTAAATAAGAGATATTGTGATATCCCAACATGTCCATGTTCCGATATGGAACAACTTCAACTTCACCTGCAACTAGCAACGCTATAAGAGGGGCTGAGCAAAAGCGGTAACATAGCCAAACAACGGTTTGCTAGGAAAAGATGGTTAGGGGCTGACATGGCTGAAATAGGAGACATGATATAGCAAGTGATAGGTAGCGAGCATGGCAATAGAGCGAACAACTAGCATAGCAAAGATAGAAGTGATTTCGAGGGGTGGTCATCTTGCCTGCAAGATTCTCAGAGTTGTCGAAAGCTTGATCCTCGTAAGCATACTCGACAGGTTCCTCGTTCACGAACTCGTCTCCCGGCTCTACCCAAGACAAGAACACAAACAAACGGAACCACAATCAACAACGAGAAATGCACAAGCAACATGATGCAAGACATGTATGATATGCAAGATATGATATGCGATGCGTATGCGTGCTCCGGAAGGAAAATGATGAACATGGCAGTAACTTGGCAAACCAAGCATGTCACTGGAAAGATGAGATGATTTCGGTCGAAATCGATATAAAGATCACCGGAATCGGATACACGGTTTGCAAATGACAAGCAAAACAAGAATGACACTAATCTGCGATAAACAGCAAGATAGCACTTAAAATGCAACAAGTAACAATGCTACAGCACCCCAACATAGCATCAAAGCACATGGCAGTAATCTACAGGAGATGCTTGACAAAAGATGAACAATGAGCTACGGCTAGTTCACAACATATCAAGCTCAAACAAGCATGGCAAAAGTGCAAAAGATTACAGGTTCACAGACTTAGTGAAAAACTGGACATGGCAGAAATCAGCATCAGGTAGCAATGTTCAGAGCACGAAATCAACATGCTACAGGAACTTAACATTTCAAAACAAGGCATAGTAGTGTTCTACTAAATGCACATGACAAAAGTCCCTTACTGACCATAAGCCAAAAAGGAACAGAAGATATGATGGCAAGCATGTAAACATAGCAAGTTTCGTTATCAGGTTTCAGACTTAGCAGAAAACAGAGCATGGCAGAAATATTAATATGTAGGCCTCTTTGTGAGCTTGATGCACTCACTACAGAGCAATGCATGACAAACCAAGCATACCTACAGCAGGATGGCATGTTTATGAAGCTATCCATGGCAAGAAAAATTGCATAGCATGTATGGATAAACTACAATAAGCTTGGCAAAAATGCATGTCATGTTAAGAATCTGTCAGAAATATTTTATAGCAAAAGTAGAGCAAGATTGAGTCATGCTATGGTACTCTAAAATTGCAAACAATTGCAGGAATGGATCAATTACAACTATAGCTACAAAACATCCTTACTGAACATCTCAAAAATATGCATGGATCTCTCTCTAGCATCAAGTTTACATGGCAACAAAATTACAGCAGACAAAAACTTGGAGAAATCACCAAGTCCCTGAAATCAGAAATATTACGGGGCCTACTTTGCATGCTTGTGATAGTCACCACAAAGATCACAAAAATACATGGACTATACCACTGGAAAGATGGCATGGCATACTTCAAAACACATGTAGAGCTCATGCTCAAAAGATGCACAGAATAAATGATACAAAAATGACAAATCTCCAAGTTCTGATAAGAACCAGAGATTAACAACAACTAGCCCTCTTCCAACGAAGATTTGGGCATCAAGATGACCTCTAATGAAAATGGTGCAATTGAACAAAATGAAGAGCATTACGAGACGAACAATTTGACATATTACACGCGCGAATCGGAGCTACATGCACAAAGTTATCACATCTCGAACAGGAGCACATGCTGATGGAATTTTATGACAGGAAAAAAATCGAAGGCTAGGAAAGTCAACGGGGACGGGAGATGTACCAGATCCCGATCGGGCCGGCTCCTCAAGCTCGGCTCGCTCGCCGGTCGGGAGGGAAGAGGAGGCGGGCGCCGGCGGAGGAGAGGGTCGCCGGAGGGGCGGCGGTGAGGGAGGCCGGAGGCGCGGGAATCGGGCGGCGGGGCACGGCGCCGGCGGCGGAGATGGCGGCGGGGCACGGCCGTCGGTGGCGGCGCGCCGGCGCGCGGGACGAGGCGCTCGGGCCAGCGGCGGCGGCGGGTGGGCCCCGCGGGCCGGTTGCGGGCCGCGTGGGCCGGCGGCGGCGGCGGAGAGAGAGGCGGGTGAGGTGGCGCGCGCCGATTGGCTGCGGCCGGTGCGTCCGGCCGGCGGCGGACGTGTCCGGCGCGGCGCGAGAAGAGGGTTAGGGTTTCGTCTGCAAATGCGTTTTTCGGGATGCCCACTCATTTATAGGTAGAGGGAGCTAGGAGACTCCAAATGAGGTGCGGTTTTCGCCCACACGATCGTGATCGAACGACCTAGAGCATGGAAGAGAGTTTGGTGGGCTTTGGGCTGGTTTTGGAGGGGGTTTTTGCTGGACACTCAAATGGACATAGCGGAGGCCCGGTTAATCGTTGGAGTACCAAACGACCTCCGAATGGAACGAAACTTGACCGGTAGTCTCCGAGTGGTATATTAAGACCACATGACAAGCCTCGGTCCATTCTGGGAAAGTTTGACACACGCACACGAAAGAAAACTAGAGGGGTGCACCGGAGGAGATAGGAGCGCCGGATTGGAAAACGGACAACGGGGATAATGCTCGGATGCATGAGACGAACACGTATGCGAATGCAATGCACATGATGACATGATATGAAAATGCATGACATGACAAAATACAAAACGAAAGACAAAACCCAAAAACGGAGGGAAAAACATATCACATTAACGGAAATGGCAAGAGTCGGAGTTACAAATATGGCAAGTTACATGCGGGGTGTTACAACACTCCACCACTACGAGAGGATCTCGTCCCGAGATCTAGAACTGAAAGAACTCCGGATATTCGGAACGGAGATGGTCCTCGCGTTCCCAGGTGGCTTCCCGGTCGGAATGGTGCGACCACTTCACTTTCAGGAATTTGATAGACTTGTTGCGAGTCTTGCGCTCAGTTTCTTCAAGAATAGCAACTGGGTGCTCAAGATAAGACAAATCTTCTTGGAGGTCAATCTCTTCGAAGTCGATAGTGCGCTCAGGCGTCTTGAAGCACTTGCGGAGCTGTGACACGTGGAACACATCGTGCACGTTTGCGAAGTTGGAAGGAAGCTCAAGTTGATAGGCGAGGTCGCCTCTTTTGCCAATGATCTTGAAAGGACCCACGTATCTAGGGGCAAGCTTCCCTTTGATACCGAAGCGACGAGTGCCTTTCATTGGAGAGACGCGGAGGTAGACATGGTCTCCGATCTCGAAAGCCAAATCACGATGCTTACTATCATAGTAGCTCTTCTGGCGCGATTGCGCGGCTTTGAGATTATCACGGATGACTTTACACATTTCTTCAGCTTCAGTGATTAAGTCATTGCCAAGAAGTTGGCGTTCACCAGTCTTTGACCAATTGAGAGGAGTACGGCACTTTCTGCCATAGAGAATCTCGAATGGGGCTTTGCCCGAACTCGCTTGGAAGCTGTTGTTGTAGGAGAATTCAGCATAAGGAAGACAATCTTCCCATTTCATGCCAAAGGAAATGACACAAGCCCTGAGCATATCTTCAAGAATTTGATTGACTCGCTCGACTTGGCCACTAGTTTGAGGGTGAAAAGCTGTGCTGAAGCGAATATTAGTGCCCATGGCCTTCTGGAAGGAGTCCCAGAACTTAGAGGTGAAGATGCTTCCACGATCCGAAGAAATCAATTGTGGAATGCCGTGCAAGGAGACAATTCTGGAGGTGTAGAGCTCTGCCAGCTGAGCTGCTGTGATGGATTCTTTGATAGGAAGGAAATGAGCCACTTTAGAGAGCTTGTCGATGACAACAAAGATAGCGTCATTTCCGCGCTTGGACTTTGGAAATCCAGTCACGAAGTCCATTTCGATATGATCAAACTTCCATTCCGGAATAGCAAGAGGTAGGAGGAGACCAGCTGGTCGTTGGTGTTCTGCTTTCACTCTTCGGCAGACATCACATTCATTCACGAATTGCGCAATTTCTCGCTTCATTCGAGTCCACCAATACGACTGCTTGAGGTCATGATACATCTTCGTACTTCCAGGATGAATGGAAAGGAGAGAATTGTGCGCCTCGTTCATTATGACTTTCCTTAGATCACCTTTCGGAACCACAAACCGGTCCTCGAAGAACAAAGTGTCTCTGTCATCAATGCGATAGCACTTGTATTTGGAAAGACCCTTGTCGATACCACGTTTCACCTTCTTCACCATGGCATCAAGGAGTTGTGCCTCACGAATTTGATCTTCCAAAGTAGGAGATACTATGAGGTTGGCAAGAACGCCTTGAGGAACAACTTGGAGATTCAGCTTGCGGAAAGCTTCACAAAGATCCGGCTGGAAAGGCTTGAGAATTAAGCTGTTGCAATAAGCTTTCCTGCTTAACGCATCTGCAATGACATTAGCCTTGCCTGGAGTATATTCGATACTCGGATTGTACTCTTGAATCATTTCGACCCATCGAGTCTGCCTGAGATTGAGATTGGGCTGCGTGAAGATATACTTGAGACTCTTGTGATCAGTGAAAATGTCCACTTGTCTTCCCAACAAGAGATGTCTCCATGTAACCAATGCATGGACAACTGCCGCCAACTCAAGATCATGAGTGGGGTAGTTCTTTTCGTTGGGCTTCAACTGCCGAGAGGTATAAGCCACAACTTTCTTCTCTTGCATTAATACAGCACCGAGACCTTGGAGAGAAGCATCACAGAAAACTTCATACGGCTTGGATTCATCAGGAGGAGTCAAGACAGGAGCTGTGACTAGTTTCTGTTTGAGAGTGTTGAAAGCAACTTCACACTCAGGAGACCAGACATACTTCACATGCTTCTGTAGGAGGTTGGAAAGAGGCTTTGCAATCTTGGAAAAATTCTCAACGAATCTTCGGCAATAGCTTGCAAGACCCAGAAAACTGCGGAGCTGCTTGACATTTTGAGGAGGTTCCCAATCCAGAACTGCGGACACCTTCTCGGGGTTAACAGCGATGCCTTTGGCGGAGATGATGTGACCAAGGAAAAGAACTTCATCGAGCCAAAACTCACATTTGGAGAACTTCGCATAGAATTGATACTCTTTGAGCTTGTCGAGCACCAATCGCAAATGTTTGGCATGATCCTGCTTATTCTTGGAGAAGACCAAGATATCATCAAGATACACCAGAACGAATTCATTGGTATAGGGGTTGAAGATGAAATTCATCATCCGAGAGAACACTGGAGGAGCATTGACAAGGCCGAAAGACACGACAGTATATTCATAAGAACCAAAGCTTGTTCTGAATGCTGTCTTGGGAATATCTTCTTCACGAATGCGAATCTGATGATAACCCATACGAAGGTCAAGCTTCGAGAAAACTTTAGCGCCCTTGAGTTGCTCAAATAGCTCATTGATGTTGGGAAGTGGGTACTTGTTCTTGATTGTCTTCTTGTTCAATGGACGGTAATCGACACAAAGTCGGTCCGTGCCATCCTTCTTCTTGACAAAAAGAACACCACAACCCCATGGAGAAGAACTCGGTCTGATCAAACCCAGACGTTCTTGTTCATCGAGCTGCTTCTTCAATTCCTTCAGCTCGTTAGGTCCAAGCTTGTATGGACGCTTGCAAACGGGTACAGTACCAGGCTCTAGTTCGATAACGAACTCAACTGGCCGATGCGGAGGCATACCCGGAAGCTCTTCTGGAAAGACATCTTGATACTCGCAAACGACTGGAATTTGAGAGATGGCATCCAATTCGCCCTTCTCATTGAGAGAGAAAAACCGAATGGTTTCATTACGAGCGGCAAAAACAATCACATCCTCAGACGAGTGTGTCAATTGAATTTCTCTGGCAGCACAATCAAGTTGAGCCTTGTGCTTAGAAAGCCAGTCCATCCCGAGAATAAGGTCAATATCCGAATCACCAAGAACAATTGGAGAAGACTGAAACGCATAATCGCCCAACTTGATGGTAACATTCGGAACCATGGAACTTGCATTCATGCATTTGCCTGGAGAGACAACTGCTAACGGCCTAGGCAATCCTTGGAAATGCAATTCATGCTTGGATGCAAAAGGTCTTGATATGAAAGAAAGAGATGCACCAGTATCAAAAAGAACTTTTGCAGGAATATCGTTAACAGGAAGATTACCCATTATCACATCAGTAGATTCCTCCGCTTGAGCTGCATTCATCATGTTCACCTTTGCAAACTTTGGATTATGCTTGACCACTGCATTGCTGGAAGATCTGACAGGAGGAGGAGGAGGAAGACGCCTCTGGTTGAAGCACTTGTTAGCATAGTGACCTTTCTGCTGACATTTGTTGCAAGTCACCTCTGAGAGTGGACGGTGATAAGGAGCATTGGACTTTGGAGCTTGATTCTGAGACTTGTTCTGATAGCCAGAGTTGGAAGAGTTTGAAGAACCATGGCCACCTTTGTTCTTCTGCTGGTAAGGCTGACGAAACGGAGGAGGAGGAGGCAACCAGAACTTCTGTTGCTTAGCTGTCACAAGTGAGGAAGAAGAAGACTGAACTGCGTCCCTGACTCTCTTCTTAGAAGCCTCACACTTGAGCTGAGCAGCCTCTTGCTTCAGTGCCATATTGTAGAATTGATCAAACTGAGTAGGCTCAACAAGAACGAGAGCTAACTGCAGATCCTCTTTAAGGCCACCTCGGAAGTGATAGATCATGCTCTTCTCATCAGGAACGTCTTGTTTAGCGAAGCGAGCAAGTTTCTGGAACTGAATGTTATATTGATACACAGACATGTTTCCTTGCTTGAGATTGCGGAACTCCTCACGCTTGCTCTCAACAACACTTTGTGGAATGTGGTGCGCTTTGAAGTCCCGACAGAAGTCAGTCCAAGTAATCACACGACCTCCTCTGGAATCTTTGTATTGTTGAAACCAATCAGCAGCTTGGTCCTTGAGCTGGAAAGAAGCGAACTTGACAAAGTCCTCAGGCCTGACATTGCTACATTCAAAATGCTTGTTGATGTCCACGAGCCAATCATCGGCATCCGTGGCCTCGGCACAGTAGCTGAAAGACTTGGGCTGATTTGTGAGAAACTGGTTGAGAGTGGCAAAGTGAAACTGATTGTTGCCTTGACCTTGATTGCCTTGATTGCCTTGCCCTTGAGTACGTTCTTGCAAGAGTTGCAGAATCATCTGAGCATTGGCGTTGGTGGCTGCCATGATTGATTGCCATGCCTCCGGAGGTGGAGGTGGTGGCGGAGGGTTCGCTTGACTCCCTTCATTGCGATCCGGATTCTGACGCGTTGGCGGAGCCATCCTGAAGAGGGTGACATCCGTTAGCATCTTGATAGACAAAAGATAAGTAGAATCAACGGATAGAAATTGCAACATATAGTCTTCACAAAAACATTCGAACGAAGATGAACGAATGACTTCCGTAGTAAACCATCACACTTCCATAAGTTGAGAAGCCACTTGAAAAAGATATGGGATGAACATATGAATTCGAAGGGAACTCGAATACCACAATACAAAATAAAACCAAGTATTGGCTTGCAGAATAAGCCGGAACAAACATATGATAGAAATTTCGTCCGAAGTTTTCGTGGTGGGGCCCACACGGGCTCAATCGTACAGCACCATCATGTACAAGGCTGTGCACATGACATACGAAGCGTCCCCGAGTCGGCAAAGCCATGGACTCTTTAAGACACAGCGAGACCACTGTAAAATCAACCGTATACAGGCGGACCACTAGACGTCGAACCCCAATCTCATATCATGCGTCTGTCGGAAAGATATCCTAAGGCTACTAGAATTCCCACTTATAAACTCCCGAAACTTTCTGGTTATGCAATCTGGTGTAGGGGATACAGGGGACACAAATATATATCACCCAAACTAACAATCCCTAGATCCAGCTGTATCCATCCGTCAACACATAACCAAGAAACCTTCGGAAATCGTTTACCTCAACCTTCGAAAAACATCCGTTATACAAGTTATGGCAATACTCCTGAACTCCCGCCCCAGTACTGGGTGGCGTCGAGGTGATCTCACCAACAACTGCATAAAAGAGATTTCGATGTCGGCGAAACTCAGGTATTCCAGAACTGCAACGATAAAATTGTGACGACAACACCTCGGAGCTCAACTCCCCGGGACACTGCCACAACCCCTAAATGACAGGAGGCACCAAGAACAATGTTCTCGTCACAAATCGATCGGAACGATTCCAAGATACCCGCGTGATCCTAAAAAAATTTTAGTGAAATTTGAGGAGAGAATAGTCAAAACTTCTACGTCAGGAGACCTCACCAGAGCGACGAAGGGACTGAGGAGTAAAAAGAATCCTACTCTCCGATATATATAAACCTAAGACTCAAAACTTTTGTTCTAGACTCAACAACGTCAGCGATTCGATCAAGCAGGGGGCTCCTAAGTCGGGGATGGCTCTGATACCAACTTGTAACGCCCACGATGCGGCTATATCTCCCATGTGTCGAGGCACGACTTAGAGGCATAACCGCATAGTGGTTTTGTCGCAAGAAGGGTCATCTTCACACAATCCCATGTAATGAACAAGAATGGGATAAAGAGTTGGCTTACAATCGCCACTTCACCCAATACATAAATATCATTCATACATCATCCAAAATATAATCATATAGACCGAGTACGGTCAAAATCCAGATGAAAATAAGACAACCCCAAATGCTAGATCCCCGATCGTCCCAACTGGGCTCCACTACTGATCATCAGGAAAAGACACATAGTAACGACCACGTTCCTCGTCGAACTCCCACTTGAGGTCGACGCCATCATCTGCACTGGCATCGTCGGCACCTACAACTGGTGTTGGAAGTATCTGTGAGTCACGGGGACTCAGCAATCTCACACCCGCGAGATCAAGACTATTTAAGCTTATAGGACAAGGAGGTGCAAAGAGGTGGAGCTGCAGCGACAAAAGCATATATGGTGGCTAACTTGCGTAAATGAGAGCGGGAAGAGAAGCAAAGGAACGGACGTCATCTAGCAATGACCAAGAAGAGGTCCTGAACGCCTACTTACGTCATACATAACACAGACCGTGTTCACTTCCCGGACTCCGCCGAGAAGAGACCATCACGGCTACACACGCACTTGGTGTATTTTAATTGGGTCAAGTGACAAGTTATCTACAACCGGACATTAACAAATTCCCATCTGCCTCATAACCGCGGGCACGGCTTTCGAAAGATAATACCCTGCAGGGGTGTTCCAACTTAGCCCATCATAAGCTCTCACGGTCAACGAAGGATAAACCTTCTCCCGGAAAGACCCGATCAGTCTCGGAATCCCGGTTAACAAGACATCTCGACAATGGTAAAACAAGACCAGCAAAGCCTCCCGAATGTGCCGACAAATCCCGATAGGAGCTGCACATATCTCGTTCTCAGGGCACACCGGATTGTCCAAGCTTCCGATAGGCCAGACCAAAGTTGCCCCTGGTGGCCACCGGCGGCTGACAGTTTGGACCAATACTCAGAGGAGCACTGGCCCGGGGGTTTAAAATAAAGATGACCCTCGGGCTCTAGAAAACCCGGGGGAAAAAGGTATAGGTCGCAAATGGTAAAACCAAGGTTGGGCCTTGCTGGAGGAGTTTTATTCAAGGCGAACTGTCAAGGGGGTCCCATAAATCACCCGACCGCGTAAGGAACGCAAACTCAAGGAACATAATCCCGGTATAACAGTAACTAGGGCGGCAAGAGTGGAACAAAACACCAGACATAAGGCCGAGCCTTCCACCCTTAACCAAAATATATAGATGCATTAATTAAATAAGAGATATTGTGATATCCCAACATGTCCATGTTCCGATATGGAACAACTTCAACTTCACCTGCAACTAGCAACGCTATAAGAGGGGCTGAGCAAAAGCGGTAACATAGCCAAACAACGGTTTGCTAGGAAAAGATGGTTAGGGGCTGACATGGCTGAAATAGGAGACATGATATAGCAAGTGATAGGTAGCGAGCATGGCAATAGAGCGAACAACTAGCATAGCAAAGATAGAAGTGATTTCGAGGGGTGGTCATCTTGCCTGCAAGATTCTCAGAGTTGTCGAAAGCTTGATCCTCGTAAGCGTACTCGACAGGTTCCTCGTTCACGAACTCGTCTCCCGGCTCTACCCAAGACAAGAACACAAACAAACGGAACCACAATCAACAACGAGAAATGCACAAGCAACATGATGCAAGACATGTATGATATGCAAGATATGATATGCGATGCGTATGCGTGCTCCGGAAGGAAAATGATGAACATGGCAGTAACTTGGCAAACCAAGCATGTCACTGGAAAGATGAGATGATTTCGGTCGAAATCGATATAAAGATCACCGGAATCGGATACACGGTTTGCAAATGACAAGCAAAACAAGAATGACACTAATCTGCGATAAACAGCAAGATAGCACTTAAAATGCAACAAGTAACAATGCTACAGCACCCCAACATAGCATCAAAGCACATGGCAGTAATCTACAGGAGATGCTTGACAAAAGATGAACAATGAGCTACGGCTAGTTCACAACATATCAAGCTCAAACAAGCATGGCAAAAGTGCAAAAGATTACAGGTTCACAGACTTAGTGAAAAACTGGACATGGCAGAAATCAGCATCAGGTAGCAATGTTCAGAGCACGAAATCAACATGCTACAGGAACTTAACATTTCAAAACAAGGCATAGTAGTGTTCTACTAAATGCACATGACAAAAGTCCCTTACTGACCATAAGCCAAAAAGGAACAGAAGATATGATGGCAAGCATGTAAACATAGCAAGTTTCGTTATCAGGTTTCAGACTTAGCAGAAAACAGAGCATGGCAGAAATATTAATATGTAGGCCTCTTTGTGAGCTTGATGCACTCACTACAGAGCAATGCATGACAAACCAAGCATACCTACAGCAGGATGGCATGTTTATGAAGCTATCCATGGCAAGAAAAATTGCATAGCATGTATGGATAAACTACAATAAGCTTGGCAAAAATGCATGTCATGTTAAGAATCTGTCAGAAATATTTTATAGCAAAAGTAGAGCAAGATTGAGTCATGCTATGGTACTTTAAAATTGCAAACAATTGCAGGAATGGATCAATTACAACTATAGCTACAAAACATCCTTACTGAACATCTCAAAAATATGCATGGATCTCTCTCTAGCATCAAGTTTACATGGCAACAAAATTACAGCAGACAAAAACTTGGAGAAATCACCAAGTCCCTGAAATCAGAAATATTACGGGGCCTACTTTGCATGCTTGTGATAGTCACCACAAAGATCACAAAAATACATGGACTATACCACTGGAAAGATGGCATGGCATACTTCAAAACACATGTAGAGCTCATGCTCAAAAGATGCACAGAATAAATGATACAAAAATGACAAATCTCCAAGTTCTGATAAGAACCAGAGATTAACAACAACTAGCCCTCTTCCAACGAAGATTTGGGCATCAAGATGACCTCTAATGAAAATGGTGCAATTGAACAAAATGAAGAGCATTACGAGACGAACAATTTGACATATTACACGCGCGAATCGGAGCTACATGCACGAAGTTATCACATCTCGAACAGGAGCACATGCTGATGGAATTTTATGACAGGAAAAAAATCGAAGGCTAGGAAAGTCAACGGGGACGGGAGATGTACCAGATCCCGATCGGGCCGGCTCCTCGAGCTCGGCTCGCTCGCCGGTCGGGAGGGAAGAGGAGGCGGGCGCCGGCGGAGGAGAGGGTCGCCGGAGGTGGGGGTCGCCGGAGGGGCGGCGGTGAGGGAGGCCGGAGGCGCGGGCCTCGGGCGGCGGGGCACGGCGCCGGCGGCGGAGATGGCGGCGGGGCACGGCCGTCGGCGGCGGAGATGGCGGCGGGGCACGGCCGTCGGTGGCGGCGCGCCGGCGCGCGGGACGAGGCGCTCGGGCCAGCGGCGGCGGCGGGCGGGCCCCGCGGGCCGGTTGCGGGCCGCGTGGGCCGGCGGCGGCGGCGGAGAGAGAGGCGGGTGAGGTGGCGCGCGCCGATTGGCTGCGGCCGGTGCGTCCGGCCGGCGGCGGACGTGTCCGGCGCGGCGCGAGAAGAGGGTTAGGGTTTCGTCTGCAAATGCGTTTTTCGGGATGCCCACTCATTTATAGGTAGAGGGAGCTAGGAGACTCCAAATGAGGTGCGGTTTTCGCCCACACGATCGTGATCGAACGACCTAGAGCATGGAAGAGAGTTTGGTGGGCTTTGGGCTGGTTTTGGAGGGGGTTTTTGCTGGACACTCAAATGGACATAGCGGAGGCCCGGTTAATCGTTGGAGTACCAAACGACCTCCGAATGGAACGAAACTTGACCGGTAGTCTCCGAGTGGTATATTAAGACCACATGACAAGCCTCGGTCCATTCTGGGAAAGTTTGACACACGCACACGAAAGAAAACTAGAGGGGTGCACCGGAGGAGATAGGAGCGCCGGATTGGAAAACGGACAACGGGGATAATGCTCGGATGCATGAGACGAACACGTATGCGAATGCAATGCACATGATGACATGATATGAAAATGCATGACATGACAAAATGCAAAACGAAAGACAAAACCCAAAAACGGAGGGAAAAACATATCACATTAACGGAAATGGCAAGAGTCGGAGTTACAAATATGGCAAGTTACATGCGGGGTGTTACACTACTGGTGAGAGGAGACGATGCCTCTGACGAGATCAAATTCAGGAAGGACAGATATCTGACGACAGTCGAGATTGAGGGTCGCAGTGCGCCATCGAGGGCACCACCGAGTTGAGAGGACTTGTGTGCGGCAGCAATCCTTGGTGGGGAGAAGCGAGATGATCTCCTCAAGGATGATGTCTGGGAGATCGCTGATGCGGTCCACTTGAGATTCTACAGGTTCCTCAGATCCGGGCGGGTGGGGGGGGGGGGGGCTCGCCGCTTCTCCCCGCGCTGCCGGGTGCGGGATCTACAACCGGCATCGCTGCTGGCGGGAGCCTCATCTTCTTGGCGCTGGGGCCAGCCGACTCCATTTTCCTTGTGGGCGTCGCGCCGAGCTCACGGGTTTGAGCAGAGTAGCCAGAGACGAGCCTAGTGGCAGTGCGAGTGGGGAAGAAGGAGGGCTGGGGTTTTCTGTAGGAGTGGAAGAAGAGGAGCAGGCGTTTTCTGTACGAGTGAGGAAGAAGGTGAGCGGGGGTTTTCTAGACGAGTGAGGAAGAGCGAGCTGCAGTATAAGTGGAAGCGAGGAGGAAGGAGGGTTTTTCTAGGATCGCCCCCTCTTCAAGAAATATGGGCTTCTCCTCGCAAACAAAAACAAATGTGCTTTAAGATGGATAGGCTTTTGTATCGGCCCAGTCGGCTGCCCGTGTTTCGTACTGGAGGGCCTTGTGCTAGAGGCAACCCAAGACACTCTCCAACTTATTGCCCATTCGAAAGAAAAAAGAGACGTTTCTAGCTTATGGCTACTCATCGGTAACCTTTTTCAACTTGACATCCACCAAATTAGAGGATGCGGTACTAGATGCAGACACTCACACTGGTCGCGTAGCGCGGCAAAGTGAGGTGTCAAATAATAGGCCTACAATATACTTACTAGATTGTGAAGGTTCACAGGCTAGTCAACATTCACATTAAACTAAGCTTCAGAAGATACGGTATGCATACTAACATTCAGAAGAACAAAAGTTCAGCATGTTTATGCATCTCAATGATTCACCATACTATAACCAATACAAAGCTGTGAGAAGGTGTGGAAATAAAGAAAATCGGTCGATGCTTCTCTGAGCAAAGGGCCTCCCTGCGCACACATCAATTTCCTGGGCATGCTTGTTTCTTCTCAATGTTGCGAGCACTTTGAGCATGTTGGCAACTCCACAGCTAGCTAGCTGCCTCATCTTGCAATTGATGCTGACACATTTGCAGCAAACACATGAGGCAATAGAGATGACTCAACATGAGTCCATTGTTGGAAATATGCCCTAGAGGCAATAATAAATGGTTATTATTATATTTCTTTGTTCATGATAATCGTCTATTATTCATGCTATAATTGTATTGTCCGGAAATCGTAATACATGTGTGAATGCATAGACCACAACGTGTCCCTAGTAAGCCTCTAGTTGACTAGCTTGTTGATCAACAGATAGTCATGGTTTCCTGACTATGGACATTGGATGTAGTTGATAACGGGATCACATCATTAGGAGAATGATGTGATGGACAAGACCCAATCCTAAGCATAGCATAAAAGATCGTGTAGTTTTGTTTGCTAGAGCTTTTCCAATGTCAAGTATCTTTTCCTTAGACCATGAGATCGTGCAACTCCCGGATACCGTAGGAGTGCTTTGGGTGTGCCAAACGTCACAACGTAACTCGGTGACTATAAAGGTGCACTACGGGTATCTCCGAAAGTGTCTATTGGGTTGGCACGGATTGAGACTGGGATTTGTCACTCCGTGTGACGAAGAGGTATCTCTGGGCCCACTCGGTAATGCATCATCATAATGAGCTCAATGTGACTAAGGTGTTAGTCACGGGATCATGCATTGCGGTACGAGTAAAGAGACTTGCCGGTAACGAGATTGAACAAGGTATTGGGATACCGACGATCGAATCTCGGGCAAGTAACATACCGATTGACAAAGGGAATTGCATGCGGGATTGATTGAATCCTCGACACTGTGGTTCATCCGATGAGATCATCGTGGAACATGTGGGAGCCAACATGGGTATCCAGATCCCACTGTTGGTTATTGACCGGAGAGGCGTCTCGGTCATTTCTGCATGTCTCCCGAACCCGTAGGGTCTACACACTTAAGGTTCGGTGACGCTAGGGTTGTAGAGATATGTGTATGCGGAAACCCGAAAGTTGTTCGGAGTCCCGGATGAGATCCCGGACGTCACGAGAGGTTCCGGAATGGTCCGGAGGTGAAGAATTATATATAGGAAGTCTAGTTTCGGCCACCGGGAAAGTTTCGGGGGTTACCTGTATTGTACCGGGACCACCGGAAGGGTCCCGGGGGTCCACCGGGTGGGGCCACCTATCCCGGAGGGCCCCATGGGCTGAAAGTGGAAGGGAACCAGCCCTTAGTGGGCTGGGGCGCCCCCCTTGGGCCTCCTCCAATGCGCCTAGGGTTGGGAACCCTAGGGTGGGGGGCTTCCCCCTTGCCTTGGGGGGCAAGGCAACCCCTTCCCCCCTTTAGCCGCTGCCCCCCATGAGATCCCATCTCTAGGGCCGGCGCCCCCCCAGGGGGCCTATATAAAGGGGTGGGGGGAGGGCAGCAAGCTACAGCCTTGGGCGCCTCCCTCCTCCCCTGCAACACGTCTCTCTCTCTCTCTCGCAGAAGCTCGGCGAAGCCTTGCCGGAGACCCGCTACATCCACCACCACGCCGTCGTGCTGTTGGATCTCCATCAACCTCTCCTTCCCCCTTGCTGGATCAAGAAGGAGGAGACGTCGCTGCACCGTACGTGTGTTGAACGCGGAGGTGCCGTCCGTTCGGCACTCGGTCATCGGTGATTTGGATCACGGCGAGTACGACTCCGTCATCCACGTTCATTGGAACGCTTCCGCTCGCGATCTACAAGGGTATGTAGATGCACTCCCTTCCCCTCGTTGCTAGTACACTCCATAGATGCATCTTGGTGAGCGTAGAAAAATTTTAAATTATGCTACGATTCCCAACAGTGGCATCATGAGCCAGGCCTATGCGTAGTTACTATGCACGAGTAGAACACAAAGCAGTTGTGGGCGTTGAGTTTGCCAATTCTTCTTGCCGCTACTAGTCTTTTCTTGTTTCGGCGGCATTGTAGGATGAAGCGGCCCGGACCGACCTTACACGTACGCTTACGTGAGACAGGTTCCACCGATTGACATGCACTAGTTGCATAAGGTGGCTAGCGGGTGTCTGTCTCTCCTACTTTAGTCGGAACGGATTCGATGAAAAGGGTCCTTATGAAGGGTAAATAGAAATTGGCAAATCACATTGTGGTCATACGTAGGTAAGAAACGTTCTTGCTAGAAACCTACAAACCACGTAAAAACTTGCAACAACAATTAGAGGACGTCTAACTTGTTTTTGCAGCAAGTGCTATGTGATGTGATATGGCCAGAAGATGTGATGAATGATATATGTGATGTATGAGATTGATCATATTCTTGTAATAGGAATCACGACTTGCATGTCGATGAGTATGACAACTGGCAGGAGCCATAGGAGTTGTCTTTATTATTTTGTATGACCTGCGTGTCATTGAATAACGCCATGTAAATTACTTTACTTTGTTGCTAAACGCGTTAGCCATAGAAGTAGAAGTAATCGTTGGCGTGACGACTTCATGAAGACACAATGATGGAGATCATGGTGTCATGCCGGTGACGAAGATGATCATGGTGCCCCGAAGATGGAGATCAAAGGAGCATGATGATATTGGCCATATCATGTCACTATTTGATTGCATGTGATGTTTATCATGTTTTTGCATCTTATTTGCTTAGAACGACGTTAGTAAGTAAGATGATCCCTTATAATAATTTCAAGAAAGTGTTCACCCTAACTGTGCACCGTTGAGAAGGTTCGTTGTTTTGAAGCACCACGTGATGATCGGGTGTGATAGATTCTAACGTTCGAATACAACGGGTGTTGACGAGCCTAGCATGTACAGACATGGCCTCGGAACACACGCAATACACTTAGGTTGACTTGACGAGCCTAGCATGTACAGACATGGCCTCGGAACACGGAGGACCGAAAGGTCGAGCATGAGTCGTATAGAAGATACGATCAACATGGAGATGTTCACCGATCTTGACTAGTCCGTCTCACGTGATGATCGGACACGGCCTAGTTAACTCGGATCATGTTTCACTTAGATGACTAGAGGGATGTCTATCTGAGCGGGAGTTCATTAAATAATTTGATTAGATGAACTTAATTATCATGAACTTAGTCTAAAATCTTTACACTATGTATTGTAGATCAAATGGCCAACGTTGTCCTCAATTTCAACGCGTTCCTAGAGAAAACCAAGCTGAAAGATGATGGCAGCAACTATACGGACTGGGTCCGGAACCTGAGGCTCATCCTCATAGTAGCCAAGAAAGATTATGTCTTAGAAGCACCGCTAGGTGATGCACCAATCCCTGAGAACCAAGACGTTATGAACGCTTGGCAGCAGCGTGCTGATGATTACTCCCTCGTTCAGTGCGGCATGCTTTACAGCTTAGAACCGGGTCTCCTAAAGCGTTTTGAGAAACATGGAGCATATGAGATGTTCGAGGAGCTGAAACTGGTTTTTCAAGCTCATGCCCGGGTCGAGAGATATGAAGTCTCCGACAAGTTCTTCAGCTGTAAAATGGAGGAGAATAGTTCTGTTAGTGAGCACATACTCAGAATGTCTAGGTTGCACAACCGCTTGACTCAGCTGGGAGTTAATCTCCCGGATGACGCAGTCATTGACAGAATCCTTCAGTCGCTTCCACCAAGCTTCAAGAGCTTTGTGATGAACTACAATATGCAGGGGATGGAAAAGACCATTCCTGAGGTATATTCAATGCTGAAATCAGCTGAGGTAGAGATCAGAAAAGAACATCAAGTGTTGATGGTGAATAAAACCACTAAGTTCAAGAAGGGCAAGGGTAAGAAGAACTTCAAGAAGGACGGCAAGGGAGTTGCCGCGCCCGGTAAACCAGTTACTGGGAAGAAGTCAAAGAATGGACCCAAGCCCGAGAATGAGTGCTTTTATTGCAAGGGAAGTGGTCACTGGAAGCGGAACTGCCCCAAATACTTAGTGGACAAGAAGAAGGCCGGCAACACCAAAGGTATATGTGATATAAAAGTTATTGATGTGTACCTTACCAGTACTCGTAGTAGCTCCTGGGTATTTGATACCGGTGCGGTTTCTCATATTTGTAACTCAAAACAGGAACTACGGAATAAACGGAGACTGGCGAAGGACGAGGTGACGATGCGCGTCGGGAATGGTTCCAAGGTCGATGTGATCGCCGTCGGCACGCTACCTCTGCATCTACCCACGGGATTAGTTTTAAACCTCAATAATTGTTATTTAGTGCCAGCTTTGAGCATGAACATTGTATCTGGATCTCGTTTAATTCGAGATGGCTACTCATTTAAATCCGAGAATAATGGTTGTTCTATTTATTTGAGAGATATGTTTTATGGTCATGCCCCGCTGGTCAATGGTTTATTTTTGATGAATCTCGAACGTGATGTTACACATGTTCATAGTGTGAATACCAAAAGATGTAAAGTTGATAACGATAGTCCCACATACTTGTGGCACTGCCGCCTTGGTCACATTGGTGTCAAGCGCATGAAGAAGCTCCATGCAGATGGACTTTTGGAGTCTCTTGATTACGAATCATTTGACATGTGCGAACCATGCCTCATGGGTAAGATGACCAAGACTCCGTTCTCCGGAACAATGGAGCGAGAAACCAACTTATTGGAAATCATACATACCGATGTGTGTGGTCCAATGAGTGTTGAGGCTCGCGCAGGATATCGTTATGTTCTCACTCTCACTGATGATTTAAGTAGATATGGGTATGTCTACCTAATGAAACACAAGTCTGGAACCTTTGAAAAGTTCAAGGAATTTCAGAGTGAGGTTGAGAATCAACGTGACAGGAAAATAAAATTCTTACGATCAGATCGTGGTGGAGAATATTTAAGTCACGAATTTGGTACACACTTAAGGAAATGTGGAATAGTTTCACAACTCACGCCGCCTGGAACACCTCAGAGAAATGGTGTGTCCGAACGTCGTAATCGCACTCTTTTGGATATGGTGCGATCTATGATGTCTCTTACCGATTTACCGCTCTCATTTTGGGGCTATGCTTTAGAGACTGCCGCATTCACTTTAAATAGGGCTCCGTCTAAATCCGTTGAGACGACACCGTATGAATTATGGTTTGGGAAGAAACCTAAGTTGTCGTTTCTAAAAGTTTGGGGATGCTATGCTTATGTCAAGAAACTTCAACCTGAAAAGCTCGAACCCAAGTCGGAAAAATGCGTCTTCATAGGATACCCTAAGGAAACTATTGGGTATACCTTCTACCTCAGATCCGAAGGCAAGATCTTCGTTGCCAAGAACGGGTCCTTTCTGGAGAAGGAGTTTCTCTCGAAAGAATTGAGTGGGAGGAAAGTGGAACTTGATGAGGTGATAGTCACCCCTTCCGAACCGGAAAGTAGCGCAGCGCGGGAAAATGTTCCTGTGATGCCTACACCGACTGGGGAGGAAGTTAATGATGATGATCATGAAGCTTCGGATCAAGTTACTGAACTTCGTAGGTCCACAAGGACACGTTCCGCACCAGAGTGGTACGGCAACCCTGTCCTGGAAATCATGTTGTTAGACAACGGTGAACCTTCGAACTATGAAGAAGCGATGGCGGGCCCGGATTCCGACAAATGGCTAGAAGCCATGAAATCCGAGATAGAATCCATGTATGAAAATAAAGTATGGACTTTGACTGACTTGCCCGATGAGCAGCGAGCCATAGAAAACAAATGGATCTTTAACAAGAAGACGGACGCAGATGGTAATGTGACCATCTACAAAGCTCGACTTGTCGCTAAGGGTTATCGACAAGTTCAAGGGGTTGACTACGATGAGACTTTCTCACCCGTAGCGAAGCTGAAGTCCGTCTGAATCATGTTAGCAATTGCCGCATACTATGATTATGAGATATGGCAGATGGACGTCAAAACGGCATTCCTTAATGGCTTCCTTAAGGAAGAGTTGTATATGATGCAGCCGGAAGGTTTTGTCGATCCTAAGAATGCTAACAAAGTATGCAAGCTCCAGCGCTCAATCTATGGGCTGGTGCAAGCATCTCGGAGTTGGAACATTCGCTTTGATGAGATGATCAAAGCGTTTGGGTTTACACAGACTTATGGAGAAGCCTGTGTTTACAAGAAAGTGAGTGGGAGCTCTGTAGCATTTCTCATATTATATGTGGATGACATACTATTGATGGGAAATGATATAGAATTCTTGGAAAGCATAAAGGCCTATTTGAATAAGTGTTTTTCAATGAAGGACCTTGGAGAAGCTGCTTATATATTAGGCATCAAGATCTATAGAGATAGATCAAGACGCCTCATTGGTCTTTCACAAAGTACATACCTTGACAAGATATTGAAGAAGTTCAGTATGGATCAGTCCAAGAAGGGGTTCTTGCCTGTATTACAAGGTGTGCAATTGAGCACGGCTCAATGCCCGACCACGCCAGAAGATATAGAAAAGATGAGTGTCATCCCCTATGCCTCGGCCATAGGGTCTATTATGTATGCCATGCTGTGTACCAGACCTGATGTAAACCTTGCCGTAAGTTTGGTAGGAAGGTACCAAAGTAATCCCGGCATGGAACACTGGATAGCGGTCAAGAATATCCTGAAGTACCTGAAGAGGACTAAGGATATGTTTCTCGTTTATGAAGGTGACGAAGAGCTCGTCGTAAAGGGTTACGTCGACGCTAGCTTCGACACAGATCTGGATGACTCGAAGTCACAAACCGGATACGTGTATATTTTGAATGGAGGAGCAGTAAGCTGGTGCAGTTGCAAGCAAAGCGTCGTGGCGGGATCTACATGTGAAGCGGAGTACATGGCAGCCTCGGAGGCAGCACAGGAAGCAGTCTGGATGAAGGAGTTCATTACCGACCTAGGGGTGATTCCCAATGCGTCGGGCCCGATGACTCTCTTCTGTGACAACACTGGAGCTATTGCCCTTGCGAAGGAGCCCAGGTTTCACAGGAAGACCAGGCATATCAAGCGTCGCTTCAACTCCATTCGTGATAGTGTTCAAAATGGAGACATAGATATTTGTAAAGTACATACGGACCTGAATGTAGCAGATCCGTTGACTAAACCTCTCCCTAGAGCAAAACATGATCAACACCAGGACGCAATGGGTGTTCGATTCATCACAATGTAACTAGATTATTGACTCTAGTGCAAGTGGGAGACTGTTGGAAATATGCCCTAGAGGCAATAATAAATGGTTATTATTATATTTCTTTGTTCATGATAATCGTCTATTATTCATGCTATAATTGTATTGTCCGGAAATCGTAATACATGTGTGAATGTATAGACCACAACGTGTCCCTAGTAAGCCTCTAGTTGACTAGCTCATTGATCAACAGATAGTCATGGTTTCCTGACTATGGACATTGGATGTAGTTGATAACGGGATCACATCATTAGGAGAATGATGTGATGGACAAGACCCAATCCTAAGCATAGCATAAAAGATCGTGTAGTTTCGTTTGCTAGAGCTTTTCCAATGTCAAGTATCTTTTTCCTTAGACCATGAGATCGTGCAACTCCCGGATACCCTAGGAGTGCTTTGGGTGTGCCAAACGTCACAACGTAACTGGGTGACTATAAAGGTGCACTACGGGTATCTCCGAAAGTGTCTGTTGGGTTGGCACGGATCGAGACTGGGATTTGTCACTCCGTGTGACGGAGAGGTATCTCTGGGCCCACTCGGTAATGCATCATCATAATGAGCTCAATGTGACTAAGGCGTTAGTCACGGGATCATGCATTGCGGTACGAGTAAAGAGACTTGCCGGTAACGAGATTGAACAAGGTATTGGGATACCGACGATCGAATCTCGGGCAAGTAACATACCGATTGACAAAGGGAATTGCATACGGGATTGATTGAATCCTCGACACCGTGGTTCATCCGATGAGATCATCGTGGAACATGTGGGAGCCAACATGGATATCCAGATCCCTCTGTTGGTTATTGACCGGAGAGGCGTCTCGGTCATGTCTGCATGTCTCCCGAACCCGTAGGGTCTACACACTTAAGGTTCGGTGACGCTAGGGTTGTAGAGATATGTGTATGCGGAAACCCGAAAGTTGTTCGGAGTCCCGGATGAGATCCCGGACGTCACGAGAGGTTTCGGAATGGTCCGGAGGTGAAGAATTCTATATAGGAAGTCCAGTTTCGGCCACCGGGAAAGTTTCGGGGGTTACCGGTATTGTACCGGGACCACCGGAAGGGTCCCGGGGGTCCACCGGGTGGGGCCACCTATCCCGGAGGGCCCCATGGGCTGAAAGTGGAAGGGAACCAGCCCTTAGTGGGCTGGGGCGCCCCCTTGGGCCTGCCCCCATGCGCCTAGGGTTGGGAACCCTAGGGTGGGGGGCTTCCCCCTTGCCTTGGGGGGCAAGGCAACCCCTTCCCCCCCTTTGGCCGCCGCCCCCCCATGAGATCCCATCTCTAGGGCCGCCCCCCCCCCCCCCCAGGGGACCTATATAAAGGGGGGGAGGGAGGGCAGCAAGCTACAGCCTTGGGCGCCTCCCTCCTCCCCTGCAACACCTCTCTCTCTCTCGCAGAAGCTCGGCGAAGCCCTGCCGGAGACCCGCTACATCCACCACCACGCCGTCGTGCTGTTGGATCTCCATCAACCTCTCCTTCCCCCTTGCTGGTTCAAGAAGGAGGAGACGTCGCTGCACCGTACGTGTGTTGAACGCGGAGGTGCCGTCCGTTCGGCACTCGGTCATCGGTGATTTGGATCACGGCGAGTACGACTCCGTCATCCACGTTCATTGGAACGCTTCCGCTCGCGATCTACAAGGGTATGTAGATGCACTCCCTTCCCCTCGTTGCTAGTACACTCCATAGATGCATCTTGGTGAGCATAGAAATTTTTTAAATTATGCTACGATTCCCAACATCCATACTGTGCAATTCCCCTCAAATCATCTTCATTGTCCTGAATCTGAAAAGATAGGAAAACAATAGCTATACTTAAACGGTGTTGCAAAACAGTAGCACATATTGTCGGCGTTCTGGGAACGGGGGTCCCCAGACTTGCCTGCCTGCGGCCCACGGCGTGGCTCTGCAAGTGGGCCCCTACGACCTATCGTCACCAACAAGCATTCAAGACCCTCATGAGGGGCCAAGCCTCGCGAGGCGGACGACACAAGACCTCCTCAGGAGCGGCCTCACCAGGTTGGCTTGTGAGGGGCGGAGAGATCAAGGCAAGGCAAACCTCGCAAGGTTCTCGTGACGTGAGCCATGACGACCGAGGCCAGGCGGGCGCCAGCGCGCACAGTGTCCTTGTTTCCTCTTTGGTGCTAAGGAGGCAAGCGCAGGCACGGAGTATCGAGGCGTCAAGCAAAGGTTTCCATATCAGTGCAACAAGACCAAGACCAGCAGGACGACAAGACGGAGGTCACCATGGAGCCCAAGGCGGCGTCACTACCAGAGCCTTTGGCAGGCGAAGACTACTTTTGTCACGATAAGCTGTACTAGCTGTCCCCTTTCAAATTGGCCATTGTTGGCTCCCTTCCTGCTCAATATTTTGGAAGAGGACCAGGGCCTCTATAAATAGGACTAGCCACCACAGTAGGAGGCAACTCAGCCTGAACTGAGCCTCAGGCATCTGATCTTGAGCCAATCCTTAGCCACATACCGAGCACAAGAACACCTCAACCTCTGGAGGCTGTTCTACCCCTTGTAACTGTCCATCCTCAGCCCAAGAGGCAATCCACCACCACCACACTGGAATAGGGTATTACACCACAACGGTGGCCCGAACCAGTATAAATCTTGTGTTCTTTGTGTTGCGAGTTCGTCGAGTTAGCCCATGAGATCTTGGCAAAGCTAGGACGTGGATCGGTAGGGGGAGAACTTTGTGCGCACCCCAGTGTTCGAACCTTAAGGGTTTGGCCGGAACCCGAGATCCGACATTTGGCGCACCAGGTAGGGGTGCGCCGAAGCTTCCCTTCCGTGCTTCATCGTCTCCATGGCGGACGCACACCGCGCTCGCGCTGAGCGCCGGGCTGCCCTCGCCGCCCGTGTTGCTCAGACGGCTCTCGTCGGTGGGCCACCCCGTCGTTCTCCGTTGCCTGCCGCCACCGGCCCGACGGGGAACAAGCAGCAAACATCCTCGCTGCACCCCTTGGTGTGGCGGGACAGCCGCACCGCCACTCCATCGCTGACCCCGGCCGGTTCGTCATCCCATGCTCATCGCGCTCCCGTGGATGCGCAGGCCGCTCTGTGCATGGCGCGCGAGCTCCTGCGCTACCGCCCCACGACGACCTCTACGAGTACTGGTTCGACCGCATTGCCGAGCTTGTCAGCGCTGCAGGGGTCTCCCCTGCGCCGTCCCTCTCGCTGCCTCGCCCTCCACCAGCTGCGGGCGGCGTGGCCCATGGAGCGCCTCCACCACCTCTGCCCCAAGACGGCACCCTCGCGCCGAGGCGCGCGGCCCCGCGGCGCGACCTGCCACGTCCGGCACCCGCGCAAGA
Organism: Aegilops tauschii subsp. strangulata; assembly: GCF_002575655.3. NCBI lineage: Eukaryota > Viridiplantae > Streptophyta > Magnoliopsida > Poales > Poaceae > Aegilops > Aegilops tauschii. The sequence goes on from NC_053036.3 coordinate 236,185,273, forward strand.
AGAGAGAAGCTGCCAAGAAGTCCCACGCCCCCAAGAGAACACTCCACCGCTTCCCGCACCGCCACGCCAGGATCGCGTGCTGTGGCAGGGCCCCGCGCCGCTTGCCGTGGCGGCGCGCGGGCGCCAAGACCATGCTCCTCCTCCAAGACAGGCACCGGTGACAACGGACGGCTGCCGCGCCTTCACCCCCTAGCTGTGTAGCGTCGCCTGGCCGGGCAAGTTCAAGCCAGACTTGGCTCCGCGCTACGACGGCACCCCCGACCCCGCGGAGTTCTTGCAGCTCTACGAGCTGAGCATCGAGGCGGCCAACGGCGACGAGAAAGTCATGGCGAACTGGTTCCCCATGGCTCTCAAGGACGGTGCTTGTTCGTGGCTCCTCAACCTGCCTCCAAGCTCGATCTCCTCCTGGGACGAGATGTGCAACCGCTTCATCGCCAACTTCCAGGGCACTCGCGACCGCCCACCGGCCGCGGGTGACCTACGCCACGTCAAGCAAAAACCAGGAGAGACCCTCCAGAAGTACATCCAGCACTTCAACAACGTTCGCCTCAAGATCCCCAAGGTGACGGAGAAGGCCATCATCTCCGCGTTCTCTGATGGCGTCCGCGACGTCAAGATGAAGGAGGAGCTCGCCATCCACGAGGAGTTGTGCACGTCTCTGGAGCAGTTCAACCTGGCGACCAAGTGTGCAAGAGCTGAGGAGGGGCGCCTCTCCCTCCTCGAGCTCCCGGCTGCGGACCCGGAGGAGAAGAAAGCCAAGGCCAAGGACGTAAAGCGCAAGGGAGCAGCCGTGCTCGCGGCGGAGCCGGACACCAAGCGCGGCAGAGACCAGCCTGAGTCATCCAAGAGCAGCCGACCGTTCCGCGCCTTCCACAACCTGCATAGCCACAACACCAATGATTATCAGGAGCTCAGAGCCATTCGAGAAGGACGCTTCGGTCGGCGCCCCGAGCGCAACGACCGGGGCTACGACCGAGGAGGAGGACGTGGTGGCGGACACTGGGATGACTGTGGCCCGCGCCAGGAGTGGCGCGACCGGCCTCATGAGGACCGCTGGCAGGATTAGCCTCGCGAGAGCGCCTGGAGGGGTCAGCCTCGTGAAGATCGTCCTCAGGGCAACGCCGGTCTTCCTCCGCTACCGCCACCACCAAGAAGGAATAACGACCACCATCAAGACGAGGGGGCTGGGGGCTTCCAGGAGCCACATGCTATCGCCTGCATCTTGGGCGGAGCTCAGGCCTGTGGCACCCCGGCTCAGGGCGACCGGTTTACCCTGCTTTGCCAGCCCAGAGATCATGTCTTCTGGCAACACACAACATATTGGTACAGAAAACAACCGCTTTATTGATGCTAGCGGAACAGAGTTCATATTACAACAGTAGTCGTGGCCAAGCGGCACACTCGGTGCGGCGGAAAAATATATACATTATTTAGTGAACATAAAGGGGCCTCGACTCGAACAACTACGTGGCAGCGGAATAACGTCGTAGCGGAAGCTCCATATCACAGGGACACTGATGTGGACACGATCTAGACTCGAACAACATTCCTTTCCAACGAGACTTTCCTGAAATCTGGCATGAGACGCCAGGTCAGTACATTGAATGTACTTGCAAGCTCACAACAAGCATAATCATAATGACAAACAATATCATGATATTTAACCAATTATTAATAATGCAACATTATATGTCAACATGCTATGATCAAGCCCGAACGTCCCTCAGGACAGCTTACCAACTGTGATCATCTCTGGACCACAAACACACCACCATAGTGGTCTTTCTCAAGAACAACTCGTGATCCTTACGGCGATCACAACCACGACCATCATTTGGTCCCAAATACCTCGATGGCCTTTCTGCCATCCATTGACAATGAAAAGTTCATAGCTTAGTGTGCAATTTTTATTAAGCGTTGACTCATGGTGGGACCTAGTACGAGGTGTCCGTGATCGTGGACTCGGCTATCGATAGATTATACACTCTGCAGAGGTAGCACACTGTACCCACACCACGGAACCCATGGCCTCGCATTCCCATTCGGGTGGACCAACGGCATTCCGACAAAACCCCATCCATTGCCACAACACTCTCCCGGCCACTCGGACCCAAATCCCCAACGGGCTGGTCCTGGGTGGCCCCGTGTCTACCAAAGACACCCCGACCACCGTCGTGGTCAAAACACTCCCACTCGGGGACTCGGTACCATAATCTCATCAACGATCACACAAGATTATGTGTGCTTACCGGGCCAGGGAAAACACGACATAATCTTCCCTAGATGGAGGCACCGACCAGAGGCCGTGTCAATGGACCGAATCAAGGCCTTCCCACAAGGCAAATGTGGTTGCACTGGAAAGAAATTCGATTCAGCGGCACCATGACCCAGTCAACGGTATATTCAAGTTGAGTTATATTCATGATTAACTTTTAACTAAAAATGACCGGTGTCATAGCATTCCATGAAATGCAAAATAACACATGCATCACATATTGATAAAAATGACCGACGTCATCCATATGCACACCAAGCATAAACGTCAACAACTCAGATTACTCTACTTGCTCAAAATGACTCACAACTTAACCAAAATATTTTGCAACAAGTTTTATTAATTTCCTACGCAAGAAAGTAACTTCGATAAATTGTTCATATGCTTGACCAAAAGATATCCTTATCAACAACTCTTAATTTCTTTATCCCTAAGTTGGGTTCAAACATTCTGTAAGACAAGTAATATGATTAAACAAGTATTTAACAGAATATTTTCTAACAAATTTTTATCAATTTAAGAATGCAAACACAAAGCTTTAAATAATTACTAACATGCATAACAAAATTATTTCTAACATCACCTCAAATAAATTTTAACTTGCTTTCCCCACTTAAACTAGTTTCAAATATTCTGTAAATCAAGCATAACAACTGACCAATACTTAACAGAATACAAATAATTCAATAATTATTTAAATGCATGGGTTAATCATTTCATTTAAGTGAGAAAATCACAAATATTGAAATGGCATCATAAAACTGTTGCTGTGGCTTGCCTTAGTGCAGATGAGGTTCACAAGCCTCCTGGTGATCCTCAAGACAAGCCTCACCTTCTGAAAATAATTTTAAACACAAAAAGAGAATATCAAGAACACTTCTGAAATTCACCAGAAATTCAAAATAGCTCAGAAAAATCTCATCTTTGGTGAGCTGTTAGATTTCCTTTCAAAGAACACAATGCAAAAAGAATCATCTCATTTGGACTTATGGTTAAAAAGTTAAAATTGTTTGAAGCTCTCTGGAATATAAATGAATTTGAATAAAAAGAAACAGCTGGGGGGTGACGTCGAAGGCGTAAAGCCCAGGGGTGCCACCACTCGTACCGCTTCGCGCGTGTACTGAGTGGCTGACTAGCGGGCCCCGCTAGTTAGGTGGGGGAAGAGGGAGAGAGAAACATAGAGGGTCGCGGCTTCGCTGGAGCTCTCGCCGGCAACGAGGGCTCCTTGGCCCAAACGAGAGGGAGGGATTGAGAGAGGGGACGATGGCGCACCTGCCCGTACCCGTAGCGTGGCTAGGGGTGGTCGGACGACGTCGAAAACTAGCTCGCAAGCGGAGGTAGAACATGGAGGTCACCGGAGTTGAGGAAGACGGCGAGCAGAGGTCACTCCAGAGGCTCCAAGCGGGTGAGATTGGCTCACCGGAGAGAGGCGGAGGCCTTGGAGGGGTCGCCCAGGCCTGGGAGGGGCTGGAGCTACCGTGGTGACTAGAGGGGATTGCCGGCGAGCTCGAGCTCGGGGACGGCGACCTGAGGCCTGCCCGGCCGGGCTACGGCTTCCTACTCGATCGTGGGGTGTGTGTGAGTGCTGGATGGTGCTCGAGGAGGCTGGGGGTGGCTCTATTTATAGGCGAGCGGCGAGGGTGCTTCGGGCTCCGCCGGTGGACACCTGTCCACCGTGCCCGGCGACGAGCGGCGTCAGTGAGAGGGGGAGAAGGTGATGGAGGTCACGCGACCACTGTGGGCGAGCAGAGACGAGCACAGGATCAAGGGGATGGCGACGAGCACAGTGCGCTGCGCACTGTTGGGCTGGCCGGACCTTGCCCGTGCTCGTTGCGGCGAGCTCCGGCGTCGGCGAGTGCTAGGGAGGAGTTAAGGACGTCGAGACGATTATGGTGGCGGGGTTTGGCATGGTTGGGTAGGTGGCGGGGTTTGTCATGGTTGGGCTGTGCTTTGGAGGCTAGTTATAAGTTACTAAGGTAAAGATGCACAAGAAAGTTCAGGTCAAATGGAGCAAGTAAAATGGTAGTTGTTGTAGAAACCACCATTTCTGTCCAGAACAGAAAAGATTTTCTGTAGCAAAAATATTCCAAAAAGTGATGAAATATTTTTGCTCAGGGAGGTGCCCTAGGGTCCCTAGAATATTTGTGAATTATCTTAGAATTTTCTGAGCCATAAAAATTAGTGTTGCCTTGAAGCAAATAGATCTGGCTTAGGGTTTTTGATAGGAAATGAATATTTTTCATTTAAGAAAAATATTCCAAAGGTTATTTTGTGGTGGATCAGAAGTGAAGTGATGGTTTGGGAGAGAAGTGAACACTTGGGTGAAAGCGAAGGATGCCCAATTGTTTAAGTCCAAATGAAAAGATTCAGAAACTCCAAGTTTCAAAAACTTTCAAATGAAATTTCAAGAAAATAAGAAAGGGCAAAAACCAGGCTGTCACAAGGCCCCAGCCTCACAACGTATCTTCAAACAGTTTGCTCGTGAAGTGAATGCAGTCCTTCCCAAGCTCGAAGCCACGCGCCCGCTCAGATGGTCCATGTGCGCCATCATGTTCAGCTCGGCATATCAGCTCAAGTGCGCGGCTACCGCTGGCGCCCTCCTGATGCTTTGTTCACCAGTCATCAGATACGTGCAAGTCACCAAGACCCTCATCGATGGCGGCGCAGGGCTCAACGTCCTGTCCATCGATACGTTCGACAACCTCCAAGTGCCGTATGACGAGCTTCAGCCCACCAAGCCTTTCTCAGGAGTGACCGACGGCTCCACTACCCCGATCGGGCAGGTCCGCCTCCCAGTCACCTTCGGAGAACGCAACAACTACCGCACCGAGCTCATCGACTTCGACGTCGCACACATCCGTCTGCTGTACAAGGCCATCCTCGGGTATCCAGCCCTGGCCAAGTTCATCGCGGTGACCCATCACGGCTACAATGTCCTCAAGATGCCAGGAAGCGGCGGAATTATCACAGTCCCATGCGAAGAAAAAGACGCGGTGTGCTCCGTCGAGCAAGCCTTCCAAGCTGCAGCATTCGACGACCCCGACAGCAAGGGCGAGTGCCCTCCTGAGGCCACCCCAAGAAGAAGAAGCAGCTGCTCCACACAGGACCTCAGGAAGGCGGCATCGCGAGTAGGACCTCGTCAGGATCAGCGCCCATGCCTGGGGCGCCTCCCTCCCTCGCATAGGAAGGCGCGCCCGGCGCCCTTCTCGGGCAGGGCTCGGGGGCTCTCTTCTGGAGGGCCTCAGACCTTGCCAACATCACGAGGGAGGTGCTCGGGCACCACTTGGAGGCATGCTTCACGGCACGTTTCCCTCAGGAGAACACAGGGCGAGGAGCGCCTATCGCTCAGGAGTTCATCACCAGGACCACAAAGGAACTGCAAGACGCAAGGGCCATGCGCGGCGACCGCCGCTCACCAGGCGCAGCTCCCCATCTAGGCGAGGATGCCAGGCTGCGCGTCTGCATCGACGTCCTAGGGCTCAACAGGGCCGCATCTCAGGAGCTCTTCTGGCCTTCGCGCGTGGGACGCTGCGATGGTCCACCGCACAGCTACGTTCGCATGCCCTTTGGCCTGCCGAGCGTGGCGTCTGCCTATCAGCGCAACTTGCGGCGCGCCCTAGCGACTCAGGAGGCCAGGCACCACGCCGTCCTGACGGAGATGGAGACGGCCCTCAAGGAACCGCCTGGACCCCCAGAGCCTCCCGAGGCTCAGGGCCCCGGTGGCTCGTGAGGAGCGACCCCTTCGCCGCGTACCTGCAGCAGCTCCAACATCCCTTCATCGACAGAACCAGGCGACATTTTCCAAGTTTATTTAGCCGGGAGCGCCCCCCAGGCTGCATCATTCCCAGGCCGCGTGGGTTCGTCCCTGTGGCATGTATCCCTTTTTTATGTCTTTAGTTCACCTTGCTGGGGGCGCCCCTCGGGCTGCATCATCCCCAAGCCGCTTGGGCCTGACCCAGCGGCATGTATCTTCCCTGCATTTACCTAAGCCAGTATGCTTTCCATGCTTAATCTACCTATGACTATTACCTACTCGATCGTCACCCATCATGGGAGCCGCGCGCCATCTTTCTTCAGGATCCTTCGCATGCGTAGGTTAAGCACGGCGTCTGTGCTCGGGCCCGTCCCTGCAGCATCAATAAATCCAGCGGCTGAGCTCTATCTGGCGGGCTGGCCCCGTTCGCGTCACCTCCTGGGGCCGTTGGTGCTTGGCCTTCTCACGCGATAACCTCAGGAGATTTGTTCGGCGCAGGTTGTCTGACCACCTCACAGGACCAGCGCAGCGAACAAAGACCAAGACCAGGCGCAACCCACCTTGAGGTAGGGCCTCGTGAGTCCCACGCTGGCTCACGAGTGCCCAGATACACCTCGTCTAGCCCTGCCGTGCAAGCCACGTGTCAGGGCGGGGCTGTACACGCCCCGGGGGCTCTCCATAGTAGGGAGTCCCCTCCCACGCACCAGTGGAAGCACCATGCTCCGCGCTGGCCGTCAACACTTGCGAGGAGCCGCTATGCCCGTGCACAAGCGGAAGCACTATGCTCCGCGCTGGTGATAAACAACTGAGGGCGGCCTCACGGCCGCACCAACCTCAGGGAGCCCCAGAGCTCAGTGTCCGGCCTCACCGCAACACCCTCCCCTCGGGAGAGTCGCGCGAGGGGGCTGGGCACGGGGGCGACGCTCAGGTCACGCCCAAGCGTACGCCACACAGCCAGGTCCCCCGGACCTGGTCGTCGCACGCCCCTCCCGAGCTGAGCCTCGACGAGGGCAAAGGTATGAAGGTTGTTTGCACGTCAAGGGGGACTCCTGAGCATCGCGACTCAGGAGCCTAACTGGTCACGTAGCCCCTCACTCCTTGGGTCCGTCCTGGTCTCCGGTCGGTCCAACGGCGGTTGAGGTATGCGCGGGGCCGGGCTCTACCGACGTAGAACACTAATCATATCCTCGCATCTCCTTCCTATAAGTTGTTTGAGCGTAAGGGGGACTCCTGAGCATCGCGACGGAGGAGCCTAACTGGTCACGTAGCCCCTCACTCCTTGCTTCCGTCCTGGTCTCCGGTCGGCCCAACGGCAGTTGAGGTATGCGCGGGGCCGGGCTCTGCCGACGCAGAATGCAAAGCGAATAGGAAGAAAAATCGCAAAATCGCAAAGCAGATATTACAAGACATATTGTTCTCACAATATCAAACGCAAGGTTAACGCCTCCGCGAGGCATGATGCATGCTGCAGGAATAAAACAGGAAAGGTGCCGCATGTCGTCCCTGAACACCATCGACGCCCGCGAGAGGCACTCCTCCCTTGATGATGTCGCCTTCGTCTTGGTCACCGGCCGGAGCTGCAGGAGTGGCGGCGCCTCCTGTCGAAGGCGCGGAAGCGAAGCCGCGGAACTTCTTCAGCAGAGCCTCCACCTGACCTTTGACGGCCGCAGCGGCAGCCGTGCAGTGTTCATCAGCCACAGGCTCTAGCAGCTCGTCAAGACGAGCGCTGGGGTCACGAGGTGCAGATGGCTGAAGACATGCGTCAGCGCAGCTGAAGAAAGGACACGAGCCTCTACCTCTGCCATGGGACCGATGCCCTCCACGACTTCCTCGAGCGCCCTCACCAAGAAGGGAAGCAGCTGGGCGGGGCCATCCTCATCGGTGGTCAGCGGCCTCTCCAAGCCCTTCTCATAGAGTGACTTTAGAGCCTCGCAGGACCACTTCTCGAGAAGCGCGAAGGCCGCGCGGTCCTCAGCCAGGATCTTCGCCTTGGCGTCAAGATCGACCTTCTTCGCCTCCACCTTCCGCTCCAGCTCCTCCAACCGGCTGCGTTCGGCGGCCTGCGTCTTCGCCAGCTCCCCCAGCTCGGCGTCGCGGTTCTTGATGGCGTCCTCCCGAGCCCTCATCTCCTCCTCCTTCACCCGGCGGCCACAAGCTTCTTCTGCGTGCTCATCGCGCAGGCCCTTCAGCTCGTCCTCCAGCGCCCGGCAGCAGTCGTGGGCGGCCTTGGCGTCCTTCAGCGCCGCCTCGCGATCGGCCGCAGCCTGTGCGGCGGATCGCTTCTCCTTCTTGGAGGCCGTTGCGGCCTGGTTTAGCGTCGCTCGGACCGCTGCATCAGACTGAAGCCAGCCGGATGCCAGCTCCAGGCGCCCGGCTACCAGGCGCGGATCCGCGCCCAGGAGATCTTCCCGCAGCTGGGTCATCTCTGAAAGGGCATGCTCCAAGATAGCGGAGGAGGCAGAAGAACCTGGGAACGATGGCGCGGTAGGAGAAGGAGGCAACGCCTTCACCAGGGCCTGGGAGACCAAGGGCTCCTGAGCCTTTGGGACCTTGGCAGCCGAGCCGGACATTGGCACTTCCGGAGCCAGCGGGACCTCGGGGGCTGACTCCTCGTGACGACGCCCCTGGTCTCGCGAGGGAGATCGGGCCGGGGAGGTGTGAGTGCTGTCGCCTCCTTTCTTCGTGGAGGGGGCCGCGGCCGCTGCATCCCCCTTCCTCTTCTTTGTCGAAGGCAGCGGCCTGGTCAACCAAGGATGAACGTTAGGAGGCAGCAGCATAAGCAAGGGCAAGGCGAAGCTCGAGCACGTACTGGTCCACCGCGGCGTAGTCCACCCTCCGCTTGGTGAGCTTGAAGCCCGAGAGCCTCGAGGCCTGAGGTGTGGGCATGCAGGCTCTGAGAGCAGAAGATAGCGCAGCGCAGGGGCTGGAAGCAGCTCCAGACGGTGCCAAGGCGGGAGTAATGTCTCGAGATACCAGCGACGATCTGCCCCTTGTCAGGATGACGGGAAGCTCTCCCTTCTCCTGGCGGGCGTCAGCTTCGTTGTCGTCAGGAAGGGCGTGGAGGATGTCAGCTTTGCTCAAGGGGGCGGTCTCCCCCATCCCTTCGGGGGTCACCTTCGAGTCTTCCTCCTCCCCCTCTTCCTCCCCGTGGGACTCATCAGAAGACAGCTCCACCGGCTTCGGCGCCACAGGGGCCCCGGTAGGCACCGGCGGCACCAGCCCGCGACCGTCAAAAGTCGGCCTGGAGGCCACGATCTGCTCCTAGTCCCTACGGCGGAACAGGGGAACAAAGGCGCTCGGCGGGGCACTCTTGCTTGTCCCCGACCAAGAGGCACAAAACTGCGGACAGCTCATTGTCAGGCAAGGCCTCCAGGCTCAGGCGAATATTGTCCTCCTCATCTCCAAGCCTCCACAAGGGGCGCGTACGCGCCTGAAGTGGAGACGCGCAGCATCAAGAATTCCCTCGGGAGCATGGCCCCTGTCACTTTGTCCGCCCTCGTGTTGCCCGGCTTCAATTCGGCCTTCATCTACTCCAAGACCTACGACGCCCGCTTATCAGTAAGCTTCGCACAAGACCACCCCTTGTCGGACTGGGGCATCTCCGTCGGCAGCGCCAAGCGCGGGTGGACGCACTTGGCGCCCATCATGACCCATTTGGCCCTGAGGTTGTCGGCCTTCTTCCTGGTATTCGAGATCGAGTTGGCCTTGCCGGCCGTGATGAAATTGGCGCACCTAGAGATATGACCCTCGTTGACGCGGAGGAAGAAGAGGTGGCGCAGCAGGGCCACGGAAGGCATCACACCCAGATACGCCTCGCAATAGTAGGCGTAGATGGACAAGAGAAGGATGGAGTCGGGATGAAGGTGCAACGCGTGCAGCCCATAGTGGCCAAGGACCTCATAGAAGAAGTCAGAAAAGGGGGGAACGAGCCCCGCGGTGATGCTACTCGTGAAGAAGGGGAAAAAGGTACTTCCCTCAGGTTCCGGCGCGTCGGAGGCAACCTGGAGCTCCGTCTTCCCCCTCTCGTTGCTCTCCGCCGCCGTCAGCAAGCGCGTGGCGGCGAGGCTCTTCTCCGAGACGTTGGGCGCGTCGAGAGCTGGTTCGTACCAAGACGGCGACGAGGAGGGCTTGACCTTGCGCGGCGCCATTGGTCGCTGATGCGGTGGAGGATGGAAGCAGATCTAGGGATTTCGGAGGTAGGGCGCAAGAAAGGGGATCTAAGCAAGACGAAAGGAAGCAATGAAGGCAAGCGCTGTCTGCGCCAGCCTTTTGACAGTCAGGCAGTTGCCGAGGCAGCGTGGGGAAGCGGAGACGCCCACGTCCAATCAACCGCCACGTCGACCAAGGTCGCAGGCAATTGGGGCCCGCAACACTCCGCACTTGACCTTTGGATTCGTCTCGAAGCCAAGCCCGAGCGCGCCTTGGGCCCGGGGGCTACTGTCGGCGTTCTGGGAACGGGGGTCCCCAGACTTGCCTGCCTGCGGCCCACGGCATGGCTCTGCAAGTGGGCCCGTATGGCCCATCTTCACCAACAAGCATTCAAGACCCTCGCGAGGGGCCAAGCCTCGCGAGGCGGACGACACAAGACCTCCTCAGGAGCGGCCTCACCAGGTTGGCTCGTGAGGGATGGAGAGATCAAGGCAATGCAAACCTCGCGAGGTTCTCGTGACGTGAGCCATGACGACCGAGGCCAGGCGGGCGCCAGCGCGCACAGTGTCCTTGTTTCCTCTTTGGTTCTAAGGAGGCAAGCGCAGGCGCGGAGTACCGAGGCATCCAGCAAAGGTTTCCATATCAGTGCAACGAGACCAAGACCAGCAGGACGGCAAGACGGAGGTCACCATGGAGCCCAAGGCGGCGTCACCACCAGAGCCTTTGGCAGGCGAAGACTACTTTTGTCAGGATAAGCTGTACTAGCTGTCCCCTTTCAAATTGGACGTTGTTGGCTCCCTTCCCGCTCAATATTTGGGAAGAGGACCAGGGCCTCTATAAATAGGACTAGCCACCACAGTAGGAGGCAACTCAGCCTGAACTCAGCCTGAACTGAGCCTCAGGCATCTGATCTTGAGCCAATCCTTAGCCACACAACGAGCACAAGAACACCTCAACCTCAGGAGGCTGTTCTTCCCCTTGTAACTTTTCATCCTCAGCCCGAGAGGCAATCCACCACCACCACACTGGAGTAGGGTATTACACCACAACGGTGGCCCGAACCAGTACAATTCTTGTGTTCTTTGTGTTGCGAGTTCGTCGAGTTAGCCCTTGAGATCTTAGGAAAGCTAGGACGTGGATCGGTAGGGGGAGAACTTCGCGCGCACCCCAGTGTTCGAACCTTAAGGGTTTTGCCGAAACCCGAGATCCGACACATATCAATAGCTCGGCATGACAAAACATGATCATCTAGACGAATGGGATACTGACCTGCCTGAGGAAGATTATATATAATTTCATAAGTCCTTGGTTTATTTCCACCTTCGGCTACACTGCTTGTTTGCTCCTCCACACATGACAGGATCGTTCCGCACTGCAATCAACAAGTCAACGTACGAATAAGCTTATTTCATCTTGCGGTGGTCATTGTACCTAGTTACGAATGTAGGAGTACCTCAAGCACCATGAGGTTAGCTGACAGCAGGTAGATGCCGCCATATAAATTTTGTGCGGTGCTACCAAAATTGAGGTTTGTATCCCTTCCCGTTATGAGAATTCTTCTTGAAGTTGGTAGAATGTGACGGCTTGTTCTTTGCATCAAACTTGGCTTTCCCCTGAGATTTGTTCTTGTTGTTTTGGGGCTGGTTGGGCTGGAAGTTCTTCTCGTGTACCATGTGGGCACTAGAAGCTCCCTCAGCGACCCGAGCATGTGTGTCTTTTGCTCTCGCCTTCTCTTCAAAATCAAGAGTGCTAATGAGATCCGAAACGGAAAACTCATGTCTCTTGTTTTTCAGAGAAGTAGCAAAATTGTTCCACGAAGGTGGAAGCTTGGCAATGATGGTCCCAGCAACAAATTTGTCCGGCAACACGCACTTAAAGTACTCAAGTTCCTTAGCGAGTGACTGTATCTCATGAGTCTGCTGAACAACAGAGCGCTCATCAGTCATCTTGTAGTCATAGAATTGCTCCATGACGTACAACTCGTTGCCAGCGCCCGAGGCCCCAAATGTGGCCTCGAGCGCAGCCCACATGTCTTTGCCGCTGTCAAACGACATATATGAATCCACAATGGAATCGTTAAGAACACTCAGCAGGGCGGCTTTGAAGAGGGTATCCATGTTCTGAAAGCTTCCTGCTGTGTAGGATTAAGATCGTCCTCAGGCTTACCCTTAGTGGCGTCATAGCAGTACATGATCTGAAACCAATATACTGCTATTGTGCGCCACCTTTTATATTGCACCCCTTAAAAGTAGGCGGCTTCAAAAGCGCAGCAAAACCACTCGGAGTAAATTGCCTATAATCAGGTTTTTGGATTGGATTGTTGAATATATGAGCAATTTACTATGAGATTTAATCCGAATCAACAGTAAATAGATCATGACGACAATTGCAAAGATCAAAGTAATGATGCGGACTAAACCAGGAGGACAGAATCACATACTGTATAGCGGGGACAGAACCGCTGTGGTTGATGTTGTCACTCATGTCGTTGATGAAGAGGTTACTGAGGTCAGGGAAGAAGGCTGTCGTTGAGGAAGTCATCGCTGGCAGCAGTCACAGGAGTGTGCTCCCCAAAAACCTGATCGCCCTTCACCCGTACAGGATCACGAAAGGCGGGTTCGGAGGACTGCTGTCCCTTCTCACAGTGCACGCCAGAAGGAGGGCTGGAGAAGAATTGCGTGGCGGCGCTAAGATCTAGAACGGTGCGAAACCATCTGATACAGCGGCTGCTAGGGTAGAGCCTGTCAGGTCGGTCGTGCGAGTAAGACCAAGTATAATAGTAGGCCTTTGGCCCAAACCCCACGTCTAAGTCAATAATAGCCCCACTATACAAAAGAATCAGAAACGGCTGAGTAATTAAGGCGTCTGTTAATTATTAATTAATGACTTAATAAATTTTCCGACCAACAAAAATATAGACCACGTGGATAGCTTTTGCCCTTGGACAGGCTCATTCCCGAAGAGCGCGCGTGTAGGTTTCCTATTATCATGCTCATGCAAATGCTAGAATAGATCACATTATAAAGTGGTGCAACTCACACTCACCTAGCAGTATGGGACTAAACTTTAGTTCCACTCACACCACACTTAGAGCATGGTTAATAGTATAGCCAACATCCGGCTATATGAAGTTGACACATCATCTAGAACCAACCTAATAGCCCGCTAGTACAATAGTTAGTCCCTTTAGTATAATATCTTTTATGGATACCGATGCTTTTCAAAAGTTTACCACTAAATATGGACTTGACTCTGAGATAGTAGCTTCCTTTTGTGAATCATTTGCTACTCATGTTGAACTCCCTAAAGAGGAATGGCTTAAATATCACCCACCTATTAAAGAACCGGTACCAGTTAAAGAAGAAACTATTCTCTATAATGTTGATCCAGTTGTTCCTACTGCTTATATTGAGAAACCCCCTTTTCCTATTACGATAAAGGAACATGCTAAAATTGCAACTATGGTTAACAAAAGCTCTGTCAGAACACCTAAAACCAGATGAACAAATTAGAATTTAACCTAATATTGCTATGGTTAAAGATATCTTAGAAGAAGATGTGGATGGGCATGTTATTTACTTGTGCAAAGAAGTTGCTATAATTGCTAAACCTGATGAAAAAGATAAACATAGACCGGTTGTTGGCGTGCATGTCATTTCAGTTTGTCGGTGTACAAAAGTAGGGGTCCATTTTGTACTCCTTTACTTATGTGTGGGTAGTCGCAGCCACACGCCCGCGGCCACGCTTGGCGGGGCAGAGGGAGCGAAGACACAAGACTACCAGAGCAATGACAAGACAGAAGCGCAAGAAGCGAAGGGACAAGGTGGGCTCTCCCCGGCAGGAGCCTTGCCGGGCCAGCTTACGTAGCCCCGGCAAGGGCCCTTGCCGGGGAAACTTGCCCAACACCAGCAGAGCCGCCACCCTTGAGACTAAGAGTTCTGACACAATCGACAACATTGGAACCAAGGCTCGGGAGGCGCCTGCATGGTGGCATGCAGATCTTTGTCAAGACCAAGGACATACAATACTAGATGAGAACCAGAAGACAGAACCCCCGCAAGATCCTTGCTGGGGGCACTCACAAGACCCCCGGTAAGACCCTTGCCGGGGACGCATGCGAGGCCCCGACAAGGGGTCGGAGCCAGGCCCCCACCTGCCAAGACTCCACCGCCATTCCAACACAGCAGTCAACCCGCCAACAAGGTAGGCACCTGCATGGCGACAAGCAGTTTCCAGGCCAACTCAGCAAGCACCTGCCTGGTGGAATGCAGATCTTCGTGAAGACTCTGCCACACCACACCAGCTCAGCAGCCAGCCAGCCTACATGGCGCTGCATGCCTCATTGGCCTGGACACGTGTTAGAGCAAGGCGAAGCGGCGACGGACGGGACGGGCTTTGTTGCCGTCCCGATAAAGCAAGAGGACACCTAAGTAGCGCATTTAATGCGTTTTTTCCTACGGTGCCAGGGATAAACTCGACTACTGTACAACTTTCCACCTCCTATGTGCCACTTTGGCAGCCCCTTTGACTATAAAAGGAGGCCCGCGGTGTACTAAGAGAGGATTCGAACTTTTTGGACCCTGCATGCTCTGTAGCGAGTCCAAGAACACCAGATAAACATAAACCAGCAGGAGTAGGGTATTATGCATCGCTTGCGGCCCGAACCTGGATAGACTCCCCCGCGTTGATCTTCTAATCCCGCTCTTCCCACAGCCCTGCGCCCTGTCAACCGTAGAAGGGATTCTTCGTGATCCCATAGGTGTCGTTTCCACAGACATCTTTGGTGCGCCAGGTAGGGGGTGCAAGCTGTGAAAATCTGGTTTTGGAGTCAACATACCGACACCCTCGTCGCGATGGCCCGAGAAGAGAAGGTGAAGCCAATCGGCCACACTCTGGTGCCGTCCGCGGCTGCAACGACCATCTGCGTGGCTGCTGTCGGCGTCCTGGGAACGGGGGTCCCCAGACTTGCCTACCTGCGGCCCACGGTGTGGCTCCACTAGCGGCCCTGTACGTCCCATCTTCACCAGCAAACACTCAAGACCCTCGCGAGGGGCCAAGCCTCTTGAGGCGGACGACGCAAGACATCCCTGGGGGTGGCCTCACCAGGCTGGCTCGCGAGGGGCGGAGAGATCAAGGCAAGGGGCAAATCGCGAGGTTCCCGTGATGCAAGCCATGACGACCGGAGCCAGGTGGGCGCCAGCGCGCACAGTGTCCTTGTTTCCTCTTTGGTACTAAAGAGGCGAGCGCAGGCGAGGAGTCCTGAGGCACCAGGCAAAGGTTTCCATATCGGTGGAACAAGACCAAGACCAGCAGGACGGCAGGATGGAGGTCACCGTGGAGCCTAAGACGGCGTCACCACCAGAGCCTTTGGTAGGCGAAGACCACCTTTAGTCAGGATAACTTGTACTAGTTGTCTCCCCTTGAATTTGGCCATTGTGGGATCCCTTCCCGCCTAACATTTGGGGAGAGGACCAGGGCCTCTATAAATAGGACTAGCCACCATCATAGAGTGGGATCGGAGGACATTCAGACCGATTCCATCCACACACGCACAAACTCACCAAGCACAAGAGCACCTCTCCTCAGGAGGTTGTTCTTCCCTTTGTAACTATTCATCCTCAGCCCAAGAGTCAATCCACCACACCACACTGGAGTAGGGTATTACACCACATCGGTGGCCCGAACCAGTATAAACTCTCGTGTCTCTCGTTCTTTGGGTTCATCGAGCTAGGCCTTGCGATTGTTGCGAGAGCGAGCAAGGGAGAGAGAGATCTTCGTGCGCACCCCAATGTTCGAACCTCAAGAATTTGCCGGAACCCGTAATCCGACATTTGCCGCGCCAGGTAGGGGTGCGTTGAAGTCTTTCTTCCGAATCCACCCTCCACCGCAACCATGGCTGGCGCTCGCCGAGCCCGCGCTGAGTGCCGGGCCGCCCTTGCCTCCCGCGTCGCCCAGACAGCGCCCGTTGGCGGACCTCCTCGCCGTTCTCCATCACCTGCTGCCAACGCTGCCACTGGCCCGGCCGGGAACAAGCAGCAAGCTTCATCGCTGCACCCCTCTGTGCGGCGGGATGGCCGCACCGCCACTCCATCGCTGACCCCAGCCGGCTCATCGTCTCAAGCTCGTCGCGCTCCCACAGACACGCAGGTTGCACTACTCATGGCACGCGAGCTCCTGCGCTACCGCCCAGTCGATGACCTCTACGAGGATTGGTTGGACCGCATCGCCGAGCTCGTTAGCACCGCTGGGGGCTCCCCCACGCCCTCCCTCTCGCTGCCTCGCCCTCCGCCAGCTGCGGGCGACGTAGCTCATGGAGCACCTCCGCACCAAGACGGCGCTCTGGCACCAAGGCGCCCCCCGGTGTGACCCACAGCGTCGGGCACCCGCGCGAGAAGAAGGAAGCTGCCAAGAAGTCCCCCGGCCGCAAGAGAATGCTCCCATGCACCCAGCGCCACCGCGTCAAGACCGTGTGCCACCTGTGATGGCGGCGCGCGAGCCTCAAGGGCAGGCTCCGCATCAGCATAGGGCCCTGGTGGCCACAGCGGGCTGCCGCGCCTTCACTCCGGAGCTGCGAAGCGTTGTCTGGCCGGGCAAGTTCAAGCCAAACCTGCCTCCTCGCTATGACGGCACCCCCGACCCTGCGGAGCTCCTGCAACTCTACGAGCTGAGCATCGAGGCAGCCAACGGTGATGAGAAAGTCATGGCGAACTGGTTCCCCATGGCTCTCAAGGATGGTGCTTGCTCATGGCTCCTGAACCTGCCCCCGGGCTCGATCTCCTACTGGGATGAGATGCGCGACCGCTTCCTCGCCAACTTCCAGGGCACGCGCGACCGCCCTCCGGCCGCGGGTGACCTGCGCCGCATCAAGGAGCAGCCAAGAGAGACCCTGCAAAAGTACATCCAGTGCTTCAATAGCGTTCGTCTCAAGATCCCCAAGGTGACGGACGAGGCCATTATTTCGGCGTTCTCCGATGGCGTTCGCGACATCAAGATGAAGGAGGAGCTCGCTATCCACGAAGAGCTATGCACGGCTCTGGAGCTGTTCAATATGGCAACCAAGTGCGCAAGAGCTGAGGAAGGGCGCCTTTCCCTCCTCGAGCTCCCTGCTACCAACCCCGAGGAGAAGAAAGCTAAGGCCAAAGACGTGAAGCGCAAGGGGGTGGCCGTGCTCGCGGCGGAGCCGGATACGTACCGCGGCTGGGACCATCCCGAGTCGTCCAAGAGCAGCCGACCATTCTGCGCCTTCCACAATGTACACAGCCACAACACCAACGACTGTCAAGAGCTCAAGGCCATTCGAGATGGACGCTTTGGTCGACGCCCCAAGCGCAACAACTGGGGCTACGGCCGAGGAGGAGGACGAGGCGGAGGACGCTGGGACGATTGTCGCCCCCGCCAGGAGTAGCGCGACCGGCCTTGCGAGGACCGCTGGCAGGACCAGCCTCGTGAGGGCGCCTGGAGGGATTAGCCTCGCGAGGACCGCCCTCAGGGCAATGCCGGTCTTCCTCCGCTGCCGCCACCACCAAGAAGGAACGACGACCACCATCAGGATGAGGGGGCTGGGGGCTTCCAGGAACCACGTGCTATCGCCTGCATCTTGGGCGGGCCTCAGGCCCCAGCATCTCAGCGTATCTTCAAGCAGTTTGCTCGCGAGGTGAACGCGGCCCTTCCCAGGCTTGAGGCCACATGCCCACTCAGGTGGTCCAAGTGCACCATCACTTTCAGCTCGACGGACCATCTCAAGTGCGCGGCCACTGCTGGCGCCCTCCCGATGCTCTGCTCACCCGTCATCAGCAACATACAAGTCAACAAGACCCTCATTGACGGCGGTGCAGGGCTTAACATCCTATCCGTCGAGACGTTTGACAACCTTCAAGTGCCATACGATCAGCTTCAGCCCACCAAGCCCTTCTCAGGAGTAACTGACGGCTCCACCACCCCAATAGGGCAGGTCCGCCTTCCCGTTACTTTCGGACAGCGCCACAACTACCGCACCGAGCTCATCGACTTTGATGTTGCTCACATTCGTCTGCCGTACAATGCCATCCTCGGGTATCCGGCCCTAGCCAAGTTCATGGCGGTAACTCACCACGGCTACAACGTCCTCAAGATGACAGGAAGCGGCGGGATCATCATAGTCCCCTGCGAAGAAAGAGATGTGCTGTGCTCCCTCGAACGCGCCTTCCAAGCCGCAGCAATCGAAGACCCCGACAAGAATGGAGCGCAGTACCCTCCTGAGGCCATCCCCAAGAAGAAGAAGAAGCAACTACTCCGCACATGGCCTCAGGGGAGCGGTGTCACATCAGGATCAGCGCCCGCGCCTGGGGCGCCTCCCTCCCTCGCATAGGAAGGCGCGCCCGGCACCCTCCTCGGGCAAGGCTCGGGGGCTCTCTTCTGGAGGGCCTTAGACCTAGCTCACGTCACGAGGGAGGCACTCGGGCACCACGCGGAGGCGTGCTTTGCGGCACGTTTCCCTCAGGAGGACACCGGGCGAGGAGTGCCCGGCACTCAGGAGTTCATCGCCAAGACCACTCAAGAGCTACAGGATGCAAGAGCCATGCGCGGCGACCGCCGCCCACCTGGCGCAGCTCCCCATCCAGGCGAGGATGGCGGACTTTGCGTCTGCGTCGACATCCCAGGGCTCAACAGGGCCGCCTCTCAGGAGCGCTTCTGGCCTTTGCGCATGGGACGTTGTGAGGGCCCACCTCACAACTATGTTTGGATGCCATTCGGCCTGCCGAGCATGGCGGCCGCCTTCCAGCGCAGCCTGCGGAGCGTCCTGGCAACCCAGGAGGCCAGGCATCACGCGGTCCTAGCGGAGATGGAGACGGTCCTCAAGGAACCACCTGGACCCCCGGAGCCTCCCGAGGCTCAGGGCCCCGGTGGCTCATGAGGAACAACCCCTTCGCCACGCACCTTCAGCTACCCCAACATCTCTTCGACAACGGAACCAAGTGACATTTTCCAAGTTTATTTAGCTGGGAGCGCACCCCGGGCTGCATCATTCCCAGGCCGCATGGGCCTGTCCCTGCGGCATGTATCCTTTTACGTCTTTAGCTTACTCTGCTGGGGGCGCCCCTCGGGCCGCATCATCCCCAGGCCGCTCGGGTCCGACCCAGTGGCATGTTTCGTTCTTGCATTTACCTAAGCTAGTTTGCTTTTCATGCATAATCTATCTATGGTTATCGCCTGCTTGATTATCGCCCACTATGGGAGCCGCGCGCCGATCGTCTTTCTTCAGGATCGTTCGCATAAGAAGTCTAGGCACGGCGTCTGTGCTCAGGTCCGTCCCTGCAGCATCGATAAATCCAATGGTTGAGCTCTGTCTGGCGGGCCGGTCCCGTTCACGTCACCTCCTGGGGTCGTTGGTGCTTGGCCTTCTCATGCGATAACCTCAGGAGATTCATTCGGCGCAGGTTGCCTAACCATCTCGCAGGACCACCGCAGTCAGCAAAAACCAAGACCAGGCGCAACCCGCATTGAGGTAGGGCCTCGTGAGACCCGCGCTGGCTCACGAGTGCCCAGACACACCTCGTCCAGCCCTGCCGTGCAAGCCACGTGTCAGGGTGGGGTTGTACACGCTCCGGGGGCTCCACTCAGAGGGAGCCCTCACCAACGCACCAGTGGAAGCACCATGCTCCGCGCTGGCAGTCGACATGGCCGAGGAGCGGTTATGCCCGTGCAAGTGCGGAAGTGCTATGCTCCGCGCTGGTGATAAACAACTGAGGGCGGCGCCATGGCCGTATCAACCTCAGGGAGCCCTTGAGCTCAGTGTCTGGCCTCATCGCAACACTTCCCCTCGGGAGAGTCGCGCGAGGGTGTTGGGCACGGGGGCTACGCTCGGGTCACGCCTAAGCGTATGCCACCCCGCCAGGTCCCTCGGGCCTTGTCGTCGCGCGCCCTCCCGAGCGGAGCCTCGGCGAGGGAAAAGGTATGAAGGTCGTTTGAGCGTCAAGGGGGACTCCTGAGCATCGCGACTCAGGAGCCTAACTGGCCGCGTAGCCCCTCACCCCTTGGTCTCGTCCTGCTGATCTGGACGACCCAACGGCGGCTGAGGTATGCGCGGGGTCGGGCCCTGCCGACGTTGAACACTAGACCTATTCCTGCGTCTCCTTTCTGTAAGTTGTTTGCACGTCAAGGGGGACTCCTGAGCATCGCGACTCAGGAGGCTAACTGGCCACGTAGCCCCTCACCCCTTGGTCTCATCTTGGTGATCCGGACGACCCAACGGCAGCTGAGGTATGCGCAGGGTCGGGCCCTGCCGACGTAGAACGTAAAGCAAATGGGAAGGAAATCGCGAAATCTCAAGCAAATATTACAAGACATACAGTTCTTCCGATACCAAACGCAAGTTTAAACGCCTCCACGAGGCATGGTGCATATTGCAGAAGCTAAACAGGAAAGGAGCCGCTAGCAAGCCATCTCGTCATCCCCGGACGCCGCCATCGCCCACAAGGGATGCTTCTCCCATAGCGGTGTTGCCCTCACCTGCACCACCCGCCGGAGTTGCAGGGTTAGCAGCACCACCAGTTGAGGGCGCGGGATCGAAGGCGCGGAACTTCTTCAGCAGGGCCTCCACCTGACGCTTCATGGCTTCGGCAGCAGCTGCGCAGTGCTCGGCGTCCACGGGCTCCAGCAGCTTGTCAAGGTGGGTGGCGGGATCGCGAAGATGGAGGTAGCTGAAGACACGCGCCAGCGCGGCCGAGGAAAGAACGCGGGCTTCCACCTCTGCCAAGGGGCCGATACCGCTCACGACTTCCTCAAGCGCCTCGACCAGGTAAGGAAGCAGCTGGGTGGGGCCCTCATCGTCGGTAGCTAGCGGTTCCTCCAAGCCCTTCTCGTAGAGTGCTCGCAGCGCCACGCGGGACCTCTCCTCGAGGAGCTTGAAGGCCGCACGGTCCTCGGCCAGGACCTTTGCCTTGGCGTCAAGCTCGGCTTTCTCCGCTTCCATCCTCTACTTCAGCTTCTCTAGCCGGCTGTGCTCCTACCGCCTTGATGGCGTCCTCTCGGGCCTTCATCTTCTCCTCCTCCGCCTTGCAGCCACGAGCTTCTTCCGCACGCTCCCTGCGCATAGTATTCAGCTCGGCCTCCAGCAACCGACAACAATCCTGGGCGGCCCCGACATCTTTCAGCGCCACCTCGCGAGCGGCCGCGGCCTGAGCGGCGGCTTGCTTGTCCTGCTCGGAGGTTGCTGCCGCCTGGCTCAGCGCCGCCCGAAAGGACACGTCTGAGTGAAGCCAGCCAGGGACCAGCTCCAGGCGCCCGGCTACTAGGCGGAGGTCGGCGCCCTGAAGATCTCCTCGCAGCAGGGTCATCACGGAAAGAGCGCGCTCCAGGACGTCAGAGGAGGCAGAAGGATCCGGTGTCAGCACTGCGGCAGGAGGAGGAGGCAGCATTGCCACCATGGCCTGGGAGGCTAGGGGCTCCTGAGCTTCGGGGACTCCAGCAACCGAGCCGGGCGCTGGCACCCCTGGAGCCAGCGGGGCTACGGGGGTTGCCTCCTCCGGAGGGCGCTCCTCCAAGCCTCGTGAGGGTGATCGGGCCGGGGAAGCGCGAGCACTGCCACTGCCCTTCCCTGCGAAGGAGGGTGCGGCCGCTGCAGGCGGTGTGGTCCCGAGTTGTACCACCGGACCCTCCTTCCTCCTCTTCATCGCGGGCGTCGGCCTAGTCGAGAAACGGAAAGCGTCAAGAATCAGCAACAGAAGCATGAGCAAGGCAAGATAGGAATACTTACTGGTCCACCGCGGTGTAGTCCCTCTGCTTCCTGAGCTTGAAGCCTGAGAGCCTCGCAACCTGAGGCTTGGGCGCAAGGGCTCTAGGCGCAGAAGAGGGGGTATCAGGCAAGTTGGAAGCACCTTCAGGCAGCATCAGAACAGGGGCGTCGTCTCGGGAGACCAGCGCCGACCATCCTCTCGTCAGAATCTCGACCGGTGACCTTCTCCGAGGACTAGCCTTGGACCTCGAGGAGCCACCGGCCGCGCGCAGCTCCCTCCCTTCCAGGGGGACATTGGCCTCGTCATCATCATCAGGCAGGGTGCAGAGGATGTCGGCCTTGCGCAAGGGAGAGGTCTCCCCTGCCCCTTCGCGGGTCGCCTCCGAGTCGTGCTCCTCCTCCTCCTCTTCCTCTTCCTCCCCCTCATGAGACTCATCGGAGGACACGTCCACTGGGGCCGTCGTCACCAGAGTGCTCAGGGGCGCAGGTGGCACAAGCTCACGCTCATCAAAGACAGGCATGGCGGCGGCGACCTCCGCCCCGTCAGGGCGGCGGAACAAGGGAACAAAGCAATTAGTCGGGTACCCTTGGTCGTCCCCAACCAAGGGGCGAAGGGTCGAGTGCAATTCCTCATCAGAAAGGGGCACCGGGCGCAGGCGGAGGTCGTCCCCTTCATCTCCAAGCTTCCATAGTGGGCGCGGGCGCGCTTGGAGGGGAGCCACGCACTGCGGCATGAATTCTTTGGCAATCATGGCCCCCGTCAGCCTCGCCGTCCTCAAGTCACCGGGCTTCAGGTCGGCAGTCATCCTCTCCAGCACCCGCGTCGCCTGAGGGTCGGTGAGCTTCGCGTGAAGCCATCCCTCTTGGGACACAGGCATCTCTGTCGGCAGCACCAGCCGGGGGAGGGCAGCCGCACCCCTTGCCTGGCGCAGCCCTCTCCTCCTCCAACTCCTCCTGCTTCTCCGTAGTGCTTAGCGAAGCTCTGCCGGAGAACCACGAGGTCCATTGCCACCACACCGTTGTGCTGCTAGAGTTCTCCCTCAACTTCTCCTCTCCCCTTGCTGGATCAAGAAGGAGGAGACGTCCCTGGGCTGTACGTGTGTTGAACGCGGAGGCGCCGTCCGTTCGGCGCTAGATCGGATCTTCTGTGATTTGAATCGCCGCGAGTACGACTCCATCAACCGCGTTCTTGTAATGCTTCCGCTTAGCGATCTTCAAGGGTATGAAGATGCACTCCCTCTCTCTCGTTGCTAGCATCTCCTAGATTGATCTTGGTGACACGTAGGAAAATTTTGAATTATTGCTACGTTCCCCAACAGTGGCATCATGAGCCAGGTCTATGCGTAGATTCTATGCACGAGTAGAACACAAAGTAGTTGTGGGCGATGATTTGTTCAATTTGCTTACCGGTACTAGTCTTATCTTGATTCGGCGGCATTGTGGGATGAAGCGGCCCGGACCGACCTTACACGTACACTTACGTGAGACAGGTTCCACCGACTGACATGCACTTGATGCATAAGGTGGCTAGCGGGTGTCTGTCTCTCCCACTTTAGTTGGATCGGATTCGATGAAGAGGGCCCTTATGAAGGGTAAATAGCAATTGGCATTATCACCGTTGTGGCTTTTGCGTAGGTAAGAAACATTCTTGCTAGAAACCCATAGCAGCCACGTAAAACATGCAACAACAATTAGAGGACGTCTAACTTGTTTTTGCAGAGTATGCTATGTGATGTGATATGGCCAAAAGGATGTGATGAATTATATATATGTGATGTATGAGATTGATCATGTTCTTGTAATAGGAATCACGACTTGCATGTCGATGAGTATGACAACCAGCAGGAGCCATAGGAGTGTCAATGAAAAACGCCATGTAATTACTTTACTTTGTTGCTAACCGTTAGCCATAGTAGTAGAAGTAATAGTTGGTGAGACAACTTCATGAAGACACGATGATGGAGATCATGATGATGGAGATCATGTGTCATGCCGGTGACGAAGGTGATCATGCCGCGCCTCGAAGATGGAGATAAAAAGGCGCAAGATGATACTGGCCATATCATGTCACCTTATGATTTGCATGTGATGTTTGTCATGTTTATATCTTATTTGCTTAGAACGATGGTAGCATAAATAAGATGATCCCTCACTAAAATTTCAAGAGATGTGTTCCCCCTAACTGTGCACCATTGCGAAGGTTCGTTGTTTCGAAGCACCACGTGATGATCGGGTGTGATAGATTCTAACGTTCGCATACAACGGGTGTAAGCCAGATTTACACATGCGAAACACTTAGGTTGACTTGACGAGCCTAGCATGTACAGACATGGCCTCAGAACACAAGAGACCGAAAGGTCGAACATGAGTCGTATAGTAGATACGATCAACATGAAGATGTTCACCGATGATGACTAGTCCATCTCACGTGATGATCGGACACGGCCTAGTTGACTCGGATCATGTATCACTTAGATGACTAGAGGGATGTCTATCTAAGTGGGAGTTCATTAAATAATTAGATGAACTTAATTATCATGAACATAGTCAAAAGTTCTTTGCAATTTATGTCATAGCTTACGTTTTCGTTCTACTGTTTAAGATATGTTCCTAGAGAAATTTAGTTGAAAGTTGATAGTAGAAATTATGCGGACTGGGTCCGTAAACTGAGGATTATCCTCATTGCTGCGCAGAAGGCTTATGTCCTTAATTCACCGCTCGGTGTGCTAAACCTCGAGCGTCGTCTGTGGATGTTGCGAACATCTAACATACACGTTTTGATGGCTACGTGATTGTTCAGTGCGTAATGCTAACGGTTTAGAATTGAGGTGCCAAAGACGTTTTTGAAACGTCGCAGAACATATGAGATGTTCCAAAGACTGAAATTGGGATTTCAGACTAGTGCCCACGTCAAGAGGTATGAGACCTCTGACAAGTTTCTTAAGCCTGCAAACTAAGGGAGAAAAGCTCAATCGTTGAGCATGTGCTCAGGTTGTCTGAGTACTACAATCGCTTGAATCGAGTGGGAGTTAATCTTCCAGATGAGATAGTGATGGTTCTCCATAGTCACTGCCACCAAGCTATTAGAGCTTTGTGATGAACTATAACATATCAGGGATAGACATGATGATCCTTGAGCAACTTGCGATGTTTGACACCGCGAAAGTAGAAATCAAGTAGGAGCATCAATTGTTGATTGTTAGTAAAACCACTAGTTTCAAGAAGGGCAAGGGAAAGAAGGGATACTTCATGAAACGGCAAATCAGTTGCTGCTCTAGTGAAGAAACCCAAGGTTGAACCCAAACCCGAGACTAAGTGCTTCTGTAATGAGGGGAACGGTCACTGAAGCAGAACTACCCTAGATACTTGGTAGATGAGAAGGCAGGCAAGGTCGACAGAAGTATATTGGATATACATTATATTAATGTGTACTTTACTAGTACACTACAGGAATCAGCGATTTTGCCGTCTGCCACGGCGGACGGCAAAGGCATGAACGGCGGACGGCAAAGGCCTTTGCCGTCAGCCGCGGACGGCAAAAGGCTCCGGCAAAGTAGGCTACGGTAAAGAGCTACTTTGCCGTCCGCTTCCGGGCGGCTGACGGCAAAGGGCCTTTGCCGTCTGCAGCGGACGGCAAAGGGCCTTTGCCGGAGAGCTGACGGCAAGAATTGCGCTGTCAGTCCGTTAAGTGGCTAACGGCAGGCCTTTGCCGTCCGCCGCTGATGGCAAACTTTCTAGTTTCTTTGCCGTCTGCCACTGTAGGCAAACTTTCTAGTGTCTTTGCCGTCTGCCACTGTAGGCAAACTTTCTAGTGTCTTTGCCGTCTGCCACTGTAGGCAAACTGACCAAATGGGTCAGCTCCCAGGAAGTACAGTTGGCTGCCACGTGGCTTCTTTGCCGTCTGCGGCTGACGGCAAAGAGCCCGTTGCCGTCGGTGGCAGACGGCAAAGAGCCTGCATATTGGCTCTTTTTTCTGTTTTTAATTAAATCCAACAATTTTCACAGCAAATATATATGACATATATAGATATATTTCACAGGCCTATTTAACAGCAAACATATCACATATATCCAGCACATAAGTTCCATACATTCATACATAAGCAAGTTCCATCCATTCATAGATAAGCAAGTTCCATCCATACATATTACATAAGCAAGTTCCATCCATACATATTACATAAGCAAGTTCCATCCATCCATTCATACATAAGCAATTTCCATCCATACATAAACAAGCACTCCATAGCAAGCTAGCTTCCATGAAGTGAATGAAATCTGCAAAATGGCAAAATAAGAAAGTTAGAAATAGGTGACTAGAATAAGAAGACTAGAACAAGAAGAGTAGAACAAGAAGAAGAGTAGAACAAGAAGAAGACTAGAACAAGAAGAGTAGAACAAGAAGAAGACTAGAACAAGAAGAGTAGAACAAGAAGAAGACTACAACAAGAAGAGTAGAACAAGAAGAAGACTAGAACAAGAAGAGTAGAACAAGAAGAAGACTAGAACAAGAAGAGTATGTCATTTATGAGCTAACTTACGTGAAATGGATCATATATGAGCTAACTAAGTGGAAATGGGTCGTTTATGAGCTAGCTAAGGTGAAATGGATCATTTATGAGCTAACTTAATTGAAATGAGTCGTTTATGAGCTAAGGAAGGTCAAATGGATCGTTTTTGAGGTAACTAAGGTGAAATGGATCGTTTTTAGCTAACTTAGGTGAAATGGATCATTTATGAGCTAACTTAGTTGAAATGGATCGTTTTTTAGCTAACTTAGGTGAAATGGATCATTTATGAGCTAATTTAGTTGAAATGGATCTTTTTTAGCTAACTTAGGTGAAATGGATCATTTAAGAGCTAATTTAGGTGAAATGGATCGTTTTTGAGCTAACTTAGTGAAATGGATCATTTATGAGCTAAATTAGTTGAAATGGATCGTTTATGAGATAACCTAGGTAAGATGGGTCATTTTGGAGCTAACCTAGGTGAAATGGGTCATTTTAAAGCTAACGTAGGTAAAATGGATCATTTAGGAGCTAATCTAGGTAAAATGGGTCATTTTTTTAGCTAACTTGTATGAACTGGATCATTTATAAGCTAACCAAGGTAAAATGGGTCATTTTAGAGCTAACTTAGGTAAAATGGATCGTTTATGAGCTAACTAAGCTAATTATGCAATTTTTGACATAAGTAAGCTAAGTACAGATCGTTTTAGAGCTAACTTAGGTAAAATGGATGGTTTTGGAGGTCAGTAAGCTTATTAAGTCATTTTGGAGGAGAAGAAGCTAAGTCTAGGTCATTATGGTAAGCATTGGAGGAAATAAAGCTAAGTCTAGGTATTTATGCATGTGTTAAGCAAAACACTAAATAAACTTACCATGATCCAAGAGGTGTAGGAGCGGGCTGGCTCGTGTCGGTACCTGGAGAAGGATCGTGCGATGCTTGTCTGGAGTTACGCTGCACCAAAGATAATTTCCAATGTCTTGTTAGCATGATGACACTCAAATGTTAAGACTAGCAAGTAATGTTCATTCAAATTAAACTCACCGTGGTCCCAGGAGCAATCACTGGCATCGGCGGAGCGGTCTGACCGGTCTTCTCACACACAGACTGCACATTTGGTTTTGACGACTCAGTCATACTAGTTAGTAATGAGACAAACACTACATGAATGTTTTGGCTAATCTGCAGAAGAAACTTACCACAAGGAGCTCGTACATGGCCCTTGCCTGCATGTCATTCTGTGCCCTCTCCTCCTCCAACATCTTTGTCGTCGTCTCCTCCAACTCCCGCTGCCTCTCCACCGCCTCCGCCAGAAGTTTCTCCGTTCTATCTCTCTCACTCTGTATAGCAGCCTGCAACACCACTCACATGACCATTTGTAATCATTGATGGAAGCGCACACAATGTAATGGAGAAAGATAGCTGAGTACGTATCACTAACCTTGATGGCGAGTTGCACTGGCCGTTCACGAGGCCTTATCTCAGGAGCAGAGCTCGACTGGCGTGCCTTGATCTTCGGGAGAGTGCTAGGACAACGGATAAGTCCATCTCCAATGGCTATGGAGCCATGGGACCTCCCGCCACCAGATATCATCACCAGCTCTGGATCAATGGGACCCTGGCTCGGGTTAAAGTCCTCCCCTTTCCTCGCCTTCCCCTCATCTCTATATCTCACGAGCTTGTTGTGGGAGGAGATGTTGGTGAAGTTGTTTGCATCATCGAGGTCAGACTGAGAGAATGCCTTGACTTTCTTGAAAGAGGCAGTGTGGGCCATGGCATACAGGTCGTACACCTCTGGCACCTTATCCACCTTATTGTGGCGTGCCTGAAAGAGAGAAACAATGTAAATTAGTAATTAAAGGGCTCAAGCTAGCATGATGAATGAATTGCATGAATCATGAAGCAAACCACATACCCAGTTCCGCCCGAACTGATATAAGTTGGAGCTGCCTTGATGGTGTGGCACACCTTCCATTTGGGCATGTTTGTCCTTGGCCTCGTTGTGGAGGGCTAGCCATTCTTTTGAGCACCACTCATTGACCAACACCTCCCAACAATCCATCCGGTCCGCACACCATCTCGGAGGCGCCTAAGTTAGCAAATAGAAACTTGAGCGCTACGGCTAAGAATTACTAAATGAAGGAACTTAAGTAGAAGGCCTTAAGAATTACCTTCATGTACTGCTCCTTACTCAGGAACTTATCGCGGCACGCCGGCTTGGTCTTCTTGATACCACGCAAGGCGTAGTAGTCTCGAACAGCCTGCACCCGAGCCTCGTGCCGTAAGTTCTGTAGTAGGCACTTGCAGACGTTCTCGATAACATGTGCCGCGTCCTCCTCGTATCCCTCCTCACACCTGTAGAATGTCTGCAATCAAATGAGACAATATTGATTAGTACAATTAATAACTAGCTAGTTGAAGATTTTTAAATGTGTAAAGGAGAAATTACCCAGAACTTTCTGATCACCACGTCTGCCCTCGTGTCGCACAAGACACCGTCGATAATCTCATCCGGCGGGGCCGGGGCAGCCAAGTAGTGCTCCCAGCTCAATCCAAGCTCTGGAAGCCGACCCTCACCAGGCAACATGACAAACCCCGGGAAGTTTTGCCGGCAAAGAACTCCAAGGATGGAGTTGGGCCGGCGGACACTATGATGGTGGTCCCAACCCCTGCAGCATGACAAGGCCAACACATTAGTTATTTGAAGAAACGTGAATGCAAAAGGTACAAAAATATTAAATGCACTTACCTCTCCCCATCAGGGAAAATCAACCACCTCTGCTCGCGGGTCGCCGGCACGGACGGGAGCCGTGTAGCACCACGCTGGTAGACGGTGCCCCCCTCCTCCTCAATATCAGTCGGCTCCCCGCCATCATCAGCATGGCCACTCGGCTCCTCGGGCTGATCCGGCCAGGTACCCCATCCAGACGTGTGCTCCTCCGGGGTCTCGTGGGCCGAAGGCCAGTCGACATGAGGCTCGTGGGCCCAAGACCCGTGGACCGGAGGCTCGTGGACCGGAGTCCGTGTAGCCTCCTCCTCGGACGAGTCCACCCTAGCAGTCACGTGCTCGGGTGAAACAGCTGGGGGTGGCGGCGAGGAAGGCGCTGTAGCAGTCACCCTACCTCCTCTCCCGCGACCACATGCCGCACCTCCTCTCTTCCTACCTCGTCCCCTGCTGGGCACCGCGGTCGACGAAGAAGGGCCCGGCGGTGTCGCCATACTGTCCAGCAACGCTCGGCGGAGAGGTGCGTGTGGAATGGAAGACCTCACACCACGCGCCGACGAAGAAGGGGCCTTGGCGCGCTCCCGACCAGCGCCCACCATCTTTCAACACCTGCCATGACAAACAGTAAACGAAATTAGTACAACATAAAAAAAGACCGACATGAATAATAATATGTGTATCACTTAAGTGTATCATCATCAAGTACAACATAAAAAAATTTAATACCTGACACTATAATCAATGACGGGCTCATAGGGTTCAGTGGCATCAACATGTGGAAGGCCACCTTGACGTAATCGGTCAAGCAATGACAGGTCATCCGCAGCAATAACCTCTTCTTGTTCAGGCTCTTCTTGTTCCTCCTCTGGGGTGATGTCGGATTCACTGTCGCTGTCTACTTCACTGTTTTGGGGTGAAGTATAGCAGTTCTTTAAACGCTTTTTGGAAAGACGTGTCTCTTGGAAGAATTCTCCTTCATATGTGTCTGGGTTAATGTGAGGTTCATAATCCTCTTCCTTTGGGGGAGATAGTCTAGCACGTGGCGGCACTTCATAAACGACATCCCAACCTTTCAGATTTGGATTAGTTTGGCAGGCCCACGGTAGATAGAATACTTGGGTCGCCTGTTGAGCCGTAATATAGACATCAGGAACATCTAAATGGGTGCTTTGGTTGATTTCAACTAGCCCTATATGTTCATGAGTCCTTCTAGTCTCCTTCGGCTGAAACCAATAACATTTGAAGACTACGACATTCGGTGGGTTTTCACCATAGAATAGAAGTCCATAAATTGCTTCAACTCTCCCATAATACTCGGTACCTCCTCCGCCGATAGCAGATACACAACAATTTGTAGACTTTCGGTCGGCCATTGATAGCTCTTTGCCATAGGTACGAAAGCAATACCCGTTGATGTCGTATTTGTCAAATGAACGGACCTTATAGTCAAAACCATTAGTGACTTGTCTCAATTCGGCGTCCATAGACTCTGAATTAGCCCACAAGTTTAATATGAAAGGATTGTTGCATTATGCACAAATTAGCGAATGAAATGAAATTGTCTAATAGAAATTACCGTTTGTTAGAACCAAGAGATGAAACCGGGATAGCCGCCTCCTTGCTTTGCGAGAAGCTCATACTCTTCGACAGAATCCTTTTGGATCACCGCTCCATACGAGAATAAGGCGACGTATCGACTGTATGAAATATCCAGGAATAAGAGCAGTTCAAAGGAAATAGAAGTTGCGAAACAATCTACCGAGAACTTACTCGATGTACGGCCGCACTTCTATCAGGTTGTTGAAGATATACAACGAAATGGTCCGCCATTGTTCGTTATCCAAAGATACTGGATTTGAAACACTGGCTGGTGCGAGATTCCCTTTGAATAGGCTGAGGTTGGATCCACCCTTTTTAGGGTCGTCAGCATTGGACCGAGGCTTCGGATTATG
Source organism: Aegilops tauschii subsp. strangulata (assembly GCF_002575655.3). Lineage (NCBI taxonomy): Eukaryota > Viridiplantae > Streptophyta > Magnoliopsida > Poales > Poaceae > Aegilops > Aegilops tauschii. Next base: position 236,216,347 of record NC_053036.3, read on the forward strand.
CAAATGACGATTTTTGGCTTCGTAGTGTGCTGTCACGAAGTTTGCCGCCTCCTCAGTGATGAATGCCTCAGCCATCGATGCTTCAATTCTACGTTTATTTTTACATTTTTGTCGAAGCGTCTTCTGCATCTTCTCAGTTGGGTAGCACCAACGATTTTGCACGGGGGCCCCAAATCTTGCCTCAGTCGGGAGATGCAAAATCAAATGTTGCATTGGATTAAAGAAGCCCGGTGGAAAGATCTTCTCTAACTTGCAGATCAACTCCGGCGCCAACTCTTCCATTTCTTCTAGCACGCCAGGCGATAGTTCTTTCGCACAAAGAACACGGAAGAAATAGCTGAGTTCTGCCAGTACTAGCATTCATCCTCAGGGATGAAGCCACGTAGCATCACCGGCATTACCCGCTCAATCCATATGTGCCAATCATGACTCTTGAGACCAAATATCTTCAATTTATCAAGACTGGCTCCCCTCTTTAGATTTGCTGCATACCCATCGGGGAACATCAACTGCATTTTCACCCACAAGATAATTTCCCTCATAGCTGGCCTTCCAAGATTGAACCATGCCTTTGGCTTCGTCCAGTTCTACTTTCCTTTCGGTTCTTTCATGTTTTGTAACGGCCTATCACATAGCGCCTCCAGATCGACTCTAGCCTTAGTATTATCCTTTGACTTCCCATCTCTGCCGAACAATGTAGCAAAAAGTGCCTCGGCGATATTCTTCTCAGTGTGCATCACGTCGATGTTGTGTGGGCAAAGGAGGTCTTTGAAGTAAGGCAGATCCCATAAGCATGTTTTGTGAGTCCAGGCGTGCTTAGAATTATACCCCTTGAAGTACCCTGGACGCTCTGGATCTGGCTCTAGAGCGTTTAACTGATCCAGGGTCTGTTGGCCTGTCAATGCAGGTGGTGCAGAGTTTTTGACAACTCTACCTCTGATGAAGTTCTTCTTGTCTTTCCTGAACTTATGGCGAGGATTCAGGAACTGTCTATGCATGTCGAAGCAAGAAAACTTGCGACCGGCCTGAAGCCAACGAAACTCAAGAGCTCCCTTGCATGTGGGGCATGGGAACCTTCCATGCACACACCAGCCAACGAATAGCGCATACGCCGGCAAGTCATGCGTCGAGTACATGTACCAGACACGCATTATGAAGTTCCGTTTGCTATAGGCGTCGTATGTCTTGAACCCATTATCCCAGGCTTCTTGCAATTCGTCCTTAAGCGGCTACATGTACACATTCATATTTTTCCCCGGATAGTTGGGCCCTGGAATTATCAACGTCAGGAAAATGTTCTTTCTTTGCATAATCTGTCCGGGGGGTGATTGAGTGGAAAGACAAATACGGGCCAACAACTGTATTGGGCTGCCGCCATACCAAACACAGTGAACCCATCCGTGCTGATGCCGACTCGAGGATGCCTCGGATCTGCCGCTTTGTCAGCATGTAATTCATCAAACTTTTTCCACGCAACACCATCCGATGTGTGTGCAATCATCAGATTCCCATCTGCATCTAGTTTGGTTCTTTTGCCCGTTTTGTGCCATGTCATCTGTCTGGCCGTCTCTTCGACCATGAAAAGACATTGAAGTCTTGGTACGATTGGCATATACCGAAGAACACTAACGGGGATTTTGGTCTGTGTCTTCTCACCCATACCGTTGTCTACCACAACATACCTGGAAGACTTGCAAATGGGACAATAGTTCAAGTCCGCATAGTCAAGCCTAAACAAGACACATCCTTTCTCACAGGCATGTATCTTATCATAGGGCATCTTCAGTGCACGGAGGATTTTGTCCGACTGGTACAGGTTTGCAGGCATTACATGGCCTTTGGGTAGAAAGCGTCCAAATACTGTCATCATTGCATCGTAGCATTCTCTGCCCAAGTTGAACTGAGCCTTCAGAGCCATTACTTGTGAGATGGCATCCAACTGACAAAGCTCAGTGTGCTCATGGAGCAGACGTTTTGAAGACTCCAACATTTCATTGAAGGCCTTTGCAGATTCCTCCATCTCCTCGTCCGAATCCCGAGCATCATCGAAGTCTTGCACCATGTTTTCCATCCCGGTACCATGCTTGTCGGTGCGACGATGATCCACCTCAGCTCGGTCACGTTGGGCAGACTCACCATGAAATGTCCACACCGTATAATCGGGCGTAAAACCACTCTTCTGCAGGTGTTTGCCCATTTCAGCCTCTGTCCTCTTTTCCCAATTGCCGCACCGTAAACAGGGGCACCAGGTTTTCCTCTGGCCATTTGCAAATGCGGCTCGCACAAACCCCTTGGTTTTTGTGAACCATTCAGTACTCCATTTGTTCTGACCAGTGTGACCCGTGTACATCCACGCACGATCACTCATCTTGACTTTCAGAGCTACTAAACACACAACAAATATATATATATAATTCACCATGTATATATTCATCAGTTGATCTACTTCGTCAATTTTATTACGTCCATGCAACCTACACTCTAATAGGTAATGATAGGTCCTAATCCCACCCGAGTATGTTTAGATTGGGTTCATTTTCCCATGCTATGCTCCGGATCCTACGCAAAATTTCGGCAGCACCTCCCCGCTGTTCTCCTGATACACGTCTCTGCAATAAACAGAGAGGATGTGTACCCGGAGAACAACATGGGAGGCACTGACGAAACTTATGCGTCAGATCCGGAGCAAAGCATATGGGAAAACGAACCCAATCTAAACATACTCGGGCTGTCCATGGATAGCGTTGGACAATTCGAAAGAATCAAGGTTATAAATATGCAAATGCATGCATATTTATAACTATGACGCTTTCGAACAGGAGACACATATTGGTTACGCATACTGATGATTCAAGACACATATATAGCTAGCTATCAAGTTTCATCGGCACGAACACCGGAACAGAGCAAATAATTAACGGGGGAGGAGGACATGTCATTTGTGCTCACCCACGAACGAAGGGGCAGAGCTCGTCAAACGCATGGCGAGGTCGTCGACCACCAAACCTCGCAGCGATGAAACAACTGCACATTTAAATCTACCCGATCAACACAATTATATATGATGTTTTCATAACAAAATCGAAAAATATATGACCTAACTAATAATTCACAAATATATGACCCCATCGGCCTCTGCAAGGCCAAAGAACACCTGTTCGGGAGGTGTCGGGGGTCGGGGTGTCGTGTCGGTGTCGGGGTGTCGGGGTCGGGGTGCTGTTTCGGGGTCGGGGGGTCGGGTGTCATGTCGGGGTCAGGGGGTTAGGGGGTCGGGTGTCGGGGTGGAGTCGGGGTCGGGTGTCGGGGTGTGGTGTCGGGGTTGGGGGGTCAGGGGGTCAGGGGGTCGGGTGTCGGGGTGTCGTGTCAGGGGGTCAGGGGGTCGGGGGGTCGGGTGTCGGGGTGTCGTGTCGGGGTCGGGGTGTCGGGGTGTGGTGTCGGAGTCGGGGTGTCGGGGTCAGGGGGTTGGGGTGTGGTGTCGGGGTCGGGGTGTGGTGTCGGGGTCGGGGTGTCGGCGGGTGGGGTGGGGGCGGAGGGGTCTTCTTCTTTCTTTCTCTTCTTCTTCTTCTTCTTTCCTTTCTTCTTCTTCTTCTTTCATCTTTTTTCTACTTTTTTACTTCTTTTCGTTTCTTCCTTTCTTCTTCTTCTTCTTCTACTTCTTCTACTTCTTTTCTTCTTCTTCTTTTTACATCTTTTTGTACTTCTTTTCTTTTCTTCCTTTCTTCTTCTTCTACTTCTTTTCTTCTTTTTCTTTTTTCATCTTTTGTCTACTTCTTCTCTTTTCTTCTTCTTCTACTTCTTCTACTACTTCTACTTCTTCTCATTCTTTTCTAACACTAACACTAACACAATCTAGCACTAACAATTAAACAGAAAAAATGAAAAAACAGAAAGAAAAAAAGAACTAGTCCCTCACCGGAGCAATTGGACGGTCGGCGGGGGCGGTGGCGGGGGGGCGCCGGGCGACGGGGGCGGTGCCGGGGGCGGCGCCGGGCGGCGGGTGGCGGGGCGACGGGGCGTCGGGGGCGGTGGCGGGGGCGGCGCCGGGCGCACCCCAGTGTTCGAACCTTAAGGGTTTTGCCAGAACCCGAGATCCGACACATATCAATAGCTCGGCATGACAAAACATGATCATCTGGACGAATGGGATACTGACCTGCCTGAGGAAGATTATATATAATTTCATAAGTCCTTGGTTTATTTCCACCTTCGGCGGCACTGCTTGTTTGCTCCTCCACACATGACAGGATCATTCCGCACTGCAATCAACAAGTCAACGTACGAATAAGCTTATTTCATCTTGCGGTGGTCATTGTACCTAGTTACGAATGTAGGAATACCTCGAGCACCATGAGGTTACCTGACAGCAGGTAGATGCCGCCATATAAATTTTGTGCGGTGCTACCAAAATTGAGGTTTGTACCCCTTCCCGTTATGAGAATTCTTCTTGAAGTTGGTAGAATGTGACGGCTTGTTCTTTGCATCAAACTTGCCTTTCCCCTGAGATTTGTTCTTGTTGTTTTGGGGCTGGTTGGGCTGGAAGTTCTTCTCATGTACCATGTGGGCACTAGAAGCTCCCTCAGCGACCCGAGCATGTGTGTCTTTTGCTCTCGCCTTCTCTTCAAAATCAAGAGTGCTAATGAGATCCGAAACGGAAAACTCATGTCTCTTGTTTTTCAGAGAAGTAGCAAAATTGTTCCACGAAGGTGGAAGCTTGGCAATGATGGTCCCAGCAACAAATTTTTCCGGCAACACACACTTAAAGTACTCAAGTTCCTTAGCGAATGACTGTATCTCATGAGTCTGCTGAACAACAGAGTGCTCATCAGTCATCTTGTAGTCATAGAACTGCTCCATGACGTACAACTCGTTGCTAGCGCCCGAGGCCCAAATGTGGCCTCGAGCGCAGCCCACATGTCTTTGCCGCTGTCAAACGACATATATGAATCCACAATGGAATCGTTAAGAACACTCAGCAGGGCGGCTTTGAAGAGGGTATCCATGTTCTGAAAGCTTCCTGCTGTGTAGGATTAAGATCGTCCTCAGGCTTACCCTTAGTGGCGTCATAGCAGTACATGATCTGAAACCAATATACTGCTCTTGTGCGCCACCTTTTATATTGCACCCCCTTAAAAGTAGGCGGCTTCAAAAGCGCAGCAAAACCACTCGGAGTAAATTGCCTATAATCAGGTTTTTGGATTGGATTGTTGAATATATGAGCAATTTACTATGAGATTTAATCCGAATCAACAGTAAATAGATCATGACGACAATTACAAAGATCAAAGTAATGATGCGGACTAAACCAGGTGGACAGAATCACATACTGTATAGCGGGGGCAGAACCGCTGTGGTTGATGTTGTCACTCATGTCATTGATGAAGAGGTTACTGAGGTCAGGGAAGAAGGCTGTCGTTGAGCAAGTCATCGCTGCCAGCAGTCACAGGAGTGTGCTCCCCAAAAACCTGATCGCCCTTCACCCGTACAGGATCACGAAAGGCGGGTTCGGAGGACTGCTGTCCCTTCTCACAGTGCACGCCAGAAGGAGGGCCGGAGAAGAATTGCGTGGCGGCGCTAAGATCTGGAATGGTGCGAAACCATCTGATACAGCGGCGGCTAGGGTAGAGCCTGTCAGGTCGGTCGTGCGAGTAAGACCAAGTATAATAGTAGGCCTTTGGCCCAAACCCCACGTCTAAGTCAATAATAGCCCCACTATACAAAAGAATCAGAAACGGCTGAGTAATTAAGGCGTCTGTTAATTATTAATTAATGACTTAATAAATTTTCCGACCAACAAAAATATAGACCACGTGGATAGCTTTTGCCCTTGGACAGGCTCATTCCCGAAGAGCGCGCGTGTAGGTTTCCTATTATCATGCTCATGCAAATGCTAGAATAGATCACATTATAAAGTGGCGCAACTCACACTCACCTAGCAGTATGGGACTAAACTTTAGTTCTACTCACACCACACTTAGAGCATGGTTAATAGTATAGCCAACATCCGGCTATATGAAGTTGACACATCATCTAGAACCAACCTAATAGCCCGCTAGTACAATAGTTAGTCCCTTTAGTATAATATCTTTTATGGATACCGATGCTTTTCAAAAGTTTACCACTAAATATGGACTTGACTCTGAGATAGTATCTTCCTTTTGTGAATCATTTGCTACTCATGTTGAACTCCCTAAAGAGGAATGGCTTAAATATCACCCACCTATTAAAGAACCGGTACCAGTTAAAGAAGAAACTATTCTCTATAATGTTGATCCAGATGTTCCTACTGCTTATATTGAGAAACCCCCTTTTCCTATTACGATAAAGGAACATGCTAAAATTGCAACTATGGTTAACAAAAGCTCTGTCAGAACACCTAAACCAGATGAACAAATTAGAATTTAACCTAATATTGCTATGGTTAAGGATATCTTAGAAGAAGATGTGGATGGGCATGTTATTTACTTGTGCAAAGAAGTTGCTATAATTGCTAAACCTGATGAAAAAGATAAACATAGACCAGTTGTTGGCGTGCATGTCATTTCAGTTTGTCGGTGTACAAAAGTAGGGGTCCATTTTGTACTCCTTTACTTATGCGTGGGCAGTCGCAGCCACACGCCCGCGGCCACGCTTGGTGGGGCAGAGGGAGCGAAGACACAAGACTACCAGAGCAATGACAAGACAGAAGCGCAAGAAGCGAAGGGACAAGGTGGGCTCTCCCCATGTCATATCCCTAGTCTGGTATGCACTTGGACTAGCTTGGTTGCTGCATCATGTCTAAATTTCATTTAAAATTGAATTGGGGATTTTTAAACCCTAGCACCAAATGATTTCTACTAGGTTCAAAATAAAAATATTTTCAATGAACCCAAAATGCCCTTCAAAAATGTTCATTATTTATGGAAAAAGGTTAAAACCTTTACCAGAGGTCATGCACATTTTTCCAAGCCTTTTATGGTCTTTGAATTATTACAGAGGCCCTTAACTATTTTCAGAATTGTTGGAGCATTAGAAAATATTAATAGTATTTAAATGCCCCAATTCAAAAAGCTGTCAGGACCCCGATTCCAAGTCACATCGATCTAGCCGGTAACACCTCATATCACTTTGCGGCCTCACGCACGGTATTCCCACGGGTGTCGCCTTACCATGGCCCGGGACCGTTTGCGCCTTTTGGCTCACGTATATGATAGTGTCGCTAGCATCCATATGACAGAGAACCCGGGCCGACATGACTAGTCGTGAACCCAAAGTGGCACTAACTTACGAGGACAGGAATACATGAATCAACATCGAGCATGTCGGTCAGCAGCGTGCGAATCCGGGCTGTAGCACTGGGCTAACAGGACTCCGGGAACCTGGGCTGTAGCAGGCTAGGCAGGACTCCGGATGTCACCGTGTGACATTTCCCCGAAGGGACAGACACAGGAACGAAGTGAATCACATGCCGGCCAGTCAAGTGTTCCGGAGCAGTAGTGTTGGGCTAGCAGGACTCCGGTGAACCGGGCTATAGCGGACTACTATGGCTCATGGAAGCACAAGACTACATTTCCCCATAAGAGAGGCTACCAAGGATAAACAACTAGGTTGTCGGAACCCACACATACCAAGCATTTCAATCATACACACAATATGCTCGATATGTGCAAATACATCATGGCATCACAACAAGACTCTACGACTCAGAGTATTTATTCATTAGGCTCCGAAGAGCCAGATATTACAAACATGGGTCTCATGACCCAACATTCAGAGCATACAAGTCAAACACATGCGGAAGCTTAACATGTCTGAGTACAGACAACTATAAATGAAAAAGACTGAGAAGCCTGACTATCTACTAGATCCTGCCGAGGGCACAAGATCGTAGCTGAGGTATCAAGCTAAACGTCGAAGTCCACACGGAACTACTAGCGAGACTGACGTCTCTCTGCAAAACATAAAATAAGCAAACGTGAGTACAAATGTACCCAGCAAGACTTACATCAGAACTATCTACATATGCATCGTTATCAACAAAGGTGGTGGTGGAGTTTAACTGCAGCAAGCCAGCTTTGACTCGGTGGCTATCCTAACTACGACTACAAGTAACTCTTTTGAGATGGCGCACACGAGTCCACATATTCACCATATCAATACACCACTATGGATCTGCTCCCGTCTCCCTACGAGAACTCCATCCATAGCACTCACGCTTATCTTGCGCATTTTAGAGTATCCACTTTCACTTGTCTATGAACTGTTATAGGCAACCCAGAAGTCCTTTACCGCGGACACGGCTATTCGAATAGATCATATTAACCCTGCAGGGGTGTACTTCGTCACACACGCTCTCGCCACTTACCACCATGTACACGTCATGTACCTCGGCAACCTTCAAGCGGAAGCCTGGCGAGGGAGTCGGCCACGACCTGACTAACCACACAAGTCTCTAGTCCAGGTTTATCGCCTATTCGGGTTCCATCCGCAAGGAGATCCGGCCGGGGTGTCGCTCACGGCCCCAAACGATGTGTAAAGGGTTCCCGAGCCCACCATCAGGGTGCCACTCGGTACACCAGGCCACGTGTGCCTAGTCTGTCCCAAGCCCACCTGTACCGGGTGCCACTTGGTAGACTACTAACACTACCTACACACACCAGAAACTAGTTGCAACTCCTGGACAGAGATCAGGTTGATTAATAAGTCGAGAGAGCTTGGAGCACCCGGAGCCCAATGTGTGGTAGTAACTGTTCATGGATCACAAACACAGAACTCAGTTCCTGAGGACGGCTGCAATGAGACAACCCACCATGTACTCCTACATGGCCTCTCACCGCTACCTTTACCAAATCGTGTTCACACACTTAGCTCTCACACAGTAGGACATGTTCACAACTTTCCAATTCATTCCCGATGAATCAGACCTGACACAACTCTAAGCAATAGCAGGCATGACAAACAAGCATGAATGAGTAGGCACATCAGGGCTCAAACAACTCCTACTCATGCTAGTAGGTTTCATCTATTTACTGTGGCAATGACAGGTCATGCAGAGGAAAGGGGTTCAACTACCGCAGCATGTAACAGTTGAAACGCTGTTGTCCTAATGCAGTAAAAGAGAGCAGGAGCGAGAGAGTGGGATTGTATCGGAATGAACAAGGGGGTTTTGCTTGCCTGGCACTTCTGAAGATAGCATTGAGTCTTCATTAGTGTCAACGATCACAACGCCGAAACATCGTCTACCGAGAGGGGACAAATACCGGCAACAGAGAAGAATACAATCAATGCAATGCACAAAATGATGCATGATCATGACATGGCAATATGAATGTGTTTTGGGCTAATGCAAGCTAGAACAGATTGAGATGAGTCCATTTGAACCAAAGATTCAAATGCAAACCCATTTTATAGTCATATAAGTGCATTATCTTGTTTCATATAAACAGCATGGTTAGGTTGCTCTAACATGCATGAAACCAGTACAGATGGATAGATTGGATATTTCTAATCATTTTTCATATATAAATCTTTTCATTCTGAGCTATAGATAATTTTCTATGAATTTTAGAAGTTAGCACTATTTTCTGGAATTTCCTGTATAAGAATAATTCCAGTAATTAAATTACTGCGTCAGCACTACGTCAGGATGACGTCAGCAAGTCAACAGCGGCTGGTCCAGGTCAAACCTGACCAGTGGGTCCCACTGGTCAGTGTCACGGTGCTAGTTAGTGTCACTGACATGTGGACCCAGTCAATGGCCATGTCAGCATGGTCAACGCTGACGCGTGGGGCCACTGTGATTAGTTAAAACTAAATAGAAACTAATCTAAGTTTAATTAGTCAGTGGGGCCCTGCTGTCAGTGTCACTAGGTGTTGACTAAGTGCGTCATTAGCCCTAACTAATCTGCCACGTCACCCTCGCCGGAGTTACGCCGGCGGCGACCAAAACGCGGCGGCGGCGCACTGGAGTGACTCGGGTTTCGCCTACAGGCCACCATTTGACGCGCGGAAGGGCGCGTTTGAAAGAGGGAAGCGAGGCGCATCTGTGGGTGGCCGTGGTTCGAGTGGGGGTGGACGGAGTCAACGGCGGCGAGCTCTTTTGCGGCCGCCGGAGTTCGGGCGTGCACCGAACCGGGGCTACGGAGCACGGCGTGAAGATCTGGTGGGTGTGCTCGGACCCTGGGAGTGCTCTGAGTGCAGCGGTGGGCTCGGACGCGTGCTTGCACGGCAGTAGTCGCGGTGGCTACATGACCGTCGGCGAGGAGCTGTCGGCTCCGATGGCCACGGTGGCTAGAAGGCGCGGACGAGCACGGGGAGAGAGGGGAAAGAGGCAGGGGCTCACGACGAATCCAGTAGAGGCAACGGCGAGGCCGGGGAGGGACTGGAGCTCGCGAATCCCTGAAGAGTTCGCCGGCGGCCAGATGTTGAAGACGATGTCGGGGACGACGCTGCAGGCTTCCGGCGGGGCGCGGCTTGGTGGAGATGAAGAGGGGGTCGAGGCGGAGCCTCTGGGCCGGTCAGACGAGCGAGGGGGAGGCGATGGCTTCAGCTATGGCGAACGGCAGCGTCGGCTACGCTCGGTGAGGTGGGGATCAACGAGGGAGAGAGCAGGGGGAGAGTGAAAGGGTTCGAGCGGTTCGGGACAACGCTGGGGCGTTCACCCACGCGTCCAGAGGCTTTGCGGCAAGCAGGAGGAGGCGTGGTGCCTCGCGCGCGCGTGCGCTGTCCCGCCTCTGCCTGCTGGCAGAGGTTAGGGATGACTGGCACCAGGCCAGTGGGCTGGGCTGTCCACTGGGCCGGCCAGGTCAGTTCTCTCTCTCTAACAATAATTTGTTCTGCTTTTCTATTTTTGTTATTTTGTTTTGATTTAGTTTATAGCCCAAATCATTTTAATAAATCCTGAAAGTAATTGTGGGCATTAAATGAATTATTACAGAGGCCCTTAACTATTTTCAGAATTGTTGGAGCATTAGAAAATATTAATAGTATTTAAATGCCCCAATTCAAATACAATATGGATTAATTCAAAGACCATAAATGGCTTGGAAAAATGTGCATGACCTCTGGTAAAGGTTTTAACCTTTTTCCATAAATAATGAACATTTTTTAAGGGCATTTTGGGTTCATTGAAAATATTTTTATTTTGAACCTAGTAGAATTTATTTGGTGCTAGGGTTTAACAATCCCCAATTCAATTTTAAATGAAATTTAGACATGATGCAGCAACCAAGTTAGTCCAAGTGCATACCAGACTAGGGATGTGACAACTCACCCCTACTAAACAAGAATCTCGTCCCGAGATTCAAGCGTATGGTAAGAGGAAGAGGGGACACAAGCTAACACGATCTTCATGATCCAACTGTTCTTCTCGAAGATGTTGGTTCATTGCATCATCTTGATCTTGACATCTTTTCTTTCGAGAGCTTCATCCAACTATGATGACGGAAGAGAGGGAAACTCTACAGGATTGATCTTCTCAAAGATCGAGCTATACAAGATCAACTCACGGAATGAGATGTTGAAACATCTCGAGTTGAGACACAAAACACATCGAGAGGAATGGAAGAACAAACGATGAGATTTGATTTGGTGGGCAACAATCCCACGCTTAGGTAGGATGGTGCATGGTTTCAAAGTAGCGAGGAGATAGTTGCCACGATTCCATAACGGGGCACCTTAGGGAAGGTGGCTCATAGAAATATCCCTTAAGTGGCAAAAAGAATTACTTTTGATTCAGAGATCATTGAAACTCTTTATACCAGCCTAAGGCAATCACAAACGATCGTGTGAACGAATTCGAAAGAATGGCATACTCATACTAGAAGGAATGATGTGGACTACCTTGTTGAAGACAACACCATGGATGATTTTGCTTATCATCGGGGATGGATGGGACCCATAGTAGGACCACTTTTGAAGATGATCCTAAACAGTAATTACTGGGGTGCAAGCTGGGAACAAAATGCAAATGCTGGGTATGATTCTGGTAACTGGGGATAACTCAACGAGAGTGATTCCACCATTGAATGGTTCTAGCATAATCGAGGAAACCGAGAGCACAAGGACCCCTGAGGATCAACTTCTAGAATAAGTTGCACTACATCCTCATGGAGAAGATGGTTAAATAGCTCAATCAAGATACTACAACGATAGATCTTCTGGCTAGGTGTGTCGGCCACGACATCCACTTACCTGGTTACGAAGACCAATATTATAGCTATTGGGAGATGTTGCAACCATCATATCTGCCTGAGATTCAGATCTGGTTGGTAACAGGATATTTCAGACAGCATGTCCAGAAAAGGAAAGTTTGCAACACAAACCGACGAGATGGCGTTGCGAGATTCTCGGGAGATGAACTTGGTAGCAAGCTCCAAAACATGAGCGGGTTCTGCTACAAACATGTGAACACGCTGTCCCAGACAAGCATGGCCACAGAGTAGTCCTGCAATAAAACACTACCGAGTTCTGGTTAGGAACCATCAACAAGGATGTCGAAGTCCTTACATAAGTCCGGATCCTAAGAAGGAACTTCTTCTCCTTGAACAAATCAATCAGTGGCTTGGTGTGCTAGGAAACACATATGGAATGGAGGCGGCCAACCTATCAAACCATAGAGTACTTTGCACATATGCGTGACTAACTTGGGATGATTCCAGAGGAAGCAAAAACAAACTTTCTCAAATTCGTGGCGGCAACTTACATCAAATGCATGTGAATTAAAGAAAGTCACTTCTTCCATCCAAACATATCCTTCATGAGATAGCACGAAGAAAATGCTAGCACAAGTTTCCAACACTAACTTAATGTTCAACACGAGTCATGGAGAAGATAAGAATGTTGCCGATGGGCTCAACAACAATCCATCCAAGCTTCCATATAGATGAAATTCCACAATTAAGTGAACATGGTGATAGCATTGGTCAGACCAAAGGATGTAATGGTGTATGCTCGAGGAATCAACCATGAGTAAGACAACATTACGAATATCGTAGGTTCTGACTTGATTTGATGATAGCCCATACGCAAATCAAAGATTTGGGTAAGACAATAGATCCAACAATTGATCACGAGGATCAATCAATGAAGATATCATCTTTCTTAACACACACACAGACACAAGATATCCCTTTGGAAATGAACTAAGTTAGACAAGCTTTTATCTTCCAACTCTCCAAGTTGTTGTTTAGCTTGACCAACTAGCTCAGGAGTATCCAACACAGATTCTTGGAGAAGGGGTGGTTTATTGGAAAACCAACTTGTTCACAAACTCAACATATCGGTCAGGGACAACCTGGTGGTACTTCCAAGAAGACATTTGGAAAATCACGATCCACCGACATGTTATTAAGCTCCAGAACAATCTTGCTTTTCAGGGCAAGACGATATGATCAACTGAGCCAGGGTTTGACAAAATCCTAACTCATTGATTGAAGAATGCACCAAAAATAAGGACTAGGTAGCACGATCAATCTTAGGATGATGATTCAATAACCAGCACGCTAAGAATGAGAGTATTTCCATTAACTACCAAGCAACGAGTTGCTCAGAGTATTGATTTCACACATCACGGTTCACTTGTCGGTATTCCGGTTGTGACAGCACGGGACCGAGGAATGAATAATGATGGCGAGAAGTATCACTGCGTCAAGAATTCATAAGAGGTGGTGCAATTCTCATGATACTATTGACATAAAGATGGTAACGCTCCAAGGTAGAGCAGAGCAAAAGCTGGATTGGCATTTTGGTCTGCGGAATACACTTGCTTTGACCCAATCCTAGATATGGACGAGGTTCTGGAGTTTGTTTCTCCTAGTCATTCTGAAATTGAACGGCTTGACGGACCACAAGGATAGTACGCATCGATAACACGGATGTACAACTAGTCCTGACTATCAATTGATAGACAGAGGTCAGAATACAACTAAAGAGAGACAACTCAAAGGGACATATGGTTTTCTGAGTTGCGGATGCATAGATTTAGTATGTCAACAAGTTCCACATATTTCTTCCAGATAATCCATGCAGAGGAGGAAGGACTGGCAGAGTCACAATATGAATGGTGTACTCCTCAAGAGCGCCCTGGTTGTGATCTTTTGGTCAAAAGAACTTCTGCCATAATGGTTCATGGTATTTGGAAGAAGGAAATACCACGGACCTCGAGGACTATCGCATAGGTTACTAATATCTTAAGGGAACTAGCAAATACTAACAACATGAGGTAGGGTGAATCTTGGGTTCAAGAATCCAGAAATAGAATGCCTACTAACTAAGTGGCATCACGGGATGCTTTCGGGAAGGATGGCCAGAATCATCACACTGGGAACACAAAACATGGCTAGATTACTAGGTGATCCTCTAAGACACCTAGGGTCATAATAATAACTCCAACATATACGACGAGGTAACAGAGTACCTCCACTCGATGGTTAGTGTGGTTAATCTGGCCCAAAGGAACATCGAGAACGGACGGAAAGGATTTGCAAATGCATCAGACTATTTAGAAACCTGGGATGACTCGGACAGCATAACGGCTGTAAATGCTCAAAAAGATTTGAGACATCATGTAAAATGGTGGCATAACCGCTCAACATCACAATAACAAGGTTCCAAGACCAACTATGAACATACGGAAGTAGTAGGAACTGAACTGAGGCTTAAACCGGTCAATCCTACAAGTCTACAGAGTAGTAACACATGATCCTGATAGAAAGATGAGAAGCCTAGTTCTTAATCCCCGTAGAATGAGAAGAGAATGACTCAGATTAGAGGGCATAAGGTAAAGGAGTAAAAGAGCCTTATGTTCCCTTCCACAATCAATTCCCTTACATAACTAAAGCATTTCTAGACTCAACTTCGACCAGTTTTGCTTCATAAACCTACAGGCTGTCAGGCTCTGATACCAAAGCTGTCAGGACCCCGATTCCAAGTCACATCAATCTAGCCGGTAACACCTCATATCACTTTGCGGCCTCACGCACGGTATTCCCACGGGTGTCGCCTTACCATGGCCCGGGACCGTTTGCGCCTTTTGGCTCACGTATATGATAGTGTCGCTAGCATCCATATGACAGAGAACCCGGGCCGACATGACTAGTCATGAACCCAAAGTGGCACTAACTTACGAGGACAGGCATACATGAATCAACATCGAGCATGTCGGTCAGCAGCGTGCGAATCCGGGCTGTAGCACTGGGCTAACAGGACTCCGGGAACCCGGGCTGTAGCAGGCTAGGCAGGACTCCGGATGTCACCGCGTGACATTTCCCCGAAGGGACAGACACAGGAACGAAGTGAATCACATGCCGGCCAGTCAAGTGTTCCGGAGCAGTAGTGCTGGGCTAGCAGGACTCCGGTGAACCGGGCTGTAGCGGACTACTATGGCTCATGGAAGCACAAGACTACATTTCCCCATAAGAGAGGCTACCAAGGATAAACAACTAGGTTGTCGGATCCCACACATACCAAGCATTTCAATCATACACACAATATGCTCGATATGTGCAAATACAACATGGCATCACAACAAGACTCTACGACTCAGAGTATTTATTCATTAGGTTCGAAGAGCCAGATATTACAAACATGGGTCTCATGACCCAACATTCAGAGCATACAAGTCAAACACATGCGGAAGCTTAACATGTCTGAGTACGGACAACTATAAATGAAAAAGGCTGAGAAGCCTGACTATCTACTAGATCCTGTCGAGGGCACAAGATCGTAGCTGAGGTATCAAGCTAAACGTCGAAGTCCACACGGAACTACTAGCGAGACTGACGTCTCTCTGCAAAACATAAAATAAGAAAACATGAGTACAAATGTACCCAACAAGACTTACATCAGAACTATCTACATATGCATCGGTATCAACAAAGGGGGTGGTGGAGTTTAACTGCAGCAAGCCAGCTTTGACTCGGTGGCTATCCTTACTACGACTGCAAGTAACTCTTTTGAAATGGCGCACGGGAGTCCACATATTCACCATATCAATACACCACTATGGATCCGCTCCCGTCTCCCTACGAGAACGCCATCCATAGCACTCACGCTTATCTTGCGCATTTTAGAGTATCCACTTTCACTTGTCTATGAACTGTTATAGGCAACCCAGAAGTCCTTTACCGCGAACACGGCTATTCGAATAGATCATATTAAACCTGCAGGGGTGTACTTCGTCACACACGCTCTCGCCACTTACCACCATGTACACGTCGTGTACCTCAGCAACCTTCAACCGGAAGCCTGGCGAGGGAGTCGGCCACGACCTGACTAACCACACAAGTCTCTAGTCCAGGTTTATCGCCTATTCGGGTTCCATCCAGAAGGAGATCCGGCCGGGGTGTCGCTCACGGCCCCAAACGATGTGTGCAGGGTTCCCGAGCCCACCATCCGGGTGCCACTCGGTACACCAGGCCACGTGTGCCTAGTCTGTCCCAAGCCCACCTGTACCGGGTGCCACTTGGTAGACTACTAACACTACCTACAAACACCAGAAACTAGTTGCAACTCCTGGACAGAGATCAGGTTGATTAATAAGTCGAGAGAGCTTGGAGCGCCCGGAGCCCAATGTGTGGTAGTAACTGTTCATGGATCACAAACACAGAACTCAGTTCCTGAGGACGGCTGCAATGAGACAACCCACCATGTACTCCTACATGGCCTCTCACCGCTACCTTTACCAAATCGTGTTCACACACTTAGCTCTCACACAGTAGGACATGTTCACAACTTTCCAATTCATTCCCGATGAATCAGACCTGACACAACTCTAAGCAATAGCAGGCATGACAAACAAGCATGAATGAGTAGGCACATCAGGGCTCAAACAACTCCTACTCATGCTAGTGGGTTTCATCTATTTACTGTGGCAATGACAGGTCATGCAGAGGAAAGGGGTTCAACTACCGCAGCATGTAACAGTTGAAACGCTGTTGTCCTAATGCAGTAAAAGAGAGCAGGAGCGAGAGAGTGGGATTGTATCGGAATGAACAAGGGGGTTTTGCTTGCCTGGCACTTCTGAAGATAGCATTGAGTCTTCATTAGTGTCAATGATCACAACGCCGGAACATCGTCTACCGAGAGGGGACAAATACCGGCAACAGAGAAGAATACAATCAATGCAATGCACAAAATGATGCATGATCATGACATGGCAATATGAATGTGTTTTGGGCTAATGCAAGCTAGAACAGATTGAGATGAGTCCATTTGAACCAAAGATTCAAATGCAAACCCATTTTATAGAGTCATATAAGTGCATTATCTTGTTTCATCTAAACAGCATGGTTAGGTTGCTCTAACATGCATGAAACCAGTACATATGGATAGCACTATTTTCTGGAATTTCCTGTATAAGAATAATTCCAGTAATTAAATTACTGCGTCAGCACTACGTCAGGATGACGTCAGCAAGTCAACAGCGGCTGGTCCAGGTCAAACTTGACCAGTGGGTCCCACTGGTCAGTGTCACGGTGCTAGTTAGGGTCACTGACATGTGGACCCAGTCAATGGCCACATCAGCATGGTCAACGCTGACGCGTGGGGCCACTGTGATTAGTTAAAACTAAATAGAAACTAATCTAAGTTTAATTAGTCAGTGGGGCCCTGCTGTGAGTGTCACTAGGTGTTGACTAAGTGCGTCATTAGCCCTAACTAATCTGCCACGTCACCCTCGCCGGAGTTACGCCGGCGGCGACCAAAACGCGGCGGAGGCGCACTGGAGTGACTCGGGTTTCGCCTACAGGCCACCGTTTGACGCGCGGAAGGGCGCGTTTGAAAGAGGGAAGCGAGGCGCATCTGTGGGTGGCCGTGATTCGAGTGGGGGTGGACGGAGTCAACGGCGGCGAGCTCTTTTGCGGCCGCCGGAGTTCGGGCGTGCACCGAACCGGGGCTACGGAGCACGGCGTGAAGATCTGGTGGGTGTGCTCGGACCCTGGGAGTGCTCTGACTGTAGCGGTGGGCTCGGACGCATGCTTGCACGGCAGTAGTCGCGGTGGCGACATGACCGGCGGCGAGGAGATGTTGGCTCCGATGGCCACGGTGGCTAGAAGGCGCGGACGAGCACGGGGAGAGAGGGGAAAGAGGCAGGGGCTCACGGCGAATCCAGTAGAGGCAACGGCGAGGCCGGGGAGGGACTGGAGCTCGCGAATCCCCGAAGAGTTCGCCGGCGGCCAGAGGTTGAAGACGATGTCGGGGACGACGCTGCAGGCTTCCGGCGGGGCGCGGCTCGGTGGAGATGAAGAGGGGGTCGAGGCGGAGCCTCTGGGCCGGTCAGACGAGCGAGGGGGAGGCGATGGCTTCAGCTACGGCGAACGGCAGCGTCGGCTGCACTCGGTGAGGTGGGGATCAACGAGGGAGAGAGCAGGGGGAGAGTGAAAGGGTTCGAGCGGTTCGGGACAACGCTGGGGCGTGCACCCACGCGTCCAGAGGCTCGGCGGCAAGCAGGAGGAGGCGTGGCGCCTCGCGCGTGCGTGCGCTGTCCCGCCTCTGCCTACTGGCAGAGGTTAGGGATGACTGGCACCAGGCCAGTGGGCTGGGCTGTCCACTGGGCCGGCCAGGTCAGTTCTCTCTCTCTAACAATAATTTGTTCTGCTTTTCTATTTTTGTTATTTTGTTTTGATTTAGTTTATAGCCCAAATCATTTTAATAAATCCTGAAAGTAATTGTGGGCATTAAATGAATCATTACCGAGGCCCTTAACTATTTTCAGAATTGTTGGAGCATTAGAAAATATTAATAGTATTTAAATGCCCCAATTCAAATACAATATGGATTAATTCAAAGACCATAAATGGCTTGGAAAAATGTGCATGACCTCTGGTAAAGGTTTTAACCTTTTTCCATAAATAATGAACATTTTTGAAGGGCATTTTGGGTTCATTGAAAATATTTTTATTTTGAACCTAGTAGAATTCATTTGGTGCTAGGATTTAACAATCCCCAATTCAATTTTAGATTGAAATTTAGACATGATGCAGCAACCAAGCTAGTCCAAGTGCATTCCAGAGTAGGGATGTGACACCCCGGCGGGAGCCTTGCCGGGCCAGCTTACGTAGCCCGGCAAGGGCCCTTGCCGGGGAAACTTGCCCAACACCAGTAGAGCCGCCACCCTTGAGCCTAAGAGTTCTGACACCATCGACAACATTGGAACCAAGGCTCGGGAGGCGCCTGCATGGTGGCATGCAGATCCTTGTCAAGACCAAGGACATACAATACTAGATGAGAACCAGAAGACGGAACCCCGGCAAGATCCTTGCTGGGGGCAATCACAAGACCCCCGGCAAGACCCTTGCTGGGGACGCATGCGAGGCCCCGGCAAGGGGTCGCAGCCAGGCCCCCACCTGCCAAGACTCCACCGCCGTTCCAACATAGCAGTCAACCCGCCAACAAGGTAGGCACCTGCATGGCGACAAGCAGTTTCCAGGCCAACTCAGCAAGCACCTGCGTGGTGGAATGCAGATCTTCGTGAAGACTCTGCCACACCACACCAGCTCAGCAGCCTGCCAGCCTACATGGCGCTGCATGCCTCATTGGCCTGGACGCGTGTTAGAGCAAGGCGAAGCGGGATGGACGGGACGGGCTTTGTTGCCATCCCGATAAAGCAAGAGGACACCTAAGTAGCGCATTTAATGCGTTTTTTCCTACGGTGCCAGGGATAAACTCGACTAATGTACAACTTTCCACCTCCTATGTGTCACTTTGGCAGCCCCTTTGACTATAAAAGGAGGCCCGCGGCGTACTAAGAGAGGATTCGAACTTTTTGGACCCTGCATGCTCTGTAGCGAGTCCAAGAACACCAGATAAACATAAACCAGCAGGAGTAGGGTATTATGCATCGCTTGTGGCCCGAACCTGGATAGACTCCCCCGCGTTGATCTTCTAATCCCGCTCTTCCCACAGCCATGCGCCCTGTCAACCGTAGAAGGGATTCTTCGTGATCCCATAGGTGTAGTTTCCACCGACATCTTTGGTGCGCCAGGTAGGGGGCGCAAGCTGTGAAAATCTGGTTTTGGAGTCAACATACCGACACCCTCATCGCGATGGCCCGAGAAGAGAAGGCGAAGCCAATCGGCCACACTCTGGTGCCATCCACGGCCGCAACGACCATCTGCGTGGCCGCTGTCGGCGTCCTGGGAACGGGGGTCCCCAGACTTGCCTGCCTGGGCCCACGGTGTGGCTCCACTAGCGGCCCTGTACGGCCCATCTTCACCAGCAAACACTCAAGACCCTCGCGAGGGGCCAAGCCTCATGAGGCGGATGACGCAAGACATCCTTGGGGGTGGCCTCACCAGGCTGGCTCGCGAGGGGCGGAGAGATCAAGGCAAGGGTCAACTCGCGAGGTTCCCGTGATGCAAGCCATGACGACCGGAGCTAGGCGGCCACCAGCGCGCGCAGTGTCCTTGTTTCCTCTTTGGTGCTAAAGAGGCGAGCGCAGGCGAGGAGTCCTGAGGCACCAGGCAAAGGTTTCCATATCGGTGGAACAAGACCAAGACCAGCAGGACGGCAGGATGGAGGTCACCGTGGAGCCTAAGACGGCGTCACCACCAGAGCCTTTGGCAGGCAAAGACCACCTTTAGTCAGGATAACTTGTACTAGTTGTCTCCCTTTGAATTTGGCCGTTGTGGGATCCCTTCCCGCCTAACATTTGGGGAGAGGACCAGGGCCTCTATAAATAGGACTAGCCACCATCATAGAGAGGGATCGGAGGACATTCAGACCGATTCCATCCACACACGCACAAACTCACCAAGCACAAGAGCACCTCTCCTCAGGAGGTTGTTCTTCCCTTTGTAACTATTCGTCCTCAGCCCAAGAGTCAATCCACCACACCACACTGGAGTAGGGTATTACACCACTTCGGTGGCCCGAACCAGTATAAACTCTCGTGTCTCTCGTTCTTTGGGTTCATCGAGCTAGGCCTTGCGATCGTTGCGAGAGCGAGCAAGGGAGAGAGAGATCTTCGTGCGCACCCCAATGTTCGAACCTCAAGGATTTGCTAGAACCCGTAATCCGACATTTGGCGTGCCAGGTAGGGGTGCGCTGAAGTCTTTCTTCCGAATCCATGCTCCACCGCTCCACCGCAACCATGGCTGGCTGGCGGTCGCCGAGCCCGCGCTGAGTGCCAGGCCGCCCTTGCCTCCCGCGTCGCCCAGACGGCGCCCATTGGCGGACCTCTTCGCCGTTCTCCATCGCCTGCTGCCAACGCTGCCACTGGCCCGGCCGGGAACAAGCAGCAAGCTTCATCGCTGCACCCCTCTGTGCGGCGGGATGGCCGCACTGCCACTCCATCGCTGACCCCAGCCGGCTCATCGTCTCACGCTCGTCGCGCTCCCACGGACACGCAGGTTGCACTACTCATGGCACACGAGCTCCTGCGCTACCGCCCGGTCGATGACCTCTACGAGGATTGGTTGGACTGCATCGCCGAGCTCGTTAGCGCCGCTGGGGGCTCCCCCGCGCCCTCCCTCTCGCTGCCTCACCCTCCGCCAGCTGCGGGCGACGTAGCTCATGGAGCACCTCCACCACCTCTGCACCAAGACGGCGCTCTGGCGCCAAGGCGCCCCCCCGGTGTGACCCACAGCGTCGGGCGCCCGCGCGAGAAGAAGGAAGCTGCCAAGAAGTCCCCCGGCCGCAAGAGAATGCTCCCGCGCACCCAGCGCCACCACGTCAAGACCGTGTGCCGCCTGTGATGGCGGCGCGCGAGCCTCAAGGGCAGGCTCCGCATCAGCATAGGGCCCTGGTGGCCACAGCAGGCTGCCGCGCCTTCACTCCGGAGCTGTGAAGCGTCGTCTGGCCAGGCAAGTTCAAGCCAAACATGCCTCCTCGCTATGACGGCACCCCCGACCCTATGGAGTTCCTGCAACTCTACGAGCTGAGCATCGAGGTAGCCAACAGTGACAAGAAAGTCATGGCGAACTGGTTCCCCATGGCTCTCAAGGATGGTGCTTGCTCATGGCTCCTGAACCTGCCCCCGGGCTCGATCTCCTACTGGGATGAGATGCGCGACCGCTTCCTCGCCAACTTCTAGGGCACTCGCAACCGCCCGCCGGCCGCGGGTGACCTGCGCCGCATCAAGCAGCAGCCAGGAGAGACCCTGCAAAAGTACATCCAGTGCTTCAACAGCGTTCGTCTCAAGATCCCCAAGGTGACGGACGAGGCCATTATTTCGGCGTTTTCCGATGGCGTTCGCGACATCAAGATGAAGGAGGAGCTCGCTATCCGCGAAGTGCTATGCACGGCTCTGGAGCTGTTCAATATGGCAACCAAGTGCGCAAGAGCTGAGGAAGGGCGCCTTTCCCTCCTCGAGCTCCCTGCTACCAACTCGAGGAGAAGAAAGCTAAGGCCAAAGACGTGAAGTGCAAGGGGGTGGCCGTGCTCGCAGCGGAGCCGGATACGAACCGCGGCCGGGACCATCCCGAGTCGTCCAAGAGCAGCCGACCATTCTGCGCCTTCCACAATGTACACAGCCACAACACCAACGACTGTCGAGAGCTCAGGGCCATTCGAGATGGACGCTTTGGTCGACGCCGCGAGCGCAATGACCGGGGCTATGGTCGAGGAGGAGGACGAGGCGGAGGACGCTGGGACGATTGTCGCCCCCGCCTGGAGTGGCGCGACCGGCCTTGCGAGGACCGCTGGCAGGACCAGCCTCGTGAGGGCGCCTGGAGGGATCAGCCTCGCGAGGACCACCCTCAGGGCAATGCCGGTCTTCCTCCGCTGCCGCCACCACCAAGAAGGAACGACGACCACCATCAGGATGAGGGGGCTGGGGTCTTCCAGGAACCACGTGCTATCGCCTGCATCTTGGGCGGGGCTCAGGCCCCAGCATCTCAGCGTATCTTCAAGCAGTTTGCTCGCGAGGTGAACGCAGCCCTTCCCAGGCTTGAGGCCACATGCCCACTTAGGTGGTCCAAGTGCACCATCACTTTCAGCTCGACGGACCAGCTCAAGTGCGCGGCCACTGCTGGCGCCCTCCCGATGCTCTGCTCACCCGTCATCAGCAACATACAAGTCAACAAGACCCTCATTGACGGCGGTGCAGGGCTTAACATCCTATCCGTCGAGACATTTGACAGCCTTCAAGTGCCATACGATCAGCTTCAGCCCACCAAGCCCTTCTCAGGAGTAACTGACGGCTCCACCACCCTGATAGGGCAGGTCCGCCTTCCCGTTACTTTCGGACAGCGCCACAACTACCGCACCGAGCTCATCGACTTTGATGTTGCTCACATTCGTCAGCCGTACAATGCCATCCTCGGGTATCCGGCCCTAGCCAAGTTCATGCGGTAACTCACCACGGCTACAACGTCCTCAAGATGACAGGAAGCGGCGGGATCATCATAGTCCCCTGCGAAGAAAGAGATGTGCTGTGCTCCCTCGAGTGCGCCTTCCAAGCCGCAGCAATCGAAGACCCCAACAACAATGGTGCGCAGTACCCTCCTGAGGCCATCCCCAAGAAGAAGAAGAAGCAACTACTCCGCACATGGCCTCAGGGGAGCGGTGCCACATCAGGATCAGCGCCCGTGCCTGGGGCGCCTCCCTCCCTCGCATAGGAAGGCGCGCCCAGCACCCTCCTCGGGCAAGGCTCGGGGGCTCTCTTCTAGAGGGCCTTAGACCTAGCCCACGTCATGAGGGAGGCGCTCGGGAACCACGCGGAGGCGTGCTTTGCGGCACATTTCCCTCAGGAGGACACCGGGCAAGGAGTGCCCGGCACTCAGGAGGGGATGTGCGGCGACCGCCGCCCACCTGGCGCAGCTCCCCATCCAGGTGAGGATGGCGGGCTTTGCGTCTGCATCGACATCCCAGGGCTCAACAGGGCCGCCTCTCAGGAGCGCTTCTGGCCTTTGCGCATGGGACGTTGTGAGGGCCCACCTCGCAGCTATGTTTGCATGCAATTCGGCCTGCCGAGCATGGCGGCCGCCTTCCAGCGCAGCCTGCGGAGCGTCCTGGCGACCCAGGAGGCCAGGAATCATGCGGTCCTAGCGGAGATGGAGACGGTCCTCAAGGAACCACCTGGACCCCCGGAGCCTCCCGAGGCTCAGGGCCCCGGTGGATCATGAGGAACAACCCCTTCGCCACGCACCTTCAGCTACCCCAACATCTCTTCGACAACGGAACCAGGTGACATTTTCCAAGTTTATTTAGCTGGGAGCGCCCCCCGGGCTGCATCATTCCCAGGCCGCATGGGCCTGTCCCTGCGGCATGTATCCTTTTACGTCTTTAGCTTACTCTGCTGGGGGCGCCCCTCGGGCCGCATCATCCCCAGGCCGCTCGGGTCCGACCCAGTGGCATGTTTCGTTCTTGCATTTACCTAAGCTAGTTCGCTTTTCATGCATAATCTATCTATGTTTATCGCCTGCTTGATTATCGCCCACTATGGGAGCCGTGCGCCGATTGTCTTTCTTCAGGATCCTTCGCATAAGAAGTCTAGGCACGGCGTCTGTGCTCAGGTCCGTCCCTGCAGCATCGATAAATCCAATGGCTGAGCTCTGTCTGGCGGGTCGGTCCCGTTCACGTCACCTCCTGGGGTCGTTGGTGCTTGGCCTTCTCATCCGATAACCTTAGGAGATTCATTCGGCGCAGGTTGCCTAACCATCTCGCAGGACCACTGCAGTAAGCAAAAACCAAGACCAGGCGCAACCCGCGTTGAGGTAGGGCCTCGTGAGTCCCGCGCTGTCTCACGAGTGCCCAGACACACCTCGTCCAGCCCTGCCGTGCAAGCCACGTGTCAGGGTGGGGCTGTACACGCTCCGGGGGCTCCACTCAGAGGGAGCCCTCACCAACGCACCAGTGGAAGCACCATGCTCCGCGCTGGCAGTCAATATGGCCGAGGAGCGGTTATGCCCGTGCAAGTGCGGAAGCGCTATGCTCCGCGCTGGTGATAAACAACTGAGGGCGGCCCCATGGCCGTATCAACCTCAGGGAGCCCTTGAGCTCAGTGTCTGGCCTCATCGCAACACCTCCCCTCGGGAGAGTCGCGCGAGGGGGCTGGGCACGGGGGCTACGCTCGGGTCACGCCTAAGCGTACGCCACCCCGCCAGGTCCCTCGGGCCTGGTCGTCGCGCGCCCTCCCGAGCGGAGCCTCGGCGAGGGAAAAGGTGTGAAGGTCGTTTGAGAGTCAAGGGGGACTCCTGAGCATCGCGACTCAGGAGCCTAACTGGCCACGTAGCCCCTCACCCCTTGGTCTCGTCTTGGTGAACCGGACGACCCAACAGCAGCTGAGGTATGCGCGGGGTCGGGCCCTGCCGACGTAGAACGTAAAGCAAATGGGAAGGAAATCGCGAAATCTCAAGCAAATATTACAAGACATACTGTTCTTCCGATAGCAAACGCAAGTTTAAACGCCTCCACGAGGCATGGTGCATATTGCAGAAGCTAAATAGGAAAGTTGCCGCTAGCAAGCCATCTCGTCATCCCCGGACGCCGCCGTCGCCCACAAGGGATGCTTCTCCCATAGCGGTGTTGCCCTCACCTGCACCACCCGCCGGAGTTGCAGGGTTAGCAGCACCACCAGTTGAGGGCGCGGGATCGAAGGCGCGGAACTTCTTCAGCAGGGCCTCCACCTGACGCTTCATGGCTTCGGCAGCAGCTGCGCAGTGCTCGGCGTCCACGGGCTCCAGCAGCTTGTCCAGGTGGGCAGTGGGATCGCGAAGATGGAGGTAGCTGAAGACGCGCGTCAGCGCGGCCGAGGAAAGAACGCGGGCTTCCACCTCTGCCAAGGGGCTGATACCGCTCACGACTTCCTCAAGCGCCTCGACCAGATAAGGAAGCAGCTGGGTGGGGCCCTCGTCTTCGGTAGCCAGCGGTTCCTCCAAGCCCTTCTCGTAGAGTGCTCGCAGCGCCACGCGGGACCTCTCCTCGAGGAGGTTGAAGGCCGCACGGTCCTCGGCCAGGACCTTCGCCTTGGCGTCAAGCTCGGCTTTCTCGGCTTCCATCCTCTACTTCAGCTTCTCTAGCCGGCTGCGCTCCTTCCGCCTTGACGGCGTCCTCTCGGGCCTTCATCTTCTCCTCCTCCGCCTTGCGGCCACGAGCTTCTTCCGCACGCTCCCTGCGCATAGTATTCAGCTCGGCCTCCAGCAACCGACAGCAATCCTGGGCGGCCCCGACATCTTTCAGCGCCACCTCGCGAGCGGCCGCGGCCTGAGCGGCGGCTTGCTTGTCCTTCTCGGAGGTTGCCGCCGCCTGGCTCAGCGCCGCCCGAATGGACACGTCTGAGTGAAGCCAGCCAGGGACCAGCTCCAGGCGCCCGGCTACTAGGCGGAGGTCGGCGCCCTGAAGATCTCCTCGCAGCAGGGTCATCGCGGAAAGAGCGCGCTCCAGGACGTCAGAGGAGGCAGAAGGATCCGGTGTCAGCACTGCGGCAGGAGGAGGAGGAGGCAGCATCGCCACCATGGCCTGGGAGGCTGGGGGCTCCTGAGCTTCGGGGACTCCAGCAACCGAGCCGGGCACCGGCACCCCTGGAGCCAGCGGGGCTACGGGGGTTGCCTCCTCCGGAGGGCGCTCCTCCAAGCCTCGTGAGGGTGATCGGGCCGGGGAAGCGCGAGCACTGCCACTGCCCTTCCCTGCGAAGGAGGGTGCGGCCGCTGCAGGCGGTGTGGTCCCGAGTTGTACCACCGGACCCTCCTTCCTCCTCTTCATCGCGGGCGTCGGCCTAGTCGAGAAACGGAAAGCGTCAAGAATCAGCAGCAGAAGCATGAGCAAGGCAAGATAGGAATACTTACTGGTCCACCGCGGTGTAGTCCCTCTGCTTCCTGAGCTTGAAGCCTGAGAGCCTTGCAACCTGAGGCTTGGGCGCAAGGGCTCTAGGCGCAGAAGAGGGGGTAGCAGGCAAGTTGGAAGCACCTTCAGGCAGCATCATAACAGGGGCGTCGTCTCGGCAGACCAGCGCCAACCTTCCTCTCGTCAGAATCTCGACCGGTGACCTTCTCCGAGGACTGGCCTTGGACCTCGAGGAGCCACCGGCCGCGCGCAGCTCCCTCCCTTCCAGGGGGACATCGTCCTCTTCATCATCATCAGGCAGGGTGCAGAGGATGTCGGCCTTGCGCAAGGGAGAGGTCTCCCCTGCCCCTTCGCGGGTCGCCTCCAAGTCGTGCTCCTCCTCCTCCTCTTCCTCTTCCTCCCCCTCATGAGACTCGTCGGAGGACACGTCCACCGGGGCCGTCATCACCAGAGTGCTCAAGGGCGCAGGTGGCACAAGCTCGCGCTCATCAAAGACAGGCATGGCGGCGGCGACCTCCGCCCCGTCAGGGCGGCGGAACAAGGGAACAAAGCAATTAGGCGGGTACCCTTGGTCGTCCCCAACCAAGGAGTGAAGGGTCGAGTGCAATTCCTCATCAGAAAGGGGCACCGGGCGCAGGCGGAGGTCGTCCCCTTCATCTCCAAGCTTCCACAATGGGTGCGGGCGCGCTTGGAGGGGAGCCACGCACTGCGGCATGAATTCTTTGGCAATCATGGCCCCCGTCAGCCTCGCCGTCCTCGAGTCGCCGGGCTTCAGGTCGGCAGTCATCCTCTCCAGCACCCGCGTCGCCCGAGGGTCGGTGAGCTTCGCGTGAAGCCATCCCTCTTGGGACACAGGCATCTCTGTCGGCAGCACCAGCCTGGGGAGGGAGCACTTAGCGTCCATCAGGATCCACTTGCTCCTGAAGCCCTCAGCCTTCTTCCCGGCCTTTGAGATGGCATTGGTCTTGTTGGCCGTGACGAAACCGACGCACCCTGAGCAGGGGCCCTCCTTAAGCCGAAGGAAGAAGAAGTGGCGCAGCAGTGCTACAGACGGCATCACCCCGACATACGCCTCGCAATAGAAGGCGAGGATCGACTGGAGAAGGACGGAGTTGGGATGAAGATGAAGGGTGTGGATATTTTAGTGGCTAAGGACGGAGAAGAAGAACTCAGAGAAAGGGGGAACTGTTGGAAATATGCCCTAGAGGCAATAATAAAATGGTTATTATTGTATTTCCTTGTTCATGATAATTGTCTATTGTTCATGCTATAATTGTATTAACTGGAAACCGTAATACATGTGTGAATACATAGACCACAACATGTCCCTAGTAAGCCTCTAGTTGACTAGCTCGTTGATCAATAGATGGTTATGGTTTCCTGACCATGGACAATGGATGTCATTGATAACGGGATCACATCATTACGAGAATGATGTGATGGACAAGACCCAATCCTAAGCATAGCACAAGATCGTGTAGTTCGTTTGCTAAGAGATTTTCTAATGTCAAGTATCATTTCCTTAGACCATGAGATTGTGCAACTCCCAGATACCGTAGGAATGCTTTGGGTGTACCAAACGTCACAACGTAACTGGGTGGCTATAAAGGTGCATTACAGGTATCTCCGAAAGTGTCTATTGGGTTGGCACGAATCGAGACTGGGATTTGTCACTCCATATGACGGAGAGGTATCTCTGGGCCCACTTGGTAATGCATCATCATAATGAGCTCAATGTGACTAAGGAGTTAGCCACGAGATCATGCGTTATAGAATGAGTAAAGAGACTTGCCGGTAACGAGATTGAACGAGGTATTGGGATACCGACGATCGAATCTCGGGCAAGTAACATACCGATAGACAAAGGGAATTGTATATGGGATTGATTGAATCCCCGACATCATGGTTCATCCGATGAGATCATCGTGGAACATGTGGGAGCCAATATGGGTATCCAGATCCCGCTATTGGTTATTGGCCGGAGAGGTGTCTCGGTCATGTCAACATGGTTCCCGAACCCGTAGGTCTACACACTTAAGGTTCGGTGACGCTAGAGTTGTTATGGGAAATAGTATGTGGTTACCGAAGGTTGTTCGGAGTCCCGGATGAGATCCCGGACATGATGAGGAGCTCCGGAATGGTCCGGAGGTGAAGATCGGTATATTGGACGAAGGGTATTGGAGTCCAGAATTGTTCCGGGCGTACCAGGCTATGGCCAGCATGTCCGAAAGGGGTTTCGGAGGCCCCGGCAAGCGTTGGGGGCCTTATGGGCCAAGGGGAAGGGGCAAACCAGCCCACTAAGGGGCTGTGCGCCCCTCCCAACCCCTCTCACGTAACCAGGAGAGGTGGGGGCGCCACCCCTAGGGCAGCCGCCCCTCCCGGCTTGGGGGGCAAGTTTCCTAGGGGGTGGGGGCGCCCAAACCCATCTAGGGTTTCCCCTGGCCGCCGCCTCCTCCTCTAGATCCATCTAGAGGGGCTGGCCCCCTCTCCCCTTCCCCCTATATATAGTGAGGGGGTGGGAGGGCAGCCGCACCCCTTGCCTGGCGCAGCCCTCTCCTCCTCCAACTCCTCCTGCTCCTCCGTAGTGCTTAGCGAAGCTCTGCCGGAGAACCACGAGCTCCATTGCCACCACACCGTCGTGCTGCTAGAGTTCTCCCTCAACTTCTCCTCTCCCCTTGCTGGATCAAGAAGGAGGAGACGTCCCCGGGTTGTACGTGTGTTGAACGCGGAGGCGCCGTCCGTTCGGCGCGAGATCGGATCTTCTGCGATTTGAATCGCTGCGAGTACGACTCCATCAACCGCGTTCTTGTAACGCTTCCGCTTAGCGATCTTCAAGGGTATGAAGATGCACTCCCTCTCTCTCATTGCTAGCATCTCCTAGATTGATCTTGGTAATGCGTAGGAAAATTTTGAATTATTGCTACGTTCCCCAACAGGAACCAACCCGGCAACGATGCTGCACATAAAGAAGGGGTAGAAGGTGCTACCCGAGGCCTCAGGCTCGGCGGAGCTGACCCGGAGCACAGTCTTCCTCTTCTCGTCACCCTCCACCGTCATCAGGCGCACGGCAGCGAGGTTCTTCTCCGACACGCTCGGCGCGTCGAGCGCGGGCTCGTACCAGGATGGCGGAGGAGTGGCCCGAGCCTTCTTGGGTGCCATCGACGGCAAGCTTGAAGGAGGATCCGGGCGGATCTGAAGTCTCTGGAAGCGAAGGGCAAGAAAGGGGATCTGGAGCAAGGCGAAGGAAGGCAATGAACGTGAACACAGCCCACGCCAGTCTTTTGTTGGTCGGGCAATTGCCGAGGCAGTGTGGGGAAGCGGAGACGCCCACGTCCAATCAATCGCCATGCGTCAACCAAGGCCGCAGGCTGTTGGGGCTCGTGCCGCTCCGCACTTTCCCCATGGCTTCACCTCAAAGCCAAGTCCGAGCGCGCCTTGGGCCCGGGGGCTACTATCGGCGTCCTGGGAACGGGGGTCCCCAGACTTGCCTGCCTGCGGCCCATGGCGTGGCTCCACTAGCAACCCTGTACGACCCATCTTCACCAGCAAACACTCAAGACCCTCATGAGGGGCCAAGCCTCGCGAGGCGGACGACGCAAGACCTCGTCGGGGGCGGCCTCACCAGGCTGGCTCGCGAGGGGCGGAAAGATCAAGGCAAGGGGCACCTCGCGAGGTTCACATGACGCAAGCCATGACGACCGGAGCCAGGCGGGCGCCAGTGCGCGCAGTGTCCTCATTTCCTCTTTGGTGCTAAAGAGGCGAGCGCAGGCGAGGAGTCCCGAGGCATCATGCAAAGGTTTCCATATCGGTGCAACAAGACCAAGACCAGCAGGACGGCAAGACGGAGGTCACCGTGGAGCCCAAGACGGCATCACCACCAGAGCCTTTGGCAGGCGAAGACCACCTTTAGTCAGGATAACTTGTACTAGTTGTCTCCCTTCGAATTTGGCCATTGTGGGATCCCTTCCCGCCTAACATTTGGGGAGAGGACCAGGGCCTCTATAAATAGGACTAGCCACCAGCATAGAGAGGGATCGGAGGCCATTCAGACCGATTCCATCCACACACGTACAAACTCACCAAGCACAGGAGCACCTCTCCTCAGGAGGCTGTTCTTCCCTTTGTAACTATTCATCCTCAGCCCAAGAGGCAATGCACCACACCACACTGGAGTAGGGTATTACACCACATCGGTGGCCCGAACTAGTATAAACTCTCGTGTCTCTCGTTCTTTGGGTTCGTTGAGCTAGGCCTTGAGATTGTTGCGAGAGCGAGCAAGGGAGAGAGATATCTTCGTGCGCACCCCAGTGTTCAAACCTCAAGGGTTTGCCGCAACCCATAATCCGACAGCCGCAAAAAGCTAAGTCACGCGTAACTTTGAGCATTTTTTCTTAATATAAGGTTATTCTCCTCGAAAGATCTTGCTCTTTGTACGGAAAACCTGCACGCCATGGGACCCTTCCGCTATTGGCAACGCCCTTGTTCTGTTTCGAGTCCGCTCAATAGTTCAAGCGGCCGCGCTGAGAACGGCAAGGTGGCCTGCCCGCTATTAGCAACGCCCTTGCCTTATTTCGAGTCCGCTTAATAGTTTAAGCGGCCGCGCTGAGAACGGCAAGGTGGTTTGCCCGGCAGCAAGCACCCCCCGGCAGGCTACTAAGGATCCATCCTCAAGGCGCCATAGCATGGGTTTACGCACCGGCGAACCTATCCTACTAGGCATAGGGTGCGTACGTACAAAGAAAGATCAATACAGGAAGATAACATGTTTCATCATAAAGTACTGCAGAGTTATATTACATCAATTGTTGCTGCGGTTCTAACTTAAGATAAAATTGTCTTGGTCATGAACCCGCAACGGCGATGAGAAACTGGGTGCCTAGTCCCGGCGCTGGCCCTCCACCCTCTGGACTCCGTCGACACAGCTGATGATGGGCCCGATACGCTCCTCGAGCGTCGTGAGGTCCACGTCCTCCGGCAGGCTCTCCAGCGCGTCGGCGAAGTCGACGTTGGGGTTCCAGTACGCCACCTTGGTGAGGTCCTTGGTCAGGGCACCCCGGCAAAGCTTCTGGGCCTCATTGGCCAGAGAGGTCGCTCGGTTGGAGCGGAGCCACTCCAGGGCTCCGAGGACGCCCTCGAAGAACAGGGCCAGCCTAGCATCAGGGCTCACGTTCGGCTCCGGGGAGTACCTGACATCCGACAGGCCCATGATAGCTAGCTATGCGGTGAGCCTCTCCGCAACATCGACGAGGCGGCTGATCCAGAGGTTTATGCCCTTCGCGTACTCCTCGTACTCGGCGGCGCCATCCCCCCGCAGCCATTTCTCCTCCTCCAGGGCCTTGTTCAGGGTCTCCTCACGAGCCCCGGCCTCCGAGAGCTTCCCCTCCAAGCCGTCCGCCTTCAGCTTAAGGTCGTTGATGGAGTCGTTCGCCTTGGAGAGCAGTTTGGCCTTATCGAAGACTGCGGCCTGGGCATCCGCCAAAGAACGGTTGGCCGTGTCCCTCTCCTTCGTCAGCTTCGAGGCCACCTTCTTCAGCTCCTCCCGCTCCAGCTCCAGTTCCTTCAACTTGCTGGCATGGACCAGGGCCTGAGCATTGAGTGCCTCCTTGTGGCTCTGCTCCAGCTCCTGGGTCCGCTGCGCGATGAGCTTCTTGACCTCCTCATCCTTGCCACGGAGTGTGGCGGTGACGCCTCCTCATGGGTGGCAAGCTCCTCCTCCTGGGAGTTCAATAGAGCCTGGTGCTGTTGCCGAGCAGCCGCGTCCTTGGCTGCCTCCTGGGCCTTCTTGACGTCAGCCTGCTTCAAGATGAGCTCCCGTTTGTGCTTAGCCAACTCGTCCTGGGCAGCCTTCAGTCCCTCCTAACCCTCGTGGAACCAGGCCTGCGTCTGGGCGACGCGCTCCTCAAGACCCGCCTCCGCCTTGTCCGCTGCTGCCATCCCGGACTTCGCCTTGTCTAGGCAAGCACGGTGGAGCGCCTGGAGCTTCTGGAAGTTGGCGCTCATGGCCTAGAGAAGATGCTCCTCTTGGGAACCGCCACCGCCAGCGCTCGGTTCATCAACAACCTGAAGCCCGGCAGTGGCGAGCACCTCGTCGTCGAACACCTCCCCCTCGGTTGGCGCCCTGGTGCTCGCCGTCCCTGAGAGGTGGACGAATAGGTCGTCGCCCACCTTCAAGTACTTGCCCGAGCTAGGGGCTGGAGGGAGGAAGGTTGGTCGTCAGCCACCCCCTCCCTGGCAGGCCCCTTGCCGGCCTCTTCAGCAGCGGCTTTGCCGGCCTCCCCGGCAAGCCCCTGGCGGCCTCCTCAACGGCGGTCTTGGCGGCCTCCTCGGCAGCAATCTTGTCGGCCTCAGCGTCGGCGTCCTTGGTGACCACCCCGATGATGGTATCAATGTCCTCCTGGTCCGCCGAGGGAGGGTCTGGATACCAAGAAGGAGAATGAGACGGGGCCAAAATCAAGGTCCAAGAAGAAGAAAAGACAGGGACAGAAGGCAGGCCACGTACCCGCGCCAAGGTGGGAGGAAGTGTTTCCCTCCCCGCCAACGCCCGTTGCTGGGATGGAGCCACTGCCGCCCAAGTTCACCTCCTCTGTGCGCGAGGGCTCGGTGCTTTATGCCTTCGTCGGGGACGCCCCTCTGGGCGGCGTGGTTGACGGGGGCGGCGTGTTGGGGTGGCCCTCAGCGGCTCCTCCTGCTGCCGCTCGCCTCTTGCGAACCCGACAAGATTAGCACCAAGGGATCGTGCCCCAACGCACACCGACAGGAAGTGAGTAATGGACTCACGCTGGGGGCTGAAGCGGGGGCTGTCGTCCGGGCTGATCACCACCAACTCCGGCGTGCGCGGAGTGCTCTCCGGGGGTTCGTCGCCCATCGAGGCCCTGGCCCTCTTCGCCACCCTCTGGGCCAACGTCTCCATGTCCCTGTGAGGATAATATCAAGTTAAAAGAGGATAGCATAGGCGTGGGATCAGGAGATGATGGAGGGCGAAGCACTTACTCGTCCTCCACCTCCTCTTCCACTAGCATCCTCTTCCTCTTCGGGCTTAAGGACCCGAGGTCAAAATTAACCTCCAAGTTGCCATCCGAAGGAGAAGGAGAAGGGGATGGGGTCCAGCACCGTTTGGATGAGGAGGAGGTGGCCGCCTTCTTCTTTGCTATGGCGGTTTTCACCGCCTTCTTCGCTGTCGCGGCCTTCGTCGTTGCGGCCCTCGTTTGGCGCACGGAGTGCTCCTGTCCTGTTGCCGCTGCGCGGTCCTGCCGGGCCGGACCGGCTCGCCGGAGCTGGCCCGCCGCAGGAGGCGCCTCTTCCCTGCGGCCGAGGGGTCGACAGCCTCGGCCTCTTCCTCGGTCGACTCCTCGACTAGATCTTCAACAAGGGGAGCCCCGGCGCCGGCGCTGCTGGCCTCCCCAGCATACTCCACCTATCCGGTGAGCTCTTTCTCCTCCGCAGCCGCGTCAGCCTCGTCCTCCATGGTGCCGGCGCTGCCGGCCTCCTTGGCAAGCGCCGCGTCTGCCGCCCTGGCGGCGATGTAGTCCAGCTCTTCCTTAGTGGTATCGCGGATGAGCAGCGGCTCGTCATGGATATAATTCTCCGACAAGTTGTCGAAGAACGCCTGCACCTCCTCCACTTTCGGCTCAACCCAGAGCGGATCGAGGCCGTGTGCGTTGAAGTCCGGCATCATGGCAATAATGGCGGTCTGGCGAGAATTGTTGCTCAATGGGACCACGCCCGTCGGCAACCCAAACAGAGACGCCTTGACGGCCTTGCCGTCCTTCTCTGCTCTGCTGGTCCTCTCAGCCCTGCCGTCGTCACTCACCTTGAGCTGGAAGAGCCTTTGGCAGAAGTGAGAGTGCCCCATCACCGTGAAGTTGTGCTTCAGGCCAGGGCGGAGCCTCATGACGTCGGCCGCGTTCCTGTAGTCCCAGGCCAGCCTCCCCTTGTTGTGTAGAGGGGCAATCCGGCAGCGGATGAAATCAGCCCCAGTCATTTCGTGGGTGAGCCCGGCCACAGTGAGGCGGTTGATCCTGGTGGTGGCGACCGAGAGCTTCTCGTCGTTGGCGTCGAGGTTGCTCCAGTGCTTGCAGCGGACCGGCGGACTCCGGCGAACCCGGCAGAGCTCCCTTTGGTCCTTCTCCTGGATCCAACACCACCGGGTCCGCCACTCGTCCCACCTCTCCTTCTGGGCGCCCTCCGGGTACATGCCCTTCTCTTGAGACCTCGGGATCCAGGTGATGCAGCTGGAGATGGCGCCCCCTGTCTGGATGCGAGGGTAGAAGTAGTGGCAGAAGAGCGCTGTGCTGGGGCGCACTCCGGCGAAGCCCTCGCAGAGATGGGCGAAGAGGGCCATGCATGCCATGACATTCAGCGTAAGATCCAAAAGACGGAAGCAGGAGGTGTGCATGACGTCATTGAAGAAATCAGAGAAAGGGGGCAGAGCCCGCAAGAGAAGTAATCCATGAAGAAGGGGTACCAATTTGGGCCGGCCTTGGCGAAATCGGCAGGGACGATGCGCGTGGCGGGGTGCGCCGTCATCTCCCTCCCCCATAGGGGCCTGAAGTAGTCCCTGAGGTGGACCGCATCGACTGTCGAGGGGAAATAGGTGTGCTGTGTCCGCAGCACCGCCAACTCGCTCTCCGGTGCCTCTTTCTCCCCAACGTCCTTGGCCATCCCTTTGCCTTTGCCTTTCTTGGGCGCCATGGCGACTGAGAGGGGATGGAGGATTAAGGGCAATGAGGGCGACGGTTCCGAGATTGGGGAAGGCACAGGGGGTAAATGAGCAGCGCATCTGCGGTTTCTCCTTTTTATGGGGAAGGAGCGGGCCGCCTCTTTACCATTTACCATGATGTGACGCAAAAGCGTGCTGCAACCGCCCCGAGCACGACCCTCACGTCACATTCAAGGGGGGTCATGGGGAAGCGCAACTAGCGAGGGAGTTACTACGGTAAAACTCTGCCACGCGTACCCGCGAACCGTTCTGTGCCTGGCCCAATAATGCTCCGCGCTTATATGTGGCCCAAGCCCGGGGGCTCCTGTCGGTGTACAAAAGTAGGGGTGCATTTTGTACCCCTTTACTTGTGCGTGGGCAGTCGCCGCCACACGCCCGCGGCCATGCTTGGCGGGGCAGAGCGAGCGAAGACACAAGACTACTAGAGCAACGACAAGTCAGAAGCGCAAGAAACGAAGGGACAAGGTGGGCTCTCCCCGGCAGTAGCCTTGCCGGGGCAGCTTACGTAGCCCCGGCAAGGGCCCTTGCCGGGGCAACTTGCCCAACACCAGCAGAGCCGCCACCCTTGAGCCTAAGAGTTCCGACACCATCGACAACATTGGAACCAAGGCTCGGGAGGCGCCTGCATGGTGGCATGCAGATCTTTGTCAAGACCAAGGACATACAATACTAGATGAGAACCAGAATAAGGAAACCCCGGCAAGATCCTTGCCGGGGGCACTCACAAGACCCCCGGCAAGACCCTTGCAGGGGACGCCTACGAGGCCCCGGCAAGCCCCTTGTGAGGGAGTCCTGGTCTAAGGGGTCCTCGGGCGTCCGGCCTGTTAGCCATGGGCCGGACTGATGGGCTGTGAAGACACAAAGACCGAAGACAGCACCCGTGTCCGGATGGGACTCTCCTTGGCGTGGAAGGCAAGCTTGGCGGCCGAATATGTAGATTCCTTTCCTCTGTAACCAACCTTGTATAACCCTAGATCTCCCCGATGTCTATATAAACCGGAGGACTTAGTCCGGAAGGAGATACTCATTACCATAGTCATACAGGCTAGACTTCTAGGGTTTAGCTATTACGATCTCATGGTAGATCAACTCTTGTAATACTAATATTCATCAAGATCAATCAAGCAGGAAGTAGGGTATTACCTCCATAGAGAGGGCCCGAACCTGGGTAAACATCGTGTCCCCTGTCTCCTGTTACCATCGACCTTAGACGCACAGTTCGGGACCCCCCACCCGAGATCCGCCGGTTTGGACACTGACATTGGTGCTTTCATTGAGAATTCCACTGTGCCGTCGATGACAGGATCGACGACTCGCCTCGTCCTTAAAGACAATATGACCGCCGGAGGAGAGCTGGCCCCAGGCCAAACCCTCCGGCTTGGCGGCTTTACCATGACCGCCCGTTCGGCCGCCAAGCCGACGATGACCTCTCGGGCCATCGAAAATCCCCTTCGTATCGACCCCAAACACTCCAAGCAGATGGATCCGGCGGAGTTTTCGCCTTTAAACGAGGTCCTTGATCGCATCGCCGCCCAGGGAATCGCCATAGTTTATGATCAGATCGGGCTTAAACCCGACCAAAGAGAAATCAAATCTCCATCGGTCACCCACCAGATAAGGGTAGTCGAGGAGCAAGACGGCGACTCTTCCTTTATACTGAAGATGGACTATGTCTGGGTAGCCGACCCCGCAGAGCCGGACACCCACCAGCAAAAGGAGGTGACCGGCCATCCGAACATAGAATCAGACGGCGGGCGCAGGCAACCAGAAAATACTCCGGAGCCCGGACTGTTGAGCCTGGAAAACCTTCAGACTACGGATCATCGACCGGGTCAGGGTCCGAATCCAATTCCACCCACCCACCCAGACATAAGAGCTCTCAAGAGCATACAACAACAGTCTCAGGAAACGGTCCACCACTTCTGGGCCAGATTCCTCCTTGTCAAGGACAAGGTTAAAGATTGCCGTGACGAGGACGTGATATTTGCGTTCTGCAACAATTGCACGGACGAAGGAATCCTCAACGCCATTAATCCCCGCCGTATACTACACTTTGCTGACTTGGAAACTATCGTACAGAAGTACAGCGCAATGGAAAGCGCCTGGAAAGATCAGGCAGCTTGTTAGGAGCCATAGGTCCCAACTCACCCGCTGGTCCAGGCGAAAAGGGCACATCCTCGTGACACGCCCAGTCTAATAGCCAAGAAACATAAACCCATTACGCGGCATGGAACCGTTCTGGAGGGATGGCTCGATGGCCCATGCAAAAATACACACAACACCGGACACCATACCAACCCACAGCCTTATAGCATGTTGGATACTCCGGCAGGTAGCCAAGAGCGGCGAGGACATCCTTACCAAAAACGCCCCAGAGCAACACCCTCCAGAAGACGACGACCCCAGAGTATTGACGGTCTTCGAGACATTCAATTCAAACAGTAAGCGCAAAAGGGCACTCCGCGACCTCGCCGAAGTCTACCAAATCGCCACGATAAACCCTTGGAATGACATGGCTATAACCTTTAATGCCGGTGACGAACCGAAATACAAGACGGTCCGAGCGCCAGCCGCATTAGTCCTCAGTCCCATCGTGGACAGCTTTAGACTCACCAAGGTCCTCATGGACGGCGGCTATGGACTAAACCTCATCTATGAGGATACACTCCACAAAATGGAAATAGACAGGAGCCGCATCAAGCAAAGCAGCACGACCTTCCGAGGAATCATTCCTAGTCATACTCCATTACTTCAGGCCATGTTGGGGCGGGACACTTTTACACGCTTCCAAGCCATACCCCATTACGGGTATATGAAGCTCAAAATGCCCGGACCAAATGGCATAATCACTCTTGTTAGTGATCCGGACATAGCACTCCGCACCGAAAACAAAACCGCATCCCTAGCCCTTGAGGCATTATCTGAAGCCCTCGCGGCCGAAGAATTAACCGCACATCGCTCTACGATGGATAAGGACGATGTGATCTTAGACAAACGACCCAAATCTACCTCCTTCAAGCCGGCAGAAGAAATAGTCAAATTCCAGGTCCACCCAACGGACCCCAAGAAGACAACATCTATTGGAGCACAACTAGACCCAACGGTCGATGCCGCGCTACGAGATTTCCTTCGCGAAAACTGGGATATATTCGCCTGGCACCCTACTGATATGCCTGGAATCCCACGTAAGCTGGCCGAGCATAGTCTCAATATATTAAAGGGATATAAACCAGTCAAACAAGCACTGCGGCACTTTTCCGAACCCAAATGGCAAGCCATGGGGGAGGATCTAGCCAAGCTAATTGAGGCCAGATTCATTAGAGAAATAAAACATCGGACTGGCTGGCAAACTTGGTGATGGTACCAAAGAAGGAGCAATCCTGGCGCCTATGCGTCGATTTCAAAGACCTCAATAAGGCTTGCCCTAAGGATCCCTTCCCTCTCCCCCCGCATTGATCAAATCATCGATGCTACCGCAGGACACGACTCACTGTGTTTCATCGATGCATACTCCGGATACCATCAAATCAAAATGAAGGAGTCCGATCAAGCTGCAACAGCATTCATTACCCCATATGGGCCATTCTGCTTCAACACCATGCCCTTCGGGCTTAAGAACGCTGGCTCCACATACCAACGAATGATTCAAACATGCCTCGAGAAACAGATCGGCAAGACAGTTGAAGCTTATGTCGATGACGTCGTCATCAAAACCAGGCACGTCGAGAAACTAATAGACGATTTACGTCTCACATTCGACAACCTACGCGCGTATGACATTAAGCTCAATCCGGAAAAGTGCGTTTTCGGCATCCCCACTGGAAAACTGCTGGGCTTTATCGTTTCCAAGAGAGGAATTGAAGCAAATCCAGCCAAAATCCGAGCTCCGTCACAATTGGCTACGCCAACAGACCTTAAACAAGTCCAAAAACTCGCGGGTTGCGTGGCAGCTCTAAGCCGCTTTATCTCCAGATTGGGAGAAAAGGCACTGCCACTCTATCGCCTTCTACGGCAAACCGATCACTTCGAGTGGACGGACGCGACAACAGCCGAACTAGAGGAAATAAAAACCCTTCTTGCGAGCAACCCAATCCTGGCCGCGCCAAATGTCGGTGAACCGATGTTATTATACATATCGGCAACACATCAAGTGGTGAGCGCCGTGCTCGTCGTTGAACGAGAGCAGGACGGACACAAATTTCCGCTTCAGAAGCCAGTATACTATGTATCCACTGTCCTCACACCATGCAAATCTCGGTACCCCCATTATCAAAAGATAGCATACGCGGTCTTCATGGCATCCTGAAAGCTCCGTCACTACTTCCAGGAGTGCTTGATTACGGTGGCTTCCGAAGTACCACTCAATGACATAATAAACAACCGCGATGCCACGGGCCGATTACCAAATGGGCCATTGAGCTCCTTCCATTTGCTATTACATACAAACCACGTCGAGCTATCAAATCCCAAGTACTGGCTGACTTTGTCGCTGAATGGACAGAGGCCGAACTCCCTAAAGAGTACGGCACATATTCCAATTGGGTTATGTACTTCGATGGCTCCAAAATGCTGGCAGGGCTAGGAGCGGGCGTTGTTTTAACGTCCCCTACTGGAGACGTCGTTGTCGGGACCCCGATTCCAAGTCACACCGATCTAGCCTGTAACACCTCATATCACTTTGCGGCCTCACGCACGGTACTCCCACGGGTGTCGCCTTACCATGGCCCGGGACCGTTTGCGCCTTTTGGCTCACGTATATGACAATGTCGCTAGCATCCATATGATAGAGAACCCGGGCCGACATGGCTAGTCGTGAACCCAAAGCGGCACTAACGTATGGGGACAGGCATACATGAATCAACATCGAACGTGTCGGTCAGCAGCGTGCGAATCCGGGCTGTAGCACTAGGCTAACAGGACTCCGGGAACCCGGGCTGCAGCAGGCTAGGCAGGACTCCGGATGTCACCGCGTGACATTTCCCCAAAGGGACAGACACAGGAACGATATGAAACACATGTCGGCCAGTCAAGTGTCCAGAGCAGTAGTGCTGGGCTAGCAGGACTCCGGTGAACCGGGCTGCAGCGGACTACTATAGCTCAAGGAGGCACTAGACTACATTTCCCCATAAGAGAGGCTGCTAAGGATAGACAACTAGATTGTCGGATCCCACACATACCAATCATTTCAATCATACACACAATATGCTCGATATGTGCAAATACAACATGGCATGACAACAAGACTCTACGACTCAGAGTATTTATTCATTAGGCTCCGAAGAGCCAGATATTACAAACATAGGTCTCATGACCCAACATTCAGAGCATACAAGTCAAAGCACATGCGGAAGCTTAACATGTCTGAGTACAGACATCTACAAATGTAAAAGGCTGAGAAGCCTGACTATCTACCAGATCCTGCCGAGGGCACAAGATCGTAGCTGAGGTATCAAGCTAAATGTCGAAGTCCACATGGAGCTACTAGCGAGACTGACGTCTCTCTGCAAAACATAAAATAAGCAAACGTGAGTACAAATGTACCCAGCAAGACTTACATCAGTACTATCTACATATACATCAGTATCAACAAAGGGGGTGGTGGATTTTAACTGCACCAAGCCAGCTTTGACTCGGTGGCTATCCTAACTACGACTGCAAGTAACTCTTTTGAGGTGGCGCACATGAGTCCACATATTCACCATATCAATACTCCACTATGGATCCGCTCCTGTCTCCCTACGAGAACGCCATCCATAGCACTCACGCTTATCTTGCGCATTTTAGAGTATCCACTTTCACTTGTCTATGAACTGTACAGGCAACCCAGAAGTCCTTTACCGCGGACACAGCTATTCGAATAGATCATATTAACCCTGCAGGTGTGTAATTCGTCACACACACTCTCGCCACTTACCACCATGTACACGTCGTGTACCTCGGCAACCTTCAAGCGGAAGCCTGGCGAGGGAGTCGGCCACGACCTGACTAACCACACAAGTCTCTCGTCCAGGTTTATCACCTATTCGGGTTCCATCCGCAAGGAGATCCGGCCGGGGTGTCGCTCACGGCCCCAAACGATGTGTGCAGGGTTCCCGAGCCCACCATCCGGGTGCCACTCGGTACACCAGGCCACGTG
Source organism: Aegilops tauschii subsp. strangulata (assembly GCF_002575655.3). Lineage (NCBI taxonomy): Eukaryota > Viridiplantae > Streptophyta > Magnoliopsida > Poales > Poaceae > Aegilops > Aegilops tauschii. Next base: position 236,257,899 of record NC_053036.3, read on the forward strand.
TGCCTAGTCTGTCCCAAGCCCACCTGTACCGGGTGCCACTTGGTAGACTACTAACACTACCTACAAACACCAGAAACTAGTTGCAACTCCTGGACAGAGATCAGGTTGATTAATAAGTCGAGAGAGCTTGGAGCGCCCGGAGCCCAATGTGTGGTAGTAACTGTTCATGGATCACAAACACAGAACTCAGTTCCTGAGGACGGTTTCAATGAGACAACCCACCATGTACTCCTACATGGCCTCTCACCGCTACCTTTACCAAATCGTGTTCACACCCTTAGCTCTCACACAGTAGGACATGTTCACCACTTTCCAATTCATTCTCGATGAATCAGACCTGACACAACTCTAAGCAATAGCAGGCATGACAAACAAGCATGAATGAGTAGGCACATCAGGGCTCAAACAACTCCTACTCATGCTAGTGGGTTTCATCTATTTACTGTGGCAATGACAGGTCATGCAGAGGATAAAGGGGTTCAGCTACCGCAGCATGTAACAGTTGAAACGTTGTTGTCCTAATGCAGTAAAAGAGAGCAGGAGCGAGAGAGTGGGATTGTATCGGAATGAACAAGGGGGGTTTTGCTTGCCTGGCACTTCTGAAGATAGTATAGTTCTTCATCGGTGTCATCGAACTCATCGTCGGAACCACATCTATCAAGAGGGGGAAAACACCGGCAAACAAGGAAGAACACAATCAATGCAATGCACAATATGATGCATGATCATGACATGGCAATATGCTATGGTTTGGGCTAATGCAACTAGCAGCAAGTTAAATGGAGTTCGCTTGAATCAAAGATTCAAATTCAAACTCCATATGTGATTTCTTAAATGCCATTTAATTGAATTGTCCTAAACAGTAGTCATAAGTTGTTCTAACATGCATGGAAAAGGTACAGATGGATAGATTGGATTTTTCTGATCATTTTTCATATATAAATGTTTTCCATCTGAGTTATAGATTATTTTGTATGATTTTTAGAAGTTTATAGGATTTTCTGGAATTTCCTGAATTATTTTAAATCCAGAAAATTATTAACTGCGTCAGCACTGCGTCACTGTGACGTCAGCTGGTCAATGGGGCGGTCCAGGTCAAACTGACAGTGGGGCCCGCATGTCATCTGCTCAGCTAATTGACAGGGTTAATTAACACTAATTTAATCCTAAACTAGACATTAGTTAGGGGTTGGCCCCACATGTTAGTGACTCAGGGGGAAGTCAAACAGGGTCAACCCGGGCCAAACTCGCCGGAGTTGACCCGGGGCTCGTCGCCGGCAGGGCCAGAGACGGCGGAGGGGCTCGGGATTCCTCCTACGGCGACCAAATGGCCGGCGGAGGCATCTACGCGACGAGGAGGCTCGTCCGCGTCGAGTGGTGCACGCAGCAGCGGCTGGGATGGCCGGAGTTGACGGCGGTGAGCACTTCCGCGGCGGCCGGAGTACGGGCACTGACAGTTTAGGTGCTACAGCGCGTTTCGAGGCGAACGGGTGGGGTCTGCGGCTTCCTGAGGAAGCGCTGAGCACGCCTACGTGCTCTGGTGCAACGTGCGGGTGTTGCAACCGCGGCGGCGACATGGCCGGCGGCGGGGAGCACTCGGCTCCGGTGGTTGATGCGGCTAGGGGGAAAATCAGGCAACGAGGCATGGGGAAAACGATGCAATGGCTCACCGCGGTTCTTCTGGTGCTGTTGGCGGGGCAGGGGAGGCACGGGGTCCGGCGAAACGACGGTGGGGATCACCGGCACCCGAGGTCGAAATCGGCGGCGTTGGAGATGCAGCAGAGCTTCTGGCGCCGTGTGACTCGATGGAGAGGACGACGACGTCGTGGCAGAGCTTCTGGGCGCGTTGGTGAGGCGAGGGGAAGGCGGTGGCCGCGGTGGTGGCGATCGGCGGCGACGGGCTCGCTCGGGTGGCTGCGGGGCGAGCGCTGGGGGGGAGAGGGAGGAACCAGAGAGGGGGGAGATGCAGGGGGTGTCGTGGCGCTCTTGGCGCCCTCCAGTAGCAGCGGCGGCAAGCAGGAGGTGGCCGCGCGCGTGCTGGCGTGCGGAGGCCACGCGCCCCTGCCTACTGGCGTGAGGTAGGGGATGACTGGCATCTCCAGTGGGCTGGGCTGCTACAGCAACGGGCCAAGGTAACTCTCTCTCTCTGCTTTATGTTTCTATTTTCTATTTTCTGTCTTTGTTTTTTTGGATTTAGTAAAATACTAAACCACTTTATAAAATCCTAAAATAAATTGTGGGCAGATACTGGATTATTCCCAACAGCCCTCAACTACCTTTCAGAATTATTAGAGCATTTAAAATATTTATAGAATTTAAATGCCCCAATTCAAATACAATATGAGTTAATTCAAAAATCCATAAATGGCCAAGAAATATGCTCATCATTTTTGGCAGAGGTTTTCACCTTTATCAAAATCATGAACATTTCCAAAGGCATTTTGGGTTCATTGAAAACATTTGAATTTGACCCTAGTTGAGTTCATTTGGTGCTAGGGTTTGTTCATCCCCATTTCAAATTTCAATAAATTTAGACATGATGCAAGCATGACTAGCTAGCCTAGTGCATAGCAAGGCTAGGGATGTGACAGTCGTTCAGTACGTACTCCAAATACTATACACAGACTCCAACAACGCAGCCGAATACGAGGCCTTATTGCACGGTCTCCGGATGGCTGTCTCCATGGGCATACAATGCCTGGAAGTGCGCGGGGACTCAAACCTCGCAATATCTCAAATAAATGGAGACTTCGATGCCAAAGATCCGAAGATGGCAGCTTATCGTAATGCCGTCATAAAAATGTCGGCTCGGTTCGAGGGGCTCGAGTTCCATCATGTGGCTCGAGCGAGTAATCAAGCAGCGGACGTTCTTGCTCGTATCGGCGCTAAGTGTGACCCCGTCCCGCCTAATATCTTTCTGGAAAGGCTTTTTAAGCCATCCGTGGTGTGGCAGGGGGAAAACGGCAAGACTAGTCCGGATCCGAACATAACCCCAGATTCCGAAAACACCGACATCATCGGAGGCTCAGCCACCGAAATAACACTGTCGGCGCATCTCATCATGGCAGTCATTGCCCCGTGGACACAACCCTTCCTGGCCTACCTTAACAGGAAGGAGCTTCCTGAGGACCAGAATGAGGCCCGCCGCATTGTCCGGCGTTCGAAGGCTTACAAGGTTCTCGACGGAGAGCTCTATAAGAAAAGTGCTACCCGAGTCCTCCAAAGATGTATCTCCTAGGAGGAGGGGCGGCAGCTACCGGCTGAGATTCATGTCGGTCTCGGCGGGCACCACGTCGCAGCTCGGGCCCTTGTTAGCAAGGCCTTCCATACAAGATTCTATTGGCCGACGGCCCGAGCGGACGCACAGGACCTTGTCCAACGTTGCGTTGGATGCCAGCTCTTCACCAACCAAAGCCACATGCCCCCCACCGCCCTACAAACAATCCCCATCACTTGGCCTTTTGCGGTCTGGGGACTGGATATGGTTGGACCCCTTAAAGGAGGAAGCCATAAGAAAAAATATTTGCTAGTCCTGGTGGACAAATTCACCAAGTGGATAGAGGCTAAACCAGTTAAAACGGCCGAGTCTGGGCCAGTAATAGACTTTATATCCGGTGTTGTACACCGTTACGGTGTTCCGCACAGCATCATCACTGATAATGGATCCAATTTCACAGCCGACGAAGTGAAAACCTGGTACTCTAATCTGGGCATCAAGCTCGATTACGCCTCTGTATATCATCCAGAAACAAACAGTCAAGTCGAAAGAGCCAATGGTCTTATTATGAGCGGCATTAACCCTAGACTAGTGCGGTCTTTGAAAGAGTCAGACAAGCACTGGGTTGAGGAGCTCGACTCCGCACTCTGGGGGCTGCGGACCACGCCCAATCGCACTACCGAATTCAAACCTTTCTTCATGGTGTACGGCGCAAAGGCAGTACTACCCTGCGAGATTATTCATGACTCACCTCGAGTGCGCATGTACGATGAGAGAGAGGCCGAGCTCGATCGGCAAGACAGCTTAGATGCCCTCGAGGAGGAGCGCGACGTCGCAAAAGCCCGTTCCGCATTTTATCAACAGCAGGCTCGCAGGTATCGAAGCAGAGAGGTGCGGGCCAAAACTTACAACGTCGGCGAACTCATTCTGCGCCTGCCGGAGAAGAAAAAGGACAAACTCAAGCCCAAGTGGGAGGGTCCCTTCATCATCGACGAAGTTCTCACCAGAGGGGCGTACCGCCTGCGTGATGCGTCAGACAATCGATTAGAGCCGAACCCTTGGAACGCGGCCAGACTCCGAAGATTCTATGCCTAGCGCGGAAATCTTTGTTCGTCTCCTTCCCCCTATTGTTTCCATTATTTTTTCTCTCTCTTTTCATTTTTATTTTTAGCTTTAAAAGCTTTTGTGCGGTTAGACCGTACACCCCCGACACATACGTCTTGAAGTATGTACGTCTATTATAACCGGGGGCTTCTTGGACAGAAGCTTGCTATTGTTATTTTCCGAGCATCAAGCTCCTCACATATGCGTTTTCTCCCATATGTACATTTTCTTCGCCATTATATGCATCGATATGACTTAAGTTTTGGCCAAGCTGGGTTGCCTGGCTCCTGTGCTTTGCCCTACGTTCCCGTTAGTTCGGCTAGGGCATAAAGGGAGCACCTCTGCGATTGTTATTGCCGGGTCATCCGGATGTGTACATCAGACTGGGTGAAGCCAAAAGCTAGCGTTCTTAAGGGAATATTCGGTCGGTGAACTAAAGATGTTTTTGCATTCGTCCCATCGTGAACCCCCAGAAGTTGTACACATTGTGATTTCTTCATCAAAGTTCGGACATGCACATCGATGCATGCACACCCAGGGAAAGGGACCCTTAACGACACTATTCTCTCTGGAAGATGTTTCTTACACTCTTAATCTAATATAACATAACTAGCCAGATAATTGTCTGTTCAAGCAACTATGACCCCTACGCCTGGTTTCCATGCATACCCGGTCTACTCGGCCATTCTGGTATTCAGAAACACTCCGCACCTTCGGGTCGAGAGGTTGAAGTGAAAAGGTCCGCCATGACAATCGTTTTTCAGCTAGAGCTACATATGCAAAGGAAAGTACATAGTCACTTTGACTCGAAAACTTCCTCCTCTATGCTGCCTAGCAGGCTATCTAACTTACAATCCTGCTGGGAATACTTAAGAATTTTGGGAATAATTTTTGTCTGTTTTGGAACAATTAAGAATTTTGGGAATAAAGAAACTAACATGAAGCGTCCCTGTCAGTGTCAAAACCGGCGGATCTCGGGTAGGGGGTCCCGAACTGTGCGTCTAAGGTTGATGGTAACAGGAGACAGGGGACACGATGTTTACCCAGATTCGGGCCCTCTCTATGGAGGTAATACCCTACTTCCTGCTTGATTGATCTTGATGAATATGAGTATTACAAGAGTTGATGTACCACGAGATTGTAATGGCTAAAACCCTAGAAGTCTAGCCTGTATGTTTATGATGATTGTCCCTATGGACTAAACCCTCCGGTTTATATAGACACCGGAGGGGACTAGGGTTGTACAAAGTCGGTTGCAGAGAAAGGAATCTTCATATCCAAGCGCCATGCTTGCCTTCCACTCCAAGGAGAGTCCCATCTGGACACGGGTGAGAGTCTTCGGTCTTGTATCTCCATAGCCCATCAGTCCGGCCCATGTCAAACAGGCCGGACGACCGAGGACCCCTTAGTCCAGGACTCCCTCAGTAGCCCCTGAACCAGGCTTCAATGTCGAGGTGTCCGGCGTGCAGATTATCTTCGGCATTGCAAGACGGGTTCCTCCTCCGAATACTCTAAAACAGCCATTGAATACAAAGAACGTGTCCGGCTCTGCAAACAAGTACCACACACAACCGCAGAGAGTATAATATTTCACGAGTCCAATCTACTGACAAGCCTTTAGCCGAATCGTAAGTGAACAAGGGTGTTTTGAACATATCCCCTGCTTTTCCTGTTACAAGGGTAACATCTAGAATATATATTTTGTAGTCCAGCACGCAGTCTACCTCAACAATCCTCTTCCTCGGGGGATCTTCTTCCGGAGATGATGGAAAGCGAGACGCCTCCACAGGCCTCCTCGTCCAATAGGGCAGACGACTTTGAGGTGTCGTCCCGGAGGACCTCTCCCGATCAGCAAATGGTGCGGCGGACAATGAAGACAACGCCCGAATGTGAAACTTTGGTCGCCCAGGGTCCGGGGTGTGCGGTCCCTACGGGGACCAGCAATAAAGGCCCCGGACTATCTGGTTTACAACCGGAGAGGACTCTAGGGTCGAGTAAACATATACCTTCAAAGGGAGTCCATACTCCAACAGCTGCTTCCAGGAATCCGGAGGCGCCGGATACATTGATGGACATATTGCGTGATGCGTCCATCTCAGAGGAACATTGTACCTTGATGGGTACGGTGGTTGAGAGGATTCTGCCCGCGGAAAGCGGATTGAATGAAAGCCTTCACGGGCCTGCTAAGAGGTTTCAAGGTACGTAATGTAATATTTTCAATTGTGCTCTATACGCAAAATGTACCTGTGCATAGATAGTAGCCCCTGAGACTCTGGTTGGCGTCCAAAGGGAGGCAATCAGAGGATCGAAAAAGACATGCCCAGGAAATAATTGAACTAATTGGAAAATTGGTTGTTACATCCATGGCGACTTCCCACACTACAGAGGTTGCAGGTCTGAGGCAGAAACTTGACGTGGCGGATGACGACATCACGCTTATTAACAGGCGGCTCGACGAGGCGCAAGGTATGTTTTGGGGCAGCCAGTATATGTATGTATAATAAACATGAGCACGAAGCTTAGGATTATATACTAAGATATGCACAACTGTAGATAGTGCTACCGCGGTTGAGACCCTTCGGGTAGAGCTTGCCCGAGCCAAGGAGCAAGCCAGGATGAGTAATGTGGCTCCCAAGAAGGCAGCTGAGGAGTTAAAGGCCGAACAGGCTACTTGGCGACAGTGCGAGGAGAGAATATCTTCCATTGAGCAAGATCTAAAGGATGCCACCGGCAAATGTCGAGCACTTGAGGAGGAGAACAAGGCCAAAGTAGCCGAACTCGAGAAGGCCTTACGAGAGGCAAAGGAAGCATGATCCGAGTCTAGAGTGGCTCGGGAGGAGATCCGGCAAGCCGGGGAGATAGCGGCCGGTAAGCCCTTTTTATTACAGACAAAATTCGGCGATCCGAAGTATGCGCTGCTTAATCAATTGTGGAGCTCTCTAGACGCATTCTTGGACTTGCCGAAGAATGTCTCCGATGCGGCACAGTTTTACCAAGCGCAAGAAGGGTATGCAATGGAGAAGCTTTTCTGGTCACAATTCGCCACGCAAAAGCGCCCGCTATTGCTGAACGAACAGATGGCCCAGTGGGTCGAGCTCCACAAGATATCCGGATCTGCCATGAAGGACGTCGTAGTCCGGCTGTGGCCGACAGAGCCAGTTCTGAATAGTTATTTCGGTTTGGTGCAGCGACTTGTGGATGTGGTGCCGTGTATCGACGCCGTGAAGCGATCAGCGTGCATTGAAGGTGCACGGATTGCCTTTGCCCGTGTCAAGACTTATTGGGCGAAGATGAAGGCCACCGATATTGCAGCGAAGAGTCCACCCGGGGGCAAGGACAAACACACGTGGGAGCATTATTTTGAAGATGTCCTAGAAGGCGCCCGCTTGATAGAGGGTCAGTGCTCGAAGGATATGATCTTCGAGTGAATGTGCCGAGATTGTAAAAACAATATTATGATATATTAAGGCTATGTTTTTTATACTTTTGCCTAAAAGTTTTGGTTCCTCCTGTGCGGCCGTTTTTGTATAATCTGAAAGTTTTCCAGTCGTCGGCTTCGGCCCCCTCGCAAAAAATATGGGGGTGTTAGGAAAAGCACTTGATCACTCTTGACCCAACGTCTTGGTCCGTGAAGGAGGTGTCAATGCGGCGAACTAGGCAATCGGACTATAGGGCTTTAACACTTTTACTTAGCCATAGGAGTTTGACGGTGGGTCTACGACATAGCCCCTGCTATGTACGCGGTATCCCAATACGGTGTGTTACATAGGTGACCTTGAGAACGGTCCGTCGTGTAATACGGAAGGAATCGCAAGAGATTCTGATTAGTCATCGAGTGGTTGACCAGCTCTCGCCGCATGATGACAGTCAGTTTTCGGCTTTCTCTACTGAGGTGCTTGACCAGATGAACCGGAAACACAATCACAGTAGTTCTCCCTTTACTACCCTAGCCGATAGAGCTGAACGTAAGGTAGTAAGCACAGGAGCCGGGCAACCCAACTATTGACCAAAGACATGATTCGGAGCTGATGCATATAAGGCCAAACTCGTGACGCGGAAGTGTGCTATAAAGCTGTTCGGACTTGTTGGCAACTCATTTGTTCCCATATCAAGCCCCTGGCAATTTGTGCCGAGGTGCGTGTGTGAAACAACCGAAGAAGCAAAATTCAGTTCTTTAGAAAAAAGAGAATACTGAATACGGATTATGTTCACTGGAACCTGATTGATATGTCAATCGCCATCTTACAGATAATAACGCCACAACCCAGGCGATTTGACATGCCAGGGGTCGAAGGCTGAGGGAAAAGGCACTTTACAGGCTCGAAATAGAGAGTGCGGTCTACAAAAAGTTATTTGGACCTCCTGTCGCACGTCTGTGCCGCCTTGCCTCGGTGAAAGGACTCCTTAACAGGAATAGCCTTTGGGTAAGTGTACGAAGCTGAACTGCGAAAGAGTCCGTGAGATGACCAGCCTGTGAGCCACCTATGGTAAAAGATAGAAAATAGTTAGAAAAGAAAAAGAGGCTATGGGGGTGCTTGTAGGCCTGTCCGTATTGTGCCTCTGCCGATGACCAGGGTATTTTAAGTGCATAATTACGTATGCGCGGTACAAACTTCGCAGGTATATGAGGCGAACAATGGAAGCCGAACTGCTAATCTAGCTCTAAGATTGATCGGTCATGTTTAATAAAGACCGGCGGCTTAATGGCCGATGAGATACGCGGCTTGATGAGGCCGCTTTGTATTTCGGCTGTAGTAGCCGTAGTATGATCCTTTGTACGGAGGGAGCGTTCCGTATTTCTGGTTATTGTTATGACGCCGCGTGGACCGGGCATCTTAAGTTTTGCATGGGCATAGTGTGGGACCGCATTAAAACGAGCAACAGCGGCACGCCCCATAACTGCATGGTAGCTACTGCGGAACGGGACAATATCGAAGGTTAAGCCTTTGCTTCAGAAGTTGTTCCATGAACTGAAAACGACTTCCATTGTGATGGAGCCCGTGGAGTGAGCTTCTACGCCGGGTACTGCTCCCTTGAGGGTAGTTGTGGTGGGCTTGATTCTTGAAGGATCAATGCCCATTTTGCGGACAGTGTCTTGGTAGAGGAGATTAAGGCTACTGCCGCCGTCCATCAGGACTTTCGTGAGATGGAACCCATCGAGAATTGGGTCGCGGACCAGAGGTGCTGAACCTACATGACGGATACTGACCGGGTGGTCCTTGCGATCAGAAGTGATCGGGTAGGCCGCCCATTGATTAAATTTTGGGAGGACCAGCTCTATGGCGTAGGCATCCCGTAGCGCATGCTTGCGCTCCCCTATAGGGGTGTGCGTCACGTATACCATGTTTACTGTTTGTACTTCGGGGGGAAATTGCTTCTGACCCCCGGTGTTTGGTTGGCGAGTCTCTTCGTCATCGCTGTCACTGGGCGGCCCCTTCCCCTTGTGTCCGGCACTGAGCTTGCCGGCTTGTTTGAAGACCCAACATCTTCTGTTGCTATGATTGGCGGGCTTATCTGGGGTGCCATGAATCTGGCAGGGCTGATCTAGTATCTTGTCTAAATTGGATGGTCCATCTCTGTTTGCCTTGAATGGCTTTTTCCGTTGACCGGGTTTGGAGCCGCTGAATCCGGCGTTGACCGTCGTGTCTTGCGTTCCTTCATTATTATTGCGATGCTTGTGTTTATTCGTCGTGGCTTGCCGTTGCCGTCTCGGACTTCGGAAGTGCCCGGCTCGCTGGCGCTATTGCTTCTACGACCGAGCCAGCTGTCTTCTCCCGCGCAAAAGCGGGTCATTAGAGCGGTAAGGGCTGCCATGGATTTTGGTTTTTCTTGACCGAGGTGGCAAGCGAGCCACTCGTCCCGGACGCTGTGTTTGAAGGTTGCGAGGGCTTCAGCGTCCGGACAATCAACAATTTGGTTCTTTTTAATTAATAACCTAGTCCATAGTTTCCTGGATGACTCTCCGGGCTGCTCGATGATGTGACTTAAGTCATCGGCATCTGGTGGCCGGACATATGTACCTTGGAAATTATCGTGGAAGGCGTCTTCCAGGTCCTCCCAGCTGCAAATGGAGTTCTCTAGAAGGCTGTTTAGCCAGTGCCGTGCTGGTCCCTTTAGTTTTAGTGGGAGGTATTTGATGGCGTGGAGATCATCACCGCGGGCCATGTGGATATGGAGAAGAAAATCCTCAATCCATACCACGGGATCTCTTGTTCCATCGTATGATTTGATGTTCATGGGTTTAAACCCTTCTGGGAATTCGTGTTCCATTACTTCATCGGTGAAGCGAAGGGGGTGTGCGGCACCTCTATATCGGGCCAAGTCGCGACGTAGCTCGTATGGAGTTCGTCTGCGGTTTTTGGCTCAGGCGTGGTTATGTTTGTCACGTTCGGCTAGATGGCCATCGTCGCGCGTCAGCGCACGCCCTCGTGATCCGTAGATCGATCTGGTCTGACCTGCTCTACTTTCCAGGTCCTGCCGTAGGTCGTTTATGGTGAGGTAGTGCGGGCTGGCATTCGGCTTGAGTTACCGCTTTGTCCCGGCCACGTGGTGGTCGATCAGCCGCATTACACGCTGACGGTACAGGCTCCAGCGCCTCGTCGTCCAATTGAGGTAATAATTTGCGCTTCGGATAACTTTTGGTTGGGGGCTTGAGGTCGTATTCCTCAGCTGCTAGGACCTGAGTCCATCTGTCGTTGAGTGTATGCTGTTCGGCTTGAAGCCGTTGCTGCTTCCTTTTCAGGCTCCTCGCGGTTGCGATGAGCTGTTGATTAAAGCGTTCTTGCTCGAGGGGTTCTTCTGGCACGATGAAGTCTTCGTTGCCGAGACTTATTTCGTCTTCAAAGGGTGGCATATAGCTAATGTCCTCCGAATCGTCGTTCCCAACTGGCTCGTCGGGGTTACTCTGCCCTTCCTCCCTGCCTTCCTGTTCGTGAGCTGGTTCGATGAGGGCGTTTGCGTCTTCGGCATTCTCCATAGTATTATTTTCTCCGGTGCCGGTATTGCTTTCTTTGTCACGGCATGATTTTGAACGGCGCCGTGATACGTCTCCAACGTATCTATAATTTTTGATTGTTCCATGCTATTATATATTCTGTTTTGGATGTTTAATGGGCTTTATTATACACTTTTATATTATTTTTGGGACTAACCTATTAACTGGAGGCCCAGCCCGAATTGCTGTTTTTCTGCCTATTTCAGTGTTTCGAAGGAAAAGGATGTCAAACGGAGTCCAAATGGAATGAAACCTTCGGGAACGTGATTTTCGGAACAAACGTGATCCAGAGGACTTGGAGTGGACGTCAAGCAATCAACGAGGAAGCCACGAGGCAGTGGGCGCCCTACACCCTCGTGGGCCCCTCGTAGCTCTCCTGACCGACCACTTTCGCCTATATATACTCATATACCCTGGAAACATCATATACGGAGCCAAACCCTATTTCCACCGCCGCAACCTTTTGTACCCGTGATATCCCATCTCGGGGCCTTTTCCGGCGCTCCGCCGGAGGGGGCATTGATCATGGAGGGCTTCTACATCAACACCATAGCCTCTCCGATGATGTGTGAGTAGTTTACCTCAGACCTTCGGGTCCATAGTTATTAGCTAGATGGCTTCTTCTCTCTCTTTGGATCTCAATACAAAGTTCTCCTCGATTCTCTTGGAGATCTATTTGATGTAACTTTGCTTTTTGCGGTGTGTTTGTCGAGATCCGATGAATTGTGGGTTTATGATCAAGACTATCTATGAACAATATTTGAATCTCCTCTGAATTCTTTTATGTATGATTGGTTATCTTTGCAAGTCTCTTCGAATTATCGGTTTGATTTGTCCTACTAGATTGATCTTTCTTGCAATGGGAGAAGTGCTTAGCTTTGGGTTCAATCTTGTGGTGCTCGAACGCAGTGACAGTAGGGGAAACGACATGTATTGTATTGTATTGTTACCATCGAGGATAAAAAGATGGGTTTTATATCATATTGCATGAGTTTATCCCTCTACATCATGTCATCTTGCTTAAAGCGTTACTCCGTTCTTATGAACTTAATACTCTAGATGCATGCTGGATAGCGGTCGATGTGTGGAGTAATAGTAGTAGATGCAGGCAGGAGTCGGTCTACATGTCACGGACGTGATGCCTATATACATGATCGTACCTAGATATTCTCATAACTATGCTCAATTCTATCAATTGCTCGACAGTAATTGGTTTACCCACTGTAATACTTATGCTATCTTGAGAGAAGCCACTAGTGAAACCTATGGCCCCCGGGTCTATTCTCCATCATATTAATCTTCCGTCAACTAGCTATTTCTATCGCCGTTTATTTTGCTTTCTTTGCTTTTACTCTTTATCATAAAAATACCAAAAATATTATGTTATCATCTCTATCAGATCTCACTTTTGCAAGTGGCCGTGAAGGGATTGACAACCCCCTTTATCGCGTTGGTTGCAAGGTTCTTATTTGTTTGTGTAGGTGCGTGGGACTTGAGCGTGGTCTCCTACTGGATTGATACCTTGGTTCTCAAAAACTGAGGGAAATACTTACGCTACTTTGCTGCATCACCCTTTCCTCTTCAAGGGAAAACCAACACAGTGCTCAAGAGGTACCAAGAAGGATTTTTGGCGCCGTTACCGGGGAGTCTACGCACAAGTCAAGACATACCAAGTACCCATCACAAACTCTTATCCCTCGCATTACATTATTTGCCATTTGCCTCTCGTTTTCCTCTCCCCCACTTCACCCTTGCCGTTTTATTCTCCTTCTTTTCCGTTTGCCTTTTCCTCGCCAGATCTATTGTTTGCTTGTGTTACCATGTGCCTTCTATTTGCTTGCATATTCGCTTGCTAAAAATCTATTGCTATGGATCCTCATCCGCTTGCTAATCTTTTTAAGAGATCCAACTGTGATGAACCAATTGCTAGTGAGTTTTGTGCACTAGATTATCTTTATGAAGTTTTGCTTGAAATTTGTGAATCTGAAAATTGTGATGAAGTACTTTATGAAGAGATTCACGATAGCTCCTTGAATAAAAAGCATGATTGCAATGATTTTACTATAAATTCTCTTGATGTCAAATGTGCTTATAATATGCAAAACCCTAAGCTTGGGGATGCTAGTTTTGCTATGTCTACTACTTGTTGCAATGATCATGATTGGGGTGATTCTTCTTATGATCTTGAAAATTTATTTAAGCCCCATGATGAATATGAGATTGATAATGTTTGCAATAATATTGAAAGTGGGTTTGGAAGAGTGTCAACTTTAGATCCCACATATTTGGAGAATGTTCAATCTTATGAAGTTTTTGATAAAAGTGGGTTTGGAGAGGTCATGACTTTAGTTAATATTAATCCCACTATTTTGGAAGAGTGTCAACTTTGCATGCATGTGGATCGTGTTGAGAATAAGTTATGTGATAGCTATATTGTTGAATTTGCTTATGATCCTATATGTAATTATTATAAGAGAGGAAAATATGGTTGTAGAAATTTTCATGTTGCTAAATTACCTCTCGTTATGTTGAGATTGCTATTGTTTCTTTCCGCTTCCTTGCATATGCTAGTTTTTACTTGCCTTGATAATTTGTTTGCCTATAAGATGCCTATGCATAGGAAGTATGTTAGACTTAGATGTGTTTGTCACGTGTTTTATCATGCTCTCTTTGTGCTTCAATTCTTGTCTTTCTTGTGAGCATCATTGAAATCTCAATGCCTAGCTAGGGGCGTTAAACGATAGCGCTTGTTGGGAGACAACCCAATATTTTTCCTTGCTGTTATTCAATAAATAATCCTCTAGATTCTGGTTAGATGTGTTTTTATGTTTTAATTAGTGTTTGTGCCAAGTAAAGCCTATAGGATCTTCTTGGATGATAGTTATTTGATCTTACTGAAAATTCCAGAAACTTTCTGTTCACGAAAAAAATTGTTAAAAATCACCAGAACGTGATAAAATACTGATTCCAATTGCAGTATATCAATAAACAAATTATCTAGGTCTTCCTATTTTGGTAGATTTTTCTGAGTTCCAAAAGTTTGCGTTAGATACAGATTACTACAGACTATTCTGTTTTTGACAGATTCTGTTTTTCGTGTGTTATTTGCTTATTTTGATGAGTCTATGGCTAGTAAAAGAGTTTATAAACCATAGAGAAGTTGGAATACAGTAGGTTTAACACGAATATAAATAAAGAATGAGTTCAATACAGTACCTTGAAGTGGTGTTTTGTTTTCTTTCGCTAACGGAGCTCATGAGATTTTCTGTTGAGTTTTGTGTTGTGAAGTTTTCAAGTTTTGGGTAAAGATTGGATGGATTATGGAACAAGGAGTGGCAAGAGCCTAAGCTTGGGGATGCCCAAGGCACCCCAAGGTAAATCCAAGGACACCAAAACAGGCTAGGTTTGGGGATGCCCCGGAAGGCATCCCCTCTTTCGTCTTCGTCCATCGGTAACTTTACTCTGAGCTATATTTTTATTCACCACATAATATGTGTTTTGCTTGGAGCGTCTTGTATGATTTGAGTCTTTGCCTTTTAGTTTACCACAATCATCCTCGCTGAATACACTTTCGAGAGAGGCACACATGATTCAGAATTTATTAGAATACTCTATGTGCTTCACTTATAACTTTTGAGCTATATAGTTTTTGCTCTAGTGCTTCACTTATATCTTTTAGAGCACGGTGGTGGTTTTGTTTTATAGAAATTATTGTTCTCTCATGCTTCACTTATATTATTTTGAGAGTCCTACAAAACAGCATGGTAATTTGCTTAAATTATGAAATTAGTCCATGATAGGCATCCAAGATTAGTAAAAACTTTCTTATAGGTGCGTGGAATACTAAGAAAAATTTGATGCTTGATGACTGTTTTGAGATATGGAGGTAGTGATATTAAAGTTGTGCTAGTTGAGTAGTTGTGAATTTGAGAAATACTTGTGTTGAAGTTCGCAAGTCCCGTAGCATGCACGCATGGTAAACGTTGTGTAACAAATTTGAAACATGAGGTGTTCTTTGATTGTCCTCCTTATGAGTGGCGGTCGGGGACGGGCGATGGTCTTTTCCTACCAATCTATCCCCCTAGGAGCATGCGCGTAGTGCTTGGTTTTTGATGACTTGTAGATTTTTTCAATAAGTATGTGAGTTCTTTATGACTAATATTGAGTCCATGGATTATACGCACTCTCACCCTTCCATCATTGCTAGCCTCTTCGGTACCGTGCATTGCCCTTTCTCACCTTGAAAGTTGGTGCAAACTTCGCCGGTGCATCCAAACCCTGTGATACGGTACGCTCTATCACACATAAACCTCCTTATATCTTCCTCAAAACAGCCACCATACCTACCTATTATGGCATTTCCATAGCCATTCCGAGATATATTGCCATGCAACTTTCCACCGTTCCGTTTATCATGACACGCTTCATCATTGTCATATTGCCTTGCATGATCATGTAGTTGACATCATATTTGTGGCAAAGCCACCATGCATATTATTTCATACATGTCACTCTTGATTCATTGCCCATCCTGGTACACCGCCGGAGGCAATCATATAGAGTCATACTTTATTCTAGTATCGAGTTGTAATCATTGAGTTGTAAATAAATAGAAGTGTGATGATCATAATTCATAGAGCATTGTCCCAAATACAAAAAAAGGCCAAAAAAAAGAAAGGCCCCAAAAAAGGGGGCAATGCAACTATCTCTTTTTTCCACACTTGTGCTTCAAAGTAGCACCATGATCTTTATGATAGAGAGTCTCTTGTTTTTTCACTTTCATATACTAGTGGGAATTTTTCATTATAGAACTTGGCTTGTATATTCCAACAATGGGCTTCCTCAAATGCCCTAGGTCTTCGTGAGCAAGCAAGTTGGATGCACACCCACTTAGTTTCTTTTGTTGAGCTTTCATACATTTATAGCTCTAGTGCATCCGTTGCATGGCAATCCCTACTCCTTGCATTGACATCAATCGATGGGCATCTCCCTAGCTCGTTGATTAGCCGCATAAATGTGAGACTTTCTCCCTTTTTGTCTTCTCCACATAACCCCCATCATCATATTCTATTCCACCCATAGTGCTATATCCATGGCTCACGCTCATCTATTGCGTGAAAGTTGAAAAAAGTTTGAGATTACTAAAGTATGAAACAATTGCTTGGCTTGTCATCGGGGTTGTGCATGATGAGAGCATTCTTGTGTGACGAAAATGGAGCATGACCAAACTATATGATTTTGTAGGGATGAACTTTCTTTGGCCATGTTATTTTGAGAAGACATAATTGCTTAGTTAGTATGCTTGAAGTATTATTACTTTTATGTCAATATTAAACTTTTATCTTGAATCTTTCAGATCTGAATATTCATGCCACAAATAAGAGAATTACATTGAAAATAATGCCAAGTAGCATTCCACATCAAAAATTCTGTTCTTATCATTTACCTACTCGAGGACGAGCAGGAATTAAGCTTGGGGATGCTTGATATGTCTCCAACGTATCTATAATTTTTTATTGTTCCATGCTATTATATATTCTGTTTTGGATGTTTAATGGGCTTTATTATACACTTTTATATTATTTTTGGGACTAACCTATTAACCGGAGGCCCAGCCCGAATTGCTGTTTTTTTTGCCTATTTCAGTGTTTCGAAGGAAAATGATATCAAACGGAGTCCAAACGGGATGAAACCTTCGGGAACGTGATTCGGAACAAACGTGATCTAGAGGACTTGGAGTGGATGTCAAGCAATCAACGAGGAAGCCACGAGGCAGGGGGCGCGCCCTCCACCCTCGTGGACCCCTCGTAGCTCTCCTGACCGACATCTTTCGCCTATATATACTCATATACCCTGGAAACATCATATACGGAGCCAAACCCTATTTCCATCGCCGCAACCTTCTGTACCCGTGAGATCCCATCTTGGGGCCTTTTCCGGCGCTCCGCCGGAGGGGGCATTGATCACGGAGGGCTTCTACATCAATACCATAGCCTCTCCGATGATGTGTGAGTAGTTTACCTCAGACCTTCGGGTCCATAGTTATTAGCTAGATGGCTTCTTCTCTCTCTTTGGATCTCAATACAAAGTTCTCCTTGATTCTCTTGGAGATCTATTTGATGTAACTCTTCTTTTTGCGATGTGTTCGTCGAGATCCGATGAATTGTGGGTTTATGATCAGGACTATCTATGAACAATATTTGAATCTCCTCTGAATTCTTTTATTTATGATTGGTTATCTTTGCAAGTCTCTTCGAATTATCAGTTTGGTTTAGCCTACTAGATTGATCTTTCTTGCAATGGGAGAAGTGGTTATTTTTGGGTTCAATCTTGCAGTGCTTGATCCCAGTGACAGTAGGGGAAACGACACGTATTGTATTGTTGCCATCGAGGATAAAAAGATGGGTTTTATATCATATTGCATGAGTTTATCCCTCTACATCATGTCATCTTGCTTAAAGCGTTACTCCGTTCTTATGACCTTAATACGCTAGATGCATGCTGGATAGCGGTCGATGTGTGGAGTAATAGTAGTAGATGCAGGCAGGAGTCGGTCTACTTGTCACAGACGTGACGCCTATATACATGATCATACCTAAATATTATCATAACTATGCTCAATTCTATCAATTGCTCGACAGTAATTCGTTTACCCACCGTAATACTTATGCTATCTTGAGAGAAGCCACTAGTGAAATCTATGGCCCCGGGGTCTATTCTCCATCATATTAATCTTCCGTCAACTAGCTATTTCTATCGCCGTTTATTTTGCTTTCTTTGCTTTTACTCTTTATCATAAAAATACCAAAAAAATTATGTTATCATCTCTATCAGATCTCACTTTTGCAAGTGGCCGTGAAGGGATTGACAACCCCTTTATCGCGTTGGTTGCAAGGTTCTTATTTGTTTGTGTAGGTGCGTGGGACTTGAGCGTGGTCTCCTACTAGATTGATACCTTGGTTCTCAAAAACTGAGGGAAATACTTACGCTACTTTGCTGCATCACCCTTTCCTCTTCAAGGGAAAACCAACGCAGTGCTCAAGAGGTAGCACGCCGCTGATGCCGCCGCTTCGGTGGTTTATCAGCGTTGTTGTCCTTAAACGAATCCTTACCACCGTCCTCGCCATCGTCTTTGGATGTATCCACCATATATATATCATACATGGAGGTGGCCGCCCAGCGTCCAGTATGCGGTGGGCTTTGGGCCTGCTCCTCTCCGGCATCATCGTCCATACTGTTGATGTCTTCGGAGTCATAATCGAGCATGTCGGTTAAATCCTCGATAGTGGCTATAAGGTGGGTGGTGGGTGGGAGAAAATATTCCCTGCTCTCAGCCCTAGTCCGGGCTGGGCATAGTTCGGACGTTGCTCCTCTGTAATGACAAGGGATCGCATTAAGTCTAGAGCCTCGCTTAAAGGCGAGGTTTGTTCGGAGAGAGGAAGATCCACGGAGTATGGCGGGGGGGATACTCCCCGGCCGGACTCACACGGTGCTGACTCCGAGGATTCGGAGGAAGTGTCCGGAGAGGGGTCTAGTTTTGTGATGGTTGCCAGTGACGCCACTTCAACCGTCTCTCCCGTACTAGGTTTGGTGGCCGCAGACAGTCCCGCGAGCTCAAGAAGCCCGTCTTCGGACATGGCGACGCACTCCGGATCTAAGGCTAGAGCGGGAGTTGGAGTCGCGAATCCTTGGAAGATCAAGTCCCCCCAGACATGAGCGACATAGTCCAGGTTTCCAAAATAATCCGGTGACCTGGGGCGTAGATGTCGATCTGCTCTAGATGGCCAAGCGAGTTGGCCCGCAGTGTGAAGCCGCCAAACATGAAGATCTGGCCGGGGAGAAAAACTTCCCCCCGGGCAGCGTTGTTGTAGATGATCGACGGGGCCATCGAACCTCTTGAAGATGATGCAGCAGAACTCTCAATGAAAGCACCAATCTCGGTGTCAAAACCGGCGGATCTCGGGTAGGGGTCCCGAACTGTGCGTCTAAGGTCGATGGCAACAGGAAACAGGGGACACGATGTTTACCCAGGTTCGGGCCCTCTCTATGGAGGTAATACCCTACTTCCTGCTTGATTGATCTTGTTGAATATGAGTATTACAAGAGTTGATCTACCACGAGATCGTAATGGCTAAAACCCTAGAAGTCTAGCCTGTATGTTTATGATGATTGTCCCTATGGACTAAACCCTCCGGTTTATATAGACACCGGAGGGGACTAGGGTTGTACAAAGTCGGTTGCAGAGAAAGGAATCTTCATATTCGGACGCCATGCTTGCCTTCCACGCCAAGGAGAGTCCCATCCGGTCACGGGTGAGAGTCTTCGGTCTTGTATCTCCATGGCCCATCAGTCCGGCCCATGTCAAACAGGCCGAACTCCCGAGGACACCTTAGTCCAGGACTCCCTCAGTCCCCTGGTGGGCACAATACACCAGGGTGCGCCAGGCTTGCCTGGAGCGCCCAGGTGGGTTGTGCCCACCTGGGACACCTCCCGTACTCCATTTTCCTTCCGCATGCTTGTCCTGCAAGATAAAAATTCTATTTATACTTCCTGAACCTGTTAACCACTGTATCACAGAGAAAATCCTCTATTCTCTCTTTTCTTGTTGTTTCCGGTCAGATTTATCAAGCTAAGCATCATGTGTTCTTGCTCCTCCAACCACATGGAAGAAGATGCTTGGCTGATGAAGATCGAGATGAAGCGGGAGGAGCCTACGGACACCACCAAAGGAGAACTAAGTATCGGGTATGGGCACTCCCCTTGGCTTTCGCCAAGCTTGGGGGAGGTGCCTCGGTATTGTATCATCCCACTATCGTTTCGCTTTGCTTATCTTAGTTCAATCTTTTGCTTAGATGAATAAACTTTAGTTCGATCTTTTCTTCCTTGAGAGTTTGCTTAGTGATCTATCATTATTATCATGTGCAACTTATATAATAAAGTTTAGTGTGAGTTTTTGCTTTCTTTACCTTCATGTTGCAAATAAAAGAAATAAAAAGGGAAAGAAGCAAATAAAAGAAAGTAAATAAATCAATAAGATCATATACTAATCCTATGGTAGGTGATAGCACCACATAAGGAAAAGTATAGGTAAGAAAATTTTATTAGAAATTGACAAACATAGCATTAGTCAGTGATGCAACTCATGAAAGAATTAATAAGGGAAGGGAAGACTCACATATAAATATACTATCCTAGAAATCTTTTGTGATTGTGATCCCTCAACAAAATATTATATGCCAAAATTGTTGACATTGGATAAGGAATACAACTTAATGGTTTATGTCTTTTTATATTCACATAGAAGTCATATTGTCATATATCCTTCAACATGTGGTGCTTGCCCCTATCTTTGCTAGCCAAAAATTCCTCACTAAGTAGAGATACTACTTGTGCATCCAAAAACCCTTAAACCCAAAAAAATTCAAGTGTCCACAATACCTACCTAGGGATTGAACAAGATCCCTCAAGTAAGTTGTCATCGGTGCAAAAAGTCAATAAAAATTGCTCCTAAATATGTAAGATCATTTAGTGTAAGAGAAAATTGAGCGTTGTACGAACTTGGATGACAAAGAATAAAAGTGACAGACTGCATAATAAAGGTTGTCATCTTAAGGGGCAATACAACGTGATGTTCTCTTGCACTAAGGGATTGAGCATGCAAACAAATAAAGCGCATGGCAACCTCTGCTTCCCTCTGCGAAGGGCCTATCTTTTATGTATTTACCTTTATGCAAAGAGTCAAAGTTTTCCTTCTATTCCTTTTTATTTATTCTTTTGGCAAGCATCATGTGGTGAGGAAAGATCAAGGCACATATGTCCAGTTGAATATAGATAGCATGAGTTATTATTGTTGACACCACCCTTGAGGTGAGTAAGTTGGGAGGCGAAACTATAAGCCCCTATCTTTCTATGTGTCCGGTTGAAACGTTTTGCTCATGGGTACAAGGTGAGTGTTAGCAATCATAAAAGACTATATGATGGTTGAGTATGTGGACTTGCTTAAGAGCTCCGATACGTGACCCTTCCTGCAAAGATGATGAATTGTAGTTGCAAAGTTGACTGAGAACATATTTGTTGGTTTCTAATAGAGTTTTTGCTTTATACTTTGATTGTGTGATGAACTATTACTTACTCATGGGAAGTATATGATGCAGGTTCTATGATAAAAGTCCTATGTTTAAATTTGTGGCTGTTATAATAATCAACATGATTCTTCTATGTCTGTATTTTGTTTTTATCGACACCTCTCTCTCTCAAAGCATGTGGACATGTTTCTCGATTTCGGTTTTCGCTTGAGGACAAGCGGGGTCTAAGCTTGGGGGAGTTGATACGTCCATTTTGCATCATGTTTTCTTACTGTTATTTATAATGTTTTTATCCATAATAGTGCTTTTTGGAGTAATTCTAATGCCTTTTCTCTCATAATTTGCAAGGTACACACCAAGAGGGAGAATTCCGGCAGCTGGAAATCTGGACCTGAAAAAGCTATGCCAGGCCACCTATTCTACACAACTCCAAATGGGCTGAAACTTCACGGAGATTTTTTATGGAATATATAAGAAATATTGGAGCCAATAAGTACCAGAGGGGGCCACCAGGTGGGCACAACCCACCTGGGCGCGCCAGGCCCCCCTGTGGCGCCCTGGTGGGTTGTGGCCTCCTCGGCCCACCTCCGGTGCCCATCTTCTGGTATATAAGTTGTTTTGACCTAGAAAAAATGAGAATAATACTTACGGGACGGAGCACCGCCGTCTCAAGGCGGAACTTGGCAGGAGCACTTTTGCCCTCCGGCGGAGCGATTCTGCCGGGGGAACTTCCCTCCCGGAGGGGGAAATCATCGTCATCATCATCACCAACAACTCTCCCATCTTGGGGAGGGCAATCTCCATCAACATCTTCACTAGCACCATCTCATCTCAAACCCTAGTTCATCTCTTGTATTCAATCTTGTCACTGGAACTATAGATTGTTGCTAGGGGGTGACTAGTAGTGTTGATTACATCTTGTAGTTGATCACTATATGGTTTATTTGGTGGAATATTATGCGTTAAGATCCATTATGCATATTAATAGCCCTCTGATCATGAGCACGTTTGTTGATTGTGAGTAGTTACTTTTGTTCTTGAGGTCACGGGATAAATCATGTTGCAAGTAATCATGTGAATTTGATATGTGTTCGATATTTTGATGGTATGTATGTTGTGATTTTCTTAGTGGTGTCATGTGAACGTCAACTACATGACACTTCACCATATTTGCGCCTAAGGGAATGCATTGTGGAGTAGTAAATAGATGGTGGGTTGCAAGAGTGACAGAAACTTAAACCCCAGTTTATGCACTATTCCATAAGGGACCGACTGGATCCTAGAATTTAATGCTATGGTTAGGATTTATCCTTAATACTTTTCACGTAGTTGCGGATGCTTGCAGGAGGGTTAATCATAAGTAGGAGGTTTGTTCAAGTAAGAACAACACCTAAGCACCGGTCCACCCACATATCAAATTATCAAAGTAGCGAACACAAATCAAACCAACATGATGAAAGTGACTAGATGAAATTCCCGTGTACCCACAAGAATGCTTTGCTCATCATAAGAGACCGTTTTGGCCTGTCCTTTGCCTCAAAAGGATTGGGCTACCTTGCTGCATACTTATTGTTACTTTCATTACTTTCTCGTTACAAATTATCTTGCTATCAAACTACTCGCTACTTACAGTTTCAGCACTTGCAGACATTACCTTACTGAAAACTACTTGTCATTTCCTTCTGCTCCTCGTTGGGTTCGACATTCTTACTTATCGAAAAGAGCTACAATTGATCCCCTATACTTGTGGGTCATAAATTAACTAATTGCCACATAAGCAAAATTTTCTTGGAGTGCGCTAAGTGACTGTCGCGGGATATCCGCGCCCACCTATGGGACCGGGCGGCCCCTTGCTGGTTCGGCGGGGGACGTCGCGTTGCACAAAGAGCAGACTAGTGCACGACAGCACAGCAGAGAGCACACAAGCAATTTACCTAGGTTGGGGCCGCTGCGAGGCGTAAGACCCTACTCCTGCTTTGGTGGATTGATGGTGGAAATGAACGTGGTGGTGCGTGGTGCACTTGCCCGGCAAGGTCTGCCTCAGGGCTACTGTGACCACAAGCGTATGGTGGCTTGGGTTTGTCAAGTTTCCAACCCTCCAAGCCCCTACTACGAATTCCGTGGGCCTCCTTTTATAGATTAAGGGGTCACCACAGTGGAAAAACAGTCATTACCCACTAATATGATAGCAAACAGTGCTATCATACCTAACTCTGCGGGCTAACAGGGTGCATTAAATGCACCACTCAGTGTCACATCACTAGCTGCCCGGCAAGGCCTGCCGGGCTTATCTCGCCAGCTCCGCACCTGTTCTCTTGACACGTCGCTGGACGGGTGTCACCTGTGGGTTTCTTCCGTAGGAGATGGCTGCCATGTGGCAAATGCTGCCACCTAATCTCCTTGTGGCATGATACCGCACTGATTGACAACGTGGGTTGTACTTGCATGGTTGGCGGGGTGGTTCAGGCCCCGCAAGCCCTGGCAGGCGTTGCCGAGGAGTCTTGGTTGCTTGCTTCTGGTGGTGGCCTGGCCCCTTGCCGGGCTCGCCTGCCCGGCGAGGGAGGCCTTTCTCTTGCCAATATCCTGTTCCTTTGGCTCGATCTCGATCTCTTTGAGCTGCATGTTGGTTCTTCATGTCTCTTGGCTCTTCAGTCTCTATCTTGAGCTGGTGCTTCAATCTTGATCTTGTGCGTGGCGCAGTTGGGCAACATACCCGGGGTCTGTTGCACCAATAGAAGCCCCCGGGCCTGCCACGATCGCGTTGCGGAGTGTCGGCGGGGTAGGGCCTAATAAGTGCACAGGCAGGGCTGCTGAAGGACTTGGTTCCTTGAGGTTTTCCTTTGATGCTTCATTAGTCTTGATCTTGGGGGCAGTTTCCGATTCCCCCGCATGTGGTGTAAAGCTAACATTGGTGGGGCCACGGCAGTGATGGCCCGTGAATGACTTTAACGCATGGGGTAGAAATCGCCAAATTACTCTTCCCACAGCGCGCTCTTATCCTTAGCCACGTATGCTGCATGCATAGCGCGGGGTAGGTAACGGAGGCACATGGTGCGGAAGAGCATCTTGAAGAGGGCCCGCCTGCTTTGAATTGGCAGAGGAGGGCGGCGGTTGCCTGTTGACGAAGAAGATGCCCTTCCCCGCCCGGCCTATAAAAGGAGGGGCGGAGGAGGACGAAGTCATTCATCCCTACATTCTTCCTCCTCTTCTCTTAATCTCTGCTTCCACTAGTGATGTTGAGGAGAAGATCCCGGGGCCAGCCCCTGGGCTTCTGCTTGGGGCGATTGTTGTCCCATGCTAGCGCTTACGCTCGGGGAGTGAGCCTGGTCCTCGGCGCGATGAATCTCTTGGTCTCTTTGAAGCTTGGCCGGGAGGCAGGGCTATCGACCATTGGTAATCCCAGCATTGCCCTTCCCAGAGGCCTTGGGGCCATTGTCGACGAGAGGCGTGCCTTCCTGCCCCCCAAGGTGGGACGCGGCGTGCCTCTGGCCCTTCGGCAGATCTGGCTGCTTGCTGTTTCTCCGCTGGAGGCATCGGGTCGGGGGCTTGGCGCTTTCCGGGAGCTGTGGTGGTGAGGAGAAAGCGAGGGAAGACGGAGAAGGCGGGTGGCAGGGGGTCAGGTCGGAGTACGATGGCGCAGATGCCTTCGTCTCCGATCGTCGACCTGCCGCCTAGTCTTTCCGCTCTTCCCCTCCCTCCCCGGCACCGTCATCACCAGCCTCTTCGGGTGGTAGCCGGGGAGGGATGTTCTCTTGGCGCCTTCTCCTTGCCTCCAGCAGTCTTCTGGCTGAGCTTTGGTGGATGACTCCACCGGCACTCAAGCCGGGGTTTCTTGCCGGCTCTGGAGGTGGCGACCAGAACGCGTCGCCCCGTCTCACGCACTCCTCCTTTGCAGCCTCGCCACTTCCGGTCTTGTTAGGCCGTGCTTGACGGGCCCTGACGGGATCAGGGTGGGCTCCTACTTGGGTGCCCCTTCTCTCGTCTTTTCCTCCTTCCGCCGCAGTGCCTGAAGGAGGGGAAACGAAAAGAGGGGATCACGGGACACTTATCTTTTTTCAATCTTAAACTTATCGGCAATCGCCAGATTTTAATTCAAATAATGTAATCTCTCGAGTACATCTTTGTATTCTGTAATGCTTGTACTTGTAACTGCATATGAATGAAAAAGATGAATCTTGTTGGGAACTCGTGCATGTGTATGTCCATGCAGAGGCAAAGTGCCTCTTTAATAGAATAACCGAGTTTTCCCTAGTAGCATATCCTGCCGGCACCCTCTTTGTCTGCCGGAGAACTATGTCTGCCGGGGAACAGACAAGGGGGCCAGCCCCCCGCCAACTCCTTTTTCCCAAAGGCCACTGCGACCACCCTGACCGAAGCAGCGTTCAAGTCATGGATGGGAGCACCTATGTTTCAAAGAGAGAGGCGAGGTTTTCTCATGCAAAGTTGTAGCTTTACAGAATACTAATGGACAAGAGGTGAACTTATCTGTTTGGCTTGCCGGGGATCGCTGTGCCGTGCAATCTTCTTGCCCTTTGTCGAAGCCAGGTTCATGGCAAGAACCTGTAACTCCATGTAGATGAGAATGAATGCAGGATGCAATCCTATCTATATGCATATGCAAATGCTCATGAAGTGCTTATGCAATGATCTGGGTGTACTTGTGCATGCATGTAATCTTAGTTGCCCCCCTACAACGCTTCTTTATTTTCTCTTGCACAGGGTCATTGCTGCGGCTTGTACAAGGGGTTAAATGCAACTTCAGCAATTCCATGTACAATGGGTGGCTGCCGGGCAAGGCCCGGCAGCCTCTGCGCCTTACGGGTAGAACTTACGGAGATGCTCAATGTTCCATGAGTTTTGCAACGGTGTGCCATCTCCGGTCTCTAGGCGGACTGCGCTGGGTCTGGAGACTCGTACTACCCGGTAAGGGCCTTCCCACTTCGGTGATAACTTGTGTGTACCCTTGGCGGACTGAACGCACCTAAGGACAATGTCACCTTCCTCAAAACACAGGGCACGAACTCTGCGGTTGTGATAGCGACGCAGGGCTTGCTGATAGCATGCAGCACGCGTAGCAGCCCGGAGACGGTTCTCCTCGAGTAGCGCAGCATCGTCACGCCGGTGCTGATCTTGCGCTACTTCATCGTAGGCAAGCACCCGAGGAGACCCGTAAATGAGTTCCATGGGGATAACTGCTTCTGCCCCATAGACCAGGGAGAAGGGAGTCTGCCCAGTAGCTCGATTAGGTGTCGTTCTGAGGGACCAGAGAACTACCGGAGCTCCTCGATCCACCGCCTGCCGTGCTTCTACACCATATCGAAAGTCCTTGTCTTGAGTCCACAAAGCACCTCAGCGTTCGCCTCTCAGCTTGTCCATTGCTCCGGGGGTGAGCCACAGAGGAAAATGAGACCTTGCATCTGAGGGTTTGAACATACTGCATGAAGGTGTGGCTCGTGAATTGGGTGTCGTTGTCAGTGATGATCCTTGCCGGAACTCCGAAACGACACACCAATTCTTTCAAGAACTTGATAGCTGACTGAGCAGCCACCTTCCTCACGGCAGTCACTTCTGGCCACTTTGTAAACTTTTCGATGGCGACGAACAAGAATTCAAAGCCCCCGATTGCTCGGGGGAAGGGGCCGAGGATATCAAGCCCCCAGACCAAAAATGTCCATGACAGAGGGATTGTCTGAAGAGCTTGGGCAGGCAGGTGTGTTTTCTTGGAATGGAACTGACAGGCTTCACATGTCGTGACGAGCTCAACTGCGTCTTGGAGGGCTGTGGGCCAATAGAATCCTTGTCGAAATGCTTTCCCAACTAATGCCTTTGATCCAATGTGTGAGCCGCACATTCCTCTGTGAATCTCAGCCAGCAGTTCCTTTTCGTCCTCCCGGCAGACACACTTCAATTTCACACCGTTAGGCCTCCTTCTGTACAGAGTGTCATCGACAAACTGATACATACTGGCCCTCCTGGCTACTTTCTCAGCTTCATCTGGGTCGCCGAGGAGTTCTCCAGTTTGGAGGAAGTGGACGATGTGCCTTGCCCAAGTTGGAGCCTGAGGC
Organism: Aegilops tauschii subsp. strangulata; assembly: GCF_002575655.3. Classification (NCBI taxonomy): domain Eukaryota; kingdom Viridiplantae; phylum Streptophyta; class Magnoliopsida; order Poales; family Poaceae; genus Aegilops; species Aegilops tauschii. The sequence continues at coordinate 236,285,364 of NC_053036.3, forward strand.
TCGGCAACGAGGACTAGCGGCACCTCCTTGGCTGCGAGAGCACGAGCCTCATTCGCGGGGTCCATAGGCCCGACTGGAGGGGGTGGTCCGGCAGGCTGTGAGGAGTTGTTTCCGGCAGGTTCTCTGCCGGGAGCGGATGGCTCGATGGGGAGAGGCTTATCGTACTCCAACTTTCTCCTTTTCTGGCCATTGTGGTTGGTGATACGGAGGGTTGAGAGAGGTGGAGAACAAAAGTTCCTGGTTCCACAGGAAGCTTCTACACAGCACACTTTGACAGGTGATCAGCTATGCTGTTTTTCGCACGGGGTATGTGCTCTGTTTGCAACCCGTCAAAGCGCTCCTCTAACCTCCTTAGTTCCTCAATGTATGCTTCCATCAATGGGCTTTGGTAATCTTTGTTGACTTGTCTCACCACTAACTGTGAATCTCCTCGAATGATCAGCTTCTTGATTCCCAATTCTGCTGCAATCCTGAGCCCGGCAAGGAGCCCTTCGTACTTAGCTGTATTGTTGGTGGCTTCTTCTCGGGCAAAGTGCATTTGGATGACGTACTTCAGGTGCTCCCCGGAGGGGCAATAAGAATCACGCCAGCTCCTGCACCTTGTAGGAAAAAGCACCATATAAATACATAATCCATTCCTGGGGTGATTCCTTCCCTGGGAGAGTTGTTTCTGTTGCTTCCTCATCAGGGGTTGGCGTCCATTCTGCAATAAACTCTGCCAACGCCCTGCTTTGAATGGTTGAGGTGCTCTCAAACTTCAAACCAAAGCTGGATAACTCCAAAGCCCACTCCACTATTCTGCCAGCAGCCTTAGGGTTTCGGAGTGTCCTCTGCAACAGAAAACGAGTAACAACCATCATCTCATGGGCTTGGAAGTAGTGGCGCAGTTTCTTGAGGCCATGACGAGGCCAAAGTCAACTTCTGCACACGAGAGTACCTCGATCTAGCCCCTTGTAACAAGGAACTAACGAAGTACACTGGGCGCTGCACCACTTTCTTCCTTGCCTCGTCCTTGGGGTTGTTCTGATCCTCTTCTGACTCTGCCGTGGTCTGGCCGCTCTCTGCTTCATCCACTTCTCGCTGCGCTATCAAGGCTGCACTGACCACTTGGTTGGTTGCCACCAAGTAAAACAGTAACGACTCTTAAGGTTTGGGTGCAACCAAGGTGGGCACAGATGACAGGTAAGCCTTCAACTCTTGCAAGGCTGTATCTGCTTCCGAAGTCCACTTCATAGGCCCTGCCTTCTTCAAAATTTTGAAGAACGGCAGGGCACGCTCGGCAGACTTGGAAATGAATCTTCTTAGCGCGGCAACGCATCCCGTCAAGCGCCTCACATCCTTAACTGTCCTTGGCGCTTGGATCTCCTCAATGGCCTTGATCTTGTCGGGGTTGGCTTCAGTCCCCCGACGGGACACGAAGAATCCAAGTAGTTTGCCGGAGGGAACACCGAATACGTACTTCTCCGGGTTAAGCTTCAGGTTGATCTTGCGCAAATTAGCAAATGTCTCCTCCAAATCCTGGATAAGGGTGGCCTTATCCTTGGTCTTGACTACAATGTCATCCATATAGGCTTCTATGTTTCTGTGTAGTTGTGGCTCAAAACCAATTTGGACTGCTCTTGCAAAAGTAGACCTGGCACTCTTCAATCCGAAAGGCATGCGGGCAAAACAGTATATACCACATGGAATGATGAATAATGTCTTCTCCTCATCTTCTTTGGACATGAAGTTCTGGTGATATCTGAAGTAAGCGTCCAAAAAGGAGAGCTGATCGCAACCTGAAGTAGAATCCACAATCTGATCGATGCGCGGCAAGGGGAATGGGTCCTTTGGGCAAGCCTTATTAAGATCTGTGAAATCAATGCAAAGCCTCCATTTCCCATTCGCCTTCCGAAGTAACACTGGGTTGGCCAATCATGTAGGGTGAAGTACTCCTCTGACCAATCCAGCTTCCTCTAACTTCTTGATTTCCTCGTCAATGAACTGTTGCCGCTCCAAGGCTTACTTCCTAACTTTCTGCTTGACGGGCCGGGCATGTGGGCAGACAGCAAGGTGGTGCTCGATTACCTCCCTGGGAACACCGGGGATATCAGATGGTTGCCAAGCAAACACATCGATATTCGCCCGCAGGAAGGCAACGGGCGCGCTTTCCTATTTGTAATCAAGGGTGGCGCTGATGGTGAAAGTACCATCAACACCAGCCAGCCTTGCCGGGACCTTCTTCACTTGGGGTGCTGCAACCTTGGATCTCTTTTTATTGGAACACTCCGGCACATAGTCAACGGGTGTTGTGCACTCGGAGGGGGTACGCTTCCCGGACTCCTTGCCGGAGGTCCTACATTCCCTCTTCTTTCCTTTGCTTTCCTTGGCAGGGACCATTGCTGCCGCAGCCTCTGCTGCGACGGCATCCCGATACATCCTGTCCACACAGATAATCGCATCCTTCTCATCTGATGGGATGGTGATGACTCCCAACGGCCCAGGCATCTTCAAAGTGTTGTAAGCATAGTGGGATGCTGCCATGAATTTTGCCAAGGCCGGTCGTCCCAGAATCCCATTATACGACAGGGGGAGCTCAACCACATCAAACACAATTTTCTCAGTCCTATAGTTCAGCTCTCCCCCAAACGTCACCGGCAACGTAATCTTTCCCTTGGGACGGCTCCTGCAGGGATTGACTCCTTGAAACGTGTCGGTAACCTCCAGTTCTTCCTCTCCTATCTGAACCTTGTTAATAACTGCTGGGGAAATCAGATTCAACCTGGCCCCGCCATCCACTAACATCTTTGTGACCTTGAGGTTGCGAATTGTTGGGGAGACCAACAACGACAAACACTCTACCGCGGTGATGCGGCAAGGGTGGTCCTCCTCATCAAAGATGATGGGCGTGCGGTACCAGTTGAGCGGCTTCTGGGCCTCTGGCGCTGGCTCCACAGCATTGACCTCTCGTGCCCATTGCTTGAGCTGGCGATGGCAGGAGTGCAAAGATGCACCCCCATCAATGCATAGGGCGTCATTGGCCCTCTGAAATTCCTGCTCACTGGTTTCCTCTTCATTCCTTCCATCACTCAAATCATCACAGGTTTCCTTCTCTGGGCCCCTGGCGGGTTTTCCTTGGTTCCGAAAGGGTTTGCCGGGGCGGTTTGCTTCACCGCCTCGGCCCTTTCCGCCAGCAGCATTCTGACCTTTCTCCTTATCACGATTATCATACTCTGCTCTCTATCTCTTGACAAGCTGCTCAACTTGATGACACTCATGGAGGTCGTGGCCCTTGGTCCGGTGGATCTTGCAGTACGGCCCATCACCTTTCTCGGCTTTTTCCGCAGCAGCGGCGTCCCGGCCGGCAGTGCACGCGGCAACTTCCTTGCCGGGGGCCTCAGCCTTGGCCTTCTTGCCAGTACTAGGCGTGCCAGAACCTTCCACAGTCATCACTGCCTTATCTCTTGGCTTCTTGTTATGCTTCTTTCCCTTTCTTTGACTGGTTGATCCGTCTTCTTCCTCTGAATCAACATTGATGCAATCCCCCTCCCCGGGCAACTTCCTTCCTTCCTCCATCCGAGCACACTTATCTACTAATGTGTACAGCTCCTTCACAGTCTTGGGCAACCGTACATTCATCTTAGAACGAATGCGACGGTTGCGCACATTGGACTGGAAGGCTGCTATAACAGCTGCTGGATGGATATTCGGAATATTCCTATGTACTTTACTGAATCTTTGTAAATACTTACGGAGAGTTTCTCCTTCTTTCTGCTGGAGGAGCTGTAGGTGCTGGGCCTGCCGGGCTCCTGGTGGCCACCGGTGAAGGCACTGATGAACTCGTGGCATAGGTCTGCCCATGACGAAATGGAGTTCTCCGGCAGGTGCATGAGCCAAGATCTCACGTTGGACTTGAGAGCCAATGGGAAGTAGTTGGCGAACACCTTCTCATCTCTTCCCCCGGTAGCCTGAACAGCGATGGTGTAGATGCTCAAGAACTCTGTCGAGTTCAGTCTCCTGTCGTACTTCTCGGGGATCTCCGACTTGAACGTGCGAACGGACGGCCAACGGACTTGCCGTAGCTCGCATGTAAAGGCAGGGCAGCCGACCTCGAAAGGTAGGCACCTGCCAGCACCGAATGCAGGCTCGTCGACGTTGGGGCCGCCGCACCCGCCGGTCTGGCAGGGGTCGTCAAGAGGCCGTCCCACGACGACTCGCGCATCTGCCCGCCGCCTATCCTCCGGGGTTCGCCGCTGGCCTGGATGTGCTCGAGGGTTGGAAGAGGCCATCGAGACGTCTTCGGTATCTTGATCTTGCTGCGCCCGCGTTTGCCACCGTGGTGGGGACTGCACGATGGGGACGGCCCCCTCCATTCGGCCAGCAGTGCGGACGGTCGTCGTCACTTGGGGAGGTCATGGCGGGCCAGCGCATCGCGAGCTCCCAGCCTCAGCGAAACCGAGCAGACTCTGGATGGTGGCACGCCACTCATCCATCTGCTTAGCTACTGGCGGGAACCTTAGTAGCAGCTGGGCCCGCGCCATAGCCTCCGTGGCTGTGCTTGGCATGGAAGTTGATGACCTCGACCGCACCGTCGCCTGACTCCTGACGGTGCCTGCGGTGGCGGCAACGGTGGCGCGCCCGCGCTGCGGTGGGGCGGCCACCTGGGCAGCGGGGTCACGCGGCAATTGCGCTCAAGGGTCCGCGGCTCCGTCGGGCGTAGTGGTTGGGTCGACTTGCCCGGGAGGAGACACATGTACCGTGATCGCCCCCGTGGTAGGGACGGCCGGAGGACGGTGGCTCATCCTGGGCCGAGCGCCGTTGTTGTGGATGCGCCCGCCGGTGGGAGGAGGGGATGTAAGCGGAGTCACCCTCCCGTCCGCACCTTGCGGAGCTTGACCGTAAAAACGCTGCTGAAGTTGTTCTCCTCCGATGCCTTCACCCCTGTGTCGGCCGCAGGGGAGTGGCGATGACGCCACCTGCTCCTGCCACTCCCCCAGCAGCGCTCACGTCCTCGCTTGTCCCCGCATCCTCCGCGGCATCTGAGGCCGCGGGCGGCGGAGCCTTCGAGGTAGATGGTTGGGCCGAAGGGTCGGACTTCTTCTTCTTGGGTGCCATGGTCGATGGCGTCGTCGAAGATGAAGATGGCGATGAAGATGACGCGCTGCGCACGCTTTTAGGTTCACATAAGCGAGCCCCCTACCTGGCGTGCCAAAGATGTCGCAGGATATCCGCGGCCACCTATGGGACCGTGCGGCCCCTTGCTGGTTCGGCGGTGGGACGTCGCATTGCACAAAGAGCAGACCAGCGCACGGCAGCACGGCAGAGAGCACATAAGCAATTTACCCAGGTTCGGGCCGCCGTGAGGCGTAAGACCCTACTCCTGCTTTGGTGGATTGATGGTGGAAATGGACGTGGTGGTGCGTGGTACACTTGCCCAGCAAGGCTTGCCTCAGGGCTACGGTGACCACAAGCGTATGGTGGCTTGGGTTTGTCAAGTTTCCAACCCTCCAACCCCCTCCTACGAATGCCATGGGCCTCCTTTTATAGATTAAGGGGTCACCACAGTGGCAAAACAGTCATTACCCACTGATATGATAGCAAATAGTGCTATCATACCTAACTCTGCGGGCTGTCAGGGTGCATTAAATGCACCACTCAGTGTCACATCACTAGCTGCCCGGCAAGGCCTGCCGGGCTTATCTTGCCAGCTCCGCACCTGTTCTCTTGACACGTCGCTGGACGGGTGTCACTTGTGGGTTTCTTCCGTAGGAGATGGCTGCCATGTGGCAAATGCTGCCACCTAATCTCCTTGCGGCATGACACCGCACTGATTGACGACGTGGGTCGTACTTGCGCGGTTGGCGGGGTGGTTCAGGCCCCGCAAGCCCCGGCAGGCGCTGCCAGGGAGTCTTGGTTGCTTGCTTCTGGGGGTGGCCTGGCCCCTTGCCGGGCTCGCCTGCCCGGTGAGGGAGGCCCTTCTCTTGCTGATATCCTGTTCCTTTGGCTTGATCTCGATCTCTCTGAGCTGCATGTTGGTTCTTCAAGTCTCTTGGCTCTTCAATCTCTATCTTGAGCTTTTGCTTCAATCTTGATCTTGTGCCTGTGCATAGTTGGGCATCATACCCGGGGTCTGTTGCACCGACAGTGACTCCCACTATAACTAGTCGTACAAAGTGTGGGCTATGTAGAGGGCGTAGTAAGCAAGCTTCTCATCGTTCTGCGAGTTGACATGACACATCAAAGTAGTATTTTTTTCAAAATGTACATCAAAGTACCAGTGTAGTACTCTCCAAAAAGGGCCGACCTTGTCCATGGCTACCATCCCATCCCATGCTCCGTCATTGAGTATGTGCACGATTCACGTGCCATTCAAGAAAAAAACTGAGTATGTTCCATTGAAGAAAAAAATTAAAAACAAACATGCCACCGCATTATGGTCAAACTTTGATTCGTCCATGCGTGGTTCCCGACCCTCCACTAAGTGAACAACTACCAAACGCGTCAAATTATCACGTGAGCTGCCTCTTCATCCAGAAATGAGCTCCACCGTGTACCCACGCACGTGTGTTAGGGAATGAGGCATAGAGTACGTGCGTCCGTGCATGCATTTTTTCTCTTCGTGCACGCACTCCTTTTTTTGTGGGTGATTCGTGCACGTACTCGGCCTATGTTGGTGACCGTTGGCGAGTCTCACTTATCTCTACATCTCAACACGTACATCTACATCTGCATCTACGTCTACACTACATCTACATCTACATCTACATATACCTCTACTATAGTACAACAAGTTTTAAACATGAGACCAGTCATTTTCTTGCATGACACGACCAGCCCATATCGCTTCTTGCTCCTCGTCTCTCTCAAAGTGCGTCCGACAGGCGATTTTGCCATCGATTGAGGTCGGTTCGCTCACACTCGTTCCCACGTGTTATAAATCTAAAAAGAATACTCTGACCAGTGGACCATTGAAAGAAGTATATTTTTCACCCTTAAATGTAAGTTGATGGACAAATAACCCCCCAAAGTCAATTTCGGTACGATTTTTACCCTCAAATATCTAAAACCGGGTATATCACCCCCTTGAGCGGTTTTAGTGTTCACATGTTAGAGTTTAGGCGGTTTTGATTGTTGACTAGGAATTGACTAATTATTTACACTAATGAAATGGAAACAACGCTGTCGGAAGCCGTGGATGTCGGCGAAGATGTACCAAATGGACCCGAACCTTCCCTACGAGGAGAGGAGATCATGCGGGTGCCTTTCAATCTCAAGGGGTTGTCGGGCTACCTCGTTGGCTCGTCGCCCGCCTCATAGTTGGACTAACTTAGGTAGTAACATAGCGCACTCCAAGAAATTTTTTCTTATGTGGCATGTAGTTAATGAGGAGAGAGATGTTTAGAGTAACATAGTAATATGTTACAGTATAAGTTACTCCCCACTATGACCAGCCTTGGACTCTCCCAGTGCTCCACCATGTATAGCTGCTAAGCCTGCCACGTAGGCATAAAATATGATGTGGCAAGTTAATTAAGAAGAGAGAGACTAGTTTGGTGACCCCGGGAAGAAACGGTGGAAAGACAGTTTTGAGTCTATAGCTAATTAAATGAAGCAAGCTTAGCAACAACAAACTAAGCACCTATGCATTGGAGACTTGAGTTGCTAAGCCATTTAATGCACTTAGCACCTCATCTAAGCACATTTGCATTGGAAGAGGTCTTAATTCCATACGGTATCATAATATGATACTCAACTCTCTCTTTCTTCATTTAATTATACGCCACCTTATCAAATTTGCCTACTAATAGTAGTTGGCATGCATGATACTACTTATAATACTCCCATTACATCCAGCCTGGTAGAATTAAAATACCTAATCTAAATGGTCGCCGCCCGATCTCTTTGTCCTCCTCCAGCACCCGGCAGAAGAAGAATCGTGCAAGACACCGGCTGTATTCGCCGGCGTCGCCTCGGCGGTGACCTTCATGGGATAAAATCGGCGGCGGCCTCCTATGTTCTACTTCTCCTCGATGATGGCGGCGGGCGGGGACATGTTGCCCGTCACCTCGTCGACATCCGCGTAGCCGCATCACCTCGTCGACATCCGCAATGGCTTCTTTCTCTGCCTACATGTCGCGGCTACGAGCGCGTCGACGGCGGATGGCGCAGTCGCAGACACTGGAGGCGATGTACGACGCGACGACGTTGAGGGCAGCGACGATGCCCGTGCCGTCGTGCTCCCCGACAAGCAGGCGTGGAGCAAGTTAGCACTCTTCCTCGAGCTATATTGGAGAGGCCAGCTGCGGAACCACGCGCTGGCTTAGTGCGGCAACTGCCGCCGACGGGCTAGGCGAGGTAGGTGGAGAAGCGAGCTGCCTCGCTCGTAACTGCCGGGCTCAGCGGGCCACCTAGACGGCTTTTATGCCAGAGAACTGCTCTTCCTGCTCGTCGGATGCCGCCGAAAGAGTGGACAAAATGGTGGAAGGAGGAGCTTGGCCGGCGTCCTGCTCCTGAATGGACGTGTGTGGCCAGAGTTGGTTTCTCGCATTCCAAGCGGTTTTAAATGTAGGTTTTTGAATGCGGGGAGGAGGCAGGTACAGCTGGGAGTGCAGCAGGCGGCGCCCTGGGCCGGCGTGCCGCTTCAAATGGCGAACGCAGTGAGAGGTCGTGTCCGCCTTGACCCCCTTGACCGTGGACCTTGACGGTGTACGTCACCTTGTGTCCAGATCTAAGATGCCACGTGTACCAGATAAATGACTCCAAGCTCGACCACCGTGATGCAAGAGGTGTGAGCGGTGCGAGCCGAGGAACACTGTTGGAGACACCCCCCTCAGAGTAGCCACAGTGGGTAGTAACATAGACTAGTAATATGCTCATGTTACTAGTCTATGGCCCTGTTTGGATACTCTAACTCAGTTAGAGGTTAGAGTTAGATTCTAACCCTGAACCAACCCTGAACTAACTCTAAACAAAAAGGTGTGTGGATGGCAGGGTTAGATTGACAATAAATGCTCTTTCTCAATCATTTGGCTACTTTGGACCCTATTACCTGCCGGATTTGGCGGAGCAAGCCCTAGCCGAGACAGACGGGGACGCGCCTGCAAGGAGCCGCGCAGGCCTCTCGCCCAGCCCGCCGACCGAATCCGCCGTCCCTGCGCAAGGACTAACGCTGGCCGAGGCTGACAGGGATGAGCCGCGCAAGGAGCCACGACTGCTTACCGGCGGGCTGGCCCCAGGGAGACGAGGGGGTTGGAACGGGAGGATAGGGCGGGGATGCTTACCAGCAGCGGACCGGAGCGTGGATACGGCGAGGCGCCTTCACGAGCGGTGCAAGAGGGAGGGAGGGAGAGGACGAGAAGCTTCGAGGAAGTGGGGAGGGATCTGCTGCGCGGAGAGCGAGAGAAAAATGTATTTTTTAGTGGTCCCAAGAAGAACTAACCCAAATAAGCACCTCTTGGATGGGTTAGATTTTTGTGTGGGTTAGATGCATCTAACCCAAACTAACCCTCCTGTTTGGATATTTTGAAGTTAGTTGAATCCAGACTAACCCAAACTAACTCTAACTCATGGAACCAAATAGGGCCTATGTTACTACCTCTATAGTAACATATGTGTGGTAACATGCAACACTTCTTTTATTTGGCTATAGACACATCTTGCCTTGATATGTGTGATGTTACTACTTTCCTCTCTTTATTCATTTATTGCTTGCCACATCATCTACTTTATCTAGACATGTGTGATGTTACTACCTATGTAACTCCCACAGTGGGTAGTCTCATAATTTCCGTCGTCATCATCTGAGTCCTAGAAGATCTCACCCACATCATCATTAGGCATGCAGCCGCCTTGATAGACAACGTGCACAGAAGGAGTAGAGGCGACTGGGGACGCACCACATCGTGGGAACTCCGTACGTGCTCGTGTGCATGCAGCGTGCGTGCTTTTCCATTGGTGCTAGCTCTAAGGCCGAGGCTGCGGTCGTCTTCGTCTCTGACTAGTCGTTGAGCAACGACGGCAAAGAGGTGCTGCAAGAGATGCGTAGGCGTTGTTGTGTGCGAGCTTCGCCGTAGCACGACGAACCGGACGATGCCATAGATGGCGCACGCCTCCATGCAACTGAGTGTGTGCGCATGCATGTGTTATTCACGTGCATTCTGCGGCCGAGTGTGTGTGCATGCATGTGTTGTGTACGTGCGTTGTGTGCTCCATGCTGTGCGTGTATGTGCATGAGTTGGATCGGCATGAGTTAGTGCGTTGGCGTGTGTACATGCGTGGCTGCATGCGTCCTGTACATGTGTGGCTTCTTGCGTGGTTATCAATATAAACTATAAAACATCTTCAACTTAGCATCCTGATGTATCGTCTCTAGTGGTTAGCGAAGAGTTCATGTTCTTTTATTTGTTTATAGGTGGGCAGGCGGCAAAAAATAGGGGAAAACGTGCAAGGTTCCTTGCAGACGCTCCACCGCGAGGTTCCTTGCTCCTTCTCGGTCGTCGGGAATCTATGTTCTTCAACTCTTTTTTTTACGTGAGCTTTGTTCATCCTTTTGCCAACACGCGAGACATCTAGCATCAAGGTGCACGTGTCATGCAAGAAAATGGAGATAATCAGATAAGCAGTGCATAAGTGAGTCGTGCACTTCGATGGCACCTACTACGCAATATTTTTTCTCCTCGATGGCTCGTGAATAGTGCACGTACTCAACGACGGAGCACGGGATGGTAGCCATGACATGGCCAGCCCTTTTTTGGAGAGAGTACTAACTAACTTTGATGTGTCCCGTCAACTCACAGAACGACGAGAAGCTTGCTTACTATGCCTTCTCCCTCGCCAACGCATGCGCGGTGGCTCGCAGCACGAGGAGAAACTTTTGCTTACAAGCGGTGGACGTGCAACAGTTCATTTGGTGTCAGATTGCCAGAAGTACTACTATAGTACCATCATTATTGTTCGACTTCCGGAAGAGGCGAAGAGCCAAGCGCAAGGTCACCTACTAACCTTAGGCTAGGCATAGTGGGAATAACATAAGTAGGGGTACCTCCTTTTTTTATTCTAGAAACAACCACACGCGAATATTGGACAGTAGCAGCACGACAAATGAATCAAAAATCAAAACCAACCAATGAACTACTACTACTAGTGAGCGTTTGCTAGTATCATGTACTCCGTTTGTCCATGTATATAGGGCTTAATGCGTTTTCTGAGACTAACTTTGGCCCTGTTTGGATCCATGGGTTAGAGTTAGTTTGAGCTAGTTGGGGCTCAAATAGCCCTAAAGTATCAAAACATGAGGGTTAAACTGGAGCAAGTTGCCCCAAACCCACCAAAAAGAACTATCCCACCCAAGAGTCGGTAACATGTGATGAGTTAACCGACCTCAATAGACGGCAAAAACGCCAGCCCGCCACACTTTGAGAGAGACAAGGAGCAAGAAGCCATACAGGCTGCTGGATTACTAGAGCTAGGTGTCACACGGAGGCCAAGAAATATGGTGATAGCGTAGGTTAGCCATGTAGTACTATAGTGGGCTGCCATGTTTCGTACTCTTCCAGTCAACTGTGCAGATGATTGGTTGATTTTATATTGCTGAATAATATAAAATATTATGAGTGCAGACGCTCCACCACGAGGTTCCTTGCTCCTTCTCGGTCGTCGGGAATCTATGGTCTTCCACTATTTTTTTGACGTGAGATTTGTTCATCCTTTTGCCAACACACGGGACATCTAGCGTCAAGGTGCACGTGTCATGCAAGAAAATGGAGATAAGCAGTGCGTAAGTGAGTCGTGCACTATGATGGCACCTAGTGCTACGCAATATTTTTCCTCCTTGATGGCACGTGAATAGTGCACGACCTCAATGACCGAGCATCGGATGGTAGCCACGGACATGGTTGGCCCTTTTTGGAGAGAGTACTAAATACTACATATTAACTTTGATGTGTCCCGTCAACTCACAAAACGACGACAAGCACACACTGAATGACCGAGCATGGGATGGTAGCCATGGACATGGTCAACCCTGTTTGGAGATTAATGCACTACTTTTCATGTGTCCGGGCCCCATGCTCATGTATGCCAACGTGGTACAGGTCATCAATTATTTTTCCAGAGTCAGCTATCACACCCTTTCGATGCCACGTCAATGTACCCACTAGAAACAAGTTAGACTTGTTCGGTTCAACCGCCTCCCTAGGTGTTTGGAGAGGAATTGGCCAGCGCGAGGCAGTTCTATAGGTGGGCCGGCGGCTTAAAACAAGGAAAACACGCGAACCAGCTAAGAAAAGGGAGGGAAACTTCTACATTCGCAGGGGACGTGGCATTGGCTATTGGGCGGCAACATGCGGTCATCCGAGTATGCCATAAAGGATATGAAGAGGCATCCTATATCAGCAAGGACCAACTTCCCTACCGACAGCTCATCTAACAGAACTCCCAAGTTAACCATGTTGAGGCTAGTGTAGTCATGAGATGGGTGACCGGAGTATGATAAACCTTTGCAGTGACCCATCCGTCTAGTTAATATTGAGGTCTTTGTTTTGTAATTTTTGACTTTTTTGTTTTTTTGAACACATGTTAATCGAAGGTTTTTTGAACATAACGCATCCCAAGACATATATGCTTATGTGGCATGGAGTTAATGAGGAGAGAGGTGTTTGTAGTAACATATTATGTTATCGTAACATAACGCACACCAATGCAAAATGAGTCTACAACATAATAAATGAAGGCTTGCATGACACTACATTTATGTTACTACCCACTATGATGATAGTAACATAAACTACTAACATGCATATGTTACTAGTCTAAATTACTGCCCACTATGACTAGCCTTAGCATGGTTAATAATATAGCCAACTGATGGCTACAAGGAACCGCCATGTCATCTACAGCCATCATCTATATGCACTCACGCAATAGTGTGGGCTATAAGGTTCGCTATTAGTACATTAGTACTTTTTTCCATCTTCTCGCTATCTCTTTCTTCACATTTATTGCATTTACCTAGGAATGCATATATAGCTAGGCTCTTGCATGAGAGCCCGCTCCCCTTACTTTTTCACATCTCTCTCTCCTGCAAGTATAATAGTGGGCTTATAGCCCACTTACATGGCATTTTTTTGCCTATGTGGAGGAGAGAGTGATGAAAAAGTAAGACTAGTAGCAATGGGTAGTACTAACTTAGAACATGGTTAATAATATAGCCCATTGTTGGCTATAACATCTTGCCATGTCATCTATAGTCAATATAATAGCCAACACGTATAGTTGTGGGCTACAAGAAAGTACTACTTTCTATCATATGGCCCACTATACACTCTCACATAGCTTCTTGGAGCCTGCTTACGTCATCTTATTATACTTGCTCTTAGAGTACTACCTATATAGTGGGGAGTAACATATATGTGGTGTCATGCAACACTTTGTTTAGTAGGTTGTAGACTCATCTTGTCTTGGTATGTGTTGATGTTACAGTAACTAGCTATGTTACCACATGCTTCTCTTTTCTCATTAATTACTCGCTGCATCATCTATTTTGCCTTGAGATGTGTTATGTTATGTTACTCCCACTATGGGTAGTCTAAGAGCATGGTTAATAGTACAACTAGCTGATGGCTATATGACATTGTCATGTCATCTATAGCCAACCTTGTAGCCTTCAAGTATAGAAATAATTCCTTATTTAACACTATTTTAAATGTTGTTTCCCTATTTGACACTGGAAAACTTTTCCTTCCTTATATAACACCAAATCGAAATTTTATTCCCTTTGTGACACTTTCATCCATTTTGAGTACTAGCGGTGTTAATTGGCATGTGAAAAGACGATTTTACCCCTAGTGCATTGTTCATAGGAATAAAAAGGCAATATATATTTTTGGTGGTTACATGAACAATTAAGTTCAGTGCGCCATGACACCGTCGAGTATTTCAGGTCCATGGAGAAACAGTATACGTGCAGATGCTGAGGTACTTATAGGACAATAGACAAACCCTTTTTTTCTGCGAGTGTAGAACATACCTTTTGAGCTCGATCATCTCCTGCCCTTATGGACTAATGTGCTGGTCACTTGGTGCGTGCATGCGCATTTGCATCTTTGCAAGACACCAATATGTTGGTAGTATGTAGGTTGGTTGACTTGTTTTTGAACGGCTAATTAACAACAAGAAATGTAATGCACTGACGGCCTGGCTGCACACGCGATGACTAACATCCAACTTAAATTATGTTGGCAACTTTGTTTTGTTTACTCGACCGCTAAGCTTCCCGACGTTATGTTTCGATAGCCATTAGTAAGCTTGGTTGGCCTAATTAGCCCGGTCCCATGTACAGTGTCGATAGTGGCCGGAACCTTAAAGTTGCTGCTGCCACGTACAGAAGGACCGGAACCGGCCAGACGGAGGACGGGCATGTTGGTTTGTAAAACTCTAAATCAAGTCATCGGAAATTGTGTGCATGCAAAGTTAGCTCAAAAAAGAAGACTAGCAAGCAGCTTGATTGATTCCTGTATCAATAGCGCACACAAGCAACATCATAAACTTTGCATATGTGCACGTGGCCTGGGCTGGCTAAGCTTGCTCTCCAGCGAGACTATTGACCTGATGGATCCGGTTCACGCTAGTACAGGCTAGTTTCCTGTGTACGTGTGCATCACGGGTAAAGCCGGTTCTACTTTTGTCCGCCACCTTCCACGACCATGTAAATAACGACTTCTTTGGTCATTTGAATAATTCTTGTCACAGATTACATAAGGGGTAAAGTCGTAATTTCAGGTGTCATGTAACACCGTTAGTAGTTAAAATGGATGAAAGTGTTATAAAAGGAACAAAATTTAAACTTTGTGTTATATAAGGAAGAAAAAAATTTGAGTGTCGAATAGGGCAAGAAAAATTAAGATGGTGTTAAATAAGGAATTCTCTCTCAAGTATAATACTAAGATACAAAGATGTGCTAGTTCATTAATACATGGCCCACCTCTCACTCTCAGATAGTGCCTAGGAGCACGTGCTGCAGCTGGCTCTTATTTTGTAGTCGGCTCCTCTTCTCTCTCCTCTTTTCTTCCCTCCACGTCAGCAGGAAAATTATATTTTAATCCTTACAGCCTGCTTACATAATCTTATTATACTTGCTCTAAGGGGAGTGGGCTCTCATGCAAGAGCCTAGCTATATGCGGGTTCCTAGACAAATACTCCCTCCGTCCCAAAATTATTGTCTTAGATTTGTCTAAATATGGATGTATCAAGTCACATTTTGATACATCCGTATGTTGACAAATCTAAGACAAGAATTTTGGGACGAATGGAGTAGAATAAATGTGAAGAAAGAGAAAGAGAGAAGGTTGAAAAAAGTACTACGTAGTAATGTTATAGCCAACCTTATAGCCCACACTACTATATGAGTGACTATAAATGATGGTTATACATGACATGGCAGTTTCTTATAGCCAT
Source organism: Aegilops tauschii subsp. strangulata (assembly GCF_002575655.3). Taxonomy (NCBI): domain Eukaryota; kingdom Viridiplantae; phylum Streptophyta; class Magnoliopsida; order Poales; family Poaceae; genus Aegilops; species Aegilops tauschii. The sequence continues at coordinate 236,300,796 of NC_053036.3, forward strand.
CAGCTGGCTATACTATTAACCATGCTCTTAGGCTGGTTGTAATGGAGAGTATCATGTACTAGTATCATGCGTATGATACTAGTGTATAATACTACATCCGTAATGCCTAGTATCATATGTTGGTATCATATATGACTACTTTTATTACCATGCATGACACAAAGTAGCACATCATTTAATATGATACAGTATCATGATATGATACTCAACCATCTCTTTCTTCATTTAATTCTATGCCACCTCATCAACATTGCTTAGTTGGCATGCATGACACTACTTATGATACTCCCATTACAAGTAGCCTTAGGCTGGTCATAGTGTAGAGTAACTTAGACTAGTGTCATGCATATGACACTAGTCTAAGTTACTGCCTCCATAATGCAAAGTAACATAGTAGTAGTGTCATACTAGTTGGCTTCATTTATTACCTTGTAGACTCTTCTCTTGGAAAGCGCTATGTTACAGTAACATATTATGTTACTCTAAACACATCTCTCCTCATTAAATATATGCCACATAAGAAAACTTGTCTTGGACTACGCTATGCTACTACCTATGTTACTCCCACTATGAACTGTTGGACGTCCACCGCTTGTAAGCAAAAGTTTCTCCTCGTGCTGCGAGCCACCACGCACGCGTTGGCGAGGGAGAAGGCGTAGTAAGCAAGCTTCTCGTCATTCTGCGAGTTGCCGCATGTTGGCAAAATGATGAACAAAGCTCACGTAAAAAAAGAGTGGAAGAACATAGATTCCCGATGATCGAGAAGGAGCAACGAACCTTGTGGTGGAGCGTCTGCACTCATAATATTTTATATTATTCAGCGATATAAAATCAACCAATCATCTCCATAGTGGACTGGAAGAGTACGAGACACGGCAGCCCATTGTAGTTACATCATACTACATGGCTAACCCACGCTATCACCCTATTTCTTGGCCTCCATGCGACACCTAGCTCTAGTAATCTAGCAGCCCGTATCGCTTCTCGCTCCTCGTCTCTCTCAAAGTGCGGAGGGCTGGCGTTTTTGCCGTCTATTGAGGTCGATAAACTCATCACATGTTAGCGACATGCCAAGAGCATTCTAAAAAAATATTGTACTCTATTGTTAAAGAGGAAGCGCTTTGACCGACGGACCAAACAAGACAGTGCCGTGAGTGGGTCCAGTTTCTCATTTTGAACTCGTTTAGAACACTTGGTTTTGACTATTGATAAGATTTTAGGGCCTAATGTATTCTTCGAGGATGCCTTTGACTATTGATAAGATTTTATATAATTTGAAAATTATATCATTCGAAGATCCTTTCACGTTTCATTTAAAAAAAGATCATTTCACGTATGAATTTGACTGTATGCTTTGAGCAACTTGCATGTCCTATACTGCTCTTGTTTGGATACTCTAACTTAGCTAGAGGTTAGACTAACTCATGACTAACCCTTAACTAACTGTAGCCAAAGAGGTGTTTGGGTGACGGGGTTAGATTGACAATAAATGCACTTGATAGAAAGAGAAAAGTGATTTTTCAGTGGGCCCAATGAGAACTATCTCCAATTAGCACCTCTTGGGTGGGATAGTTTTTTTGGTGGGTTCGGTGCAACTTGCTCCAATTTAACCCTCATGCTTGGATACTTTATGGCTATTTGAGCCCCAACTAGCTCAAACTAACTCTAACCCATGGATCCAAACAGGCCCAAAGTTAGTCTCGAAAAACGCATTAAGCCCTATATACATGGATAGACGGAGTACATGATACTAGCAAACGCTCACCATTAGTAGTAGTTCATTGGTTGGTTTCAATTTTTGATTCAGTTGCTGTGCTGCTACCGCCAATATTCGCGTGTGGTTGTTTCTAGAGTAAAAAGAAAGGAGGTACTAGTACTTACTGTGGGAAAGGTGAAGTGATGGTTGCTTCGCCCGAGCAACTTATTACTCTGGGAATATGGGAGTACCAGCGGATTCAAGGAATAGAGAAATGATGGTTGCTTCGTCCGAGCAACTTTCTGTGGCGAAGGTGGGGCTCTGTGATTTGACTTCTCACTAGTCATTACTACTATGGCGCAATGACCGGGGTGAATCTTTCCCTGCAGTTGTGCACTCAATATTGCTGCATGGCAGGTGGAGCCGGATGAAGGATGTCCCACATGTCGGCGAAACGAAGTTGAATTGTTTCTGGCATTGCTATGAATCCTTCAGGATTTGTTTATATGTACGCATAATTTTAATCAAATTGTACTATGATGCTATGAAGGTTTCAAGTTTGGTTCCCGCAGGAAAAAAAGGGTTTCAACTTAGGATTCATGTGTCCTCTTGCCTCAAGATTATCTCATTACAACATTCCATCAAATACAAATGAAACTACCATGGCTGCTAATGCATCTCAATGGTTTGCATATCAGCGCCAATATTCACATCACAAATGAAGACAAAGTTGTGAGAAGGTGTACAAATAAAGAAAAAATATATAATTGATCGATGTTGTTCGTAGGCATGGCTCCATTTCCTGGGCACATCGTTCATTACTTGGCAGCTAGTTTCACCCAGCTCTGTAGCCAAAAACACAATCCGATCATTTTGTGCAGCTCCACTAAAATCGAGCAGACCATCCCTGTTTGCAAAGATATCCAGTCAGTGTGATTACAATAATAGTGGAACTACATGATGAAACATAACACACACAAATAAAAGCCGATCACCTCTGCGATCTCTCTTTAGGACTAACTACTTTTGGAGAAGATTAGGCACGGAGTTGGATGAGGAGGATAGCAAAACCAATCTCCCTTTCTGCAGTCCCACAGAAATGTAAAAACGTTGCCTGTGTGACATTTTGGCGGAACTGCACAAAACACTCTTAAGAAAAAAGTGATTTGTGCAGTTCACCAAAAGGTCGCAATAGCAATGAGCTGAAAATGGATAGCCTTGTTTGCAAAAGGAGGTAGAAAGGAAACAATTATTGCCCAATAACATGAGTTGAAGACACATACGCCGACAAAAAAGAAGCATATTCCATGTAATAAGGGAAAGATAGCAGCATGGTGGTTTATCAAAAATGGTTTGAGGACGAGATTGCAAGATGGAAAGTACGCCGGCCGAGATACATTTTAAGCAAACAACTAAACAAGATCCACATGCAGCAACGTGGGGAGATGGGCAGTGGAGCAAGGCCGGAGGAAGATGTACCTGAGGGTCGTCGGGATGTTACTAGGAGGGCGCCGGTGGCAGGGATCTGCCCATACTGTGGCAGCGAGCAAGTGGCGAAGGCCCTACTGCGCCGGAGCTTGGTCAGAGAGAACGGCGGGTACCGCAGATCGGGACGTGCTGCCTCAACGCTGTCGTACGGAGAAATGATGCACTTCCTCCCTTTCTGCCGACGGACGGGATGCGGCCGGAGCACTGACCAACGGTGAGAGGGAGAGGCCACTGTCGGTGTCAAAACCGGCGGATCTCGGGTAGGGGGTCCTGAACTGTGCATCTAAGGTCGATAGTAATAGGAGACAGGGGACACGATGTTTACCCAGGTTCGGGCCCTCTCTATGGACGTAATACCCTACTACCTGCTTGATTGATCTTGATGAATATGAGTATTACAAGAGTTGATCTACCACGAGATCGTAATGGCTAAAACCCTAGAAGTCTAGCCTGTATGATTATGATTGTCCCTATGGACTAAAACCCTCCGGTTTATATAGACACCGGAGGGGACTAGGGTTGTACAAAGTTGGTTGCAGAGAAAGGAATCTTCACATCCGAACGCCAAGCTTCCATCCACGCCAAGGAGAGTCCCATCCGGACACGGGTGAGAGTCTTCGATCTTGTATCTTCATAGCCCATCAGTCCGGCCCATGTCCAACAGGACGGATGCCCGAGGACCCCTTAGTCCAGGACTCCCTCAATAGCCCCTGAACCAGGCTTCAATGATGAGGTGTTCGGGGCGCAGATTGTCTTCGGCATTGCAAGCTGGGTTCCTCCTCCGAATACTCCAAAACAGCCTTTGAACACAAAGAACGTGTCCGGCTCTGCAAAAACAAGTACCACACACAACCGCTAAGAGTATAATATTTCACGAGTCCAATCAACTGACAACTTTTTGTAGCGTGACACCACATCACCATCCGGTCATTATTTCGAACCATTTTTCGGCCTGCCGCATCATATTTCGAGATGCGGTTTTACTGGCACGTCTTGTCAAAGCAGAGATCGTGTCCCCTTATTGCGGGATTCTCATCAATACGGGTGTGGGTATATCCAACCGCGCCATTTGTGCGGCCCTTGGTTAACAGGCGAGTTTTAAGGTGAGTCGGGAAGCGCTTGATATTCATTGCCTTTATAAAGGGATAAGGATTCACCCCTTTTCACTCACGCCTTCTCTCTCTCTCTGCCCACCCATTCTCGAGCTCCAGCACCCAAGTCCTCATCTCTTCTGCCTCAAGAAAGCACTCCGATCATGTCCAGATCCGGAGTGCGGGGCAAGTGGATGGTCTCCTCCGTCAAGGAGAAGGACATCACCCAGCTCCGGGAGGCCAGGTACTTAGCCAAGGAAATCGCCCATCGGCTTCCGGCCAAGGGGCAAATCATCCCCACCCAAAGCCCCATGAAAGGGTAGTGTTCATCCCTCACTTCGTCCGCGGATTGGGATTTCCCCTCCACCCATTCGTCCGTGGGCTTATGTTCTACTACGGGGTGGATTTCCACAATCTGGCCCCTAATTCCTTCCTCCATATCTCGGCTTTTATTGTCGTGTGCGAGGCCTTCCTCCGCATCCCACCCCACTTCGGACTGTGGCCCAAGATTTTCAACGTGAAGCCGAAAGTGGTGGATGGTCAACATGCAAAGTGCGGAGGCATCATGGTGAGCAAGATGCCCAACGTTATATGGCCCAAAGGTACCTTTGTAGAGACCGTAAAAGGGTGGCAGCTGTGGTTCTACGTCACAGAGCCTCGTGACTCCACCTGGGCCACGGCTCCCGAATTTAAGTCCGGGGCCCCAATGCAGCTCACCTCCTGGCTAGAGAAGGGTCTGGACTGGGCTTCGTCAGATGAGTTGATGCCGCTGCAGACACGTATCAGGAGCATGGTGGACACGAATATCAAGCTCGTCAACGTGATCTAGGTGATGCTTGTTCGCCGGATCCTTCCCTGCCAATGCTAAACTTGCCATTTGTGGGAGTTTGATCCGGCCAAGCACCAGACCTTGTAACAATTCTTCGGCACCACGCACGAAGATATCTGGAAGGTGCTATTCAAGGGAAACCAGACGTGGCCAGAAACGACCGAAGATCGCGGTTATGACCTGACTCATACATCCAGTCCAGTGAGTTCTCCATATTACGCGGTATATCCTTCGCCTGTATATCTGAGAAGATGTCTAAGCTTCCCCGTTTAACTTTTTAGGGATGGACAAAGAAGGCGGAGGGGATCCAGTGTCCGGCTCCGCTGCCCGAAGACCTAGCTATCCCGCTCTGACAAAGATGCTGGTTCCGGCGCCCTACCAGGCGGCGGAGAAGAAGGCCAAGAAAAATGCCAAGGAGACTAGAAGCGGTCTCCGCCGCAAGGGTGCTTCGGACGTGGTGTCCGAAGACACCAAGACTCACTCCTCCACTGCCGAGGATGACGACGAGGAGGAGGAGAGCAACTCTCCCCCTGAGGGGGGGAGGAAGAAGAGGGCGGCCTCCACAAATCTGGAGGCGGAGGCGTCTAAGAAGGGGATGGTCTCCCTCGCGGATAACTCCGCATGGGACATTGACAGCAGCCCAGAGCGGCGCCCCCCGAGATAAGCCCCTGGCCGGATCGTGAGTACCAAAAGACCCTAACGCATTTATATATCAGCCTCTTTACTTCGTAGTTTTAATGCGTTGAACCACGCACTTGCAGTCCGGCTCGTTCTGACCTCGAGCGATCCTCATCTTCGGGGAATTCTCTGGACCCGAAGGTGATGGACAACGGGCCCCTTCCAGCGGCCTCCTCTCCCAGGGCCATGGATGACACCGAGGTGATATCCCGAAGGATCCCAGGCCAGGGAGAGACGCAGGAGGCCATCAGGGCGGCGCCAGAGGGTAACACCTCGGCCGTCGGACACATGGGGGAGCAAATCCCCATGGATACTGGCGATGGGGACCGTATCCAGTGCGGCCCTCAGCCGAATACCATTTCGTAAGACAGTGCGGCTTCGGATTCAGGCAAGCAGCCTCCTTCGAAACAAGGAGGTGCGCCTGTTCCGCCGGTGACCTCTGTCCAACCAGAGGCACCATGTACTCTACTGCAAGCACTGCGAGGTGCTTCCATTGTTGAGGAACACCGTATCCTTATGGGCACGGTGGTTGAGAAGGTTCAGTCCGTTAAGAGCGGACTGACCGAGGCCTGCACCAGCCTGCTTACAGGCTTTGAGGTAAGCAGCGTAAGAATGTCACAGTGTAGATAGTAGCCCCTGAGACTCTGTCCGGTGTTCGGAAAGAAAAGCCGGATAGAGGATCGAATAACTTTCGCAGGAGACTAACGGGACATGTCTATGTGAATAAGCAGGCGTCGTTGCTGGTTGCGACTTCTCATGCTGCTGAGGTCTCCGGACTGAAGCAGAGTCTGGAGCGGACCGAGGAATAGCTCGGCCGTGTGAAAAAACAGCTGGAAGACAATCAAGGTATGTAATGACCTACTGTATAGCAAAAAGGGTTGATGATTTATGTTGACTATAGTGCCATGGTATTTGTAGGAGTGGCGACCGAGGTAGAGACACTCAAGAAGGCGATGGCCGAGGCTGAGGAGAGACTAGCCAAGGAACAAGCCGCCCGCGAAAAGCACGAGGCCAGGGTTGATGAGGTCCAGCTGGAGCTCTAGGAGGCCGTCAAGAAATGCGAGTCCATGGAGCGCAACATTGCGGACCATAGGACTGAACTCGCCAAGGCTCGCCAAAGCGCAGAAGATGCCCGGGTTGGAGCCCAGGGCGCTCTACAGGAGATCCAAGAGGCCAAGAAGATCGCGGCGGGTAAGGCCTTCATTATGCAGGGCAAATATGTGAAGAAGAGGTATCTCTTACTAACCCGGATTTGGATTTCTCCAGCAGCGTTTGCGGATTTTCCGTGCAGTGTAGCCTACGCTACAGAGTTCTTCCGAGCCGAAGAGGGGAGCTCGACGGAGAAGCTGTTCTGGTCGCAATACCTTGCGCCAGAACATCCGGTGCCCCTTAGCGACCAGCTAAAACAGCTGGTTGAACTGCATAGGGTGGCCAAACTAGCCATGAAGGATTTAATAATCCGGTTGTGTCCGGCCGAAGCTATACCCAGCAGCTACTTCGGGCTCGTGAAGCGGCTGGTCAATGCCTGCCCCCGGCTTGACGTCATCAAGCGGTCGGTCTGCATCGAGGGTGCGCGAATGGCCTTCGCCCGCGTCAAGGTGCAGTGGGCGAAGATGAACGCCGTCAAGCTCACGACCGAGGGGCCGCCCGCTGGCAAGGAGCACCGCACGCCCGAGCGGTATTTTGAAGATGTCCTGGAGGGATCCCGCACTGTAGCGGAGCAATGTTCTAAAGACATTATTTTTGAATGAAATACTTTCATGTTATCCTGTCCTGTATGGTAGAACAAAGCTGTTATGTAATATAATGCTTGTTAATATTAAAATTTTACCTCCTGTGCGGCCGTTTTTATTAAATCTGAGAGTTGGCCAGTCGTTGGCTTCAACCCCCACGTAGATAGTACGGGGGTGTTCGGGATGGAATCTAAACACTCTTGATCCAAAAAAATTGGTCCTTGAAGGAGGTGTTTAGTGCAACGAACCAGGCAATCGGACTATGTGGCTTTATCACCCTCACTTAGCCATACGAGTTTGACAATAAAAATGTAGGCGTAGCCCCTAGTTAGCATTTAATCTGGACTGGGGTGCTGTAAACACCTGATCAGACTGAGGCCGATCCGTCGCATAATGTGGGAAAATCGCAAAAGATTTGTAACCTCCGAACAGCTGACCGGCTCACGCCGCATCATGACAGTCAGTTTTCGGCTTTCTCCATTGAGGTGCCCATCTGGATAAACTAGGACACAATCGCAGTAGTTCTCCATTTACTACCCTAGCCGATAGAGAGGAAAGTAAGGTAGTAAGCACAGGAGTCGGGCAACCCAACTATTGACCCAAAACATGATTCAGAGCCAATGCATATAATGCTGAAATTCGGGGCGCCGAACTGTACTTGTAAAAGTGTTCGGACTTTGTTGCCATGGTGTGGAGCGTAGTGAAGCCCTTGGCAAATTAAAGCGTACCAGAGTGTACGTGTGCGATCGATAAAAACAACGAAATGAGATGAATTTGTAAGCAAGTGCCACATAAGTTGGGCCGCAAATAGTTTCATTATAATTAGATAAGTACGTCAAAGCGTATTTGTATAAATAGTGCGAGAAGCACCAGGCTATTTGACATGCCAAGATCAAGGGGGAGCTTGCGTGTGGGTCCTGAGAACAGGTAGAATGACCATCGAGAGCGACATCCAGAAATCCCCCCACACGTTTGTGCTACTTGCCGCCTTGGTGTATCCGTCCTTCGAAAGGACCGCTGAGCAGGCCGCCACGAGGGGCCTGTGGAAAAGAAACCTGAAAAGGATAAAAAGAAAAGTGAAAGTATGTGTGTCCGAAGAAGGTCGAGCCGTATAGCGGACCACAATCTAGTTATGCCTCCGTCTCTGCCCATGGTATTTTCAGTGCGTAGTTATGTACGCGTGGTACATATGCCGCCACTTGGTCGGGACTGAGACGGAGTTCGAATTGCTAGTCTAGCTCCTGATGAGCCGGATTGTCATGCTGCGGAGTAGTCCGGACTCGCTTGACGGTGTCCGGGAGCTTGGCTATTGAATTAAAATCCTGTCTTAGAAGGCCGCTCTGTACTTCCGCTGCCAGGGCTGCGGTGTGCTCTTCAGTACAGAGGGAGTGGTCCATGTTTCCATTGACTGTTATGACGCTGCGTGGGCCGGGCATCTTGAGCTTGAGATAAGCATAGTGCGGCACCACATTGAATCGAGCGAATGCGGTTCGTCCGAGCAGTGCGCGATAGCCACTGCGGAAGGGGACGATATCGAAGATCAACTCTTCGCTTCTGATGTTGTCCGGGGATCCGAAGACGACCTCCAATGTGATTGAGCCCGTGCAACAGGCCTCTACACGTGGTATAACTCCTTTAAAGGTAGTTTTTGTGGGTTTGATCCTCGATGGATCGATGCCCATTTTGCGCACTGTATCCTGATAGAGCAGGTTGAGGCTGCTGCCACCATCCATGAGGACTCGCGTCAGGTGGAATCCATCAATTATTGGGTCGAGGACCAGTGCGGCTGAACCTCCATGACGGATACTGGTCGGGTGATCCCTGCGATCGAAGGTGATGGGGCATGACGACCATGGATTAAATTTTGGGGCGACTGGCTCTATCACATAGACGTCCCTGAGCGCGCGCTTGCGCTCCCTCTTGGGGATATGGGTAGCGTCTATCATGTTCACCGTTTAGACCTGAGGGGGAAACTTCTTCTATCCCCCTGTGTTCGGTGGACGGGGCTCCTTGTCATCGTCCTTGCTTTGCGACCCTTTCTCCATGTTCTCGGCGTTTATCTTGCTGGCCTGTTTAAAAACCCAGCAACTCCTGTTGGTGTGATTGGCTGGTTTATCGGGGGTGTCGTGTATGTGGCATGGACGATCGAGTATGCTGTCCAAGCTGGATGAGCCCGAATTGTTCCTTTTGAACGGCTTCTTCCGCTGGCCGGACTTGGAGCCACTGAATCCGGCGTTGACGGTCATGTCGTGGTATTATCACCGTTGCTTCGACGCTTGTGTCTATTGCATCGGGGCTTGCCGTTGCTATTTCTGGCTTCCGAAGTGCCAGGTTCGCTTGCATTGTTATTGCTACGGGCTAGCCAGCTATCTTCGCCCGCGCAAAAGCGGGTCATAAGGGCCGTGAGGGCTGCCATGGACTTCGGCTTTTCCTGGCCGAGGTGTCGGGCGAGCCATTCGTCCCGGATGCTATGATTAAAGGCCGCTAGGGCTTCGGCATCCGGACAGTCGACGATCTGGTTCTTTTTGGTTAAGAACCTAGTCCAGAATTTCCTGGCTGATTCTTCGGGCTGTTGAATTATGTGATTTAAGTCGTCGGCATCCGGAGGTCGAACGTATGTGCCTTAGAAGTTGTCAAGGAAGGCTTCTTCCAAGTCCTCCCAACTACCAATGGAGTTTTCGGGCAGACTGTTCAACCAGTGCCGAGCTGGTCCTTTGAGTTTTAGTGGGAGGTATTTGATGGCATGAAGATCATCACCGCGGGCCATATGAATATGGAGAAGAAAATCCTCATCCATACCGCGGGGTCTGTTGTCCCCCATATGATTCGCTGTTTACGGGTTTGAACCCTTCTGGGAATTTGTGCTCCATTACCTCGTCAGTGAAGCAAAGGGGGTGTGTGGCGCCTCTATATCGGGCCATGTCGCGACGTAGCTCGGATGGAGTCCATCTGCGGTTCTCAGCCCGGGCGTGATTATGATTGTTGCGTCCGGCTAGGTAGCCGTTGCCGCGTGTCGGGGCACGCCCCCGCGACCCATAGATCGATCTGTTTTGACCTGCTCTACTGTCCAAGTCCTACCGCAGGTAATATGTATGTCCCCGAGTTGTTTTATCTCTGCCTTTACGGTTAGGTAGGACGGGCTGGTGTTCGGCTTGATTTGCCGCTTTGTCCCGACCACGTGGTGGTCAGTCAGCCGCATTGCGCGATGATCGTACGGGCTCCAGCGCCTCGTCATTGAACTGAGGTAGCAATTTGCACTTCGGATAACTTTTGGCTGGGCGCTCGAGGCCGTATTCCTCGGCTGCCAGGACATTAGTCCATCTATCATTGAGCAGATCTTGGTCAGCTTGAAGCTGCTGCTGCTTCTTTTTCAGGCTCCTTGCAGTGGCTATTAGCCAGTGCTTGAAGCACTCCTGCTCGAGAGGTTCCTCAGGCACGATAAAATCCTCGTTGCCGAGGCTCACCTCATCCTCGGAGAGCGGAAGAAAATTACTGTCCTCCGAGTCTTCGTTTATTTCCTGTTTATCAGGGCTAACTTGCCCGTCTTCCCGTTCATCTTGTTCGGAAGTTGGCTCAACGGGGTCTTCATTGTCTTCGGCATCGTCCGGAGTATTGTTTTCTCCTGTGCCGGTATTGCTGTCTTTTCCACGGCGTGACTTGGAGCGGCGCCGCTGACGTCGGCGCTTTGGCTGTATCTCAGGAGGTTTATCCTTGACTGGGTCTTCCTTGTCGTCGCCGCCATTCTCTTTGGGTGTATCCACCAAGTACATGTCATACGAGGAAGTGGCCGTCCAGCGTCTGGTAAACGGCGGGTTTTGGGCCTCCTCTTCTCCGGCATCGTCGTCCATACCGTCAATGTCTTCAGATCCGTAATCGAGCATGTCGGTTAAGTCCTCGATAGTGGCTATGAAGTGGGAGGTGGGTGGGAAGCGAAATTCCCCGTCATCAACCCCTAGTTCGAACCAGATATAATTCGGTTGTGAGTCCCCTACCAAGGAGAGGGTTTATAATGAGTTCAGCACATCGCCTAAAGGTGAGTGCCGGAAGATGTCTGTGGCACTGAATTTGATGGCTGACGCCTGATCGGGCTCGACAGACGCAGGCACGAATAGTTCGGAACTTGAGGCCGGAGACAAATCCGAGGTTCCGGTAACGCAGGACACGCCCGAGGTTGAGTCTGTGTGCGGCTCGAGCACCGCTGAGTCTGCGGCTTCCGTGGCGGGGTTGAGCTTCCCGTCCTCGGATGGCACAATCTGCTCCGGATCTAGGGCTGGAGGACTTACAGGTGTAGGTACGTACGTGGGTGGGTGTGAGAGAGATGGTTTGTGCGAAACAGAGGCAATGTGTCGATGATATCTCAAACAAAAAAGTAACATATGCAATGTGTGTGAAACGGAGTCATGGACGTGAGATATCGATATAATCGAAAACAGGGATGAAGTGTGTGGTTGCGCGATCGATAAAGAGTGCCATTGAATTTGTGTTTGCCCACATCAAAGATACATGGCGGCTGGCCTACTGGAATTTGAGAGGGAATAGGTGCAGTTTTTCTCTGTGGCATGGATACCTACCTACAACGTTCGACTATTGGTGTGTGTGGGGGGGGGGCACAGACCGATCGACTAGTATATGTGTGGGGAAGGAGAGAGACCTAGCTATGTATTGAGGGAGATCGATCGGCATCCATGGATATGTGTAGTAGAGGAATAAGGTGTGGAGAAAGACAAAGGTAGAGTGTCGGAGGTTTGGTGGTGGAGTGGCGTCTCACAAATGGTGGGAGAGGGCTGCTAGACAAACGGAGGGTGCGAGTGCAATATCAATAAGAGAGGGCGGGGGAAGTCTGTCTATTTATGCACGTGCGTGTGAGAGACGGGTCGGGAGGTATGTAAGGATGATGAGGGGAGACGATATGGTTGTGGTAAGCATACGTAACTACATAGGAAGATCAACCGTCGTGTGTCCAAGAAAGGGAGATACATAAGTAGTGAGGTAAGTCTATCGGTGCGTGGGGAAAACGAATTATAGTCGACCTGGCTATATGTAGGGAGATCGGTACGTATACATGCATGCATGTGTTAGAACAAAATAAGGTTTGGAGAGACAGACATCGGGAGAGGGGTGCGTGTCGGTGTCAAAACTAGCGGATCTCGGGTAGGGGGTCCCGAACTGTGCGTCTAAGGCGGATGGTAACAGGAGGCGGGGGACACAATGTTTCCCCAGGTTCGGGCCCTCTCGATGGAGGTAATACCCTACTTCCTTCTTGATTGATCTTGATGATATGAGTATTACAAGAGTTGATCTACAACGAGATCGTAGAGGCTAAACCCTAGAAGCTAGCCTATGGTCTGATTGTTGTTGTCCTACGGACTAAACCCTCCGGTTTATATAGACACCGGAGGGGGCTAGGGTTACATAGAGTCGGTTACAAGGGAGGAGATCTACATATCCGTATTGCCAAGCTTGCCTTCCACGCCAAGGAGAGTCCCGTCCGTACACGGGACGAAGTCTTCAATCTTGTATCTTCGTAGTCCAACAGTCCGGCCAAAGGATATAGTCCGGCTGTCCGAGGAGCCCCTAATCCAGGACTCCCTCAGTAGCCCCTGAACCAGGCTTCAATGACAATGAGTCCGGTGCGCAGATTGTCTTCGGCATTGCAAGGCGGGTTCCTGCTCCGAATACTCCACAGAAGTTTTTGAACACAAGGATAGTGTCCGGCTCTGCAAAACAAATTCCACATACCACCGTAGAGAGAATAATATTTCCACAAATCTAATCTGCTGACAGCTTTTCGTAACGTGACGTACTGCCGTGGTCTGGTCATGACGAACCATTTTTCCGAGCCTGCCACTGCACGTGTCGCGAGGCGGTTTTATTGGCATGTCCTGTCGAAGCAGAGATCGTGTCCCTTTTTTCACGGGATTCTCATCAATACGGGCGTGGGTAACCCCATCGTGCCTGCTGGTATGACTCCTAGATTTTAGGAAAGTTCCAAACGGCCACGCGGAGGACGCTTGATATTCACCCTCTTTATAAAGGGGCCAAGGCCTGTCCTTTTCTTCTCGCACTCAATCGAATCCTTCCCCCACCTCGAGTTCCAACACCCAAGGCTCAGGCTAGGCGCTTCGGACCTTCAGTCATGTTCGGATCAAACCTTCAAGGTCAGTGGGTGCCCTCCTCTACCACAGAGGAGGACATCAAGAAGCTAAGAGAAGCCAGGTATCTGACCGCCGAAATCTCGCACAGGCTGCCTGCTCGAGGGCAGGTCGTTCCTACTCCCGAGCCCAACGAGAGCGTCGTATTCGTTCCCACTTCCTCTGAGGGCTAGGTTTTGGTCTAGATCCCTTCGTTAGAGGGCTCATGTTCTATTACGGGCTCAATTTCCATGATATGGCCCCGGATTCCATCCTTCACATCTCGTCGTTCATCATCGGGTGTGAGGCCTTCCTCCATGTCACCCCACACTTCGGCTTGTGGCTCAAGACCTTTAATGTGAAGCCGAAGATGATTAATGGGCGACACGCAGAATGCGGAGGTGCCATAATAAGCAAAGGCGCCGATGCTCCATGGCCAAAGGGTTCCTTCCGGGAGGTGTCCAGCTTATGGCAACGGGAGTGGTTTTACATCACAACTCCCCGTGGTACTAAGTGGGTTGCCGCTCCTGCTTTCCGCTCAGGCCCCCGCCACAACTGGCGTCATGGGTCAACAAGGGGCTGGACGGGGGGCCAGTAAATGATGTGCCGACGTTGCAGAGCCGCATCAGAGATCTCCTCGAGAGAGATGTTAGCCTTATCAAGGTAATGCAAGTCATGCTAGTTCGTCGAGTCCTGCCTTGCAAACGTCGACCTCTCCGTATCTGGGAGTTCAACCCGAAAGGACCGCGAACTATTCAGCACTTCTTTGGCATGACGCACAAAGAGATGTACGGATTGTTCTTCGGATCACAAATAAAGTGTCCGGACACCACCGAGGATGCGGGTCTGAGCTACAATCGTCCAGATACCCAAGTAAGTAATTCTTCGGCCGAACATGCTGTATTTTTATTTATCACAACATCATTCTGAGAAGTCGCTCTTTGGCCAGGACTGGGTAAAAAAGGCGAAGATGATCAGGTGTTCGGCCCCCCTTCCCGAAGGCCCAACAGATCCAGTACTGGCCAGAATGCTTGAGCTCGTGCCTTGAGCCTCACTCATTATTCATCCAAACCGGGGGAATTAGTGCCTCCGCGAAGGAGGATAACCAGGGAGAAGAATCTAAAATTCCTTCTCCCCCAAGGAAGGAAGAGGGCCGCCTCTGAAGACTTGGAAACAATGGTTTCCAAACAAGGGAAGAAACCTTCGTCAGGGGGCCCTACCCCGGAGGGCATCCTTACCGCACAGTACCCACAAGGGAACCAGCCCTCCACCGAGCTGTAAGTAAACAAAAGTACTTCATAGTAAGTATACCCTGCTTTATTTCTGAGAACAATAACCGAGACGTATGTCTTGTAGTCCGGATCGTAGCCCTTCTCGACAGAGTTCGTCTTCGGGGGATCTTCTTCCGGAGATGATGGAGAGCCAAACGCCTCCCCGTGCCTCCCCGCCTCGTGAGGCGGACGACCCTGAGGTGTCGTCACGGAGGATTTCTCCTGATCCGCCCAGGCCAGAGGGTAACCCTTCGGCCACCTGAAGTCCAGAGTATTCGGCTCCTAAGGAGAGCAACAGAAAGAGTCTGGGACTGCCCAGTGCATGACCAGACGCACTGATGAATCTTCTGGAGCAAGGGGCTATCTCATAAGCGCATCGTACACTAATGGGTACGGTGGTTGAGAGGATTTCATCCACCGAAAGCGGGTTGCATGAAGCTTTTATGGGCCTGCTGAGAGGCTTTGAGGTACGCAAAGTAATATGTATTTTTTGACGGTACCGCACACGCTAGGTGTGCCCTATGCATATAGTAGCCCCTGAGACTCTGGTTGCTGTCAAAAAAGACGGAAAATAGAGGATCATAGTCCCAGGTAATAACCGTGCTGCTTTCATGTGCAGGCGGCTGAGGGTCCGGTGGCTGGCCGGACTAGTGAGCTTGCCGAACTGAAGCGGCAACTTGATGCGGCAGATGCCGACATCGTGCTTGTAAACAAGTGGTTTGACGAGGCACAGGGTATGTATTCTCCTATGATCAACACATATTAAGAGGAGCATGATGCTAGTATCTGTAATATGCTGTGACTGCGGATGGAGCTGCCGCCGTGGAGACCCTTCGGGCGGAACTTCCCCGAGCCAAGGAACAAGCCAGGAGGAGTGATGCGGCCTCCCTAAAGGCGGCCGAAGAGCTAAGAGCCGAACAGGCTGCCCATTGCCAGAGCAAAGAGAAAATAGCCAAGAAGGCTGTTGAGCTGAAAGATGCCGCCGACCGTTATGAGCTTCTTGAAAAGGAAAACCGAACGAAGACGGCGGGCGTGGAGAAAGCCACGGTAGCAGCCAAGGAAGCCCGCTCTAAAATCAGAGCGGCGAAGGAGGAGCTACGTCAAGCCGGAAATATCATGGCTGGGAAGCCCTTTTTGTTGCGGACAAAGTTCGGAGATCCTAAGTATACCCTTCTGGATCAATTATGGAGTTCTGCGGACGCGTACCTGGATTTGGCAGCAAGTGCTGCTGATGCGACCAAGTTTTTCGAAGATCAAAAAGATCACGAAGTGGAAAAGTTGTTCTGGTCGCAGTTCAATGCTCCGGCGCGTCCGCTGCTGTTAAATGAGCAAATGGCTGAGTGGGCCGAGCTCCATAGGTTGTCCGGGCTTGCCATGAGGTCTGTTGTGGATCATCTTTGGCCGGAAGGACCAAAGCCGAATAGTTATTTTGGCTTAGTGCAACAATTCCTTGGTGCTGTGCCGCATATCGACGTTGTGAAGAGGTCGGCGTGCATAGAGGGTGCGCGGATGGCTCTTGCCCATGTCAAGACATACTGGGCAGAGATGGAAGCCACCGCTATTGCATCCCAGAGTTCGGCGGTAGGCCGGGTACTGGCTGAGCACTATTTTGAAGAAGTCTTAGAAGGCGCTCGTTTAATAGAGGCTCAGTGCTCGAAGAGTATCATGTTCTAGTGACATGTATCCCAATTGTAAGAACAATGTTATTTGAATTATAAAGGTTGTGTTTATACTTTTGCCTGAAAGTATTATTATGCCTCCTATGCGGTCGTTTATGTATGTGTATATATATATATATATATACTGAAAGTTTGCAGTCATCGGCTTCAGCCCCCACGCATATAATGCGGGGGTGTTCGCAAAAGCGCGTCTTCACACTTGATCCAACGTCTTGGTCCATGAAGGAGGTGGTAGCGCGGCGAATGAGGCAATCGGACTATATTGCTTTAACACTTTCACTTAACCATAGGAGTTTGACAGTGGGGCTACGGTATAGCCCCTGGTATTTCCACGGCTATCCGAATACGGTGCGCGTACGTACATGACCGGGGAAACCGGTCCTTCGTTAATGTAGAGGAATCCCGAAGATTCCGATGAGTCATCGAGTGGTTGACCAGTATCACGCTTTATCATGACAGTCAGTTTTCGGCTTTCTCTACTGAGGTGCTCGTCCGGGCGAACCAGGGCACAATCGCAGTAGTTCTCCCGGTGCCACCTTAGCCGATAGAGCGGAACGTAAGGTAGCAGAACGCGGGAGCCGGGCAAACCCAACATTTGACCAAATACATGATTCGGAGCTGATGCATATAAGGCCAAACTCACGACGCCGAACACTCCCTAAGGTATTCGGTCTTTGCAACATATACCGGGCTGAGTGACGCCCTTGATACTGAACCCCAAGTATCTAGGTACGTGCATTATTCTGACGTGGCGAAATGCCAATAACGTCAGCATCCCTCTCGGTTATACTGAGTATCCGGAGGATGTGAAACAACAAGTGATAGTAAAAAAGGTTTACACAGGGTCTTAATCTAAAAAGAAACCTTTGAGCGGGGCCCTCCGTTGTGCCGTATCCTGGAAGGGTCCAGCACGATTATCATCTGTAAAAGAGAAGAACTTAGGTGAAAGTTGTCGTGCAAAAAATTGGTTATTCTCAATAAACCATTAAAATTCAAGATAAGTAAGGTCGAGCCGAACTATAGTCCTTTTTACATGCGGGAAGCCCCTGGTACCGCCTATGGGGGTATATCCATCAAACCAATCTCATGTTTAACGAAGCTGTTACAGCTAGTGATGTGCCGGGCTCGTCTATCCGTGTCCGCGGTCTTGACGACCAATCATTTATTCTGGTTGGAGAGGACGTTTAGTGTTCGGCTGCTAAAGCCGCCACACGTTCTTCCGCGCGCAAGGAACGCTCAATATTTCCGCTAATTGGGATGATGCCACGTGGACCGGGCATCTTAAGCTTAAGAGAAGTGTAATGCGGTACTGCATTAAAATGAGCAAAAGCTGTTCTTCCGAGTAGTGCTTGATAGCTGCTTCGGAATGGAGCGATGTCGAAGGTTAACTTTTCACTTCGGAAGTTGTGGGAGAACCGAATACAACCTCTAGTACTAGAGAGCCCGTACAGCGGGCCTCTGGGCCTGGTATTACTCCTTTAAAGGTAGTATTACTGTGGCTGATTCTTGGCGGGTCTATCCCCATTTTGCGGACTGTGTCCTGATATATCAGATTAAGACTAATGCCGCCGTCCATGAGAACTTGGGTGAGATGGTATCCGTCGATAATTGGGTCTAGCACCAAGGCAGCCAATCTTCCGTGCCGGATACTTGTCAGGTGATCCCTGCGATCAAAAGTGATCGGGCAGGCCGACCAAGGGTTGAACTTAGGGGTGACGGGCTCTACGGCACGTATGTCTCGGAGTGCATGTTTGCTTCTCCTCTTCGTCACGTGAATCATGTTCACTGTTTTGACCTCTGGTGGGAATTTTTTCTGTCCCCCAGTGCTTTGCTGGCGAGGCTCATCCTCGTCTTCACTTGGTGTATCCCTCCCCTTGTGTTCGGCGTTTAACTTGTCGGCCTGCTTGAAGACCCAGCATTCTCTGTGGGTGTGATTTGCAGGTTTATCGGAGGTGCCATGAATCTGACATAATTTGTCTAGAATCTTGTTTAGGCTGGACGGTCCATCTCTGTTGCCTTTGAAAGGCTTTTTCCGCTCACCGGGTCGAGAGCCCCTAAATCCGGCGTTTACCGCCGTGTTGTCTGGGCTGTCTTCGTTATTCCGACGCTTGCTTTTATTACATCGTGGTTTTCCATTACCATCCCTGACTTCAAATGTGCCTGGGTCGCTGGTGCTACTACGGGCCAGCCAGCTATCTTCGCCCGTGCAAAAGCGGGTCATAAGGCTTGTTAGGGCTGCCATTGTCCTTGGTTTTTCTTGGCCGAGGTGTCTGGCGAGCCATTCGTCTAGGACGCTGTGTTTGAAAGCTGCTAAGGCTTCAGCGTCCGAGCAGTCGACGATTTGGTTCTTCTTAGTGAGAAATCTATTCCAAAGCTTTCGAGTTGACTCTCCGGGCTGTTGAATTATATGACTTAAACCGTCTGCATTCGGAGGTCGGACATAGGTCCCTTGAAAGTTAGCCCTAAAAGCATCCTCAAGCTCCTCCCAACTTCCAATTGAATTTTTGGAGAGGCTCTTCAGCCAGTGCCGAGCTGGTCCTTTCAACTTGAGGGGCAGGTATTTGATGGCGTGGAGATCGTCTCCGCGAGCCATATGAATATGGAGGATGAAGTCCTCAATCCAGACCCCAGGGTCTGTTGTTCCGTCGTACGCCTCTATGTTCACGGGTTTGAATCCCTCTGGAAATTCGTGATCCAGCACCTCATCGGTGAAACATAGGGGGTGCGCGGCACCCCTGTTTTTGGATGTGTCATGGCGTTCTGACGGTTGTGGTGTTCGGTTTTGATTATGCGCTGGAGTGCGCTTCCTAGATCCGTAGATGGATCTGGTCACGCCGGCCTTTTGATGCGAGTCCTCGCGTGGATCGTGTGCTGACTTATGTGCGGTCTCGTTAGCCGCCCTATCGCGGCCACGAGGTGGTCGATCCGACCTGTCGGCGTTTTATTTTTCAGCTGTGTGAGCTCTAAGGCCTCATCATCGAATTCGGGCAACAGCTTGCGCTTTGGATAGCTCTTTGTGTGGCGAATGCCGCCATACTTTTCTTCAGTGTCAAGCACTTTGTTCCATCTACTGTTGAGGGTATTCTGCGCGGCCTTAAGCCTTTGCTTCTACTTCTTCAGACTCCTTGCGGTGGCAATAAGCCTTCTATGGAGGTTCTCTTGTTCCAAGTGCCTTTCCGGGATGATGTGTGCATCCTCGTCCGGACTTTTTTCCTCTCCGGAGAGAGGTTGATGAGCTTTATCCTCAGCGTCGCCGTGTTCGGACAGCGGATCCGTACTATGTTCGCCGTTCGCAGGTTCATCCTACTCTATCGCTGGGTCAATGTGGTCGTCGTTTCCTCTAGAGTCGACTGGGGTGTTATTTTCTCTTGCGCTGTTATCGCTGTTTTTGCCGAGGCGGGATTTGGAGCGGCGCCTACGCCGTCGCTTTGGTTGCTTCTCGAGGGAGCTATCCTTCGCTGCATCCTTTCGTTCCTCGTCATTGTTTTCTTTGGGGGTGTCCACCATGTATATGTCATACGATGAGGTGGCAGTCCAGCACCCTGTTGGCGGTGGTTCTTGTTCGTCTCCTGCATCGTCGTCCATACCATCGATGTCTTCGGAGCCGAAGTCGAGCATGTCGGTGGAATCGTCGACAGTGGCTACTAAGTGGGTGGTGGGTGGGGAGCGAATTTCTTTGTCGTCCGCATCCCATTCTAGCCGGACATAGTTCAGCCAAGGGTCTCCTGACAGGGAGAGTGACCTCAACGAGTTTAGCACGTCACCAAAAGGCGAGTGCTGAAAGATATCCGCGGAGGTAAACTCCATGATCGGTGCCCAATCGAATCCAATAGGCACGGACGCAGGCGGCTCGGAGTCCATGGCCGGGGACGAATCCAACGGTTCGGCAACACGGGTCTCGGAGGAGGTGAAGTCAGTATTCGGCTCTATCGCCGCAGAGTGTGCGGCCTCCGTGGCGGGGTCCATCCACCCGTCCTCAGATGGCATAATTTCTTTCGGATTGAGGGCCGGAGTAGTTGCAGGTGTGATCCCCCGAACACTGTCCGACGGCAAAGCTAAATCATGCTTGTCGTGATTGTGCGGCGCACCTGACATGGGATCGAATCCGTCGAAGATCAAGTCTCCACGGATGTCGGCAGTATAGTTCAAGTTTCCAAACCTGACCTGATGGCCAGGGGCATAGCTCTCGATCTGCTCCAGATGGCCAAGCGAGTTGGCACACAGTACGAAGCCGCCGAATACGAAGATCTGTTCGGGGAGAAAAACCTCACCCTGGATCGCATCGTTGCCGATGATCGAAGGAGCCATCTAGCCTTACGGTGACGGCACAGTGGAACTCTCAATGAAAGCACCAATGTCGGTGTCAAAACCGGCGGATCTCGGGTAGGGGGTCCCGATCTGTGCGTCTAAGGCGGATGGTAACAGGAGGCGGGGGACACAATGTTTACCCAGGTTCGGGCCCTCTCGATGGAGGTAATACCCTACTTCCTGCTTGATTGATCTTGATGATATGAGTATTACAAGAGTTGATCTACAACGAGATCGTAGAGGCTAAACCCTAGAAGCTAGCCTATGGTCTGATTGTTGTTATCCTACGGACTAAACCCTCCGGTTTATATAGACACCGGAGGGGGCTAGGGTTACATAGAGTCGGTTACAAGGGAGGAGTTCTACATATCCGTATTGCCAAGCTTGCCTTCCACGCCAAGGAGAGTCCCATCTGGACACGGGACGAAGTCTTCAATCTTGTATCTTCATAGTCCAACAGTCCGGCCAAAGGATATAGTCCGGCTGTCCGAGGACCCCCTAATCCAGGACTCCCTCAGTGCGGCTAGGAGGTGGTGCGAGAGGCCTACCATGTCGAGGGGGAGGAGTGTGCGAGTATGAGATCAATGAAAAGAGGGGCGGGAGTGTGCACCTGCGTGGAACCGTATTGGACATAGGGGGCATGGACGGTGAGAAGAGAAGAGGGGAAGTATGTGTTTGTGGTAGGCACACTTGGCTAGAGAGGTATATCGACCGGTGTGTGCCGGAAAGAAGGAGCCGGGGGCCTACACACACCGCGGGTGAACGACCTAAAGAGAAATAACGAACGTGCGTGATGGAGGGGACGCTGAGGGAGGGTGAGAAGGGGGCGGGCGCGTGCATGCACGATAGAAAGTTAGCGCTAGCTAGCTACAAAGAGAAGAGGATCGTGAAGGTGTAAAAGACGAACAAAGATCATAATTCATTATAAAAAAGTGGATACGGATACTTGAAGAAGATATCATAATGTAGAACATTGATTATAATTTGGGCTAATGTGTGGCTTTTGCAGCTCAGTGCTACATACTTGTCATAATGTAGGGGGCGGGGCACTATACTTTGTCTGATAAACACGGTGTACGTATGGAACATGGTTTAGCTTATGAATATATAGTTAATACATCAAATGTACTATTATTTGGAATCAACATCAAGTGTATTCAATAAATAGAATTCGAGTTCATATAGTACACATACTTCATATATATCTCTATAGTAATCATGTGGTGTGTTATTAAGGTAATACATGAATATGGTTGAAGTTGGCAACAATCATGATTGTAGAATCTTATTGAAATAGAGAAACGAATTCAAATTCAGTTCGAATTGCAGCGGTAGTATAGACATTTGGAATGCACTAAAATATTTCTATGAGTAGGTTACATGCATTATACAGCCGGCGAAAAAATTTAATTAGACATAACATGGATTCATACTCCCTCCTTCCATCTATATAGGCCCTAATGCATTTTTTAAGACCACCTTTGACTATTGACAAGATTAATAGTACATGACATGCACAATGTGAAAATTATATCGTTGAAAGCTCCTTTCACACACGAATTTAACGGTGTGCTTTGTGTAAGTTGCATGTCATATATTATTGCTCTAATATTTGGTCAAAGTTAGCCTCGAAAAATGCATTAGGTCCTATATAGATGGAAGGAGGGAGTAGCTTTGAATAGCATTTGTATAGTAAAACGGGACAAGACTCGCTCTTTGTGTGGTGTGAATAGTTTTATTTTTTCCATTTTTTTGTTGAGGGAAGTGTGAATTGATTTGGTACGTACAAGTACAATATTACACGTTAGGCTTGTCCCTAAAATTCAACCCGCGCCTTGTTATATCCCGAAAATTCGGATACCGTGCTCCCAAAACTGGCGCCTTCACAACCCGCGCCTTGCTATCCTGAAATTACAACGCGCGCGAAAACTCCCTCCACCTGCCAAATCCTGACACGCAAAATCCCCCTTCTAACCCTGAGCCGAAAGGGCCGCTAGTTCAAATCGGTGGGGGTACTTTTGTAACACACCCTACATTTTGGACAAGCGCGTCCCTAAGTCATGGTTCCCCCCTCCCATTGCCTCCTTTTCGCCATTCGAAATCCCAAGCCGCCATGACCTCTTCGCTCCAGCCGCGAAACCCCACCCTCCTCCGTCCGCCACCTCATCGCTGCCCAGTCGGAGCCTCTTCCCCGACGATGTCATCCACCGCAATAGCTCGACGTCCCTCGTCCACCTCCCGGATGAGGATCCGTCGTCCATCTCGTCCTCCCGCCGGTTCAGCCGCCCCATCCTCCACCTCCAAGGTGCTACTTCGATGATCGCCTCGTCTATCGCGGCTGCTCCATCCCCACAGTGTTGCCTTAACCTGCTCCACCGGAACCGCAACATCCTCGCCGACTCCTCGAACGAAGCCGAGGCCTACTCGGCGCCACCAAAGAGGTTGTACACTCATCACATCTGACCTTCTCCTTAACTCGACCTCCCGGCGCCGACGGTGCTCCATCCCGCACCCCCATGGAGCGGCTACGTCGAAGCCGGTGCCGCGGGCGACATTGTTGGGAATCGTAGCATAATTTTAAAATTTTCCTACGCTCACCAAGATGCATCTATGGAGTCTACTAGTAACGAGGGGAAAGGAGTGCATCTACATACCCTTGTAGATCGCGAGCGGAAGCGTTCCAATGAACGTGGATGACGGAGTCGTACTCGCCGTGATCCAAATCACCGATGACCGAGTGCCGAACGGACGGCACCTCCGCGTTCAACACACGTACGGTGCAGCGACGTCTCCTCCTTCTTGATCCAGCAAGGGGGAAGGAGAGGTTGATGGAGATCCAGCAGCACGACGGCGTGGTGGTGGATGTAGCGGGTCTCAGGCAGGGCTTCGCCGAGCTTCTGCGAGAGAGAGAGGGGTGTTGCAGGGGAGGAGGGAGGCGCCCAAGGCTGTAGGTTGCTGCCCTCCCTCCCCCCCTTTATATAGGCCCCCTTGGGAGGGGGGGCCGGCCAAAACCCATCTAGGGTTGGGGGGCGGCGGCCAAGGGGTGGAAAGGGGTGCCTTGCCCCCCAAGGCAAGGGGGAAGCTCCCCCCTAGGGTTCCCAACCCTAGGCGCATGGGGGGAGGCCCAAGGGGGGCGCCCCAGCCCACTAAAGGCTGGTTCCCTTCCACTTTCAGCCCACGGGGCCCTCCGGGATAGGTGGACCCACCCGGTGGACCCCCGGGACCCTTCCGGTGGTCCCGGTACAATATCGGTAACCCCCGAAACTTTCCCGGTGGCCGAAACTTGACTTCCTATATATAATTCTTCACCTCCGGACCATTCCGGAACCTCTCGTGAAGTCCGGGATCTCATCCGGTACTCCGAACAACTTTCGGGTTTCCGCATGCATATATCTCTACAACCCTAGCGTCACCGGACCTTAAGTGTGTAGACCCTACGGGTTCGGGAGACATGCAGACATGACCGAGACGCCTCTCCGGTCAATAACCAACAGCGGGATCTGGATACCCATGTTGTCTCCCACATGTTCCACGATGATCTCATCGGATGAACCACGGTGTCGAGGATTCAATCAATCCGTATGCAATTCCCTTTGTCAATCGGTATGTTACTTGCCCGAGATTCGATCGTCGGTATCCCAATACCTTGTTCAATCTCGTTACCGGCAAGTCTCTTTACTCGTACCGCAATGCATGATCCCGTGACTAACGCCTTAGTCACATTGAGCTCATTATGATGATGCATTACCGAGTGGGCCCAGAGATACCTCTCCGTCACACGGAGTGACAAATCCCAGTCTCGATCCGTGCCAACCCAACAAACACTTTCGGAGATACCCGTAATGCACCTTTATAGTCACCCAGTTACGTTGTGACGTTTGGCACACCCAAAGCACTCCTACGGTATCCGGGAGTTGCACGATCTCATGGTCTAAGGAAAAGATACTTGACATTGGAAAAGCTCTAGCAAACGAAACTACATGATCTTTTATGCTATGCTTAGGATTGGGTCTTGTCCATCACATCATTCTCCTAATGATGTGATCCCGTTATCAACGACATCCAATGTCCATAGTCAGGAAACCATGACTATCTGTTGATCAACGAGCTAGTCAACTAGAGGCTTACTAGGGACACGTTGTGGTCTATGTATTCACACATGTATTACGATTTCCGGACAATACAATTATAGCATGAATAATAGACAATTACCATGAACAAAGAAATATAATAATAACCATTTATTATTGCCTCTAGGGCATATTCCAACAGTCTCCCACTTGCACTAGAGTCAATAATCTAGTTACATTGTGATGAATCGAACACCCATTGCGTCCTGGTGTTGATCATGTTTTGCCCTAGGGAGAGGTTTAGTCAACGGATCTGCTACATTCAGGTCCGTATGTACTTTACAAATATCTATGTCTCCATTTTGAACACTTTCACGAATGGAGTTGAAGCGACGCTTGATATGCCTGGTCTTCCTGTGAAACCTGGGCTCCTTCGCAAGGGCAATAGCTCCAGTGTTGTCACAGAAGAGAGTCATCGGGCCCGACGCATTGGGAATCACCCCTAGGTCGGTAATGAACTCCTTCATCCAGACTGCTTCCTGTGCTGCCTCCGAGGCTGCCATGTACTCCGCTTCACATGTAGATCCCGCCATGACGCTTTGCTTGCAACTGCACCAGCTTACTGCTCCTCCATTCAAAATATACACGTATCCGGTTTGTGACTTTGAGTCATCCAGATCTGTGTCGAAGCTAGCATCGACGTAACCCTTTACGACGAGCTCTTCGTCACCTTCATAAACGAGAAACATATCCTTAGTCCTCTTCAGGTACTTCAGGATATTCTTGACCGCTATCCAGTGTTCCATGCCGGGATTACTTTGGTACCTTCCTACCAAACTTACAGCAAGGTTTACATCAGGTCTGGTACACAGCATGGCATACATAATAGACCCTATGGCCAAGGCATAGGGGATGACACTCATCTCTTCTATATCTTCTGCCGTGGTCGGGCATTGAGCCGTGCTCAATTGCACACCTTGCAATACAGGCAAGAACCCCTTCTTGGACTGATCCATACTGAACTTCTTCAATATCTTGTCAAGGTATGTACTCTGTGAAAGACCAATGAGGCGTCTTGATCTATCTCTATAGATCTTGATGCCTAATATATAAGCAGCTTCTCCAAGGTCCTTCATTGAAAAACACTTATTCAAATAGGCCTTTATACTTTCCAAGAATTCTATATCATTTCCCATCAATAGTATGTCATCCACATATAATATGAGAAATGCTACAGAGCTCCCACTCACTTTCTTGTAAACACAGGCTTCTCCATAAGTCTGTGTAAACCCAAACGCTTTGATCATCTCATCAAAGCGAATGTTCCAACTCCGAGATGCTTGCACCAGCCCATAGATTGAGCGCTGGAGCTTGCACACTTTGTTAGCATTCTTAGGATCGACAAAACCTTCCGGCTGCATCATATACAACTCTTCCTTAAGGAAGCCGTTAAGGAATGTTGTTTTGACGTCCATCTGCCATATCTCATAATCATAGTATGCGGCAATTGCTAACATGATTCGGACGGACTTCAGCTTCGGTACGGGTGAGAAAGTCTCATCGTAGTCAACCCCTTGAACTTGTCGATAACCCTTAGCGACAAGTCGAGCTTTGTAGATGGTCACATTACCATCCGCGTCCGTCTTCTTCTTAAAGATCCAGTTGTTTTCTATGGCTCGCCGATCATCGGGCAAGTCAGTCAAAGTCCATACTTTGTTTTCATACATGGATTCTATCTCGGATTTCATGTCTTCTAGCCATTTGTCGGAATCCGGGCCCGCCATCGCTTCTTCATAGTTCGAAGGTTCACCGTTGTCTAACAACATGATTTCCAGGACAGGGTTGCCGAACCACTCTGGTGCGGAACGTGTCCTTGTGGACCTACGAAGTTCAGTAACTTGATCCGAAGCTTCATGATCATCATCATTAACTTCCTCCCCAGTCGGTGTAGGCACCACAGGAACATTCTCCCGCGCTGCGCTACTTTCCGGTTCGGAAGGGGTGACTATCACCTCATCAAGTTCCACTTTCCTCCCACTCAATTCTTTCGAGAGAAACTCCTTCTCCAGAAAGGACCCGTTCTTAGCAACGAAGATCTTGCCTTCGGATCTGAGGTAGAAGGTATACCCAATAGTTTCCTTAGGGTATCCTATGAAGACGCATTTTTCCGATTTGGGTTCGAGCTTTTCAGGTTGAAGTTTCTTGACATAAGCATCGCATCCCCAAACTTTTAGAAACGACAGCTTAGGTTTCTTCCCAAACCATAATTCATACGGTGTCGTCTCAACGGATTTCGACGGAGCCCTATTTAAAGTGAATGCGGCAGTCTCTAAAGCATAACCCCAAAATGAGAGCGGTAAATCGGTAAGAGACATCATAGATCGCACCATATCCAATAGAGTGCGATTACGACGTTCGGACACACCATTTCTCTGAGGTGTTCCAGGCAGCGTTAGTTGTGAAACTATTCCACATTTCCTTAAGTGTGCACCAAACTCGTGACTTAAATATTCTCCACCACGATCTGATCGTAGGAATTTTATTCTCCTGTCACGTTGATTCTCAACCTCACTCTGAAATTCTTTGAACTTTTCAAAGGTTTCAGACTTGTGTTTCATCAGGTAGACATATCCATATCTACTTAAATCATCAGTGAGAGTGAGAACATAAAGATATCCTCCGCGAGCCTCAACACTCATTGGACCACACACATCGGTATGTATGATTTCCAATAAGTTGGTTGCTCGCTCCATTGTTCCGGAGAACGGAGTCTTGGTCATCTTACCCATGAGGCATGGTTCGCACGTGTCAAATGATTCGTAATCAAGAGACTCCAAAAGTCCATCTGCATGGAGCTTCTTCATGCGCTTAACACCAATGTGACCAAGGCGGCAGTGCCACAAGTATGTGGAACTATCATTATCAACTTTACATCTTTTGGTATTCACACTATGAACATGTGTAACATCACGTTCGAGATTCATCAAAAATAAACCATTGACCAGCGGGGCATGACCATAAAACATATCTCTCAAATAAATAGAACAACCATTATTCTTGGATTTAAATGAGTAGCCATCTTGAATTAAACGAGATCCAGACACAATGTTCATGCTCAAAGCTAGCACTAAATAACAATTATTGAGGTTTAAAACTAATCCCGTGGGTAGATGCAGAGGTAGCGTGCCGACGGCGATCACATCGACCTTGGAACCATTCCCGACACGCATCGTCACCTTGTCCTTTGCCAGTCTCCGTTTATTCCGTAGTTCCTGCTTTGAGTTACAAATATGAGCAACCGCACCGGTATCAAATACCTAAGAGCTACTACGAGTACTGGTAAGGTACACATCAATTACTTGTATATCACATATACCTTGGGTGTTGCCGGCCTTCTTCTTGTCCGCTAAATATTTGGGGCAGTTCCGCTTCCAGTGACCACTTCCCTTGCAATAAAAGCACTCAGTCCCGGGCTTGGGTCCATTCTTTGACTTCTTCCCAGTAACTGGTTTACCGGGCGCGGCAACTCCCTTGCCGTCCTTCTTGAAGTTCTTCTTACCCTTGCCTTCTTGAACTTGGTGGTTTTATTCACCATCAACACTTGATGTTCTTTTCTGATCTCCCCTTTCGCTGATTTCAGCATTGAATATACCTCGGGAATGGTCTTTTCCATCCCCTGCATATTGTAGTTCATCACAAAGCTCTTGTAGCTTGGTGGAAGCGACTGGAGGATTCTGTCAAT
Organism: Aegilops tauschii subsp. strangulata; assembly: GCF_002575655.3. Classification (NCBI taxonomy): domain Eukaryota; kingdom Viridiplantae; phylum Streptophyta; class Magnoliopsida; order Poales; family Poaceae; genus Aegilops; species Aegilops tauschii. The sequence goes on from NC_053036.3 coordinate 236,329,512, forward strand.
GACCGCGTCATCCGGGAGATTAACTCCCAGCTGAGACAAGCGGTTGTGCAACCCAGACATTCTGAGTATGTGCTCACTAACAGAACTGTTCTCCTCCATTTTACAGCTAAAGAACTTGTCGGAGACATCATATCTCTCGACCCGGGCATGAGCTTGGAAAACCAGTTTCAGCTCCTCGAACATCTCATATGCTCCATGTTTCTCAAAACGCTTTTGGAGACCCGGCTCTAAGCTGTAAAGCATGCCGCACTGAACAAGGGAGTAATCATCAGCACGTGATTGCTAAGCGTTCATAACGTCTTGGTTCTGTGGGATTGGTGCATCACCTAGCGGTGCTTCTAAGACATAATCTTTCTTGGCTACTATGAGGATGAGCCTCAGGTTCCGGACCCAGTCCGTATAGTTGCTGCCATCATCTTTCAGCTTGGTTTTCTCTAGGAACGCGTTGAAATTCAGGACAACGTTGGCCATTTGATATACAAGACATAGTGTAAAGATTTTAGACTAAGTTCATGATAATTGAGTTCATCTAATCAAATTATTTAATGAATTCCCACTCAGATAGACATCCCTCTCGTCATCTAAGTGAAACATGATCCGAGTTTAACTAGGCCGTGTCCGATCATCACGTGAGACGGACTAGTCAAGATCGGTGAACATCTCCATGTTGATCGTATCTTCTATACGACTCATGCTCGACCTTTCGGTCCTCCGTGTTCCGAGGCCATGTCTGTACATGCTAGGCTCGTCAAGTCAACCTAAGTGTATTGCGTGTGTTCCGAGGCCATGTCTGTACATGCTAGGCTCGTCAACACCCGTTGTATTCGAACGTTAGAATCTATCACACCCGATCATCACGTGGTGCTTCGAAACAACGAACCTTCGCAACAGTGCACAGTTAGGGTGAACACTTTCTTGAAATTATTATAAGGGATCATCCTACTTGCTACCGTCGTTCTAAGCAAATAAGATGCAAAAACATGATAAACATCACATGCAATCAAATAGTGACATGATATGGCCAATATCATTATGCTCCTTTGATCTCCATCTTCGGGGCACCATGATCATCTTTGTCACCGGCATGACACCATGATCTCCATCATCATGATCTCCATCATTGTGTCTTCATGAAGTCGTCACGCCAACGATTACTTCTACTTCTATGGCTAACGCGTTTAGCAATAAAGTAAAGTAATTTACATGGCGTTATTCAATGACACGCAGGTCATACAAAATAATAAAGACAACTCCTATGGCTCCTGCCGGTTGTCATACTCATCGACATGCAAGTCGTGATTCCTATTACAAGAATATGATCAATCTCATACATCACATATATCATTCATCACATCTTCTGGCCATATCACATCACATGGCACTTGCTGCAAAAACAAGTTAGACGTCCTCTAATTGTTGTTGCAAGTTTTTACGTGGTTTGTAGGTTTCTAGCAAGAACGTTTCTTACCTACGGAAGACCACAATGTGATTTGCCAATTTCTATTTACCCTTCATAAGGACCCTTTTCATCGAATCCGTTCTGACTAAAGTAGGAGAGACAGACACCCGCTAGCCACCTTATGCAACTAGTGCATGTCAGTCGGTGGAACCTGTCTCACGTAAGTGTGCGTGTAAGGTCGGTCCGGGCCGCTTCATCCTACAATGCCACCGAAACAAGAAAAGACTAGTAGCGGCAAGAAGAATTGGCAAACTCAACGCCCACAACTGCTTTGTGTTCTACTCGTGCATAGTAACTACGCATAGGCCTGGCTCATGATGCCACTGCTGGGAATCGTAGCATAATTTTAAAATTTTCCTACGCTCACCAAGATGCATCTATGGAGTCTACTAGCAACGAGGGGAAAGGAGTGCATCTACATACCCTTGTAGATCGCGAGCGGAAGCGTTCCAATGAACGTGGATGACGGAGTCGTACTCGCCGTGATCCAAATCACCGATGACCGAGTGCCGAACGGACGGCACCTCCGTGTTCAACACACGTACGGTGTAGTGATGTCTCCTCCTTCTTGATCCAGCAAGGGGGGAGGAGAGATTGATGGAGATCCAGCAGCACGACGGCGTGGTGGTGGATGTAGCGGGTCTCCGGCAGGGCTTCGCCGAGCTTCTGCGAGAGAGAGAGAGAGGGGTGTTGCAGGGGAGGAGGGAGGCGCCCAAGGCTGCAGGTTGCTGCCCTCCCTCCCCCCCCCTTTATATAGGCCCCCTTGGGAGGGGGGCCGGCCAAAACCCATCTAGGGTTGGGGGGGCGGCGGCCAAGGGGTGGAAAGGGGTGCCTTGCCCCCCAAGGCAAGGGGGAAGCTCCCCCCCCTAGGGTTCCCAACCCTAGGCGCATGGGGGGAGGCCCAAGGGGGGCGCCCCAGCCCACTAAGGGCTGGTTCCCTTCCACTTTCAGCCCACGGGGCCCTCCGGGACAGGTGGACCCCCGGGACCCTTCCGGTGGTCCCGGTACAATACCGGTAACCCCCGAAACTTTCCCGGTGGCCGAAACTTGACTTCCTATATATAATTCTTCACCTCCGGACCATTCCGGAACCTCTCGTGATGTCCGGGATCTCATCCGGGACTCCGAACAACTTTCGGGTTTCCGCATACATATATCTCTACAACCCTAGCGTCACCGGACCTTAAGTGTGTAGACCCTACGGGTTCGGGAGACATGCAGACATGACCGAGACGCCTCTCCGGTCAATAACCAACAGCGGGATCTGGATACCCATGTTGGCTCCCACATGTTCCACGATGATCTCATCGGATGAACCACGGTGTCGAGGATTCAATCAATCCGTATGCAATTCCCTTTGTCAATCGGTATGTTACTTGCCCGAGATTCGATCGTCGGTATCCCAATACCTTGTTCAATCTCGTTACCGGCAAGTCTCTTTACTCGTACCGCAATGCATGATCCCATGACTAACGCCTTAGTCACATTGAGCTCATTATGATGATGCATTACCGAGTGGGCCCAGAGATACCTCTCCGTCACACGGAGTGACAAATCCCAGTCTCGATCCGTGCCAACCCAACAGACACTTTCGGAGATACCCGTAATGCACCTTTATAGTCACCCAGTTACGTTGTGACGTTTGGCACACCCAAAGCACTCCTACGGTATCCGGGAGTTGCACGATCTCATGGTCTAAGGAAAAGATACTTGACATTGGAAAAGCTCTAGCAAACGAAACTACACGATCTTTTATGCTATGCTTAGGATTGGGTCTTGTCCATCACATCATTCTTCTAATGATGTGATCCCGTTATCAACGACATCCAATGTCCATAGTCAGGAAACCATGACTATCTGTTGATCAACGAGCTAGTCAACTAGAGGCTTACTAGGGACACGTTGTGGTCTATGTATTCACACATGTATTACGATTTCCGGATAATACAATTATAGCATGAATAATAGACAATTACCATGAACAAAGAAATATAATAATAACCATTTATTATTGCCTCTAGGGCATATTTCCAACAGACATCTCCATGGCGGCTCTCCCCTAGAGCGAGGCCCCTTCGGCGGCGGCGGCCATACCAGCCGGATCTGTTGCTGCTGCTCCAGCTCTCGCTCGCTCGCTCGCGTTGCTGCTACTGCTCTGGCTCTCGCTTGCTTGCTCGCACAACTGCTGCTGCTCTGGCTCTCGCTCGCTCGCTTGCGCTGCTGCTGCTGCTCTCCCCCTTGCTCATGCTGCTGCTCTGCTCTGCTCTGGTCAATCAAATTTCAGGGGGTGGGGGGCTCGCTGGAGTTAAGGAAGAACCACCCGTAGCGGGGAGGGGGGCTCGCCGGATAGATACCCCACTATCTATCTTAGGGTTCAGGGTGGGGCGGTGGGGGCCACAGTGGTGGGGCGGTGGCATGGGGATCACCAGAGAAAAAGCTCGGCGCGCGGGAGGGGGGCTAGAGGGCTGGCCGGGGCGGCGGCGGACCAGCGGTGGGGAGTTGTTTCGGGGCAGCGAGGCAGAGCGGGGGCCGGTGGTTCGGCCGGTGGTGGCTGGCGGCTCAGGGGGGTGCAGGTTGAAGATGAACCGCAGTCCCTCCCTAAACTACATGTCAAGTGCCTCTCTGCTACCATTGCGTTCAGTTTCGACAGTAACATTCAGATTCCACGATAAATTTCAGTTTCGACAGTTAAGTTCAGAGTCAACAGTTTTTACCTCATCTGTTGTAGTCAGGTGGTTTTTGGTGATGTAAATTTTACATCTATTTTACATCATCTATTGGAGATGCTATTAGAATCCCACCTGAGATTAACGATGTCTGTCTTGTGTTGCTTCAGCCTTGACGTCTTACGGCTCACCGGAGCTGCTCCAACGACAGAATGATCCATCACAACAGAGCAATGCCCTGGACGTCGTCTACAGATTCCTCAGATCTTCCTCCACACCTCCGACAGCCACCTCTGCCTCAACTTCTTCAGCGACCAACCCAATGATGTTGAGGTCGACACGGCTACGGTAAAGAGGTTGTACACTTGTTGCATCACTTATTACTCTACATTCATGTCGATCCATTAGGGCTATTTTGTTTCAACGGAAAAACATAGCAATAGGAAATTTTCCTATGGCACTCTACTATTCAATTATTCATGCATTTTGTTGAAAGGAATGGAGCAGAACATCCACCCGGACCTACTTTTCAAAATCCTATGCATGAAAACAAGATCAAGTGCATTAGTGGCAGAATAATATTCTAACTGTACACGGTTTCATACGGTTTCACTTTATTTTGGCCATGTTTCTTTGCACTCCTCTGCTCTTCCAATTCATGTGAACCAAACACCCAAGTTGACAGAAATCATGTGTTTACAAATGCTCTGTTTACCATGTGCATTCCTATCTTATTCCAGTGTTTTTCCTATCCCTGCGTTTTTAGAATCATGCAAGCCAAATGAGCCCTTACAGAATTACTTCAGTTACAGGTAGGTGTCGAAGGAAACTTTGTGTGGTTTGTCCTGCTCCTGCCGCGACATCGTCCACCTGACCTGAGTTGCTCCATCGACAGAAGCATCCACCAAACAAGACATCACGACTCTTGACCATCTTTCGCCACCTCAGATCTCCTTCCCTGCCGCCGGCACCCACCGCAACGGCATCACCATCATCGACTCAGCAGATGAACCTGAGGAGTACACGGGTCCACAAGAGAGGTCGCACTCTTTTGTTTCTGCTTATGTTATGGATTGCTTAAAATTAGCTCCTACTTTATCGTCCTGTTCACCTCTTAGACTCCAAGTCAGGTCCAAATTAATGTTCAAATTTGAGTTCTAAATTAGTTGTGGGGCACATATCGAGGCAACAACGAATAGTATCTCTGTCTAATATCTAGTTCACCTAGGGTATGCCTATGTTGTTCATCTTGGGTGGGAAACAAATTGTAAAGCAATCATCATCTGTCTTTTTATTAAATTAAATCAATCATCAGCCTGCTATCATTATTTTTGGATCCATCCACTGGTTGTTACCATCACTCTAGATTTCTGCATGCTCTCCTTGCATAATCTCACCATATTTTTTCGTATGCATGTCAGATATTGTACACAGTCATGCTGAACATGTAGAGAAAAAGAGAAGAGTTTTGCGCAGCAATACAATGTCATGCAGACATCACTCCATGGTGGGTTCAATGGCAAACCCTCCCCCCTCTCCAGATTGTAATCCAGAGGAACATATCTATTCTGAGGCGGATTCAGACGTAGCTGACCACTCCTATTTACCCCCCCAAGGTGTTTGCTCTACCTTGGCATGATGATGTTAGTCATATCATGCGTATGTTGCCTTGCAGTGCCTACTTTTGACATCATATATGTCATTTGCTTAGTTTAGACATGTTCTGTAATGCCACCTGTTTAGTTTCTATATCATATATGGGAATTATGCAGTCTCATGTCTTTTAGCCAGCCATAATATTTGTGAAATGTGCAATGCCTCCCTGTTTAACAAGGCATCATATATTTGAATGATATCTTGCCCATCCTTTTCTTCATTACATTTCCATTTGTCGACAATGTTTGTACATTAAACTAGTCTTCCTGTGAATCAACCATTTGGGTGGGAGATGGAAAAATCTGGAGTGAAAACAAGGCCTTCAGAGCAGACAGTGCTACCTGTCGAAGCAGATCTCTTGGGTCCTGATAGCTCCTCAGAGATGGATTCAGACACAGATGACCAGTCATATTCCCCCTCCGAGTTGTATGCTCTAACTTGGCACGGTTATACTGCTCATATCATGCATATGGTGTCTTGCATTGCATAGTTTAGACATCATATACACAATATTCAACACCATGTTCTTAGTTCAGACATCATATCGAATGCCCTCTGTTTAGCATATAAATCACATATGTGAATTAAATCATGTGATCCTGATTACTTAGATAACATGTATGTGAATTATGTCATGCGATCCTGTTTAGTTATTCATCATATCTTTGAATTATGTTATAATATGCTATCCAGTTTAGATAGACATCATATATGTGAAATTATGTCATGCTATCCGTTTTAGTTAAATACTATACATGTCAACTATTTCATGCCTTCTTTTTTCCACACTATCTATTGCATCTGTCTCTCATACAATGTTTGTACATTCAACTATGTTTCCTGTTTATCAGCCATTTGAATTGGAGCGGGTGATGCCAGTATCTACCAGAGTAAAAACACGGTCTTCAAATAAAATAGTGATACCTCTTGGTGGAGATAGCACCCCGATTGTACGTGCACGAGAACCAGCCCTACCACACATAACCCAGACTCTCGCAGATTGTACCCCTACTGCGATGGACAGAGAACCAGCTTCACCCAATCTAACCCCAACCCCAGCAGATAGTAACCCAGTTCCTGTTGACACTGCACCATCTCCACCACAAAGCTCCCAAACAAGAGCAGTTAGTAAGGCAGCTCTAGCGCCCAAAGGGCCAGTACCACCACGGCGAACCCCAACTCCACCAGTTAGTACGCCTATTCCTGTGGAGGAAGCACAACCAGCCAGTCATAGTTTAGCATCTATCGTATTTGATGTTGTTAAATCCTATGTGCGTATCTTTGCATCTTGGAAATATTATACTAAAGATGAAGGAAAATGCCAGTTGCAGGTGTTTGTCCAGGAGTTATGTGTAAGTAATGTTATTCATGGCAATTACTTTGCTTTGTCCCATACATTCTACCTCCATGATTGTTATAATAAAGCAAATTTTCCCATTTTTCTCTATAGAGAAGGACTGATTTGGAAACTCATGATGAGGTAACCTGTGCTAATACCTCTGCTATCTTCAAGAATGCTTGATGGCAGTATCGGAATTACCTGAAGAAAACGTACTTCACTGGCAAAGAAACTCATCAAATTCCCTTACGTTCTCCTGAGACACATTTACTGGACGATGACTGGGAACGCCTTGTTCTGTACTCGTCCCGAACCAAGAATGTGGTAAGGTCTATGAGCTCATTTTCTATTTTTAAGTACTATATTCTTGCGTCTTACTGTACTCTGTTCATGTAGAACAAGTGCTTAAACCTGAAGAACAATTGTTCTAATTTAAGATTCCATTGCTATCGTGCATACTGCTTTGCTCTTGTATCACTGTATTTACTCATACAAACTTATTTTTAAATTGAAGGATCCAATCGAAACTCCAATGGCACAGCAGGTATGTTCACACATGTTTCTTTAACAGGTTTGCTCTTATCAATACCTCTGTTGATTTCAATTTCAATTGTGTATACAGTTGACTTCTCATATCATGCACATTACTAGCATCACAATAGAGCCAATAGTGTTGTTGTACATGTAGACCCGTGGTACCCATCTGAAATCTTGTTGTGGCGTGTAGTTTCCCATGCTTTGTATTCTTTCACTACTGCTTTGTCTTGAACTAATATGATTTGAACCGTGTCTCTATTTTGATTTGGCAAGATAATGCAGTGACCATAGGACATAGATATATGTTTGTTTGATGCTTTTATTATGCACTAGTACTTGGCAATAGAAGACTTGGTAGTTTAATCATGTCCACCTTACTAATGAACTGGTTCACCGAAATGAGTTTCATATACTAGTACATGCTAAACCTGTTATGTGTCTGCTTGTTTCTTCTTTCAGAATGCTGATAGAATATTGGGGAAGAGTGCCTTATTAAGCAATGGTAAAGGAAGTAATGCAGATAAGGTTCAGGATAGTGAGACATCCTTGTTGATCTCCAACAAAGCTGATAAAACAGCTAAGGAAGACTATCTTGAAGACAATGAGACAACCCCAAAGTCCTGTCTTGGTTTAGTGTTCGAGTTACTGGCCACCACCGCTTGCACAAGCTATTCAAACTCACTGTCTGAATCAGCTCGGTTTCTTGACTCTCAACTACAAGATGAAAACATCGACCAGCTGTGCTGCGACAAGAAGCGGAAGGATCATGGAAGTCCCTGGAGCATTCAGATGCATACTTTCTGGTGCAATAGCAAGCGTTGGAGGATTTTAGCGCCAAACAGGACAAAGCTAATAAGCTTGCTAAGCTTATTGCCAGCATTGTGGATACCCAGGATAACGTTTCTTGAGTTCCTCTGAAGTTGTTTCAGTTATGCTCTTGTTTTGCTGCCGCGTTTATTTGCACTGGTGGCCAATTTTGACTGCCAGTGTATGTAATATGCTCCTTTGTTCCCTATATTTGCACTGGTGGCGAACTTTGATGCCCAGTGGATGTAATATGTGTAATAGCTGTAATAGGCTAGCGTTTGTTGCTTGCTTATTTATTTCCTTGTTGTCTTGTTTAGTAGTTTGCTTGTAGTCACTTCAGTTCTTTTTCCGCGTTTTTCTAGTGGCCATAATAACCTATTTTTGGTAACTAGGCCACAATAATCATGGCAACACACGGACTGTTGTAACCATGGGCCTCCTGCGGGCCGTAGGATCCATGGGCCTTCTACGGGCCGTAGGATCCATGGGCCTTCTACGGGCCGTAGGATCCATGGGCCTTCTATGGGCCGTAGGATCCATGGACTTTCTACGGGCCGTATGATCCATGGGCCTTCTACAGGCCGTAGGATCCATTGGTCTTCTATGGGCCGTAGGATCCACGGGCCTTCTACGGGGCGTATAATCATTTTGCCAAACATGGGCCATACTATTCGTGGACCATGACGGGCCGTTAATAGGCCATATTTGATAACGCTATGAAAACAGCCCAACAGGTTAACGGGCCACAAACGGGCTGAATGTAACCACAGGCTGAATTTGGCCCACAAACGGAACAGGCCAGTAACAGACCGTAACTAACCGAATTCTAGAAATGAGCCCAAGAATAAATGGGCCCTTAGAAGGCCGAAAGTTAACTCGGGCTGGAAATGACCGACGGAATAATGGGTCGTTAATGGGTATAAGGCGATACACTATACATTATGGGCCAGTTTCATCTCGGGCCTTTAAAGGGCCCAGAGTTACGAAGGGCCTCATATCGGCCGAAAGACATCATGGGCCGGAAGTTACAATGGGCTGGATATGCTGTCAGCTCAGGCAATGAATTTGAATTGTTTATTATTATTATTATACCATAGAGGTAGCACACTCAATTCATCTCACTCTAGTATGTATGAACAGAAGATATGCAATCAGGTTTCCAAAAAGCACACGGTTCGTTCATGAAAGCCATGTGCCGACCGAACCGCGCACGCGATCTGAGTCGTGCATTCTGATTGGCCAGAAGCCAAACCCCACGGATCGTACGTCCGCACCATTGGATGCTCCCATATCAAATGGCAATCCTCATCCCTTTCGACAGCAAATGCAGTTTCGGTTGTAATTTTATTTATATGCACAAAATGCATGTTAAATTTAAAAAATATCTTAAATATAGCAAACGATACCTGAAATGCGCCAGAAAATCAAACCCATGGTATAATGGTGATTGTGTACCGCGGAAATTTTTATGTGGCCAAACAATGAAGTCACCGGCCACTGGAGTTTGAACTGACAGGTCTCCTTTTGGAAACCATGATCCTTCTTGTGAGATGCTCCAGTTTCCAAGGAGCGATCATCAAAACTTGTGCCAAACTTTACCAAAAAAATTCCACGGCGTCGTGAGAGCACGCCACTAGCACACACCGATTTTGATGATGTCCGGACTCCATCTGAATTTCCTGTAATTAAAATACCAACTAGGCCTACGCTGGTGGTGCACCTCATGGCCGAAATGTTTGAAACTTCTCCCCAGTTCTCAGACAACAGATGGGAACTCGCAAAGCGACGCACAAATGATTTGTACAACTTCTTTGCTAACTAACACCCACATGTAGTTGTAGTAGGCTTTTGACTTTATATGCACTAAATGCAAGGTAAGTGCAAAAAATGACTTAAATATAGCAGACGAGACCTGAAATGGGCCAGAAAATCAAACCAAGGGTATATCCGTGATTGTTTACCGTGAATTTTTTTAGGCGAAACGATGTAGTCACCGACGAGTTGGAGTCTGAAGTGCGTTGTCTCCTTTTGGAAACTATGATCCTTCTTGTGAGATGCTCTGGATTGGAAGGTTCGAGCACGAAAACTTGTGCCAAACTTTACCAAAAAATTTCCATGGGATCGTGAGAGCACGCCATGGTGACACAATGATTTTTGTTATTTCCGGACTCTATATGCATTTCCTGTAATTAAAATACCAACAAGGCCTATGCCTCTGGCCGCACCCTACGACCGAACTATTTGAAGTTTTTTCCCGTTTCTCAGACAATGAATGAAAACTCGCAAAGCGACACACAAATGATCTTGCTAACACCCACGTGTAGTTGCGACTATATATATATGCATGGTAAATGCAAAAATGACTCAAATATAGCTAACGAGATCTCAAATGAACCAGAAAATCGAACCTTATGGTACAATGGTGATTTCTTACCGTGGAAAAAATTGGAGGCGAAACGATGAACTCATGTTTTCATTCAAACGAAAATATACTGTTACTTCATGTAAATGTTTTCAAATAGCACACGGTTCACTCACGAAAGCCGTGTGCCTACTAAATCGTGGCCAATGCCCCCGAACCCCCTGCTGCGCGCGCGATCTGAGTCGTGCATTCTGATTGGCCAGAACCCAAACCCCGCGGGTCGTACGTCTGCACCGTTGGATGCTCCCCGATCGAACGACAATCCTCAACCCTTTCGACATCACATGCAGTTCCGGTTATGATTTTATTTATATGCACAAAATGCACTTGAAATTCAAAAAATGTCTTAAATATAGCAAACGATACCTGAAATGCGCCAGAATATCAAACCCATGGTATAATGGGGATTGCGTACCGTGAAATTTTTTATGAGGCCAAACGATGAAGTCATCGACTACTGGAGTTTGAATTGACACGTCTCCTTTTGGAAACCATAATCCTTCTTGTGAGAGCTCCGGTTTCCAAGGAGTGATCATCAAAACTTGTGCCAAAAAATTTCCACGGGGTCATGAGAGCACGCCACGGGCACACAGCAATTTTGATGATGTATGCACTCCATCTGAATTTCTTGTAATTAAAATACCAACTAGGCCCACGCTGGTGGCCGCACCTCGCGACCGAAATGTTTGAAACTTCTCCCCACTTCACAGACAATGGATGAAAACTTCCACAGCGACACACAAATGATTTGTACACCTTCTTTGCTAACTAACACCCACATGTAGTTATAGTAGGGTTTTATTTTATATGCACTAAATGCAAGGTAAATGCAAAAAATGACTTATATATAGCAGAAGAGACATGAAATGGGCCAGAAAATCAAACCTAGGGTATATTCGTGATTCTTTACCATGAAAAAAATTTCGAGGCGGAACGATGTAATCACCGATGATTGGATTCCGATGTGCCGTGTCTCCTTTTGGAAACTATGATCCTTCTTGTGTGATGCTCCGATTTGGAAGGTGTTAGCATCAAAATTTGTGCCAAACTTCACCAAAAATTTGCCATTGGATCCTGAGAGCACGCCACGGTGACACACCTATTTTTGTTATTTCCGGACTCTATATGCATTTCCAGTAATTAAAATACCAACAACGCCTACGCCTCTGGCCGCACCCTGCGGCCGAACTGTTTGACTTTTTCCCGTTTCTCGAATAATGAATGAAAACTCGCAAAGCGACACACAAATGATCTTGCTAACACCCACGTGTAGTTGCGATTATATATATATATATATAAACACACACACACATATATATATATAAACACACACACACACACACATATATACATAAACACTATTCTGTTCACGGGATCAGAATATTATTCTGATCACAACATAAACTTCCTATTCTGATCACAACATAAACTTCCTGAGTTACACGCCTGAACTTCCCTCTGTAGGAACCTGACCTTCGGGCTATCTTCTCAACCGTGTCTCCCCGCGCGAATTGTTTTGGTCAGTCATGCTCTATGTGATGTAAGTGTAATCTACAAATGGTTTTTAGCAACTAAATGCCCGTTTTAAATAGGAATCTTGCTCATTGGCAGATTTGCTCTCAGGTTGTGATGAAACATGTCTCTGTTGCAATTTTACTGCCTGAGTTGTTGGACCTGAACTTCTCCTTGTGCCAGGTTGAACTTCCACCAACATTGCCCAAATGGGGCTTGCGATATACCGTTGGAAAGCTATGGACACCAGTATGATGACCCAAGTTAAAAATTTTGAAAAATGTAAGCGGTTTAAGAGCATTTTTAAAAACCTTTTTTCTTCATACAAAAAACGTGAATCGTAATTTTTATCGCATTTCGAAACCGCTTATCGGAATGAGGCAAATAATATGGCGTTGGAAAGATTCTACAATACCGCTCCTTCCACATGTTGAAAGTTTTCTCTAATTCCCTACGGTTAAAGAGTAATTTGGAAAATCGTAAAATTTTGTAAACCGAACAGCCGAGTTCGTATTTTCGATGTCATTTCTAAACGGCTAATCCAATTGACGCAAATGATATGGCGTTGGAAAGCTTATGAAAATGCGCTACATTTTCATGTTTAAAGTTTTTTCTAATTTTGAACGGTTTAAAAGTAATTTAGAAAACGGTCCAAGTTGCACTGAGTTTGTATTTTCAATCTAATTTTTTAACCATACGTCCGAATATAGTAAATGATATGGCGTTGGAAAGCTTGAGGAAATGCAAAAATTTTGGTATATATTGTTTCTCCCAATTCCGTATTGTTTTAAGTCAATTTTGAAAATAGCTAAAAACGTATTTTCGCCGTAATTTCCACAAACTTTATCGGAATGGGGCAGATAATATACTGTTGAAAAGCTAAGAAAAATGCGAAACTTTTTCATGTTCATGGTTTTCTCTGATTCCTAGCCGTTTTCAAGTAATTTCGAAAACGACGAGATCATTCGTTCTGCCTTTATCGCGAAACAGATTCTTCGGAAATGCACCGCGTGAAGAACCTGAACTCCTCGGCATGCCTACCTGAACTTCACTCTATTTTTCACGTGCTTTTTCTGCCCGTAGCTCTCCATCCACTCACCGGAACACTCACCGAAATTGAGTAAGTGATATACCGGTGGAAAGCTGCTGTAAACACGCAACTTTCCCGTGTTGATTGTTTTTTCATAGTCGCGACGTTTTTAAAAGTTTTTTCTTCTAAAATTCATCCACTATAGTAGTCGAACTTCCTGTTGTTTTCACGTTGAACTTCTGTGATGTATTTTCATTTGTAAATTCCTCGTCCATTCGTCCGTGTTACACAAATGATATTTTTTTTGTACAAACCTCTCTCACAATAATTTTTTTAACTTTCTCCGACGGAGGACTTGAACTTATAACAACAAAACTTTTAGACTTTGCTTTTTTATTCTTTTTAATACAAAATGCACACCGTGTAGTATGTGAACTTCTGGCAGTTATCAATCGGAACTTCTCTTGGTTACGTGAAAATATATGAGTTTTTTATGAATTTTTAATCTGATTTTCTTAATCCTTTTTTACGAATTTTTGAAGCGCTCTATTTTTAAAAGTTGAACTTCTTGGTATTTTATTATTGAACTTCTTGTTTCCATTCTTTTAATAACGAGGAAAATCTGAGTTTTCTATAATCATCGAACTTCTCCATCTTTTTAATATGGACTTCCTGGTTTTATTTCTTAATCCTTTTTAATGAAATTTTGAAGCGCTCTATTTTTAAAAGTTAAACTTCTTGTTATTTAATTTTGAACTTCTTGTTTCCATTCTTTAATAATGAGGAAAATCTGAGTTTTCTATAATCATCGAACTTCTCCATCTTTTTAATTTGGACTTTCTGCTTTTATTTCTTTTAGTGGCGGAAAAAATCCTACTTTTTGATAGACCTCGAGCCGCTCCGTTTTCAAATTTGAGCTTCTAGGTTTATTTTAACAGAGAAAATCTTTTTTGATAAAATTGTTTGAGATCCTTTTTTTAATGACCTTCTTTTGGGTTTGTAACAAGCATGGAACTCTTCGTCTTTTTAATTTTAACTTCTTATTTTTAGATTTTTTTAAACTTGCATCTTGGTTTTGTACTAAAAATTAAACTTCTCGGTTATTTAAATTCGAGCCTCTAGGTTTTTATATAACCCCTTTATTATTAAAAAGTTGAACTTCTTTGTATTTTTAATTTGACTTTCTTGGTTCTGTAATAAACATTGAACCTCTAACTTTGTGAAATTTGAACCTCTAATTTCTTTTGGAAACATGGAAAATGCTTTCTTTAAATAATTTTTTGAACTACTAAGTCTTTTAAAACTTTTTTAGTTTTTCCTTATTTTTTAATTTTAACTTCTTCATTTTATTATTTAGTAATGAGAAAACATCTAAGTATTTTTAACCTTCGAACTTCTCTTTTTTTTTTACTTTGAACTTCTTAGAAATATATGGTTTTAAATAAGCAAACAATTTTCTAGGTTTTTAAATTTGAACTTCTAGGTTTTTTGACCTTCTCGGTTATTTCAAATTGAACTTCTAGGGTTTTCAAATTTGAACTTCTATGTTTTTTTTGACCTTGTTGGTTATTTCAAAATTTCTAGTTTTTTTTTTGAAAATCCATTTTTATATACTTTTTTGAACTGCTCTGTTATTTTGAGTTGGCCTTCTCTCTTATTTTTTAGAAATGAGGAAAATCTAACTTTTAAAAAATTGGTTATTTTTTTATGAACGAGAAAAATCCAATTTTTTAAAAAAAGAAACACGAGCAATTTCTTGTATATCCTATTTTAGATGACATCTCATTCACATACGAGAAAGTAGTGCCTTAGCTTAGCTTTGTTTTTTTAACAAACGAGAAATTCTTTCGAGCTCTTTTGTTGGAATTTTTTTATTAAACAGATGGAGGGCATCAAAGTTTGCACACGCATACATAGTTTGAACTCTCTCAGGATCAATATATAAACTTCTATAGTTTCTTTTTTCACTGAAATCTGAGCTGTTGATTTTTGTTTTCTAACACACTATATGCCACATCAACATGTTTTTTAAGTTAACACTAACTTTTAAGTGCTCGAACTTGTCATCGAGTATTCTTTTTCTTCATCATTTTAACTTCTTCATGCTTGCGTTCTTGGGCGTGCACATCCACACAGAAGCGCAGCGGCAGTGACACACATCACACATAATCCGTTTTTCACTGGACTTCTCTCCATTTTTAATTAGAACTTCAGCAATCGGTCGCAAGAGCTCCATCCGTAGATGTTTGGGGGCACTGTCGACTTTGGATTAGAATCAATTAGAGAGAGATAGGGAGAGAGAGAGAGAGAGAAGTAGCACCACATGATAGATAAAAAAATTGTGATGACACACAATCAATAAAATTTGCTGCAGCCCTGGCATGGGTGAAAGCAACTTTTTCCCACATGATTCCTTCCACTGTGAGATTCTTTGAACTGCTCCAAACCTTCAGCCAACTCTGTTTTGTTCTTCACAACACAAACAAAACAGGTGGCAGTCTTCCACGACCATGGGCAACGACGGCGACGGGTGGAGGCGATTTGGGAGTAGCGGGAGCAGGAGGAAGGCAGGGTGCAGTGGCGGGGTGGGATGCAGTGGTGCTCATGGTGGAGTGAGGCGACGACCTTGGCGTTCGTTAACGCAGCGCCGGAGCCCGTCAAGGATCCAGGGGAGGGGATTGCGCAGGGATGCGTGGAGCCGGGAAAGGGAGCGCTCACGTCGCCAGGGCGGAGTACGTCGCCGGGATCCGATCAGATTTGACCCGAAGTTCAGGGCGCGGCTCTCCGGGGGCCGGGGATTTGACCCGAAGTTCAGGGCGCGTGCTCAACTTAGACACACAAGTGTGTAGCATTTTTTTGTAGAGAAACATACCAACCGGGAAGAGCCAAAACAACCTAATCCTCTGTTCAAAGTTTGACAAAACCTCATTGATAAGAAAATAAGAAACAACAAAGTTGTATTGTCAAACATCGTTCATCTCACACAAGTCTTATTCCACTATTTTTTCCTCTCCTCTGATCATGATTTACGCACCAGAGAACCTCATTTTGAAGCACTACGCGATTTTTTCCACGAACAGAATGTATGAACTTCCAGGAACCAGAAAGATTTTTCTGAACTTTTCTCAGTTACAGTATTTTGAATTTCACGATATTGAGAACATGAACTTCAGAACACACACTATAACATAGATCAATCAAAATGCAGTGATTCATCAAAAATAGAATAGTACCATCACTGTACACAGAATGAGGAAAGGGAGAGGGCGATTTTTATTCACAGTTGTGCTCGGCACTGTGCGGGAGGAGTCTCGACACGACGTGTGAGGTAGGTCGCCGGCGGCTGTGAAGCACAAGGGGGAGGAGGAGGAGGCACCTCCGAGATCCAACGATGACGGTGGATGGTGGTCGGAGTCCGGGACCGTGTAGAGCTCGGGACGAGGAGCCTCCGCATGGCGCTGGATGAGCGGCAGCGGATGGAATCCAGGGACCGGCGACGGCGCTCGGGATCCAGGACGCTGCGGTGGCGCCTGGGGATCCATGGCCCAGCGACAACACACGGGGATCCCGGGGCCCTGCGGCAGCTGGATCAGTGGGTGGAGGAAGCTCGCCGGCCGTGGAGGAGGAGGGTCACGCGCCGGCCGTTGGGGAGGAGTGGGGGTGGCCGCGAGGGAGGTGAACGGCGGCGTGCGGGGGTGCTAGGTCTCGACGGCGCCGGTTGGGGCACTGCGGGGGCGACGGCGCAGGTTGGGGCGGAGTGCGAGCGGCACGGTGGCGGCGGCGTCAGTTGGGGCGGGGTGGGCAGCGAGTCGATCTGGGGCGGGTGGTGCGCATCGGTCGGGGGAGGTGGGAGGCCGAGAGGATCAGGGGTAGGCTCGGGCTTTTTTTTAGTGGGTTCAGGAAATCCTCATCGGGCCTATATAGGTGGGGTGTGATCCAAATAACTATATATATATATATATATATATATATATATATATATATATATATATATATATATATATATATATATATATATGCATGGTAAATGCAAAAAATGACTCAAATATAGCAAACGAGATATCAAATGCACCAGAAAATCGAACCATAGGGTACAATGGTGAGTTTTTACCGTGTGAAAAAAATTCGAGGCGAAACGATAAACTCATGTTTTCATTCAAACGAAAATATACTATTCGGTTAGTTCATGTAAATATTATCAAATAGCACACAGTTCACTCACGAAAGCCGTGTGCCTACCAAACCGTGTCTAATGCCCCCTTGCTCCACGCGCGATCTGAGTCGTGCGTTCTGATTGGCCAGAACCCAAACCCCATGGGTCGTACATCTGCACTGTTGGTGCCGGATTCAGGGCTCCGCAGTCCCAAGAAAGGTTTGAACTCTGGGGCATGTGCGAAGAACTCAACCTATCCAGCCACCAGCTCGTCGCTCCACGGCCTAGCTCAATGAACAAGGAAGAAGATGGACACGGCAGTTTACCTAGGTTCGGGCCACCTTGCGGTGTAAGACCCTACCTTTGCTTTGTGGTGGATTAGCTTCACGAGGGGCTGGGGATGAACTAGTACAAGGGATGAACAACCTCGCGAGGTCTGCTCTGGTGAGGGAATGAGTCGAGGAGGTTCGGATCCCCCGCTACGGTGGTGGCTAACCTATATTTATAGTGGCCTCGGTCCTCTTCCCCCAAAACGTAGACGGGAAGGGATTCCACATCGACCAATTTGAAATGGGGCAAGTAGTACATCTTATCCTGACGAAAGGTGGTCTTCGCGTGCAAAGCTTCTGGTCGTGACACTGCGGTGGGCCCGGCGATGACATCCGTCCTGCCATCTTGGCGGTCTTGGTCGTGTTGCACGGGAATGGAAACCTTTGCTAGATTCCTCGGGAACCCACGCCTGCGCTTGCCTCCTTAGCACCGAAGGGGAAACTGCTTCTTCTGCGCGTGCTGGCGCCCGCCTGGCCTTGGTCATCATGGCTTGCTTCATCACAACCTCATGAGGCTGGGCACCTGCATAGAAATCTCCACTCCTAAGGAGGCCACCTGGGGCGGTCACTCACTCCGGAGGTCTCGGTGTCGCCCACCTCGCGAGGGTTGGCCCCTCGCGAGGGTCTTGTCTTGATAGTCTTGTAGATAGGCCATACTGATACGTCTCCAGCGTATCTATAATTTTTGATTGCTCCATGCTATATTATATTCTGTTTTGGACATTAATGGGCTTTATTATACACTTTTATATTATTTTTGGGACTAACCTATTAACCGGAGGCCCAGCCCAGAATTGCTGTTTTTTTGCCTATTTCAGAGTTTCACAGAAAAAGAATATCAAACGGAGTCCAAACGGAATGAAACCTTCGGGAACGTGATTTTCGGACCGAACGTGATCTAGAGGACTTGGACCCTACGTCAATACATCAACCAGGAAGCCACGAGGTAGGGGGGCGCGCCTACCCCCCCAGGCGCGCCCTCCACCCTCGTGGGCCCCACGTTGCTCCACCGACGTACTACTTTCTCCTATATATACCTGCGTACCCCCAAACTACCAGATACGGAGCCAAAAACCTAATTCCACCGCCGCAACCTTCTGTACCCGTGAGATCCCATCTTGGGGCCTGTTCCGGAGCTCCGCCGGAGGGGGCATCGATCACGGAGGGCTTCTACATCAACACCATAGCCTCTCCGATGATGTGTGAGTAGTTTACCTCAGACCTTCGGGTCCATAGTTATTAGCTAGATGGCTTCTTCTCTCTTTTTGGATCTCAATACAATGTTCTCCCCCTCTCTCGTGGAGATCTATTTGATGTAATCTTCTTTTGCGGTGTGTTTGTTGAGACCGATGAATTGTGGGTTTATGATCAAGTTTATCTATGAAAAATATATGAATCTTCTCTGAATTATTTTATGTATGATTGGTTATCTTTGCAAGTCTCTTCGAATTATGAGTTCGGTTTGGCCTACTAGATTGATCTTTCTTGCAATGGGAGAAGTGCTTAGCTTTGGGTTCAATCTTGCGGTGTCCTTTCCCAGTGACAGTAGGGGCAGCAAGGCACGTATTGTATTGTTGCCATCGAGGATAACAAGGATGGGGTTTACATCATATTGCATGAGTTTATCCCTCTACATCATGTCATCTTGCTTAAAGCGTTACTCTGTTCTTATGAACTTAATACTCTAGATGCATGCTGGATAGCGGTCGATGTGTGGAGTAATAGTAGTAGATGCAGGCAGGAGTCGGTCTACTTGTCTCAGACGTGATGCCTATATACATGATCATACCTAGATATTCTCATAACTATGTTCAATTCTGTCAATTGCTCAACAGTAATTTGTTCACCCACCGTAAATACTTATGCTCTTGAGAGAAGCCACTAGTGAAAAACTTGAGTTGGAAGTTTCTATTCCTAGAAAACTCTATGATGAGTCGGAATCTACTATTAAAATTAAAATTAAAGATCATGAATGCTATGCTTTGTGTGATTAAAATTAAAATTAAAGAGCTCGATGATATGTCTAAAGAATTTGATGGTTTGAGATCCCAAATTGCTCATCTTGAGAAGTTGATAGCTGAAATATCGGATAAGCAGGCCACCTTAGTTAATAAGATGGCCGCTAAGCCGGAGAACTTTGAAAATAAACATGAAGATCTAAAAGTTATTGATGTGTCCCCTATTAAATCTTTGTTTTGCAATATGAATCTTGATAATGATGGGACTGAATATGATCCACCTTTACCTAGAAGGCGTTCCAGAAATTCGGAGTTTTTAGATCTTGATGCTAAAATTGATAAAAATGGGATCGAAGGGATCAAAACATTAGATATTAATGAACCCACTATTTTGGATTTCAAGGACTTTAATTATGATAATTGCTGTTTGATAGATTGTATTTCCTTGTTGCAATCTGTGCTAAATTCTCCTCATGCTTATAGTCAAAATAAAGCTTTTACTAAACATATCGTTGATGCTTTGATGCAATC
The DNA here is from genome assembly GCF_002575655.3 of Aegilops tauschii subsp. strangulata. Classification (NCBI taxonomy): domain Eukaryota; kingdom Viridiplantae; phylum Streptophyta; class Magnoliopsida; order Poales; family Poaceae; genus Aegilops; species Aegilops tauschii. The sequence goes on from NC_053036.3 coordinate 236,349,911, forward strand.
GTATGAAGAAAAACTTGAGTTGGAAGTTTCTATTCCTAGAAAACTCTATGATGAGTGGGAACCTACTATTAAAATTAAAATTAAATATCATGAATGCTATGCTTTGTGTGATTTGGGTGCTAGTGTTTCCACTATTCCAAAGACTTTGTGCGATTTGTTAGGTTTCCGTGATTTTGATGATTGCTCTTTAAACTTGCACCTTGCGGATTCCACCATTAAGAAACCTATGGGAAGAATTAATGATGTTCTTATTGTTGCAAATAGGAACTATGTGCCCATAGATTTTATTGTTCTTGATATAGATTGCAATCCTTCATGTCCTATTATTCTTGGTAGACCTTTCCTTAGAACGATCGGTGCAATTATTGATATGAAGGAAGGAAATATTAGGTTCCAATTTCCGTTAAAGAAAGGCATGGAACATTTTCCTAGAAAGAAAATAAAATTACCATATGAATCTATCATGAGAGCCACTTATGGATTGCCTACCAAAGATGGCAATACCTAGATCTATCCTTGCTTTTATGCCTAGCTAGGGGCGTTAAATGATAGCGCTTGTTGGGAGGCAACCCAATTTTATTTTTTATTTTTTTTGCTTTTTTGCTTCTGTTTAGAATAAATATTTGATCTAGCCTCTGGTTAGACTTTATTTTATGTTTTAATTAGTGTTTGTGCCAAGTTAAAACTATAGGATCTTCTTGGATGATAGTTATTTGATCTTGCAGAAAATTCCAGAAACTTTCTGTTCACGAAAATAATTGTGTAAAAATCACCAGAACGTGATAAAATATTGATTCCAATTTCTGCTGATCAATAAAAAAAATTTCTAGATCTTCCTATTTTGGCTGAATTTTTGGAGTTCCAGAAGTTTGCGTTAGTTACAGATTACTACAGACTGTTCTGTTTTTGGCAGATTCTGTTTTTCGTGTGTTGTTTGCTTATTTTGATGAATCTATGGCTAGTAAAAGAGTTTATAAACCATAAAGAAGTTGGAATACAGTAGGTTTAACACCAATATAAATAAATAATGAGTTCATTACAGTACCTTGAAGTGGTGTTTTGTTTTCTTTTGCTAACAGAGCTCACGAGATTTTCTGTTAAGTTTTGTGTTGTGAAGTTTTCAAGTTTTGAGTGAAAGATTTGATGGATTATGGAACAAGGAGTGGCAAGATCCTAAGCTTGGGGATGCCCATGGCACCCCAAGATAATCCAAGGACACCAAAATGCCAAAGCTTGGGGATGCCCCGGAAGGCATCCCCTCTTTCGTCTACTTCCATCGGTAATTTTACTTGGAGCTATATTCTTATTCACCACATGATATGTGTTTTGCTTGGAGCGTCTTGTATGATTTGAGTCTTTGCTTTTAGTTTACCACAATCATCCTTGTTATACACACCTTTTGAGAGAGACACACATGATTCGGAAATTATTAGAATACTCTATGTGCTTCACTTATATCTTTTGAGCTATATAGTTTTTGCTCTAGTACTTCACTTATATCTTTTAGAGCACGGTGGTAACTTTTGTTTTATAGAAACTATTGTTCTCTCATGCTTCACTTAGATTATTTTGAGAGTCTTAAATAGCATGGTAATTTGCTTAAATAATCCTAATATGCTAGGTAATCAAGACTAGTAAAAACTTTCTTATGAGTGTGTTGAATACTAAGAGAAGTTTGATGCTTGATGATTGTTTTGAGATATGGAGATAGTGATATTAAAGTTGTGCTAGTTGAGTAGTTGTGAATTTGAGGAATACTCGTGTTGAAGTTTGCAAGTCCTGTAGCATGCACGTATGGTAAACGTTATGTAACAAATTTGAAACATGAGGTGTTCTTTGATTGTCCTCCTTATGAGTGGCGGTCAGGGACGAGCGATGGTCTTTTCCTACCAATCTATCCCCCTAGGAGCATGCGCGTAGTGCTTGGTTTTTGATGACTTCTAGATTTTTGCAATAAGTATGTGAGTTCTTTATGACTAATGTTGAGTCCATGGATTATACGCACCTCACCTTTCCATCATTGCTAGCCTCTTCGGTACCGTGCATTGCCCTTTCTCACATTGAGAGTTGGTGCAAACTTCGCCGGTGCATCCAAACCCCGTGATATGATACGCTCTTTCACACATAAACCTCCTTATATCTTCCTCAAAACAGCCACCATACCTACCTATTATGGCATTTCCATAGCCATTCCGAGATATATTGCCATGCAACTTTCCACCGTACCGTTTATCATGACACGTTCATCATTGTCATATTGCTTTGCATGATCATGTAGTTGACATAGTATTCGTGGAAAAGCCACCATTCATAATTCTTTCAAACATGTCACTCTTGGTTCAGTGCATATCCCGGTACACCGCCGGAGGCATTCATATAGAGTCATACTTTGTTCTAGTAGTGAGTTGTAATCATTGAGTTGTAAATAAATAGAAGTGTGATGATCATCATTTTCTAGAGCATTGTCCCAAGTGAGGTAAAATAAAAAAATAAAAAAGGAGAAAGGCCATAAAAAAGAGAGAAGGCCCCAAAAAAATGAGAGAAAAAGAGAGAAGGGACAATGTTACTATCCTTTTTACCACACTTGTGCTTCAAAGTAGCACCATAATCTTCATGATAGAGAGTCTCTTGTTTTGTCACTTTCATATACTAGTGGGAACTTTTCATTATAGAACTTGGCTTGTATATTCCAACAATGGGCTTCCTCAAATGCCCTAGGTCTTCGTGAGTAAGCAAGTTGGATGCACACCCACTTAGTTTATTTTGTTGAGCTTTCATATATTTATAGCTCTAGTGCATCCGTTGCATGGCAATCCCTACTCCTTGCATTAACATCAATCGATGGGCATCTCCATAGCTCATTGATTACTCGTTGATGTGAGACTTTCTCCTTTTTGTCTTCTCCACATAACCCCCATCATTATATTCTATTCCACCCATAGTGCTATATCCATGGCTCACGCTCATGTATTGCGTCAAGGTTGAAAAAGTTTGAGGTTACTAAAGTATGAAACAATTGCTTGGCTTGTCATCGGGGTTGTGCATGATGAGAGCATTCTTGTATGACGAAAATGGAGCATGACTAAACTATATGATTTTGTAGGGATGAACTTTCTTTGGCCATGTTATTTTGAGAGGACATAATTGCTTAGTTAGTATGCTTGAAATATTATTATTTTTATGTCAATATTGAACTTTTATCTTGAATCTTTCGGATCTGAATATTCATACCACAATTAATAAGAATTACATTGAAATTATGCCAAGTAGCATTCCACATCAAAATTTCTGTTTTTATCATTTACCTACTCGAGGACGAGCAGGAATTAAGCTTGGGGATGCTTGATACGTCTCCAACGTATCTATAATTTTTGATTGCTCCATGCTATATTATATTCTGTTTTGGACATTAATGGGCTTTATTATACACTTTTATATTATTTTTGGGACTAACCTATTAACCGGAGACCCAACCCAGAATTGCTGTGTTTTGCCTATTTCAGAGTTTCACAGAAAAAGAATATCAAACGGAGTCCAAACGGAATGAAACCTTCGGGAACGTGATTTTCGGAACGAACGTGATCTAGAGGACTTGGACCCTATGTCAAGACATCAACCAGGAAGCCACGAGGTAGGGGGCGCGCCTACCCCCCAGGCGCGCCCTCCACCCTCGTGGGCCCCACGTTGCTCCACCGACGTACTTCTTCCTCCTATATATACCTACATACCCCGAAACTACCAGATACGGAGCCAAAAACCTAATTCCACCGCCGCAACCTTCTATACCCGTGAGATCCCATCTTGGGGCCTGTTCCGGAGCTCCGCCGGAGGGGGCATCGATCACGGAGGGCTTCTACATCAACACCATAGCCTCTCCGATGATGTGTGAGTAGTTTACCTCAGACCTTCGGGTCCATAGTTATTAGCTAGATGGCTTCTTAATACAATGTTCTCCCCTCTCTCGTGGAGATCTATTCGATGTAATCTTCTTTAGCGGTGTGTTTGTTGAGACCGATGAATTGTGGGTTTATGATCAAGTTTATCTATGAACAATATTTGAATCTTCTCTGAATTCTTTTATGTATGATTTGTTATCTTTGCAAGTCTCTTCGAATTATCAGTTTGGTTTGGCCTACTAGATTGATCTTTCTTGAAATGGGAGAAGTGCTTAGCTTTGGGTTCAATCTTGCGGTGTCCTTTCCTAGTGACAGTAGGGGCAGCAAGGCACGTATTGTATTGTTGCCATCAAGGATAACAAGATGGGGTTTACATCATATTGCATGAGTTTATCCCTCTACATCATGTCATCTTGCTTAAAGCGTTACTCTGTTCTTATGAACTTAATACTCTAGATGCATGCTGGATAGCGGTCGATGTGTGGAGTAATAGTAGTAGATGCAGGCAGGAGTCGGTCTACTTGTCTCGGACGTGATGCCTATATACATGATCATACCTAGATATTCTCATAACTATGCTCAATTCTGTCAATTTCTCAACAGTAATTTGTTCACCCACCGTGAAATACTTATGCTCTTGAGAGAAGCCACTAGTGAAACCTATGGCCCCCGGGTCTATTTTCCATCATATTAAATCTCCTGACAACAAGCTATTTCTAGCGCCGTTTTTATTTTACTTTCTTTACTTTGCATCTTTATCATAAAAATACCAAAAATATTATCCTATCATATCTATCAGAGATCACTCTCATAAGTGACCGTGAAGGGATTGACAACCCCTTATCGCGTTGGTTGCGAGGATTTATTTGTTTGTGTAGGTGTGAGGGACTCGTGCGTGGCCTCCTACTGGATTGATACCTTGGTTCTCAAAAACTGAGGGAAATACTTACGCTACTTTGCTGCATCACCCTTTCCTCTTCAAGGGAAAACCAACGCAGTGCTCAAGAGGTAGCACGTACTAGGTTGTCGATGGAGCCACACCGTGGGCAGCGGGCAGGCAAGTCTGGGTACCCTGGTTCCCAGAACGCCGATAGTAGCCCCCGGGCCCAAGGCACGCTCGAACTTGGCTTCGAGGTGAAGCCAAAGGGCAAGGGCGAAGCGCCACGGGCCCCAATCACCCGCGGGCAAGGACTGATGCATGGCGCTTGATGGGTGTCGGTGTACAAAAGAAGGGGCACACCTTTGTACCCCTTTACCTGTGCACGGACAGTCGGAGCCGCGCCCACGGCCACACCAAGCAGAGCAGGGGAGGTGAACCGAGGTAAAACCAAAGCCCGAGGCAGCCAGAGCAACACCAAGGCCAAGGCCACAAAGAGCAGAGGGACGAAGTAGGTTCCCCCGGCAAGACCCTTGCCAGGGCGGCCCGTCAAAACACCAACAGAGCGAGCCACCCTTGAGCCCACGTCCCCAACACCATTAGCCACGTTGGGCCAGGGCTCGGGAGGCACCTCTATGGTGGCATGTAGATCTTTGTGTAGACAAGGAATATTCAAGATCAGATGAGGATTAGAAGGCCCCGGCAAGATCCTTGCCGAGGGGAACCACAAGACCCCGGCAAGATCCTTGCCGGGGACGACAGCGTGCCACGGCAAGACCCTTGCCGGGCCACCCGGCAAGGCCCTCACCGAGTACACCAGCAGGGCCACTGCCAGGCCCGCACCAACCAAGTTCCACCGCCGTTCGCATGCAGCTGCCAGTCCAACCAGCTGGGCAGGCACCTGCGTGGCAACATGCAGCTCCCAGCCCGACTCATCAAGCGCCTGCGTGGTGGCATGCAGATCTTCGTAGAGGCTCCACCACCGCGCTACCTCAGCTGCCTGCCTGCCTACATGGTGCCGCACACATCACTGGCCGGGGCGCGTGTCAAAGCGAGGAGGAGTGGCGACGGACGGGACGGGCCTCGCCCCCGTCCCCGATAAAGCTAGGGGACACCTCAGCGGCGCATTAAATGCGTCTTGTCCTGTAATACGAGCAATAAGCTCGCAATACTGTATGCCTTTCCACCTCTTGTATGCCGCTGTGGCATCCCCTTTCGACTATAAAAGGAGGCCCATGGCATACTGGAGAAGGATTCGGCTCTTTGGGGACCACACACCCCACCATAGCTAGTTCGAGAGCTCAAGAATCTCTCAAATACACCCACCAAAGAAGGACTAGGGTTTTACGCATCCTCGCGGCCCGAACCTGGGTAAACGATCCTTGTGCTAATTACTAATCCTGCTCTTCTCGCAACCCTGCGCCTCGGCAACCGTAGTAGGGATTCTTGTGATCCCATAGGTGTCGTTCCACACCGACATCTTTGGCGCGCCAGGTAGGGGGCACAATTGTGAGAATCTGGTCTAGTAGTTAGCCTAGCAGTTCTTCGTCGCCATGGCTCCCAAGAAGGAGACGGCCCGGAGAAAAGAGCGCCGCCTGCGAACGCAAAGGACGCCAACACGGCAACAGAGAAGCTAAGTCATTCAGAGCTTTGAGTTATTTCCTTTTATATATGAGGTTATCGTCCTCAGAGATCTTGCCTATGTATGAGAAACCTGCACGCAAAGGGGCCCTCCCGCAATTGGCAACGCCCTTGTTCTGTTTCGAGTCCGCTCAACAGCTCAAAGCGGCCGCGTCGAGAGTGGCGGGGCAGCCTTCCGCACTCGGCAACACTCCCGACTCTGACTCGAGTCAAAATCGACAGTTCGGGCGGCCGCGCTAAGGGCGGTAAGGTGGTTCGCCCGGCAGCAAGCACACCCGGCAGGCCAATGGGGATCCGTCCCCAAGATGCCGCCCAGGGTTTACGCGCCGGCAAACCTACCCAGTTAACGTAGGGTGGACATACAAAGGAAAATCGAGCAGGAAAATAACATGCATAATATTAAAAGTGCTGCAGAGTCATATTACATCAAATTGTTGCTGCGGTTCTAACTAAAGATAGCAATTGTCTTGGTTGCGAACCTGCAGCGGTGATAAGAAACGGGGTGCCTAATCCCGGCGCTGGCCCTCCACCCTCAGAATTCCGCCGACACGGCTGATGATGGGCTTTATGCGCTCCCTGAGCGGCGCGAGGTCAGTATCCTCCGGCAAGCTCTCCAGCGCGGCATCGATGTCGAGGTCGGGGTACCAGTATGCCACCTTGGTGAGAACCTTGGTCATGGCGCCCTGGCAAAGCCTCCGGGCCTCGTCGGCAAACGAGGCCGCCCGGTTGGCGTGAAGCTGCTCCCGAGCCCCGAGAACGCACTCGAAGAACAAGGTCAGCTTGGCGTTGGTGGTCCCGCTGCGCTCTAGGGCGTACCTCACGCTTGGCATCCCCATGGTAGCCAGCTGTGCGGTGATCCTGACGGCGACGTCCTCTCGAGGCGGCCGATCCAGCGGTTCACGCCCTCCTTGAAATCCTTATGCTCAGCGGCCTCGTTCTTCTGCAGCTGCTTCTCGGTCTCCAACTCCTTGGCCAGGGTCCCCTCCCGGGTTTTGGCCTCCGTGAGCTTCCCCTCGAGGCCCTCCAGCTTTAGCGTGAGGTCCTTGATGGACTTGTTGGCCTTGGAGAGCTCCCTGGCCCTGCAGACGGCCGCACCCTGCGCCTCCGTCAGGGCGCCATTGAGCGTGTCTTTCTCCTGGGATAGCTTCAGGGCCTGCTCCCTCAGCTTGTCCTGCTCCACCTCCAGCTCCTTCACCTCGCCGGCATGAACTAGAGCTTGGGCATCAAGCGCCTCCCTGTGCCTCTGCTCCAGCTCTTGAGTCTGCTGCAAGACAAGATTCTCCACTTCCCTATCCTTGGCGTGGAGTTTGGCGTTGAGGTCCACCTCGCGCTTGGCGAGGTCCTCCTCCTGGGAGTTCAGCGCGGCCTGGTGCTGGATTCGGGCGGCTTCGGCTGCCGCGGCCATGCCCGCCGCCGTCTCCTGGGCCTTCTTGATGTCGGCCAGCTTCATGGTGAGCTCCACGTCACGCTTGGCCAGCTCGCCCTGGGCGGCCTTCAGCTCATCGCGAGCCTGGCGGAACCAGTCCTGCGTTTCGGTGACGCGCTTCTGGAGGTCCGCCTCCGCCTTCTCAACCACCGCCGTCCTGGACCTGACCTTGTCCAGGCGGGCACGGTGGAGCGCCTGGAGCCTCCGGAAGTTGGCACCCATGGCCCGGAGCAGCCGCTCCTCCTGGGATCCGTCGCCACCAACGCTTGGCTCGTCGACGACCTCAAGCCCGGTGGCGGCAAGCACTTCGTCGTTGAACACCTCTCCCTCGACGGGTGTCCTGGTGCTCGACGCGCCTGGAAGGTGGACGAAGAAGTCGTCACTCACCCTCAGATACTTGCCGGAGCCGGAAGCAGCGGAGGAGGAAGGCTGGTCATCAGCCACCTCCTCCTCCTCCTCGGCAGCAGCCCTGCCGGCCTCCCCGGCAGGCCCCTTGGCGGCGTCCTCAGCAGTGCCCTTGGCGGCCTCCTCAGCGGCGATCTTCGGCGTCCGCCTCGGCGGCCTTGGCGACGTCCTCGATGATGGCGTCCACGTCCTTTGGGTTCACCGAGGAGGAATCTGGACACCGAAGAAGGGAGTCAGGCAAGGCCAAGACCAAGAGCCAGAAAGAAAAAGGAACAGGGACGAAAGGCGAACGACTTACCAGTGCCAGGATGGGAAGCAGAAGTCCCCTCCCTGCCAACATTTGGTGTCGAGGCGAAGCCGCCAGCGCCCAAGTTCTCCTCCTCCTCCTCCATGTGCGTGGGCTCAGTGCTTGCCGCCCTTACCGGGGACACCCCTCGGGGCGGCGTGGTCGATGGGGGCGGCGTGTTAGGAGTAGCCCTCTGCGGCTCCTCCTGCTGCCGCTCTCCTCCTGCATACCCGCCAAGGTCAGCACCAAAGTATCATACCCCTGACACATGTTGACGAGGGGAGAGTAGTGAACTTACGCTGGGGGCTGGGCCGGGGGCTGCTGTCTGGGCTGCTCAACACCACCAGTGGCGCCCTTGAACTACCAGCCGGGGGGTGGCCGCCCGCCGAGGTCTTGGCCCTCTTCACCCTCTGGGCCAGTGTCTCCGCGTCCCTGCAAGGATGAAAACAAGTCAAGACAAGGGACATAGATTGAAGAGGCAGAGATGACGGGAAGGAGCCAGATACTTACTCGTCGTCCACCTCCTCCTCCGTTGTTTTTCTCTTCCTCCTCGGGCTGAGGGATCCGTAGTCGAAAGTGACCCCCGGGTCGGCGTCTGCCGGAGGAGGGGAGGAGGGCGGAGTCTGCGTGCGCCTGGGCGAAGAAGAAGCAGATGCCTTCTTCCTCGCTACCGCGGCCTTCACCACCTTCTTCGCCGCCGCGGCCCTCGTCTGACGCGCGGACTCCTCCGGGGACTTTGGCCACCGCGCAGCCCTGACGGACCGCACCGGCTCGCCAGAAGTGGCCTGCCGCAGGACTCGCCCTCTCCCCGTGGCCGGAGGGTCAACAGCCCCGGCCTCCTCCTCCGACAACTCGTCGGCCGCTTCCTCAACCGGAGGAGCCTCGGTGCCGGTGCTGCTGGCTTCCCCGGTGGCCGCCGCCCATCGGGCGAGCTCCTCCTCCTCCGCGGCCGTCGCGGCCTTGTCCTCCACACCACTAGCGCTACCGGCCTCCTCGGCAAGCTGCGCCTCCCTCGCCCTGGCGGCGATGTAGTCCAGTTCCACCTGGGTGGTGTCCTGGACGAGCAGCCGCTCGGCGTCGGCGTTGATGTACCCATCGTGTAGAGTGTCAAATAATGGCTGCACCTCGACGTCCTCCGGCTCCTTCCAGCTCGGGCCAGGGCCATGCGCGTTGCAGTCCGGCATCATGGCGATGATCTCGGTCCGGCGCGAGTTATTGCACAGCGGGACCACTCCCGCCGGCAGCTTGAACAAAGGCCCCTTGAAGACCTTGCCGGCCTTCGCGGCGGCACTCGCGACCTTGCCGGTCCGCTCGACCTCGCCGTCGCGGCCCACATCGAGCTGGAAGAGCCGCTGGCAGAAATGGGCATGCCCCATCACTGTGAAGTTGTGGTCGAGGCCGGGGCGAAGCCGCATGATGTCGGCGGGGTTCGTGAAGAGCCAGGCTGGCCTCCCCTTGTTGTGAAGTGGAGCGATCCGGCGACGGATGAAGTCTGCCCCGACCATCTCAAGGGTAAGCCCGACCTCGGTGAGCCGGAGGATCCTGGTGGTGGCGATCATGAGCTTCTCGTCATCAGCGTCGACGTCACTCCAATCGCTTCTACGGACCGGCGGCGCCCGGTGAACTTCGCAGAACGCCGGCGGGTCCTTCTCTTCTATCCAGCACCACCGGCCCCGCCATTATTCCCACCTCTCCTTCATGGCACCCTCCGAATATGCCCCCTTGGACCTTGGGATCCAGGTGATGCAACCGGAGATGGCGCCCCCTGGTTGGATCCGAGGGGAGAAGTAATGGCGAAAGAGCGCCATGTTGGGGTGCACCCCGGCGAAGCCTTCGCAGAGGTGCGCGAAAAGGGCCATGCACGCCACCGCATTCGGGGTAAAATCCAAGAGGCGGAAGCCAAAGGTGTGCATGATGTCTCTGAAGAAATCGGAGAAGGGAGGACAAAGCCCGCAGGAAAAATAGTCGACAAAGAAAGGGTACCGATTTGGGGCAGCCTCGGCGCAGTTGGCGGGGATGACGCGCGTGGCTGGATGCCCCGACTTCTCTCCCCCTGTCTTCACCCCCCACAGGGGCTTGAAGGCTTCCCGAAGCTTGAGCACGTCAAATGTCGAGGGGAAGAAGGCGTACTACGTCCGCTGCACCGCCAGCGCACTCTCCGGCGGCTCCGCCGCTCCGGCATCCTTAGCCACACCCTTGTCCTTGATGAATTTTGGCGCCATGGCGGCTGCGAGAGAAGGGCAAAGCAGAGGGCGGCAGGAACGCAACGGCGGTGAGCAAGAGCGAAGCTTGGGGAAGAAGAGGAAGACGAGCGGAGGCTTCCGAGATTGGGATTGCGCGAAGGGTAAAAGGAATAGTATGCCCGCGGTTACCCCTTTTTACGGGGAAGGTGCGGGTCGTGCTGCCCATTTACTGCGATGTGACGCATGCGTGCGGGAACCGCCCCACGCATGCCGCCCACGTCACGCGCACCCCTCCACGCCGCCACCACGTCGCGTGCGGGGCGTGGGGAGTGCAACGCACGGAAAAGTTTTACCACGGTAAAAACCGCCCCGCCTGCCCGCGCACCATTTTGGGCCTGGCCCAACAACGTGTCGCGCTTATGTGTGGCCCAGGCCCGGGGGCTCCTGTCGGTGTACAAAAGAATGGGCGCACCTTTGTACCCCTTTACCTGTGCACGGACAGTCGGAGCCGCGCCCACGGCCACACCAAGCAGAGCAGGGGAGGTGAACCGAGGTAAAACCGAAGCCCGAGGCAGCCAGAGCAACACCAAGGCCAAGGCCACAAAGAGCAGAGGGATGAAGTAGGTTCCCCCGGCAAGACCCTTGCCGGGGCGGCCCGTCAAAACACCAACAGAGCGAGCCGCCCTTGAGCCCACGTCCCCAACACCATCAGTCACGTTGGGCCAGGGCTCGGGAGGCACCTCTGTGGTGGCATGCAGATCTTTGTGAAGACAAGGAATATTCAAGATCAGATGAGGATTAGAAGGCAGCGATCCTCGGAAAGACCCTTGCCGAGGGGAACCACAAGACCCCCGGCAAGATCCTTGCCAGAGACGACAGTGTGCCACGGCAAGACCCTTGCCGGGCCACCCGGCAAGGCCCTCACCAAGGACACCAGCATGGCCACTGCCAGGCCCGCACCAACCAAGTTCCACCGCCGTTCGCATTCAGCTGCCAGCCCAACCAGCTGGGCAGGCACCTGCGTGGCAACATGCAGCTCCCAGGCCGACTCATCAAGCGCCTGCGTGGCGGCATGCAGATCTTCGTAGAGGCTTCACCATCACGCCACCTCAGCTGCCTGCCTGCCTACATGGCACCGCACGCATCACTGGCCAGGGCGCGTGTCGAAGCAAGGAGGAGCGGCGACGGACGGGACGGGCCTCGCCCCCGTCCTCGATAAAGCTAGTGGACACCTCAGCGGCGCATTAAATGCGTCTTGTCCTGTAATACGAGCGATAAGCTCACAATACTGTACGCCTTTCCAACTCCTGTATGCCACTGTGGCAGCCCCTTTCGACTATAAAAGGAGGCCCATGGCATACTGGAGAAGGATTCGGCTCTTTGGGGACCACACACCCCACCATAGCTAGTTCGAGAGCTCAAGAAATCTCTGAAATACACCCACCAAAGCAGGACTAGGGTCTTACGCATCCTCGCGGCCCGAACCTGGGTAAACAATCCTTGTGCTGATTACTAATCCTGCTCTTCTCGCAACCCTACGCCCCGGCAACCGTAGTAGGGATTCTTGTGATCCCATAGGTGTCATTCCACACCGACAATGGGACGTGGGCATCTCCGCTTCCCCACGCGCCTCGGCAACTGCCCAGGCTAACAAAAGACTGGCGCCCGCTACCGAGCCATCATTTGCTTCTCTACTCCTTGCTCTAGATCCCCTTTCTCGTAGCCGAGAGCATATCCAGATCTGGTCATGTTCCTCCTTCCTTCTACACCTCTTCCTCCAAGATCTTGCGAATGTCATCCGGGAAGGTGAAGCCTGCCGCACCGGCCGCGAGCTCCTCCTCCTTGCCTGCGCCAGACCTCAGCGTGTCCTCCATCACCGAGGAGAAGCACCTTGCCGCTGCGCTCCCGCTGACGGCGAGCGACAACCACGAGTGGAACGAGACTGTCCTCCTGGCTGGTTCCGTCGAGCAAAGGGCCTTGGCGCGGAGAGTTTATCCCTTCTTCCTCCGCAACATCTTTGCGGGGCTCGTCCCGCCTTTCTCCGGGTTCTTCACCGCCATCCTCGACCACTACTAGGTCTAGGCTCTGCATCTTCAGCCCAACACCATCGTCCTCCTGTCCATCTTCGCCTTTTACTGCGAGGCATTCGTGGGCGTGAGGCCCTCCATTCCGCTCCTCCACCACTTCTTCTACCTGCATTTGTACGATCCAACCCAGCGCCCCGGCTGCGTATCCTTCGTCGCGGTCCACAAGGGCAACTCGCTCATGAGGGCCGGGATGAAGGTGGAGAACTTCCGGCGCCGGTGGGTCTTCATGGACACCAAGGGCCTCAACGTGCAGCTGGAATTGCCAACCCAGCTATCGGAGAAGCTCGATAGGTGGGGTCACGAGAAGCTCTCCGACCCCCGGGCGGCGCCGGTCCTGAGGACGATGATCGCAGACATGGATGCCGGGGCGCATACTTTTCAAGGAGTTCCTGACATAGTGCCTGGCCCCGCTCCAAGCGCACACGCTCCTGATAACCCACAAGTATAGGGGATCACAACAGTTTTTGAGGGTAGAGTATTCAACCCAAATTTATTCATTCCACACAAGGGGAGCCAAAGAATATTCTCAAGTATTAGCAACTGAGTTGTCAATTCAACCACACCTGAAAGACTTAATATCTGCAACAAAGTATTTAGTAGCAAAGTAGTATGGAAGTAACGGTAACGGTAACAGAAGTAACAGTAGCCGTTTTGTAACAATTGTAATAGTGGCAACGGCAAAGTAACGTAGCAAAGATCAATATGTGAAAAGCTCGTAGGCAATTGATCAATGATGGATAATAATGTCGGATGGCATTCATGACGCAACAATTATAACCTAGGGTGACACAGAACTAGCTCCAATGCATCAATACAATGTAGGCATGTATTCCAAATATAGTCATATGTGCTTATGGAAAAGAACTTGCATGGCATCTTTTGTCCTACCCTCCCGTGGCAGTGGGGTCCTAATGGAAACTAAGGGATATTAAGGCCTCCTTTTAGCAGAGAACTGGACCAAAGCATTAGCACTTCGTGAATACATGAACTCCTCAAACTATGGTAATCACCGGAAAGAATCCCAATTATTGTCACCTTGGGGTATGCGGATCATAACTCATAATAGGTGGCTACAACTTGCAAGATAGGATCAAGAACACAAATTTATTCATGAAAACCTAATAGTTTCAGATCTGAAATCTTGGCACTCAGGCCCTAGTGACAAGCATTAAGCATAGCAAAGTCATAGCAACATCAATCTCAGAACATAGTGGATACTAGGGATCAAACCCTAACAAAACTAACTCGATTACATGATAAACCTCATCCAACCCATCACCGTCCAGCAAGCCTATGATGGAATTACTCACGCACGACGGTGAGCATCATGAAATTGGTGATGGAGGAAGGTTGGTGATGATGATGGCGACGGATTCCCCTCTCTAGAGCCCCGAGCGGACTCCAGATCTACCCTCCAGATGAAGTACATGAGGTGGCGGCGGCTCCATATCGTAAAAAGCGATGAATCCTTCTCTCTAATTTTTTTTCTCCCCTAAAGTGAATATATGGAGTTGTAGTTTAGGTCGGTGGAGGTCCAGGGGACCCACAAGGTAGGGGGTGCCCTAGGGGGCACCCTCCACCCTTGTGGACAGCCGGTGGGTCCCCTCTGGTTGATTATTTCGCTAATATTTTTTATTTATTCCAAAAATATTCTCCGTAAAGTTTTAGGTCATTCCGAGAACTTTTATTTCTGCACAAAAATAACACCAATGCAATTCTGCTGAAAACAGCGTCAGTCCGGGTTAGTTCCATTCAAATCATGCAAATTAGAGTCCAAAACAAGGGCAAAAGAGTTTGGAAAAGTAGATACCATGGAGATGTATCAGCGCCCCATGTGGGAATTCAAGGGCGCAGAGGACGACATCCGGCTGCGCTCGGGGAGCTTGACGGCCGAGGAGCTGGACCAGGCCATGAACACCCTGCTCGAGGGGGAGCCGGGCAACCTCCCGACGGCCTATATCTCGCTGTACTGCCGTGCCTACAGGGCGGCGCTGGTCGCCGCCATGCCTGTCTTCAACGAGCTGGGGCTCGTGCCTCCCGAGCACCCCAACTCCCCGGTGCCGGTGTCTTTTGGCAACAACGCCGGGGAAGAGGGCAAGGAAGACTCAGAGGCGACTGTGGACGATGTGGGGGAGACCTCTCCCCCATCCTAGAGCGAGCTTCTCCGCGGCCTCACAGATGATGATGACGCCGTCGAGCCCCCGACCGTGGAATCCCCACGCTGCACCGGGGTCGTCATGATGTCCAACGCCACTCCTCGGACCCTGCGGGGGTCAGGCCAAGTGGCCCCAAAGAAGAGCGGGGCGCCGCCCCCTCCTTGAGGTGACGTCTCTGCCTCGACCATCGTCGTCGCACCGAGGCAAGCCGATGCGCGCCCCGCCAACCCCCAAGACACGGTGAAGGCCGCACCCAGGAAGATCGGAGGCGCCCCGACCCCGGCTAGGAAGAGGGCGTACATTGCCCCTGACGAGTAAGTACCTTACCTTGTTTTTGTTTGTCGCCCTTGATACCGTGCCCATAGTGCTCCCCTCCTGGTGACCAGGATGGGCATCATGGCGAAGAAGAGGAAGGAGGAAGACGGGAGCTCCAGGATCAACCTACGAAAGTTCCAGGAGGGAGAGGCAACATTCCTCTGCCCTTGCGCATCTGTCGACCATGTTGAACATCTCCAGAGCCGAGCACAAGTCCTCGTGTATGGCGAGCTCCTCCTTCATCTTGACATCCCGGACGCCCTCAGAGAACGCCGAAATGATGGCCTCGTCCAACACCTTCGGGATCTTGAGGCGAACGTTCGTGAAGCGTTGTTTGTACTTGTGCAAGGTTTCGCCCGGCTGCTGCTTTATGCGCTGCAGGTCGCATGCAGTAGGAGCACGGTCGCGAGTGCCCTAGAAGTTGGTGATGAAGCGCTCGCGCAGCTCGTCCCAGGAGGAGATCGACCCCACTGGAAGGTTCGGGAGTCAAGAACAAGTGCCATCCTTGAGGGCCATGGGGAACCAGTTTTCCATGACCTTATCGTTGCCATTCGCCGCCTCAATGCTCAGCTCGTAGAGCTGGAGGAACTCAACGGGGTCAGGGGTGCCGTCATAGCGTGGAGGTAGATCCGGCTTGAACTTGCCGGGCCACACGACACGGCGCAGCTCTGGGGTGAAAGCACGGCAGCCTGCTGTGCTCACAGGGGCCGGTCGCATGGGGGGAGCTTAAGCTTAATCTTGACGCCCGCGTGCCGCCGCCTCTGGCGGCAGACGGTCTTGACGCGGCAGTGCTGGAAGTGCACGCGCTTCTCCTTGGGGCCGCTGCACCACTTGGCAGCTTTCTTCATCTCGCACCGACGCCCTGCGCGGTGGGTCGCGCTCACCTAGGTTCAGGCCACCTTGCGGTGTAATACCCTACTCCTGCTTTTTGGTGGATTAGCCTCACGAGGGGCTGGGGATGAACTAGTACAAGGGATGAACAACCTCGCGAGGTCTGCTCTGGTGAGGGAATGATTCGACGAGGTTCGGAACCCCCGCTACGGTGGTGGCTAACCTATATTTATAGTGGTCTCGGTCCTCTTCCCCCAAAACATAGGTGGGAAGGGATTCCACAGCGGCCAATTTGAAAGGGGACAAGTAGTACATCTTATCCTGACGAAAGGTGGTCTTCGCCTGCAAAGCATCTGGTTGTGAGGCTGCAGTGGGCTCGGCGATGAAATCCGTCCTACTGTCCTGGTGGTCTTGGTCTTGTTGCCCGGGAATGGAAACCTTTTCCAGATCCCTCGAGAACCCATGCCTGCGCTTGCCTCCTTAGCACCAAAGAGGAAACTGCCTCTTCTGCGCCTGCTGGCGCCCACCTGGCCTTGGTCGTCATGCCTTGCGTCATCACAACCTCATGAGGCTGGGCACCTACATAGAAATCTCCGCTCCTCAGGAGGCTGCCTGGGGCGGTCGCTCACTCCGGAGATCTCGGCGTCGCCTGCCTCCCGAGGCTTGGCCCCTCGCGAGGGTCTTGTCTTGATGGTCTTGTAGATGGGCCGTACCAGGCCGCCGATGGAGCCACGCCGTGGGCCGCAGGCAGGCAAGTCTGGGTACCCTGGTTCCCAGAACGCCGACAGTTGGATGCTCCCAGATCGAACGACAATCCTCATCCCTTTCGTCAGCACATACAATCCCGGCTAGGATTAGATTTATATGCCAAAATGCACGATAAATGCCAAATATGGCTTAAATATAGCACACGAGACCTAAAAAGCGCTAGCAAATCAAACCCGTGGTATAATGGTGATTGCTTATCGTGGGAAAAAATTAGAGGCGAAACGATGAACTCACGTCTTCATTTCAAAATTAGCACGTCTTCATTTCAAACGAAATTATGTTGTTTGTGCACACAAGCGCTTAGAGGCAACCGTTTGCATAGGCCTTTCCGCGCGGTGACCGGGGATATTTTTTCACCCTTTTCACCTAGGCCGCCAACACCCCCCACCGCCAGCCCGTGTTTCACTCAATTAGTCCACCAAATCTCCATCGCCAGCTCCCCCCTCCCCTAGATCCACAGCAGGACCCTCTCTGGCGCCTGCGTGCTCAACCCGGCCGTGTGCCCGCTCTTTGGCGTCAACCCTACCTCCATTGCCATTCCCAACAAGTGGCTGCCTGCGCCTCGCCGTCTTCGTTTGCTCGCCGGCCCCCCTCGAGCATATCGATCCTGTAACCCTCGCCTCTCCTGTGGTCCTGTCGGGTTTGCATTAAGAAACCTGTTAGTTACTGCTCTCAATCGCGGTGAGGCATATTTCCTCGCAATCCCTCTTCCTATTTTGTTCCGTATGTTACCAAATTGGCTATAAAATAACGGAGAGCGCATATATGTTCATCTTCCTTCCTAACTAGTACATATAAGTTGTATTTGTTCCAATAAGTTACTGTCGATTTACAGATCATGGGCGCCCGAGCCACACAAACTTAACAAATTAGCTATACATTTTCTAAATTATTGCATGACATGTTTAGACAGCTTGATACCAAGTTGTTAGCTTTATACTTATCCTCCCTTCCCGAGTTTCGCATGTGTTCTCTGTAGATGCCGAGTAGCAGCGACAACACTCATGCTTCAGGCAATGTATCTTCATCTGATTCCGACAACCCTAGGTCTTTAGCAGATGGTGAGGGATCAAGTAATCTGGAACGAGATGGCGCTACAGCAATTACCCTTCCGTTCAGGACACAGAGGAACGTTCCAAGGAAGTCCGCACACCAGCCTAAAGGTATATATGAAGTAACCGACATCGATTTAATGTCTTGGGCTCCAACTAAGCCAGATAAAGCACACACGAGGTTCAGGAGTGTGTGTGGATTTGTTGGCAGGGCAAGGCTCAACATTAATCTGCTGGGATTTCAGAAGGCTGACACAGAAACAAGGCAAAGGATAGTTCGGGAGATCATGGACCACTTCAATGTTCCAGAGCAGTGGAGAATGCAGGTGGAACACGCTGCACTGAAGAAGGCTAGGGGTGCTTGGAGAAACTGGAAGCACGTGCTGTACAGGAAGTACTTGAGTGAAGACAAAGGACCCAATCCCCGCATACCCCCAAATTACAAAGGCAGACTGGGCAGAATTCAAAAGGGTCAGGGCAACTATAGAGTTCGCTAAGAAGAGTGCCAAGCAATCGGAACTTCAGAAGAGGAACACACACACCCACCTTATGGGTGTGGCAGGATACTACGGCATGAAACCGATATGAGACCAGGTGGACTAAGAGTAGTAGTTGCGGGTGGGAAACCAGCCTTTAGTGAAATCAGGGGCGAACGTGCTAGAGACTAGTTGCGGGCATGTGCAAGGAGGGGTGATGATGTAACTTATTAGTCTGAAAACTCACATGATGAAAAACTATATCATGTGATATTAAAGGCTTCTGAGATCCCTGGAAGGTTCTATGGGAACTCAGGGCCATGTGACATTCTGTCCGATGATCTAGAAACAAGAGAGCCCCCTGACCGTGCAAGGGGTATAGGTGTTAATGTCCCGCACAAGAGGGCTTTCACACTCAGCAAAGAATAGAGGCTTAGCATGAAAAAAGCAAGGAGTGAAATGAAGCAGAATGAATTGTATGAAAGGTTAAGGAAGGACATGTATCCGACTATTCGAAAGGAAATTGACGAGTCAATGATGATGCAGAAGACTCTGACACTGAGAGATAGCCATCAGATGGGAGGGGAGGCGGGCGTGGAGGATGCTGGTTATTGCGCGACAACACCGCACACGAGTAGTTGTGCATCAGCCGACCCCAGCGACACTAAAACTGCAGCTGCTCATGATGATGCTATATCTGATCTATCTGGAATGAAAGACAAACCAAAGGGCGTGCTTACACATTATGAAGGAACATTAAAATGTGCAACTGCCTGGGTTTACCCAACCTTCTTGGAAGAGGGCCTCTTGTTGGACAATGTGCCATTGAAGCCGGGCTGTGTGTAGTTCTACGTGACTGAAGTAAAGCCTAGATTCAATGAATTTGCCCCGAAGAATGTCCTAGGGGACTTTGATGAGCATAGGACCTTGGGAGGAACACTATTACATCACATCTAGTGGCCACGGAAGGAAATAGACTTCATGGATGAGATCCCTGAAGCCCCGCCAAGAGAAACTAATGTCGCCCCTCAACTGGTGACGCTCTCCTTGCCACAGCAGCTCTCGTGTGCTTCCTCCAAGGAACCTAATACTCGTAATCCGACGGCTGATGTATCAACCTGTGATGAGCCGGCCCGACTTTGTGCTGTATAGGCCATGTCATCGTCCCCCCCAGAGCAGCCAGTGGCAAGGCCTAATACTGCCGAAGACGCACCAATGGTTCAGATGTCGGCCACTGAAGCAGCAGGGGGAGACCCAGTTGCACCACATGCTCAGCAGACCAACCTGGTGGAACGGACTGCTAAGCAGTCTGATGCTTCGGAATCGCCTGCTAAGCAGTATGTTGGCCCAGAACCGACTGCTCATCAGGCCATTGGTCCGCAGTCGCGTGATCAGCATACCAATGCTTCAACACTGCCTGCTCAACAAACCAACATGTTCGCACGGCCTCCTCAGCACACCAACAAGTTGGCACCACCTGCGCAGAAACCCGAGATAGCTTCAACGCATGGTCAGCAGTCCGATGCCTCTGCTCCTACATCCCAGAAGTCCGTCACAGCAGCACTGCCAGCTTAGCAGTCCGGCATAGCTAAACCATCTGCTAAGTAGTCCGTCGAAGCTTTACCGTCTGCTCGGCAGTCTGCCTTTCAGCCATCTAGACCTTGGACCAAAAGTGCTTCAAGTACCAAGAAGGAAGCAGGCAAAAAGGCTGCAACCGTGAGGAAGCGCGCCCCGAGAGCAAAGAGGAAAGAGAATGATTGCCTCTTACTTAAAGCACTCGTCTCCCAGAACCAAATTAATAGCAAGTTGTTCGAATCGGAGAGTAATATTATTTCTAATGGTATGAATGATGCAAAAATAGATTTGGTGCTTGCTAAAAATAAAGCAGACCTAGTTGAAGCACGTAATTTTGTCCATGGCTAACCATTTCTTGTTGGCGAATACCTTGATGAGTGCAGCTCCAGTTGCCATGAGTTACATAAATATTGCATGGATCAAATGTTAGCATGTCATCATGTTCTGCTTGTCTTCTACAATAGAGATCATTTCTGACATGATGCTGGTTCCAAGTTTGAATTTCAAGGACTTACATCTCTTCTTCAATTTCGACGAGCTCGATGCCACTCTTATTAGATGCCTGATTTTGTAAGTACTTAACTAACTCTGGTCAACTTCTCCATACAAGGTTGTAAATGAAAAACAACTAACTGCATTTTAGTCCTCTCAGGCGATTGAATGCGCAGAGAAGAAAAAGGAGAGTGTGTATTTCATAGATCCTGCATTAGCAAATGGCACAACATTACATGGTAAGGATGAATGGGAGTGGGCCATTAACACAGTCGCCCGTATCTTAGAAAACACGTCCCATGCAGAATCATTTCTCTGGCCATATCATGAACGGTAAGTCCAATAAACAACCACGCATACACCGATTGTCTTTCAGAATTTGACATAATTCGTAAGTTCATGGCTTTCTTAATATGTAGCAATCACTGGATCTTGGTATTCATTGTTCCAAAGAAGAAAATAGTTTACTACATGGATTCTCTTAGAGAGTCAACAAACGCTCAGGATCTGACACATCTTTAGGAATTCATGGATCGGTATTGAATTCTATGATGTTGAAATTAATTTGCATTCATATCTGCTTCAATAATTGATGTTGTCAAAATTCATCTTCATTTGCAGTGTGCTCGCATTGTGGAAAACTAAACCAGGGAACATGTTCAAGAGGGAACTACCTCTGCAGCACGAGATCATTTCTCCGGTAACACATCGAAATCCGTTATTTTCAAAAAATGTATCCAATAGTCTGCAAACGCCCTTTCTTACGCTAGTCAAATGTTCAAGCTTATAAATAAACCCCTTTCTATTTATGGCCAAAAAAGATACATCTAACACCGGTTAGGTTGTTCCTAACAGGACAAATACATGACTAATTCTGTACAAAAAAATTCAGTGTCCTCAGCAACAAGCAGGGACCAACCTTTGCGGATACTATGTTTGTAGACACATGATCTCCATCTGCAAATCTGCTGATAGTTGTGAAGATGCTCGCGAATTAGTACCAGTAAGTCTATCTTAATTAATATGTTCTACTCCTCTCATATGGCACATTCTGATCATAAAAATACTGCAGCTCATCTTAGAACCGAGGACCCTTGAACCGCTCCCCGCTGGTGAATTGCTGATGGTTCAGAGATTTATCAGCGACTTCTTCCTGAATCACTACATCAATCCGACTGGTGATAATGAATATTTCAGCATGCCTTCTCCTGAAACATTGAGTAAGAGTTAGCCGCTAAACATATATGCATGGATCCATTGTTTTCCATCTGATGAGGTCTTTGTATTTCGTACACTATGATTAATTATGTAATGCATATATAAGTCAAAAAATCATTGGAATTTAGCTACCATTTGTTCAATTGCAATTGTTGCAAAATCTGATGAATGTTCTTCCTGTGGACACTATTTGTTGAATTGCATATTGTGGCAAATTTGCTTTTTTGCATGCCGATTCAAATTGGATATTTTTGCTTTAACCTGGCAATTGCTCGGCACACAGTTCACTTAAATGAGTGTGTGCGATCCACATCAGAAAGCATACGTCAATCGTAGCGGAACCGTCGGTGGTACACAACAGATCAAAAATGATTTGTAGCACTACTATGTGTGCATAGGGGCTCTGAAACTGTTTGTGATACCACATTATCGCACACGAGAGCTCAGAGTAAACCGTGCCCAATGTAAAATATAATCCCAGTCATAAATTTTTCAGGAAACATGTGGGATCCCAAACGAAAAGCACACGTCACTCTTACCGCAGTCGTCGGTGATACAGAATGAATCATAAACGGTCTGGGGCACTAGTATGTGTGCGAAGGGGCTCCTAAACCATTTGTGATAGAACATTATCGCACACGGTAATTGTTTGGAAATGTGTGTGATGGAGTCATGCATGGCAGACGAGTTCCGTAGAAAACTCGTGTGTGATGGGGTATATATCGCAACAGTTCATATGTTGGCCCGTGTGCCTTACATACTATTTCCCAAATGGTTCATTACGACACACCGTTTGGTTTCACCGCGTCATTACAAATGTTTCACCTATCCCACATGTGTGACGGAATTTGGTGTGTGCTGCATCACATACGATTACATTTGGCAAGGCCTCTGCATCATGGCTCCCTATCCCCGACGATTTTTGGGTCGTGTGGGAAGGACCCCCCTATCGCACACACTCACTTGGCGACAGTTCAGAATGCCATCGCGGAAAGGGGTTAAAACCCGTTGTATAGCAGCTCACTGTACCAGTGTATCAGCTATGGGATAAATTATACCTGCTTCCAGAAGCTTTAACATTTTAGTTACATCCTTCATCTTAGGATTTAATCGTCGTTGGTGAACAACAACTGGTTTAGCATCAGGTTCCATATTAATCTTGTGCTGACATAGAATGGGACAAATGCCCTTAAGATCATCAAGAGTATATCCTATAGCGGCACGGTGCTTATTCGGAGTTTTTAGTAATCTATTTTC
The DNA here is from genome assembly GCF_002575655.3 of Aegilops tauschii subsp. strangulata. NCBI lineage: Eukaryota > Viridiplantae > Streptophyta > Magnoliopsida > Poales > Poaceae > Aegilops > Aegilops tauschii. The sequence continues at coordinate 236,372,852 of NC_053036.3, forward strand.
TTCATGCTCTGAAAGGTTAGCACTAATAATAACAGGATATATATTCTTTTCATCAAGATAAGCTTATTTCAATGTATAAGGTAATTGTTTTAATTCAAACAGAGGATCACCTTTAGGTGGAGGAGGACCTCCAAGAGTTTCAATAGGAAAATTATGTTTGAGGATGGGTGGTTGATCAAAGAACATCTTATCTATTTCATTTCTCTCATTCATATGCATATCATTTTCATGGTCTAGCAAATATTGTTTTAACGGATCAGTAGGAGGTACGACAATAGAAACAAGACCAATAATTTCATCTTTACTAGGAAATTCTTTATAATGAGGTTCTCTACGGAATTTAGAGAAATTAAACTCATGAGACACATCATCAAAGTTAACACTGACAATTTTTTAATGCAATCAATCTTAGCATTAACGGTGTTCAAGAAAGGTCTACCAAATATATCATCTTCTGGAGAACCAAGAACTAGAAAATTAGTAGGGTATTTTATTTTCCCATACAAGACTTCAACATCTCTAACAATCCCAAGTGGTGAAATAGTATCTCTATTCACAAGCTTAATAGTAACATCAGAATCTTTTATCTCAACAAGTGCAATATCATTCATAATTTCTTGATATAAGGTAAACGGAATAGCACTCACACTAGCACCCAAGTCATATAAACCATGATAACAATGATCTCCTATTTTAACTACAACATGCATGCCAACAACAGGTTTATTCTTGTCTTTAGGATCGGGCTTAGCAATTCTAGCGGCTTCACCACAAAAGTAAATAACATGCCCATCTATATTATCTACCAAGAGATCTTTAACCATAGCAACATTAGGTTCAACTTTAATTAGTTCAGAAGGTCTAGGTGGTCTAATATTACTTTTATTAACCATAGTTGAAACTTTAGTATGTTCCTTTATCCTAACAGGAAAAGGTGGTTTCTCAATATAAGCAGTAGGCATAACTGGATCAACATTGTAAATGACAGTTTCATCTTTAACTATAACGAGTTCTTCAGTCATTTCTTTAATTGGGGGGGTGATATTTAAACCACTTCTCCTTAGGGAGATCAACATGAGTAGCAAATGATTCACAAAAGGAAGCTACTATCTCAAAGTCAAGTCCATATTTAGTGCTAAATTTATGAAAAGCATAGGTGTCCATAAAATATTTAACACAATCGATCTCGAGTATTATACCTGACTCATTACCTTTCTCAAGTTCCCAGTCTTCAGACTTGCGTTTAATTCTTTCCAGAAGATCCCATCTGAATTCAATAGTTTTCTTCATAAAGGAGCTAGTCAAAGAAGAATCAAGCACAATTTGATTATTATGAGAAAGCCTGTATGATAATTTCTCTTGAGAGCCCATGATTGGGGCTTGTGTACATCATGTAAGCCTCCCCCAAGCCTGAGCAATGCTTTCTTCTTCACGAGGCCAAAAATTATATATATGATTCCGATCACGATGAACCAGATGCATATGATAAAACTTTTGATGAAATTCCAATCTCAATCGGTTCCAATCCCACGTTCCAATATCGTCACATAGCCTATACCATGTCAATGCCTTTCTGTTCAAACATAAAGGGAAAACCTTCTTCTTAACTTCATCTCTGGGTAGACCTGCAAGCTTAAATAATCCACAAACTTCATCCACATAGATTAGATGCATATCAGGATGTATTGTTCTATGTCCCGCATAAGGATTAGCTAGCAGTTTCTCTATCATACCCGAAGGAATCTCATAATAAATATTTTCAGTAGGTGTTGTAGGTTGAGGAGCAACTCTTTGGGCTTTCGGTCAAGTTGAAGATACCCCAAACGAACCCCTCAAATGATTGTTTTCCGTAGTAACAAGTGATAGTAAATTTCAGCACGTAATATAAATGTTTCTTTACCAAATTCCACTCACCAAAGGCGCTTCACTCCCGGTCAACGGCGCCAGAAAAGAGTCTTGATGACCCACAGGTATAGGGGATCAATCATAGTCCTTTCAATAAGTAAGAGTGTCAAATCCAACGAGGAGCAAAATGAAATGACAAGCGGTTTTCAGCAAGGTATTTTCTTCAAGTACTGATATTACTTGTAACGAGTAGTTTGATAGCAAGATAATTTGTAACAAGTTACAAGTTGCAATAGTAACTATGGTGCAGCAAGGTAGACCAACCCTTTTGTAGCACAGGACATACTAGAACGGTCTCTTATAATAAGCAAAGCTTTCTTGATGACACACGGGAATTTCATCTAGTCACTTTCATCATGTTTGTTTGATTCACGTTCGCTGCTTTGAAAATTTGATATGTGGGTGGACCGGTGCTTGGGTGCTGTTCTTACTTGAACAAGCCTCCCACTTATGATGAACCCCTCTCGCAAGCATCCGCAACTATGAAAGATGAATTAAGATAAATCTAACCATATCATTAAACATATGGATCCAAATCAGCCCCTTAGGGAATAACGCACAAACTAGGGTTTAAGCTTCTGTCACTCTAGCAACCCATCATATAATAACTACTCCACAATGCATTCCCTTAGGCCCAAAGATGGTGAAGGGTCATGTAATCGACGTTCATATAACACCACAAAGGAAAACAACAACATACATATCATCAAAATATCAAATGAATACCAAATTCACATGATTATTATGACAAGGCTTCTCCCATGTCCTCAAGAACAAAATTAACTACTCACACATCATATTCATGTCCAAGATTAGTGTCGGATTTAGGGTTCTGCAGACCCTTGAGAGGTTCGAACTCTGGGGTGTGTGTGAAGAACTCTCCCCTCCCAGTCTGCCTGCTCAACGGTTCCACGACCTAGCTCAACGAACCCAAGGGACAAGAGACATAGCAGTTTATCCTGGTTCGGGCCACCTTGCAGTGTAATACCCTACTCCAGCTTTGTGGTGGATTGCCTCGAGGGGCTGAGGATGAACTAGTACAGTGGTTGAACAGCCTCAGGAGGTGAGGTGTTCTTGTGCTCGATGAGCTGGTGAGATGGTCAGGGTGGAATCGATCCCCCCCTCTATGGTGGTGGCTAAGTCCTATTTATAGTGGCCTTTGTCCTCTTCCCAAATGGAGGCAGGAAGGGATCCCACAACGGCCAAATTTGAAGGGAGACAACTAGTACAAGCTATCCTGACAAAAGTGCTCTTCGCCTGCAAAAGGCTCTGGTGGTGACGCTGCAGTGGGCTCTGCGATGACCTCCGTCCTGCCATCCTGGCGGTCTTGGTCTTGTCGCACCGCTATGGAACCCTTTGCTTGATTCCTCAGGACCCCGCGCCTGTGCTTGCCTCCTTAGCACCAAAGAGGAAACTGGTACACTGCGCCCGCCTGGCCTTGGTCGTCATGGCTCACGTCATATGAACCTCGTGAGGTGCACCTTGCATAGATATCTCCCCTCCTCGGGAGCCAGCCTTGTGAGGCCGCCCCTAGGGAGGTCTTGGTGTCGTCCGCCTCGTGAGGCTTGGCCCCTCGCGAGGGTCTTGGGTTGTTGTTGCCGAAGCTGGTCTGTACCGGGCCATTGACGGAGCCACACCGTGGGCCGCAGGCAGGCAAGTCTGTGTACCCCCGTTCCCAGGACGCCGACAGTAGCCCCTGGGCCCAAGGCGCACTCGAACTTGGCTTCGAGGCGAAGCCAAAGGGCAAGGGCGGAGCATCGTGGGCCCCAACCGCCTGCGGCCTCGGTCGACGCATGGCGATTGATGGGACGTGGGCGCCCCCCACTTCCCCATGCAGCTTTGATATTCGCCGGGCCTAGCGGTCCTTGTTGCCGAATCAGCTCCATCTTCATTGCTTCCCGCGTCCTCCCTTGGCTCCTCCTCTTCCTCGCCTCAGACACCAACACTGGTCCTCCTATCTGAAGGAAATATGCCCTAGAGGCAATAATAAAGTTATTATTTATTTCCTTATATCATGATAAATGTTTATTATTCATGCTAGAATTGTATTAACCAGAAACTTAGTACATGTGTGAATACATAGACAAACAGAATGTCACTAGTATGCCTCTACTTGACTAGCTCGTTGATCAAAGATGGTTAAGTTTCCTAGCCATAGACATGAGTTGTCATTTGATTAACGGGCTTCCCGCGTCCTCACTTGGCTCCTCCTCCTCCTCGCCTCAGCACCAACACTGGTCCTCCTATCTGAAGGAAATATGCCCTGGAGGCAATAATAAAGTTATTATTTATTTCCTTATATCATGATAAATGTTTATTATTCATGCTAGAATTGTATTAACCAGAAACTTAGTACATGTGTGAATACATAGACAAACAGAATGTCACTAGTATGCCTCTACTTGACTAGCTCGTTGACCAAAGATGGTTAAGTTTCCTAGCCATAGACATGGGTTGTCATTTGATTAACGGGATCACATCATTAGGAGAATGATGTGATTGATTTGACCCATTCCGTTAGCATAGCACTTGATCGTTTAGTTTTCTGCTATTGCTTTCTCCATGACTTATACATGTTCCTATGACTATGAGATTATGCAACTCACGAATACCGGAGGAACACTTTGTGTGCTACCAATCGTGACAACGTAACTGGGTGATTATAAAGGTGCTCTACAGGTGTCTCCGATGGTGTTTGTTGAGTTGGCATAGATCGAGAATAGGATTTGTCACTCCGATTGTCGGAGAGGTATCTCTGGGCCCTCTCGGTAATGCACATCACTATAAGCCTTGCAAGCAATGTGACTAATGAGTTAGTTGCGAGATGATGCATTACGGAACGAGTAAAGAGACTTGCCGGTAACGAGATTGAGCTAGGTATTGAGATATCGACGATCGAATCTCGGGCAAGTAACATACCGATGACATAGGGAACAACGTATGCTGTTATGCGGTTTAACCGATTAAGATCTTCGTAGAATATGTGGGAGCCAATATGAGCATCTAGGTTCCGCTATTGGTTATTGACTGGAGACGTGTCTCGGTCATGTCTACATAGTTCTCGAACCCGTAGGGTCCGCACGCTTAAAGTTCTGTGACGATCGGTATTATGAGTTTATGTGATTTGATGTACCGAAGGTAGTTCGGAGTCCCAGATGAGATCGGGGACATGACGAGGAGCCTTGAAATGGTCGAGACGTAAAGATCGATATATTGGACGACTATATTCGGACATCGAAAAGGTTCTGAGTGATTCGTTTATTTTTCGGGGTACCGGGGAGTTACGGGAATACGAGGAAGAAGTAATGGGCCTCATGGGCCAAGTGGTGGAAGAGAGGAGGCAGGGCGCGCGGCCCCCCTAGCCCAAACCGAATTGGACTAGGGGGCCGGCCCCCCTTTCCTCCTTTTCCTCCCTCTCCTTCCTTCTCCCTCTCCTCCTTCCTTTCCTCCTCCTAGTAGGAGTAGGAAAGGGGAGTCCTACTCCTACTAGGAGGAGGACTCCTCCTCCTGGCGCGCCCTACAGGGGCCGGCCGGCCTCCCCCCTTGCTCCTTTATATATGGGGGCAGGGGGCACCCTGTAACACACAAGTTGATCATTGATCTCTCCCAGCCGTGTGCGGTGCCCCCCTCCACCATAATCCACCTCGGTCATATCGTAGCGGTGCTTAGGCGAAGCCCTGCGTCGGTAGCATCATCATCACCGTCATCACGCCGTCGTGCTGATGGAACTCTCCCTCGAAGCTCTGCTGGATCGTGAGTTCGTGGGACGTCACTGAGCTGAACGTGTGCTGAACTCGGAGGTGCCGTGTGTTCGGTACTTGGATCGGTCGGATCGTGAAGACGCATGACTACATCAACCGCGTTGTCATAACGCTTCCGCATACGGTCTACGAGGGTACATAGACAACACTCTCCCCCTCGTTGCTATGCATCACCATGATCTTGCGTGTGCGTAGGAAGTATTTTGAAATTACTGCGTTCCCTAACAGTGGCATCCGAGCCAGGTTTATGCGTAGATATTATATGCACGAGTAGAACACAAGTGAGTTTTGAGCGATACTAGTCATACTGCTTACCAGCATGTCATACTTTGATTCGGCTGTATTGTTGGATGAAGCGGCCCGGACCGACATTACGCGTACGCTTACACGAGACTGGTTCTACCGACGTGCTTCGCACACAGGTGGCTGGCGGGTGTCAGTTTCTCGAACTTTAGTTGAATCGAGTGTGGCTACGCCTGGTCCTTGTTGAAGGTTAAAACAACACATACTTGACGAAATATCGTTGTGGTTTTGATGCGTAGGTAAGAACGGTTCTTGCTCAGCCCGTAGCAGCCATGTAAAACTTGCAACAACAAAGTAGAGGACGTCTAACTTGTTTTTGCAGGGCATGTTGTGATGTGATATGGTCAAGACATGATGCTAAATTTTATTGTATGAGATGATCATGTTTTGTAACGGAGTTACCGGCAACTGGCAGGAGCCATATGGTTGTCGCTTTATTGTATGAAATGCAATCGCCATGTATTTGCTTTACTTTATCACTAAGCGGCAGTGATAGTCGTAGAAGCAATGGTTGGCGAGACGACAACGATGCTACGATGGAGATCAAGGTGTCGCGCCAGTGACGATGGTGATCATGTCGGTGCTTTGGAGATGGAGATCAAAGGCACAAGATGATGATGGCCATATCATATCACTTATATTGATTGCATGTGATGTTTATCCTTTATGCATCTTATTTTGCTTAGATCGACGGTAGCATTATAAGATGATCTCTCACTAAATTTCAAGGTACAAGTGTTCTCCCTGAGTATGCACCGTTGCGACAGTTCTTCGTGCTGAGACACCACGTGATGATCGGGTGTGATAAGCTCTACGTTCACATACAATGGGTGCAAGCCAGTTTTGCACACGCAGAATACTCGGGTTAAACCTGACGAGCCTAGCATATGCAGATATGGCCTCGGAACACTGGAGACCGAAAGGTCGAGCGTGAATCATATAGAAGATATGATCAACATAGTGATGTTCACCATTGAAAACTACTCCATCTCACGTGATGATCGGACATGGTTTAGTTGATATGGATCACGTGATCACTTAGATGATTAGAGGGATGTCTATCTAAGTGGGAGTTCTTAAGTAATATGATTAATTGAACTTTAATTTATCATGAACTTAGTCCTGGTAGTATTAGCATATCTATGTTGTAGATCAATAGCTCGCGTTTCGCTCCCCTATTTTATTTTTGATATGTTCCTAGAGAAAACTAAGTTGAAAGATGTTAGTAGCAATGATGCGGATTGGATCTGTTATCTGAGGATTATCCTCATTATTGCACACAAGAATTGTGTCCTTGATGCACCGCTAGGTGACAGACCGATTGCAGGAGCAAATGCAGACGTTATGAACGTTTGGCAAGCTCGATATGATGACAACTTGATAGTTTAGTGCACCATGGTTTACGGCTTAGAATCGGGGCTTCAAAGACGTTTTTGAAACGCCACAGAGCATATGAGATGTTCCAAGAGTTGAAATTGGTATTTCGGACTCATGCCCGTGTCGAAAGGTATGAGACCTTTGACAAGTACTTTACCTACAAGATGGAGGAGAATAGCTCAGCTAGTGAGCATTTGCTCAGAATGTATGAGTACTACAATCACTTGAATCAAGTGGGAGTTAATCTTCCAGATAAGATAGTGATTGACAGAGTTCTCTAGTCACTATCACCAAGTTACTAGAACTTCGTGATGAACTATAATATGCAAGGGATAACAGAAACGATTCCCAAGATCTTCGTGATGCTGAAATCGACGAAGGTAGAAATAAAGAAAAGCATCAAGTGTTGATGGTTGACAAGACCACTAGTTTCAATAAAAGGGCAAAGGGAAGAAGGGGAACTTCAAAAAGAACGGCAAGCAAGTTGCTGCTCCCGTGAAGAAGCCCAAAGCTAGACCCAAGCCTGAAACTGAGTGCTTCTACTGCAAAGGAAATGGTCACTGGAAGTGGAACTGCCCTAGATACTTGGCGTATAAGAAGGATGGCAAAGTGAACAAAGGTATATTAGATATACATGTTATTGATGTGTACTTTACTAGTGTTTATAGCAACCCCTCGGCATTTGATACTGGTTCAGTTGCTAAGAGTAGTAACTCGAAATGGGAGTTGCAGAATGAACAGAAACTAGTTAAGGGCGAGGTGACAATGTGTGTTGGAAGTAGTTCAAAGATTGATATGATCATCATCGCACACTCCCTATACTTTCGGGATTAGTGTTGAACCTAAATAAGTGTTATTTGGTATTTGTGTTGAGCATGAATATGATTTGATCATGTTTATTGCAATATGGTTATTCATTTAAGTTAGAGAATAAATGTTGTTCTATTTACATGAATAAAACCTTCTTTGGTCATACACCCAATGAAAATGGTTTGTTGGATCTCGATCGTAGTGATACACATATTCATAATATTGAAGCCAAAAGATGCAAAGTTAATAATGATAGTGCAACTTATTTGTGGCACTGCCGTTTAGGTCATATTGGTGTAAAGCGCATGAAGAAACTCCATGCTGATGTGATTTTGGAATCACTTGGTTATGAATCATTTGATGCTTGTGAACCGTGCCTTTTGGGCAAGATGACTAAAACTCCGTTCTCTGGAACAATGGAACGAGCTACTGACTTGTTGGAAATAATACATACCGATGTATGCGGTCCAATGAGTGTTGATGCTCGTGGCAGGTATCGTTATTTTCTGACCTTCACAGATGATTTGAACAGATATGAGTATATCTACTTAATGAAGCACAAGTCTGAAACATTTGAAAAGTTCAAAGAATTTCAGAGTGAAGTGGAGAATCATCGTAACAAGAAAATAAAGTTTCTACAATCTGATCGTAGAGGAGAATATTTGAGTTACGAGTTTGGCCTTCATTTAAAAACAATGTGGAATAGTTTCACAGCTCATGCCACATGGAACACCACAGCGTAATGGTGTGTCCGAACGTCGTAGCCGCACTTTATTGGATATGGTGCGATCTATGATGTATCTTACCGATTTACCACTATCGTTTTGGGGTTATGCATTAGAGACAGCTGCATTCACTTTAAATAGGGCACCATCAAAATCCGTTGAGACGACGCCTTATGAACTGTGGTTTGGCAAGAAACCAAAGTTGTCGTTTCTTAAAGTTTGGGGCTGCGATGCTTATGTGAAAAAGCTTCAACCTGATAAGCTCGAACCCAAATCGGAGAAGTGCGTCTTCATAGAATACCCAAAGGAAACTGTTGGGTACACCTTCTATCACAGATTCGAAGGCAAGATATTCATTGCTAAGAATGGATCCTTTCAGAGAAGGAGTTTCTCTCGAAAGAAGTGAGTGGGAGGAAAGTAGAACTTGATGAGGTAACTGTACCTGCTCCCTTATTGGAAAGTAGTTCATCACAGAAATCTGTTCCTGTGACTCCTACACCAATTAGTGAGGAAGCTAATGATGATGATCATGTAACTTCAGATCAAGTTACTACCAAACCTCGTAGGTCAACCCGAGTGAGATCCGCACCAGAGTGGTACGATAATCATGTTCTGGAGGTCATGTTACTTGACCATGACGAACCTACGAACTATGAGGAAGCGATGATGAGCCCAGATTCCACGAAATGGCTTGAGGCCATGAAATCTGAGATGGGATCCATGTATGAGAACCAAGTGTGGACTTTGGTTGACTTGCCCAATGATTGGCAAGCCATAGAAAATAAATGGATCTTCAAGAGGAAGACGAACGCTGATAGTAGTATTACTATCTACAAAGCTCGACTTGTCGCGGAAGGTTTTCGATAAGTTCAAGGTGTTGACTATGATGAGATTTTCTCACTCGTAGCGATGCTTAAGTCTGTCCGAATCATGTTAGCAAATGCCACATTTTATGAAATCTGGCAAATGGATAACAAAACTGCATTCTTTAATGGATTTATTAAAGAAGAGTTGTATATGATGCAACCAGAAGGTTTTGTCAATCCTAAAGGTGCTAACAAAGTGTGCAAGCTCCAGCGATCCATCTATGGACTCGTGCAAGCATCTCGGAGTTGGAATATACGCTTTGATAAGTTGATTAAAGCATATAGTTTTATACAGACTTGCGGTGAAGCCTGTATTTACAAGAAAGTGAGTGAGAGCACTACGGCCTTTCTGATAAGTATATTTGTGTGATATATTGTTGATCAGAAATAATGTAGAATTTTCTGGAAAGCATAAAGGAGTGTTTGAAAGGAGTTTTTAGAAAGACCTCGGTGAAGCTGCTTACATATTGAGCATCAAGATCTATAGAGATAGATCAAGACGCTTAATTGGACTTTCACAAAGCACATACCTTGGTAATGTTTTGAAGAAGTTCAAAATGGATCAGTCAAAGAAAGAGTTCTTGCCTGTATTACAAGGTGTAAAGTTGAGTAAGACTCAAAGCCTGACCACGGTAGAAAATAGAAAGAGAATGAAAGTCATTCCCTATGCCTTAGTCATAGGTTCTATAAAGTATGTTGTGCTGTGTACCAGACTTATTGTGTACCCTGCCCTAAGTTTGGCAAGGGAGTACAATTTTGATCTAGGAGTAGATCACTGGACAGCGGTCAAGATTATCCTTAGTAAGGACTAAGGAAATGTTTCTCGGTGATGGTGGTGATAAAGAGTTCGTCGTAAAAAGTTACGTCAATGCAAGACTTTACACCGATCCAGATGACGATAAGTCTCAATCTGGATACATATTGAAAGTGGGAGCAATTAGCTAGAGTAGCTCCGTGCAGAGCATTGTAGACATAAAATATTTGCAAAATACATACGGCTCTGAATGTGACAGACCCGTTGACTAAACTTGTCTCACAAGCAAAACATGATCACACCTTAGTACTCTTTGGGTGTTAATCACATAGCGATGTGAACTAGATTATTTGCTCTAGTAAACCCTTTGGGTGTTGGTCACATGCGATGTGAACTATGGGTGTTAATCACATACAGATGTGAACTATTGGTGTTAAATCACATGGCGATGTGAACTAGATTATTGACTCTAGTGCAAGTGGGAGACTGAAGGAAATATGCACTAGAGGCAATAATAAAGTTATTATTTATTTCCTTATATCATGATAAATGTTTATTATTCATGCTAGAATTGTATTAATTGGAAACTTAGTACATGTGTGAATACATAGACAAATAGAATGTCACTAGTATGCCTCTACTTGACTAGCTCGTTGATCAAAGATGGTTAAGTTTCCTAGCCATAGACATGAGTTGTCATTTGATTAACGGGATCACATCATTAGGAGAATGATGTGATTGACTTGACCCATTCCGTTAGCATAGCACTTGATCATTTAGTTTTCTGCTATTGCTTTCTCCATGACTTATACATGTTCCTATGACTATGAGATTATGCAACTCACGAATACTGGAGGAACACATTGTGTGCTACCAAACGTCACAACATAACTGGGTGATTATAAAGGTGCTCTACAGGTGTCTCCAATGGTGTTTGTTGAGTTGGCATAGATCGAGAATAGGATTTGTCACTTCGATTGTCGGAGAGGTATCTCTGGGCCCTCTCGGTAATGCACATCACTATAAGCCTTGCAAGCAATGTGACTAATGAGTTAGTTGCGAGATGATGCATTACAGAACGAGTAAAGAGACTTGCCGGTAACGAGATTGAGCTAGGTATTGAGATACCGACAATCGAATCTCGGGCAAGTAACATACCGATGACAAAGGGAACAACGTATGCTGTTATGCGGTTTGACCGATAAAGATCTTCGTAGAATATGTGGTAGCCAATATGAGCATGTAACATCCCAAATTTTCAATTTGGTATGTTATACATAGATCATCATTGCATATCATATTTTATTGCATTTTGGCAAATCCTCGATAATCCTAAGCAACTCAAGGACCCTCGGGGAGAGTTGGGGATTTTCTCGAATTTTCATATTTGATTTTTCATCAAATAATAAGACGAGGATTTTGGTTTTAATTATTTTTCTCTCCGGAAAAATATTTCATTAAACAAAATAAATGAGAGGAGAAAATATGACTTCTCCAAAACAATTGAAATACTGGGGGAAAAAGTGTTAAAATCATTTATTGGATTTTATTCGGATTTTATTTGCAATTTTAATTGCATTAAAAATATTGCATGTTTTCAAAAATTTATTTTGTGTTAAAAAAATGTTCACCCTATTCTAGATTTTCTAGCTAGACGGGGAAAATTTATTTTATCTTTTTTGGACTTTTATTTATTCTTCTATGAATTATTTTCCGCGGAACGTTTAAAAAAAATGCGCAGCGCCCGACTGGGCCGAGCCCAGCCGAGCCAAGCCGCCGGCCCGCTCGCGCCTTCTACTCCCCGCGTACGCGCCGCCGCGCCGTGTCCATGGCGGACACGGGAGCCGCACCCCGCCCGGCTTGCCCCTCCCCCAAGTCGCCGGACCCCCCTTCTATTTATACCCCCCCTCGCCTCCTCCTCTCATCCCGCCGCCGCCCGCACCCGCACTCGCTGCCGCCGGAGCCGGAGCTCGAGCCCGCGCCGCCGCTCGCTGAACCCCGCCGCCTCGCCGCCCCTCGCACCCCCCCGAGCCCCCAAGCCCGCCGCCCCTCGCACCCCCCCGAGCCCCAAGCCCCCGCCGCCCCTCGCCGGAGTCGCCGGAGACCCGCCGGAGCCCGTCCCCGAGGTAGCCGCACCTCGCCCCGTTTTGCCGGTTTTGTTTTAAAAAAACCGTTCGTTTAAAAAAAACCCTAGATCGGTTTTTTTCGGTTTTGTTATTTTGTGAACGTTCACCGACACGTTCGTTTTAACGAACGCATTCGTCGGTTTTTCTCTGTTAACGAACGTCCGTTCTTTAACCGTTCGTCCGTTTTTCTTTTTCGTCGGATTTTTCCGCGATTATCTCAGATTCGATTTCTGATCGAATCTTTGTTTCTGTTTAACTTTTCGCTCGTTTATCGGAATCAGGCGATTCAAGCGCCTAGAGTGTCGTCTCGAAATTCTCTTTCCGTTTAACCTACTCAAACAAGTTTTTGCTACTGTAAAATTTGACCTAGATCCAGATTAGTAAACGAAGCTTGTTTCTTTCGCCGTTTGACTTTCGTTGCTTCGTTCGAGTTGATTCTTTTTGCAAACCGGAGTTCTCAAGTTGAACTTTCTGGTTGGATCTTTCATTCGAGTTTTACCTGTGCATTAGATGAGTACTTATTGTCTGCTTGTTTGTTTGCGATAGAGTACCCGGAGTGTGCCGCTTGTTACTTCGAATCGCTAGGTTTCACGGATCATCAGCAAGGCAAGTAACACTTTGATCATACCTTCCATACCCAGTTTTTATTGCATTAGATCTATTCCTCAAACATTGCATGATTAGGATCTAATTAAATTGTGGGTACTGGGAAGTAGTTGAGGTAGTACCTATTGCCCTGTTTATTATCAAACCCTTGGGAGGTACTTCTACGTTGCTATTATTATTGCCATGCTATGCTCGTAGACGTGGATTGGGTTTGAGAGATATTCATGACAGATGTGAGATTGTTAATAATGGTTTACCTAAGGTGGCAACTAAAACTCACATCTAGGTGGATTGAGGCACCTGGAGAACCCAGTGTTGCCTGTTTGTATAAGGACCGCCACCCAGGCTCAAAGGGATCATAAGATTATTCATGCTAGAAACTTCCGTGTGCAGCCACAAGCTATTATGGGCTCTAGCATAGTTGTAGGTTACATGATCTCTTGAAGAGGTGGGCTAGCAAATGTAGGGGAAAGTAGGTGTACCGGTCCACCCAGAGTAAAGAGTGATTGTTCCTGAAAGGCTGTGTCTCGGTCATCCGTTTCTCAAACATCATGCAGTGCGAGAATCAAGCGGAGGCGATCGAGTCTTGTGGGGAAAAGTGCACAAACCTCTGCAGAGTGTACAAACTAATCATGGTTAGCCGTGTCCTCGGTTATGGACAACTTGAGTATCTAGTACCTGGATTATCATTTGAATCTCATCACCATGTTACTCTTAATTAATTTTGTTGGGTTAATGATGACTCTTAATTGGGATTGAGTTGGAGGTACCTTCTCAATGTTTAACAACCACCATGATAGTTAAATAAAATTATTCCTTTGAAGTAGGAAAAAATTGGCTTTTCGCAAAATTGTAACCATAGAGCTTTCCACCAGCCATATATGCATGTAGTATAGAATTATTATTGTTCATTATTCTCTATGTGTTACTTTGCCAGCATATTCCATGTGCTGACCCGTTTTCGGGCTGCAACGTTTCATGTTGCAGACTTTTCAGACGACGAGTAAGGTGCCTTAGGTCGTGGTCTTATACTCAGTGATGCCGCTGGAGTTGATGGACTCACTTATCTTCCAAGTCTTCTGCTGTTATCGTTTTTAGATGGCCTTAAGCCATATTTATCATACTTAATCTCTTTGGAGATATTCGATGTAATAAGTGTGTGATTGCTACTCTGTTATAAATCCTCCATTTGTACTGTGCGTGTCAGCATTACTGATCCAGGGATGACATTGGTGCACAGCAGCACAGACCATTTGAGGTCTGGTCGCTACAAAGTTGGTATCAGAGCACACGCTGACTGTAGGACACGACCACTAAGCTTAAGCCCTAGAAATCTTCTCTCTTCTCATTTCTGACCCCTCTCCACTTTCTACTCTTTTAGGAATGGCGGATGCAAGGAGCAAGTTCATGCAACCAGATGAAGACACGCCTTTTGGTCGACACTTGAAGGAAGTCACCAAGTATTTGAACATAGGAATACCAAGCATCACCGGAACCTACAACGCCACATTACCCGAAGAGGAGAGCTGGAAGATTCAAGTTCACATTCCAGGAAGGACGTTTGTGCCAGTTACTGAACCCATAAGATTGGTTTTCGAAGCACCAACCTGGAGTTTAGGGAAGAGCATGGCTGCACACATCGCCATGGGACGCATTGGAGAAGTCTACCACCAGGAGCTTAAGGATACAATTTATCAGATTTGTGGACGCCGAGACGCGCAATGGGAGATGATCAGAACCAAGAAGGATGGATCAATCGCAGCTTTCATCCAGGAGCAAAACCAACATATTCGACGCCAGGAGAACCAGATGTGCACGGACAAGGAAGAACTGAAGAAGGCATTAACCAAGATCAAGGAGCTGGAGGAAGAACTCAAGGCTACACGCGAGGATTATATGGAGGAAATCATCGCACTAGTAGGGAAGAATGACGACCTGGAGAAGAAGATTGGAGTATTCATGGGAAATCCAGTGCCAAAAGCAAAGGATGACGAATGCACTTGTCCGGATAACTACATCATCATCGACGACACCGACTCGGAACCAAGTGAAGATGACTTTGTTGATGAAGCTGGAGCAGACATCATGGAGTCTTCAACGGATTAGAATTTCTAGTAGACCACCATATCAGTAGTAGTTTTCCCCCATTTAATAGTATAATTCAAGCACTTTTGTAACGCTAGTTAGATCGATTGTTATGCCTTGTTTGAATTGATTGAGTGATATTGATTGTATTTGTCTCATGAGCATATGGGTAGTGTTTTCTCTCTAGACCTCATTCTATTCTTAACTCTCATCTTTTCTAAACCTATCAGATGCCTCCGAGACGCGACACCGGATTTGTTTTTCCACCAGAGATCACCCAGTTGATTCAGTAGCAGAATGCCCTGATGCAAGTGTTAGTGCAGAACCAAGGCAACAACAACAACAACAACAACAACCCACCGCCACCACCACCTGTTGATCACTTAGCCCGTTTCTTGAGGTTGAATCCCCTTGATATGTATGAATGGATTTGTGAATAAGTTCAAGCTGTCCACCCAAGTTCTCAAAAGCCCTATGTTAGTAACCTCGCCAGGAGCAGAGTATATGACCAGCCAAGGATGTTTTCAGATACCATTGGCCATTGGTAGGCATGTTTTCCCCTCAGACCTCATTGTTTTGGAATCACAAGGTTTGGATGTGATTTTGGGAATGGATTGGCTATCGTTGTATGGAGGAAACATCGATTGTGCCAGCAAGACGATTTTGCTTACCACCCCAGAAGGAAAAAGGATCAAGTATGTATCCCGGCATATGCCGAAGAGGACTCAAGTGAATTCATTATCAGGAGTTGTACAGGAGGAAGTACCAGTGGTGAAGGATTATCCGGATGTATTTCCAGAAGAGCTGCCAGGCATGCCACCGGATAGAGACATTGAGTTCTTGATTGAACTTTTGCCAGGCACAGGGCCAATATCTAAGAGACCGTACAGGATGCCCGCAAAGGATTTGGAGGAAATTAAGAAGCAGATCAAGGAGTTACTGGATAAAGGCTATATTCGCCCAAGTTCGTCACCTTGGGGATCACCAGTACTTCTAGTGGAGAAGAAAGATGGATCGCTGAGGATGGTTGTTGATTACCGTGTTGTCATAACGCTTCCACTTACGGTCTACGAGGGTACATAGACAACACTCTCCCCCTTGTTGCTATGCATCACCATGATCTTGCGTGTGCATAGGAAATATTTTGAAATTACTACGTTCCCTAACACTATCGACATGGCGCCGAGGTTGACGAGGAAGAAGAAGGGGAAAACCCGCGCCCCTGTCGAATCTCCACCAGCCTTCGAGCCCGCCCTCGAGCGGTCGACGGTGGTCAACCAGGAGATGCTGGACAAGATTAGTCTGGCACTCGCTGCTAACTCCAATGAGTGGAATGTGATGGCGGCTTGGCCTGCTTCCTGCGCCATGGTCGACATGGCGGCCACTGAGATCCCCAGTCATCTCCACGCTCTCTTGGCAGGCTTGATTCCTCCCTTCTCCAATTTCTTCAACGCCATAATCTTGCACTACCAAGTCCATGCGCTGCATCTAGGTCCCCAATCCATCATTCTCCTCGCCGTTTTCGCCTTCGTCTGCGAGGCCATGGTGGGCATTGCTCCCTCCGTGGCCTTGTTTCGCCATTTCTACTCGCTTCACCTGACCGACGCCCGTCGGTGCTCGAGGTGCATGACCTTTCAGGCAGTGGCGGCGACGGCTGGCTTAGGGATCGACTTCGAGCTCTCGCCAGTTGTAAGTGGATTTCAGAAGCGGTGGGTGTTCGTGGATGTTGGCGTGCTCAACTCCCTGCTCTTGCTACCTCGGGCGCCGGCCGTACCTAGCTCCGGGTGGGGGCACGCGAAGCTTGTTGACACTCGGCTTGCCCACGTTTGGCGCCGGCTAGCCAGGTTGAAGGAGCTAGGGGTGATGGCGCCCATGGTGGTGAAGGAGTTCGTCCAGTGCCGCATTGCTTTGCTCCAGCGCCATTCCCGACGGATGTGGAACTTCGCCGGCAGCAGGGACCCCATGAGGCTCCACGTACTTGTGCTTCCTCCTGAGGCACTACGCATGATGCTCGAGCTCCTGCCAGGCGACCCTACGCCGGCCTTGCTTCCGAAGGAGGGCTGCCTCCTGTACTGCTGATCGAACACGGAGGGGTTCGTGAGGCAGATGCCCCTCTTTGACGAGTGGGGGCTGCGCCCGGCTGGACTTGAGGGGCCCCATGAGAACCCTGTCCTTGTGGTCCCTCTGCCTGCCGCTCCCGTGGTGCGTGCCCCGGAGGTGGACGCAGGGGGGCAGGAGCCGCCGGGTGCTGTTGGGGCGGCTGCTGACGAAGTGACGCGGCCTGGTGTTCCTGAGATGGCAGCCCCCGAGGCTCGGTGAGCCGTTCTGAGGGGGCGATCAAAGACCTGGAGCGATCCGAGGCTCCCGAGGTCGCCGCCCCTGAAGCTCGGGGAGGTAGTCCTTAGGTGGTGGCCGGAGAGTTGATGCAGCCCAGGGCTCCCGAGGTCGCCACTCCAGAGGCTCTGCAGCCCACCCCAGATGCTGACGACCGTGCCCCGGGCTTCGGCCAGCTGCGCCTGAACTTCGAGGCACTCCACAAGAGAAAGGGGCCTCCCAGCTGCATTGGTGATGCCTACGGCCGTTGAAACAGAGGAAATACATAGCCATAGACGAGTTAGTACCTCTTCTTCGCGATTTTCTGCATGTTGCATCCTTTCCTGACCATGGCCCTTCAGGGTCCCTTCAACTGTGGCAGCGAGATCTCCTAAGGAGCGGCCTCCACCCGTCCTCAGCTCGCCCCAGGTCTTGAGCTCCCCCCACAGGACCTCCGTGCATGGCGTAGGGCCTGTCCTAGAGGCGGACGTGCCGACGGGGTTCCTTGACCCTGCGTTCCTGTCGTCCCTTCTTCATGGTCCGCCCTGGGGTGCAGAAGGTGCACCGAGGGCTCCTCCGTTGGTCGTCACTGGTGGTTGGGCGATCCCCGTCTTGACTTTACCTTCGAGCAGCGAGGCGACGCCATCTGGCGCCTTCGCCGAGGCCTGGAGGGTGGCGAGGAAGGCGCCAGCCTCTAGCCCTCCGCCAGGGGCAGGCAGGCCACCTCAAGCTTCCCTAATAACCTTCGGCGTGGAGGATGGACTCGGCCGTGCGCTGGAGCTCGCGCGTGGGTGCGGTGTCGTACGCCACGAGCTCTTCCGAGAAGCAATGGGTGCACTGAGCCGGCTCGGAGAAGAGCTTGTCGATGTTGACGCCCGCCTTGAGACGGAGAACCTTTGGCTGACGGATGAGTGGAGTCAGTTGAAGGTTGCCATCAACCTCGGGCGTCTTCAGCATGAGCGTGCCAATGCGAAGGCCGAGGTGTCCCTTGCGACCTCACGCGAGGCCTGCGCCCGGGCCTTGGAGGAGGCCAGGGCAGCCGACCATCGCCGTGAGGCTGCCGAGGAGCGCGAACGAGAACTCCTGGACTTGAATGCTGCCCTTGAGCAGCGGATTGAGGCACACAGGGCCGTCTTGGCATCAATGAGGGGAGCGCCTTCCGAAGAGCAGGAGATCCAGAAACGCGAGGAGGCGCTGATGCTGGATGCCTCGGAGCACAGCCTCGAGCTCGAGCAGCTATAGACGAGGGAGCGCCAGGTGACCATGGCTGAGGAAACCGTCACCGTGCTTGAAGCCAAGATCCAGGAGGAGGTTGACCGTTGAGTGGCGAAGGCTCGCGCAGATCTTGCCGACGAGCACCGCCTGGCGCTAATGTTCCTGGAGGCTGAGGCTAAGGGAAGGACCACCGCCCTTAGGACAAAAATGGACGAGGCAGATGTGGCACCCCGGCTCAGAGAAACCGGGACGCCCCGTATTCTAGCCCAGAGATCGAGGAGAAGTCTTCTGGAATACGATACTGCTAACCATAGAACAAATCAGCTCTTATTACAAAGGATAATGATACAAGTGTCTGATGTTACAAAGGATCACATCAGCACGATGACACTACGCCTGCGATACTACACTTGCTCCATGCTAGCAGCGGAACAACGATGAAGGTGGTGAACTCCACTCAGCAGGGACTCTGGCTGGGACACGATCTAGCTCGCACGAACAGAAACCACGACAAACAGTTAATCACGGCATCACCTGCAATCTGGCATGGCACGCTATGTCAGTACATTGAATGTACTTGCAAGCTCACAACAACCAAAAGCATCAAAGCAAAACAGCAACATAGCATTAGCAGATTAATTAATTAACAACTACCATGATGCGAAAGCAACTACTAAGCCTGATATGAAACTACTAAGATACTGATAAATCACCATCTCAGATCTCAATAACCATCTCACTCTTGGCTATCCGGCAAAGCAATATACCATCTCGATCACCTCATGATCCACCTGATCACCTCGTGATCAAAACATCCACATGATCACCTCATGATCCACCTGATCACCTTGTGATCAAAACATCCACATGATCACCTCGTGACCACATCACAAACTGAATGATCATCCTCAAGATCATCCCAACATCATCATCTGCATCCTGCCAAACTGTTATAGCTCATAATATCAACATATAAATCACCTACAAGTCATTCCTTCATGTGAGTGTTGATCGAACGGTGTGACCTAGTACGAACTTATGCCCATGACCGAGGACGTGACTATCGGTAGATTAAACACACACACTCTACAAAGGTAGTGCACTTTACCCACACCATAGAACCCATGGCCTCACACTCCTATTCGGGTGGACCAACGGCGTTCCGACAAAACCGACCTACTGCCATGACACTCTGCCGGCCATTCCGACCAACACCCCTTTTGGGTTCAGTCCTGGGTGGCCCCGTGCCTACCAAAGGCATCAACGGCCACCATCGTGGCAAGAAAAAACGGTCCCAAACAGGGACAAAAAGGGCCCTATCCAACTATGGGCACACAAGGTTATGTCTACTTACCGGGCCAGGGTACCGGACGCCCATAACCTTCCCTCGTTGGAGGCACCAGCGAGAGACATGACAATAGACCGCATTAGGGCCTCCCCATAAAAGGCAAATGTGGTTGCACTGGAAAAAAGCCCGTTTCAGTGGCACCTGACCAACTTAATGACGGAATTTGTCCCCAAGAATAACAGTGATAACTGATACTCCGCTATCATCTACCAACCTGTAATCCAAGTCATAGCAATATCCAACAAATAATCCAAAGCATACTATCGTCATATCGAAATACTCCGAAGATAGCATAACACCTCTATCAAGATGAATCCAAGAACGGTAACACTAGTACTCCAATAACGAGAACAAGCTATCCGACTATTATCCACATGCAAGCATCAAATCCAAAATAATATTCCAAAGCATAACATCAATTATCATCATGAAAATAACACTAGCCACTAATAATCCAATGGCAACGTGATGTCCAAAGTAATACTCCAAAGCATAATACCATCATGAAAATACTCAAAATAGCCACTAAGAATCCAAAGGCAACATGTCATCCACATAATTTGCAAAATATTAGTCCTAGTACTCCAAACAATATCATGGCAATAGCAAGATCAAACAATACTCCGAGAAATGCCATGAACAAATCACAAGTAGCTAAAACAATATTTTAAACAAGTTCAAATAATTTAAACCATGGCACTGCATTGCAATCATGCAAATGGAGGGTGTGGCTTGCCTGGGGTGGAGGGGTTCACCGGGAGGAAGTGCGAAAAACTCGCGGAAAGAATCGTCGAAAAACGTTCTCTCTCAGAGGGGGCTGATTTAGTGCAAGGGAAAAATGGTCATTTTCAGAATGTTAACACATGGTGACAATGATACCAATAGAACGGGCTCGACGAGACGAAGAAGTAGGCTTTGGATTCACCTCATTTGGAGTTACGGGTAAAAAGATACGACCGTTTAAAGCCCAGGGACTAATCTGCAAAAATAACTTCTACAAACAGGTCCCTGACAGTTTAAACAGAACGCACCTTTCTGAGAAATACGTTTTCCAGAACGGAAAACGCATTATGGCCCGAAGAAGACCAGAGTACTCTTTCATAAGGGGAAAGCGCACACGAGCAAATCACGCGTCCACTTATCCACGTCAGCTTCGCCGGGTCAACCCCTTGTGCGGCTGACGGGTGGGGTCGCAGGGCCCACTGGTGAGCTGGCGTCGGATGTGTCATCTCCTTCCTCTCGCACGCGCCTGGCCAGAGTAGAGCCGCCCCCGACCTATCCATGGATGCAGGGGAACGAGGCGGAGGCGGCCACGGGGTTTGTAGACGCTGGGGAGCTCGGGAATGGTAGCTGCGTTCGCAGCGGCAGACGACCGGCGTCGGTGAAGATGGAACTGAGGTCCCGGTGGATCCGCCGACGAGCTGAGCTAAGGGAGAGATGCACCGGAGTGTGGGTGGAGCTATGGTGGTGGAGAGAGAGGGTGGGAGGCTTGGCTTGCTCGAATTCGAGGAGAGGCCATCGACGGCCGAGGCAGCCATGGTGAGGCAGAGGAGCTCCTCGAGCTTGTTTGGGTGGTCGGGGAGGCCTATATGGGAGAGGAGAGGGGCTGGTGAGCTCGGGGTACCACGGGGCTGGCTATATATAGCCACGGAGAGGCGGTTGGGCGAGGGCCGAGGTCATGTGCCGCCGCTCGAGCTCGACCAATGCTCTGGCGCGCTCAGCGAGCACGGGCGGGCACGGCAACACGACGAGGGATCGATGCAGGGGGTCACGGAGAAGAAGGCGACACCGAGGAGTAGAGGAAGCGGCCGAAACGAGCTCGGGGCCAAACGGGGCACAGTGCACCCGTGGCCGCTCGGCGGCTAGCTCCGGCGATGACGCTTCCGGAGGGGGCAGAGGGGAGTCAGGTCGGCATGCCCATACGCGCGGAAACCGCCGATGCCGAGCTGGCCGGCGCGTCCTGATGCCCAGAGCGCGGCCAACGCTGCCAGAGCGCGTGAAACGCCATGCCAAGGGGACAGTCACCACGGGCACTAGCGCGAAGAGGACAAGGGAAGCTACAAGGAGTTGTCAAGTGACTAGTCCCTGCATAATAGTGGCCAAGGGAGGTTATGGATCACAAAAAAGTGCCAAGGATAGGTGTGAGTGATCCTCTGAAGTTTGAGGTATCAAACTTGGACATGCACTGCTGATCAACAGGAAACTGATTGGGTCAAATGTAGTTGTCTGGAGTGATTAACTTAGAAAGTACTTTAATCCTGGAGATTTGAGGAGAAATGGATCAAGTATTAATATAGTTTCTTTGCAACTGACATTTGGGTCCAGAAACTTGATCAGGAAGGTGCACCCACAAGGAGAAGCCACTTGAGCTGAAATTTCGCAAGACATGGTTATTTGGCCATATAAAGATGCTGTAGAAGTTTCATACCAAATGGACAAGCCAAAATGGTACTTTCTTCACAAACATCCTCACTGACCAGAAACTTGGAATAATTTTGGAGAAATATTGGCTTGATGAAATGGTCCCAAATTTGGTGGAGAGATGTTATAAGGGTAGGATCACAATCTTGTAATTTCTCAGAATTAATGAAGCAATAAAAATTATACTTGCTTCACAACCTGAAAATATTAATAGAATCAAAGATTTGATGATGTGCTCACATAGATGAAGGGATGGAGCTGAAATTTGGAGGAGTGTGATAATATGAGCACATGAGGGAGTGTGAAAAATTTCAACTCATTTGGATAACCCTAGCTAGTACTTCCTTTACAATGCCTTCTGTCTGACAGAAAGTTTGAAAAATTGCTGAGGAAGATTGGCTAGGCAAATAAAGTTGAATTTTGGCATGTGGCAATGATTTGGACATAAAAGAATGCCCAAGAAGTTTGAGAGCAATCAAGATTGGATAGGTGGCACTTCCTTCACAGAAAGCCACACTGGACAGACATGAAGAATAATTTTTGGGGAATTATTCTTTGGCTAGGACAGGAAAGTTTAGCAATATTTGATCAACATATGACCCAAAGAAATTTTGAGAATTATTTGGATGGACAGAAATATAGGTTGCTTCACAACTTAGGGCATATGAGGTTATTCCTTTAATAGAAAAGGAATAATCCCGAAGAAAAATAATTATGGGGTTGGGCTAGGATGGAAATGACAGGATCTTGGGAAAGATTTGAGGATGATGAGCCACTTGGGAGAAGAAGTGATGATGATCTCCCAGGTTGCAAGGCCACAGAACCACTCCAAAGAGAAAAACAGAGCAAAAACCCAATAAATCAAATGAAAAAAGAAAAGGGCCAAAAACCAGGCTGTTACAGCGGAGCAGCATGAGAGGGCTGATGTGGCAGCTCAGACCTCTGCCCAAGATGACCTGGCCTCCGAGCGCGCCGACTTGCTCTCCCTCCAGCAACAGATCAACGGTGTTGCGTCCCTTGCGAAGAAGAACGCAGACGAGGCGTGTCGTCGACGAATGCTGCAGCGTGAGTACTCTTCTGTGCTCTAGGACCTCAGGGTGAGAGCCAACCGAGCACTGAGCACTATCTATGAGGAGAGTGCCCCTCACCCGCGCGAGGAAGATTACGCCAGCCACCTCTGCTTCTTCACCAAAATTGTGACGCGCCAGGAGGACCGGGCCGCGAGGGCTCGTGAGCTCGTTGAGGAGAGGAGCCGGGGGCCTCCTCAGGCGCACATTCTGACGCGTCTTCAGTCACCTTCAGAGCCTCGATCCCCATTTTGACTTTGATGCTGCTATAGCCCCCGTGCCCAGGGTTATCCGAGACAACTTGTCGGGCTGGGTGGACGACCATGTGGACGCCCTGGTCGCAGAGTTCGCTCCCGAGGATGACGCGGTCGTGATCGCGGCCAATGAAGGTGGTGCGGATGACGATGATGAAGATGACCCCAGTGATAGCTGATACGTCTCCAACGTATCTATAATTTTTGATTGTTCCATGCTGTTTTACTATCAATCTTGGATGTGTTATAATAATTTTATAGTCATTTTATCTCATTTTTTGGTACTAACCTATTGACATAGTACCAAGTACCAGTTGCTGTTTCTTCCACGTTTTTTACATAGCAGGAAATCAATATCAGACGAAGTCCAAATGCCATGAAACTCCACGATGATTTTTTATGGGCCAGAAGAAAGGCAATGGGCCATGGTTGCACCTAGAGGGTGCCCCGAGGGGGCATAACCCACCAGGGCGCGCCATGAGGCCCAGGCGCGCCCTGGAGGGTTGTGCCCACCTCGGGTGCCCCCCGGACCGCCTCTTTGCTCTATAAATACCACAATATTCCAGAAACCCTAGAGGGGGTGTCGAAATATTCATCCAGCCGCCGCAGAGTCTAGAACCACCAGATCCAATCTAGACACCATCACGGAGGGGTTCACCACTTCCATTGGTGCCTCTCCGATGATGCGTGAGTAGTCCTTTGTAGACCTTCGGGTCCGTAGTTAGTAGCTAGATGGCTTTCTCTCCCTCTCTCTCTCTCGCTGGATTCTCAATACAATGGTATCTTGGAGATCCATGTGATGTAACTCTTTTGCGATGTGTTTGTTGGGATCTGATGAACTTTGAGTTCATGATCAGTTATATCTTTTTATATCCATGAAAGTTATTTGAGTTTCTTTGATCTCTTATATGCATGATCTCTTATAGCCTCGTATTTCTTCTCTGATATTCGGGTGTTGTTTGGCCAACTTGATCTATTTATCTTGCAATGGGAAGAGGTGCCGGTAGTAGGTTCGATCTTACGATGCTCGATCCCAGTGACAGAAGGGGAACCGACACGTATGTATCGCTGCTACTAAGGATAAAAAGACGAGATCTATATCTACCGCCATATAGATAAACAGATCTTGTCTACATCATGTCATCGTTCTTATTGCATTACTCCGTTTTTCCACGAACTTAATACACTAGATGCATGCTGGATAGCGGTCGATGTGTGGAGTAATAGTAGTAGATGCAGGCAGGAGTCGGTCTACTAATCTTGGACGTGATGCCTATGTAATGTTCATTGCCTGGATATTGTCATGATTATTTGAAGTTCTATCAATTGCCCAACAGTAATTTGTTTACCCACCGTTTGCTATTTTTCTCGAGAGAAGCCACTAGTGAAACCTATGTCCCCCGGGTCTTCTTTCCCATATATTTGTCTTGCGGTCTACTTTTCCTTTGCATTTTTATTCAGATCTATTAAACCAAAAAAATACAAAAATACCTTGCTGCGTTTTATCTTTATTTATTTTATTTGGCGTTCGATCTATCAATCTACTACAATTTATCTCACGTCCGCTTGCCAATTTCTGGCGCCGTTACCCGTAAGGGATTGACAACCCCTTTAACACGTCGGGTTGGGAGGTGTTGTTATTTGTGTGCAGGCGCTGTTTACGTTGTGTTGCTTGGTTCTCCTACTAGTTCGATACCTTGATTTCATAACTCAGGGAAATACTCTACCGTCGCTGTGCTACATCATCCCTCCCTCTCCGGGGAAATACCGACGTAGTTCTAGCTACCATCAAGGAGAATTTCTGGCGCCGTTGTCGGGGGGGGGGGGGGGGGATCTTCAACATAACCAGGTTCCTAATCACAAATCTCATCTCCTTGCAATTTACATTATTTGCCATTTGCCTCTCGTTTTCCTCTCCCCCACTTCACAAAAATTTGCCGTTTTGTTCGCCTCACTTTTTCCATTCGCCGTTTTCCCGTCGGATCTATTCTTTGCTTGCAATCATGAGTGATTTCGGTATGGCACCAACAGATACGACCTAACTCCTAAGATGGGACGTGTAGACAATTTGGATGCTAAAACTTTTATCTTGGGGCAAGGGAATGTTATGGGAAAAGAACGTATCCAAGAATTTTTCAATTGTGTTGGGAATCTAAGTCTTGATGATGCTCCTCTACTTAAAACTACTAGATCTTATGCGGATCCTATTTCAGCACTAGTTCTGAAACTTGAAAGCAAATTTATTCGTACCCATCCTACTTTGCAAAGATTGTTTTTTGAGCTCCCCGATATAAAGATTCCCGGGGCTAAAAAGTTGGCCACTCTCGTTCTTATGAACGAGTTTGACTACATAATTCAGGAAGCTAGGGAAATCTTTGACTCTTATGGTATGACTCGGGAAAAACCCATGATAGATGAAATTCTTTATAATAGTGACTATGCTCTAAGGCATTTACTTGGGGATAATAAGATCTTTGATGAGAATCTTAAAAAGGAGGTCCCCGTTCTAGATATAATCCAACAAGTTTTTAATAATGTTAATCAACACTATTCTTGGATTGTAGCGGGAAATCAAAGGGGTTATGATGAAAATCAACTAAGGAATGCTAAAGTTTCTATGGATAATATGTTTTATGTTGTTTTTACAATGCATCCTGATAAGAATACCCCCAAGAAAATTAAGAAGAACAAAGATGACAAAACTTAGATCCTTGCTTTATGCCTAGCTAAGGGCGTAAAACTATAGCGCTTGTTGGGAGGCAACCCAATGAATAATTTTTTTTCTTTTTGCTTTCTGTTCTTGAGTCTTAGCACAATTATGCTACTGTTATGATTGTGTTTTAGTTAGTGTTTGTGCCAAGTAAAGCCTATAGGATCTTCTTGGGTGATAGTTGTTTGACCTTGCTGAAAAAGACAGAAACTTTATGCTCACGAAAATAATTTTCATAAATCACAGAAAAGAGCTTTTGCTCTGATTCTTTTTGCAGAAGATTAATATACAAATTTCCCTGGTCGTCCTATTTTGGTAGAATTTTTGGAGTTCCAGAAGTATTCATTTAAGTCAGATTGCTACAGACTGTTCTGTTTTGACAGATTCTGTTTTCTTTGTGTTGTGTGCTTATTTTGATGGGACAATTGCATTTTTGTCCCTAGTTGGTTCCTACCCACGGGTTTTTGCCCTTAATTTTCGAGCTTGCTCAGTTTTGCCCTTACTTTTTCCGTCGAGGTCCCTCGAATGCCCTTTGACCATTTGACCAATAATTTGAAAATTCATAACAAATTCATATGAACTTAGAAAAATGCAAATAAGATATCAAAATGTTCAGATAAAGATACCTTTATGTGCATATCATTTGCATTCAGGACAAAAGCACCGTTTAAACTACCCAAGGTTATTAATGTTATTAACATTATTAAAAATAAAAAGGTATAAACAATATTTTTTTCATGAATAAAAATTATATGCAAATGTAGGTGATGTTTTCTAAACATCCTCATATCTTATTTGCATTTTTCGGAGTTCATATCAACTTGTTATGAAGTTCCCAAATAATGATCAAAGTCGTTAGAACATTCATATCAAGTTGATACGAACTCAGAAAAATGCAAATAAGATATCAGGATGTTCAGAAAACATCACCTACATTTGCATGTAATTTTTATTCATGAAAACAATATTGTTTATACCTTTTTATTTTTAATAATGTTAATAACATTAATAACCTCAGGTAGTTTAAACGGTGCTTTTGTCATGAATGCAAATGATATGCACATAAAGGTAATGTTTACTTGAACATTTTGATATCTTATTTGCATTTTTCTGAGTTCATATGAATTTGTTATGAATTTTCAAAGTATTGGTCAAATGGTCAAAGGGCATTCGAGGGAGCTCGGTGGAAAAAGTAAGGGCAAAACTGAGCAAGCTCGAAAAGTAAGGGCAAAACCCGTGGGTAGGAACCAACTAGGGATAAAAATGCAAGTGTCCCTATTTTGATGGCTCTATGGTTTTCTTTGATGAGTTTTTGCCATAGAAAAGTTGGAATACAGTAGATATAATAAATAAAAATATGATTTGGTTTGATACAACACTTATAGTAGTGGTTTATTTTTCTTATACTAACGGATCTCATGAAGGTTTTGTTGAGTTTTGTGTGATTGAAGTTTTCAAGTTTTGGATTATCTTACGATGGATGAAGGAAAGATGTAAGAGCCTATGCTTGGGGATGCCCCGGCATCCCAAGCTAGTATCCAAGAATGAGCAGCCAACTAAGCTTGGGGATGCCCCCGAGTGGCATCCCCGCTTTCTTCCAACAACTATCGGTATTTTACTTGAAACTATATTTTTATTCGTCACATGATATGAGTTTTGCTTGGAGCGTCTTGTTTGATATGTGTCTTTGCTTGCTTTATTTTGTGCTTTAAGTCATCAATCCTTGCTGGACACACCTTTTTGAGAGAGCCAAAATATTATTATGACATGTTAGAATTGCTCTCTATGCTTCACTTAAATCTTTTATGAGCTAGGACTTTCTCTAGTGCTTAACTTATATCTTTTTGAGCACGGTGTGCTTTGTTAATTTTGAAGAAATGCTCTCTTGCTTCACTTAAATTTATTTGAGAGTTAGTAAAATTTTGAAGAAATTCTCTCTTGCTTCACTTAAACTATTTTGAGAGAAAGAAAATTTGTTATGCTCATGATCTTCACTTATATTTGTTTGAGCTTATGAAAACCAACACATAAAAGTTAGTCCCAAAGTGATAGATATCTAAGAAGGATGAACTAAAAAAATGTCATGAAGATCATTGGACAAAATAAACTTGACTCTTTGTAATAGTTTTGAGATATGATGATGTGATATGTGAGTTATGTTGATGAGTAATTGTGCTCTAGTAAGAATATTGGTGTTAAGATTTGTGATTCCCTATGCATGCACGAAAGTCAATAATCATGCAATGAAAATTATATCCTACTTGTGGTGCATTATTCGGAGTTAATTATGCTTAATGCTTGCTTATGAGATTATTCGTTTCTTGGTTGGTCGCTTCCCAATCTTTTGCTAGCCTTCATTTTGCACTAAGTATGACCTCTACTTGTGCATCCAAAATCCTTTAAACCAGTTTTGCCACATGAGTCCACTATATCTACCCATATGCGGTATTCTTTTGCCGTTCTAAGCAAATTTGCATGTGCCATCACTAATTTTCAAAATAAAATTCTCTTTTGTGTGTTTGTTTCGCTCGCAGAATGGTAATGGGTGGCTAATATATTCCATGCTAGATGTGTTATTCTCAAGATGAGTGTTTATTCACTTGTCATTGCACAAGAGTAAGGCAAAGGTTTTAGGGATATCTAGTCCCGAAATGCAAAAAAAATTACTTTATGTTGTCAAATAATAAATTCCTTGGAAAG
Source organism: Aegilops tauschii subsp. strangulata (assembly GCF_002575655.3). Lineage (NCBI taxonomy): Eukaryota > Viridiplantae > Streptophyta > Magnoliopsida > Poales > Poaceae > Aegilops > Aegilops tauschii. The sequence goes on from NC_053036.3 coordinate 236,402,198, forward strand.
TATTGGTATGGAGGGCACCCGTGGATACGGCTAGCCATAGAAAGTGAAAGAATGGTGGAAAAAGGAATAAACTTTATTTTCTGTTTGGGAACCACCTATGGCACATCTAGCATGGAAAGTGTTCGGAACTGTAATTCGTTTTCGTTGGTGGGATGGATACACCTCCCAAAATGTTTTTATCTCTAATTTTTCGCTTTGAGCTCTGGCACCTCTGCAAATCCCTACTTCCCTCTATGAAGGGCCTTTCCTTTACTTTATGCAATTTTTATTTTTGAAATTTTAGTCTTCATCTTCTCTCATAAAAAGCACCAACTAGGATGCAATATGATCGTGCTCAAGTATTGGGTGTAGTTAATATTCGCACTGTTCAAGCTATCTTCCGATATTCCGATAAATCATCTGATCTATCGCTTACCGTTGTATGAATGATAAGATAAACCAACTGATAAATCAGCGGATATGGCGATAAATCGGCCGATATGCCGATAAACTGGCCGATTTACCCCTTATCATGGGTCGACCGATAAGTTCCCGATAAGCGATATCCCCAACATTGAATATTCCAGTGTGTTTCATGAATGGTTCCATGTTTGAGCATGATTGGCTAGGGATAACTTATTTTAGCGTTGATATTTGAAAGACATGGTTGCTTGTTGATATGCTTGAGTATCTAAATTATGATGTCAAAACTAGACTATTGCTTGGAATCACATAAAAGTCCAAATGTCCGTGCTACAAAGAAAATAATATGATATGACTTGATGAACAGCACTCCACATCAAAAATTCTGTTTTTATCACTTACCTACTCGAGGACGAGTAGGAGTTAAGCTTGGGGATGCTGATACGTCTCTAACGTATCTATAATTTTTGATTGTTCCATGCTATTTTATTATCAATCTTGGATGTTTTATAATCATTTTATAGTCATTTTATATCATTTTTTGGTACTAACCTATTGACATAGTGCCAAGTGCCAGTTGCTGTTTTTCCATGTTTTTTACATCGCGGGAAATCAATATCAGACGAAGTCCAAATGCCACGAAACTCCATGACGATTTTTCTGGGCCAGAAGAAAGGCAATGGGCCTTGGTTGCACCTGGGGGTGCCCCGAGGGGGGCACAACCCATCAGGGCGCGCCAGGAGGCCCTGGCGCCCTGGTGGGTTGTGCCCACCTCGGGTGCCCCCGGACCGCCTCTTTGCTCTATAAATTCTTTTTCTGGCTCCTTCTTCTGGAAAGATTAAACACCAGAGATCTTCTCACCAGGAAAAGCTTCTACATTGAGAGTTCCATCTATGTGTTATGTGATGATGAGCCCAATGAATACATGAAACATCTATTTTTCTCATGTGTTTTCAGCCAAAACTTTTGGTTATCAATTGGTTTTGAATGGAACACTGATTTGAGCTGCAATGATATGCTTATTGAAGCCAGAAACAGAACTCAGATTCAGCCCTTTAAAGAATGCCTAATTGCTGGTTGTTGGACCATCTGGAAACACAGAAACAACATCATCTTTGACAACAAAGAAAGGGATTGGAGCTACTGTATTTCCTGTTTCAAGGATCACTTTGGCACCATCATGAAAAGAGTCAGACCTAGTTTAAAGGAGGGAATGCAAAGCTGGTTGGATTATTTGTAAATTTTTCTGTTTATGCTACTGTCCTTTGTTGTAATCCATCTGTATATAACACCCCCCAATATCAATGAAAAAAGAGTTACAGTAGGGTTTTTACCCTACTGTGTTTGCTCAAAAAAAATACCACAATATTCCAGAAACCCTAGAGGGGGCGTCGAAATATTCATCCAGCCGCCGCAGAGTCCAGAACCACCGGATCCAATCTAGATACCATCACGGAGGGGTTCACCACTTCCATTGGTGCCTCTCCGATGATGCGTGAGTAGTCCTTTGTAGACCTTTGGGTCCGTAGTTAGTAGCTAGATGGCTTTCTCTCTCTCTCTCTCTCTCTCTCTCTCTCTCTCTCGCTCGATTCCCAATACAATGGTCTCTTGGAGATCCATATGATGTAAATCTTTTGCGGTGTGTTTGTTGGGATCTGATGAACTTTGAGTTCATGATCAGTTATATCTTTTTATATCCATGAAAGTTATTTGAGTTTCTTTGATCTCTTATATGCATGATCTCTTATAGCCTCATATTTCTTCTCCGATATTTGGGTTTTATTTGGCCAACTTGATCTATTTATCTTGTAATGGGAAGAGGTGCCCGGTAGTGGGTTCGATCTTACGGTGCTCGATCCCAGTGACAGAAGGGGAACCGACACGTATGTATCGTTGCTACTAAGGATAAAAAGTCGAGATCTATATCTACCGCCATATAGATAAACGGATCTTGTCTACATCATGTCATCGTTCTTATTGCATTACTCCGTTTTCCATCAACTTAATACACTAGATGCATGCTGGATAGCGGTCGATGTGTGGAGTAATAGTAGTAGATGCAGGCAGGAGTCGGTCTACTAATCTTGGACGTGATGCCTATGTAATGATCATTGCCTGGATAATGTCATGATTATTTGAAGTTCTATCAATTGCCCAACAGTAATTTGTTTACCCACCATTTGCTATTTTTCTCGAGAGAAGCCACTAGTGAAACCTACGGCCCCCGAGTCTTCTTTCTCATATATTTGCCTTGCGGTCTACTTTTCCTTTGCATTTTTATTCAGATCTATTAAACCAAAAAATACAAAAATACCTTGCTGCATTTTATCTTTATTTATTTTATTTGGAGTTCGATCTATCAATCTACTACAATTTATCTCACGTCCGCTTGCCAATTTCTGGCGCCGTTACCCGAAAGGGATTCACAACCCCTTTAACACGTCAGGTTGCGAGGTGTTGTTATTTGTGTGCAGGCGTTGTTTATGTTGTGTTGCTTGGTTCTCCTACTGGTTCGATACCTTGGTTTCAAAACTAAGGGAAAAACTCTACCGTGGCTGTGCTACATCATCCCTCCCTCTCCGGGGAAATACGGACATAGTTCTAGCTACCATCAATAGCGCGGGTGGCGCGGATGAAGATCATGTGGACGGCATCGAAAGCAGCGCATCCGGCTAGGCCTGAATTCCTCTTTGCCTTGATCTGCATGAAAAAGACGTTCGGGCACAGCCCGGCAGGGCGTGAAAGCATTTTTGGAGGGGGGGGGGCTTATAATGTAATGTATGAAATGATGATATGCCTTTGAGGTAGAATTTGAGATGTGCTGCCGTGAGCCCGTGGGCTCCCGAGTGGGGTAGTTGCTGCGACTTATCTTTGATTCTGTAGGTCTTGAGCAGGTCTTGATGTCGTCGATCGGACCTTCTTCCCGAGGCGAGCCCTTAGGGGCTCGTGAGGCTCCGGGCCTCCTGAGAAGCCTGCGGACCCGTCTGAGGGGGCCTCGCGAGGAGCGTACGTCGGACTACGGTATGATGCGCATGCGGCGATATTACAGCACGTGCACTCTTGGCCCCTAGGGGGTCCCATCCGGGTCGCCCGAACGCGCCTGGCGCTTATCTGAGACCAGCCCCCGCTCGCGGAGCACTCGCGAGGAGGGTGCCGAGGGCGTGAGCCCAACAAATAAAGCATGCAACCAGAACGCAAGAAATCGGCACAAACCATAGAGAATTCCTCTCATTTTTAGATAACACAAAAGAACTTCAAATCTCAGTCCAAAAGGCGGCGAATCGAGCTACAGAAAGAGGGGCGCAAGCAAACAGCCGCGTCCGGCACCTAGCTAGTCTTCTTGTCTTCCCACCAGCGCGGAGCTAAGTGCTTTCACTGGATGTGAGCATAGTCATTGGGGGATAGTGTCGACGGCTAGCGCGGAGCATGGTGCTTCCACTTGGACATGGGCGAGAGCCCCCGAGGCCGAGGGGCGGCGCTCTGGAGACTCCGGGGCGTGTACAACCCAACTCATTATTACGTGGGAGTGTCACGAGCAGAGACCTTCACAGGCGTGAGCCTTGTTTCATATCACCTGACGGGAGCCCCGCCTTGCGCCTCCCCGACCACCATTGGGGCGTCCGGAAACTAGGACGAGGCCAAGGGGCAAGGGGGACACTGGCGGCGCCCTCGGCGACCACGTGCCCTCTGCCGGGGGAAGGGCACACCAGCGCCTCCCCCGGCAGAGGACCTATCTCCGTGCAGCGCCTTGCTCCATGAGGCGCGAGGGGGGCCCTGCCTCCGAGCCCCGCCCATGCATCCCCTAGTGCGCTGGTCCCACCGGGAGCGGGGACACTGCCCTGGGGTCTCCGGCCACTGCTGTGGCCTGGTTCACCTGTGGTCCATGATTAGAGTAAGCATGCCCCTGGGGTGTCGGCCATACCCTATGGTCGTTGTCGTCGAAGGGTTCGGCGAAGCTTCCGGGCGACTCGTGGAAAGCCTCGGCCTCCAGCATACCTTCTGCCCAGCTCAGCTCAGGGAACGAGCTGGGGTCTTCCTCAGGCGTGTACTCCGGGTCCATCATGCGAGGCACGTATGCATCTGGGGCTGCTGCGCCGGAGCCTTCGCCTGGGTGCTGCACCTGGCCCTGGTGGTCACGGGGTGACGTCCCAGCGCGGCCCCGCAGGGGACCGCCAGAGCTTGCCCCGGCCACAAGAGGTGCGGTCGCGGCAGGACGAACGGTGCCGAGGGCCGTGTTGTTGCTGTCAAATCCCTCCGGTGCTCCGGGGGGAGCATGGGCGCGTCGGGGCCCGGCGCGCGCTTCTGCCACTACCTGAGGCATGGACAGGGAGCAGAAGGGCGCCGCACCCCTGCAGGCGGTGTCGAGTAGTTCGGCGACTCGCTCCGGCAGGGCATCGCAGCCGCCCTCCACCAACCTGTAGCGCAGTAGCTCTCGTGCCACAATGATCGCGGCCTGCTCCCGAAGAGTGTGCGGTGCCATCGCTGCAGCGTAGCCCGAAGACCGCGTGGCAGTGCGTGTACGCCGAGGTGCGAGGGCGGGCAGCACCGGCCAGCGTCCGGCAGGGTTGGGCGGTGTGCGAGCCGCCTGGAGCGCGGAGAGGAGGTCTTCCTGGGCGGATGACACCACCCGAGCGGGCCAAGCGGCCTAGTGCTCGGTGTGAGCCCTCTGATCATCGGCCATCGGGGCTGTCGGGCGATGACAGGCCGGCGGGAAGAAGAGAGGCCCGACGCACCCCTACCTGGCGTGCCAAATGTCGGATTCAGGGTTCCGCAGACCCTTGAGAGGTTCAAACTCTGGGGTGCGTGCGAAGAACTCTCCCCTCCCAGTCTGCCTGCTCAACGGTTCCACGGCCTAGCTCGACGAACCCAAGGGACAAGAGACACAACAGTTTATCCTGGTTCGGGCCACGTTGCTGTGCAATACCCTACTCCAGCTTTGTGGTGGATTGCCTCGAGGGGCTGAGGATGAACTAGTAAAGTGGTTGAACAACCTCAGGAGGTGAGGTGTTCTTGAGCTCGATGAGCTGGTGAGATGGTCAGGGTGGAATTGATCCCCCCTCTATGGTGGTGGCTAAGTCCTATTTATAGTGGCCTTGGTCCTCTTCCCAAATGTAGGCAGGAAGAGATCCCACAACGGCCAAATTTGAAGGGAGACAACTAGTACAAGCTATCCTGACAAAAGTGGTCTTCGCCTGCAAAAGGCTGTGGTGGTGACACTGCAGTGGGCTCCGCGATGACCTCCGTCCTGCCGTCCTAGCGGTCTTGGTCTTGTTGCACTGATATGGAAACCTTTGCTTGATTCCTCGGTACCCCGCGCTTGCGCTTGCCTCCTTAGCACCAAAGAGGAAACTGGTACACTGCGCCCGCTGGCGCCCGCCTGGCCTTGGTCATCATGGCTCACGTCATATGAACCTCGCGAGGTGCACCTTGCATAGATATCTCCGCTCCTCGGGAGCCAGCCTAGTGAGGCCACCCCTAGGGAGGTCTTGGTGTCATCCGCCTCGCGAGGCTTGGCCCCTCGTGTGGGTCTTGGGTTGTTGTTGCTGAAGCTGGGCCGTACCGGGCCGTTAACGGAGCCACGCCGTGGCCGCAGGAAGGAAAGTCTGGGTACCCCCATTCCTAGGACGCCGACAATTAGAGGGGTATTGAGTAGCATAATGGATCTGAACATATAATCTTCCACCAAGTAAACCAACTAGCATAAACTACAAGATGTAATCAACACTACTAGCAACCCACAGGTACCAATCTGAGATTTTGATACCAAGATTGAATACAAGAGATGAACTAGGGTTTGAGATGAGATGGTTCTGGTGTAGATGCTGATGAAGATTGGTCCTCCCATGATGAGAGGGTTGTTGGTGATGACTATGGCTTCGATTTCCCCCTCTCGGAGGGAAGTATCCCTGGCGCAATCGCTCCGCTTGAGAGCAAAAGTTCTCCTGCGCAAGTTCCGCCTCGAGACGGCGGCGCTCTGTCCCGAAAGTCTTGTCTCTATTTTTACTAGGGCAAATGATCTTATATACCAGAAGATGGACACTAGAGGCTAGCCAGGGGCCCCACGAGCCACTAGGGCGCGCCTAGTGGGTGGGCGCGCCCTGGTGCCTCATAGGCACCTGGGTGGCCCCCTCTGGTACTTCTTTTCTCCAATATTTTTTATTTATTGCAAAATAAATCTCCTTAAAATTTCAGCTCATTTGGAGATGTGCAGAATAGGAATCACTAACATAGCTTTTTTAGGTCCAAAAATCCGGCTGCTGGCAATCTCCCTCTTCATGTAAATCTTGCAAATTAAGAGAAAAGTCATTAGAATTTCTTCACAAAGTGTTATATTGATTAAAAACACTATAAATAATAGTAGAAAAACATGATGCAAAATGGGTGTATCAACGTCAACCCACCACTTGCCAAGTTGCGTTAAACGATGATGAACAACCCAGAGTGGGTAGCCATGCTCGAATGGGAGAAATGTGGGAGATAAAGCATCTACTGGAGAAGGAGCGGCCTTGAAGAGAAAAAGACCAAGCTCGAACAGAAGAGGGTGGAAGCTACGGATGAGCCGACAATAGAGTGATGACGGAGGAGGCACGAACAACCAATCTTGGAGGACACAAATTGCACTAACAAGCTAGAACTTTTGTGATCGAGCACATATAAAAACTAATGAACACTGCCCTTTTTTTGATTGTGAAGCATACGTGTGCACTTCTCATTTTGTCATCAAATTGTTATTGATCATATTTGCACTTCATATACATCCGGATGGGGCCAGATCTAGGTGGACATTTCGGGGATAGTGTTGGATGGCCAGGCCTTAGCCCTCGTATCCGTGTCAACGGATATGATGGGAAATGTTGCATGCAAAACAAAAAAATCCTACAAAACACCCAAAGATCTATCTATGGAGATGCTAGCAACTCGTGGGGAGTGTGTGTCTATGATACGTCCACTTTGCATCATGTTTTTCTATTGTTATTTATTGTGTTTTGGATTATTATTTCACTTTATGATGTAATATTAGGACTTTTCTATCTTATTTTGCAAGTTTCACATGAAGAGGGAGTTTGCCGGCAGCTGGATTTCTGGACTGAAAAGGGCAACAATAGACATAGTGTAGGATCGATACTATGTCTAGGGGGTGATTAGACTACTTGACCAAATAAAAATCTGACCTTTTCCAAATTTTAGTTGTGGGAAGATTTTAGCAAATCTAGCAAGTCAAGTATCACCCTACACATGGAATTCTCAGAGTATAGCAGTGAGAAGTAAAACATTGCACATCTAAGTAAAGGAGGGGTTTGGAGATTTCAAACGTAATGAAGACTTGATGATTTTTGGCGCGGTTCCGATAGGAGGTGCTATCGTACGTCCACGTTGATGGAGACTTCAACCCACAGAGGGTAACGCTTGTGCGAGTCCATGGAGGGCTCTACCCATGAAGGGTCCACGAAGAAGCAACATTGTCTATTCCACCATGGCTTCCGTCTAAGAAGGACTAGCCTCACTCGGAAGATCTTCATGAAGTAGGCGATTTCCTGCCCTTACAAACTCCTTGGTTCAACTCCAGATGATCTTGGAGGCTCCCAAGTGACACCTAACCAATCTAGGAGACACCACTCTACAAAAGGTAATAGATGTTGTGTTGGTGATGAAATCCTTGATCTTGTGCTTCAAATGATAGTGATGTGGAGCATCCCAAGGTCATCCCCATAGACCTATCATCGTCTCACCAACTACCAAGTGGACCTATGACTCGTGCACGTGCAAGAGCTCTCAAAACCGATGTGACATCTCTCCTCTCGCAATTCCCCTTTGAAACACATGAGACATGGCTACTACCTCAAACGAAGACACTTTTCATACTCGGGTACAAAGGAGTTATCCATGGAGAAGCTAAGAAGCAAGTAAGATCGAAGGAGAAAGAGATACGCGAAGATGGAGAAGAAAACAGCCAAGTCTGCACTTGCCCGGATGATCTGGACCGTCATCCGGATGATCCGGCCTCAGCCAGGATAGTCTGGCCCCCGGCCCAAATGATCGGGATAAGTGGCACCTAAGACCAGCAAACCTCCCTGCGATGCCGGACGATCCGAACCGACGCCTAGAGCATCCGGAACCACCCGGACGTCCGGACCATCTCCCGGTCATCCGGACCCCCGTCGATGGCTGCAAAACATCCGGATGATCCGGACGGCTGCCCAGATCATCCAGACCCTTGACACCCAGATCATCCGGACAACCACCTGCGTGTGTGTTTTGGGCTGAAGCCCATGTGCCCTTTCATCCCTCTAGCCTATATAAACGACTCCACCTCTAGTTTTCTATGGTTAGCATTGGTTTAGCTCATATAAGAGATAGAGCTTTGATCATCCACTTGATATCTACTCCATTGGAGGCCAAGCCCTCCATCTAGGAGAAGATCCCCCAAGGGATTCAAGCCCTCCACCTAGGAGAAGATCCCCTAGTGGATTCAAGACCTCCTCTTGGAGATGAACTAGTTACTTGTATCTTTCCTTTGTTGTCCTTGGATCTTTGTGACCTCTTTGTGTTCATGGATCTAGCACATGTGTGATCGTTTCTCGCTGATTTGAGTGTTTCCTCCTCGTTTCCCCTCGTGTTTCATCTCATGTTATTCGTAGGATCCCCTCCAAGTCATGAAAGATCGGCCTCTAGGGTTCCACCCTACATCATATAGTCTACTCAACACTCAATCTATCTCACATAGATTTGGCTTGGGTAGGAGAATGATTGGAGTGGAATGCAACTTGAAGAGGCTAGAAATCAAGGTTCAAATGGTAGGAATGGAATATCTTGATCTCAACACATGAGTAGGTGGTTATCTCTCCTATAATGAATGGTGGAAGTGTAGCTTCGTTCTGATGGCTCTCTTAGAGAGTAAGTGGTGGTGAAGTGTAGCTTCCTTTGTTGTCCTTGGATCTTTGTGACCTCTTTGTGTTCATGGATCTAGCACATGTGTGATTGTTTCTTGCTGATTTGAGTGTTTTCTCCTCGTGTTTCCTCTCGTGTTCTTTGTGGGATCCCCTCCAAATCGTGAAAGATCGGCCTCTATGGTTCCACCCTACATCATCTTGGTATATGAGCCTTGGTTGATCAAGATTTTGGAGCACCTACCCTTTTATTTCTAGCCTAATTTTGTTGATTTTGTCCCAATTTCGAAAATTCCCCACAAAAATAGCCCAATTGATTTTTGTGATTTGTTGGTATGATGAAGTTTTGTTGATTTTGATCCGTGGATTCTTTGTCTTGCAAGTGGATCTCACCTTGTCCCACCATCTCCACCTCGAGTTCCATCAAAAACCCACGCAATCTTTGAATTTCTCCCCATTTTTGAGCTCATCTCGAGCCTCACCCGTGCATAGTTGACCTGCGCGGACGATCCGGACCCAGACCTGGATCATTCAGACCCGCCCGGATCATCCGGCTACCACAACCGAAACTGCATTTCTGTAGTTTTTCTACACTACCACTTCGCCACCGCATACCCATTTCGACCACCACCACTCCACTTCCGCTCAACCCCTCTACATACCCAACCATACCACCGCTTTCCACCACCAACATTTGACTTTGGGTTTTCAAGAATTTGAGTTGTGGTTCTTCGTTTCCTAGGGTGTTTCGACTAAGTAGGGACAATTCGACATCGACACCACCGCCGCTCATCATCGACACGGACTCATCATTAACAACAACCACTCAACCATTTTGACAACATCGACCATAAGCAAGGATGGTAACTTCGATGACATCTTTGTCTACGCCTTGCCATTGCATTGATAACTCCATAGCCCATTTTGCGTCACTTTCCTATCAAGACTAGCCATTTGAGTATTGCCGACAATGTTACTTGTGCACTTTAGTGATCATATTTCCCATTGCATACATACCATATCATATTAGCACAAGCATCTTGATATCATCTCACAAGGTTGTCTCCGCATATACACAATTGCTATCTTGGTTCGTGAAGCTTTGCATAAGTGGCCACAAAAAGAGCTGAAAAGAGAAAGAGCCAACAAGCTTTTAAGCTAAAGAGAAAGATAAGCAAATAGCTTTCAATAAAGACCCATAGCATCATACTACATTAAGATTGTCATACTCGATCATCTCGGATCATATCACCGGAACACCATACATATAACATACTTGGGATAGAAGTCGTTGCATTGTTGCTTAGTAGGTTTTGCACAAATCTTGTATCCGCCCATTGCGTAATCGTGCTAGCGTCTCTCTAGCGTTGTGCCACAAGAGCATTTTACATGGATTCCACATTTTGAGCTCCATCCTTGGTTGCACAACCCCATTTAACTTTCTGTGTGTGTGTTTCCGAGTGCCACATATTGCTATTGGTCTACTTGTTGCATTTGTGAAATTGCAAATCTTTTTCAACATTATCGAGTCTTGCTAATATTCGCATCTAATTTTGTGGCACCATCCTCACCAAGCTGCACCAAAGGCTTTATTTGTGTAGGTGTGAGAAATTGATGAGATACGGTACCAATTGTGCTATTTCCTTGCAACACTATTGAGTGATTATTGATCCATTTTCAGCATCGGTGTAGTTCTTTTCGTTCTCCCACTCACATTTGCTTGAGATGATGGATAGGCCAACTACTTCTTAGAATCCACTCTTCATCGAGTAAGATAAGGACCCGAACATCTACGTCACCAAGAACCACCTCTTCGGCGCACAAAGAGCTTTGCATCAAGAGAATAAAGCATTGGGTGACCGCATCGACCTACTCGCTACCGACTTGCGACAATCCAATCAACATACAAGAGACTACTTCGACACATCGATGGCCACTCTCAAGGAAGACATACGAGCAATGATGGTCAATCGTTCTTCTACATCTTCGTCCTATTCAAGACAGAGTCACTCAAGTCGACATTCTTCGCAATCTTCTTCAGATGCAAGTCCTCCTTGAGCTCGTTCACAACGTCGCCAAGACCATGGAGTTCATCAAGCTCCACCAAATCCATTCCACGACAATGGGTTGCAATCTCGCCTATGTGAACGTGACCACCTATGACGACAACCAAATGATCCTCCGGTCTAAGAGCAAGCCCCAATGCGCCAAGATCAAGAAGAACAACAAGATGGCGATGCCCCTCGACAAGAGCAACATTGTTGTGAGGAACAAAACCTTGAAGCCCAACATGCTCTATGCAAAGCTACACTAGCCGTCAATGAGCGCAATCGCCAAGCACGACTTCAACAAGAGGCCCTCTGGCAAGAGCGACAAGAAGAAGTCGCACACCTTGAGGAGCGCCAAGAAATGAGGAACCGCGCAAGAATTCGACAACCTCAATGACAAAACAATCAAGTGGAGCATGAGGAGAAAGCGGCTCAATACCCTCCTCCATGCCAAGAGCGTCATCACCATCGACCCCAACACAATGAAGCACAATGATACGGCAAGCTCAAGTTCACCAAGCCTAAGTTCTCTGGAAGCAATGATCCCGAAGACTACCTTTTATGGGCATTGAAAGTTGACAAGATCTTTTGCTTGCATAACTATGAGGAAGAGAAGAAGATCACCATGGCATCTCTTGAGTTCCAAGACTGTGTCCTCATTTGGTGGGACCAATTCATTGAACACCGAGCGGTAAGAGGTGATCCACCCATCACAACATGGAATCAAATGAAGGATGTCATGCGAGTGCGCGTTGTACCCACGTACTATAGCCGTGACCTATTGAAGTGACTACAACTCCTCAAGCAAGGCACAAAGTTGGTTGAAGAGTACTACAAAGAAATGAAGATTGCCATGATTCGAGCAAATGTCACGGAAGATGAGGAACAAACCATGGCACGCTTCTTCAATGGACTCAACCACCCTATCAAGAAGATTGCGTATTTCCAACCGTACATGAACCTCATCGAGCTAGTACACCAAGCTACCAAGGCGGAGCGACAAGTGCAAGAAGACTACAAGTACGCCAAGTACTCTGCCAAGTCCTACGGCTCCTCCTACAACCAAGCTTCACCGACTGCAATGAATCCTACCTTAACCAAACCTACTACAAGCAATGGCGAAAAGTCAAGTTACAAGAAAACTTCGACACCTTCAAGTTGTCCTCATACTACAAGCAACTTCAAGCCGAGAGCTTCATCATCTAAAACTCCACCGAATGAGACCGACAAGACAAGTTCTATCAAATGGTTTACTTGCCAAGGCCAAGGCCATAAGACATACCAATGTCCCACCTGGTGAACCATGATAGCCAACGACGATGGTACCTACGACTCCATGAGTGAAGAAGAAATGGAAGCCCTTGAGCATGTGGCTATGCACCGGCAAGTGATTGAAGATGAAGATGACCAAATCATTTGTGAAAATGATTTGAGCCTCGTTCTCGTTGTCTCCAAGGTCTTGACACTTAAACATCAACAAGACGAAGACCAAAGATGCCATATCTTCCACACCAAGGTGGGCATCAATTGAAGGTCTGTGAAGGTCATCATCGACGGAGGAAGTCGCCACAACTTGGCAAGTGAAGAGCTATGTTCCAAGCTACAATTGGTCAAGATGAAGCATCCTCGCCCCCTACAAGGTCCAATGGCTTAGCGACTCCGGCACCATTCAAGTGGAGCACACCGTTCAAGTCTCCTTCAAGATTGGCGCATACGAAGACACTTTGGAGTGTGATGTGGTTCCTATGTCCGTTTGCCACCTCCTACTTGGACGACCTTGGCAATTCGACCGCGGTGTCATCCACAATGGAAGAACCAATCACTATAGCTTCAAGATGAAGGGGAAGGAGTACGTGTTACAACCTATGTCACCAAGCCAAGTGATCACCGACAAACAAACCACCACCCATCATGGAGAGAATAGTGAGAGAGTGAACCACCAAAAAGAGAGTGAGTGCCACAAGCCAAAATCAAGTGCCTCCACGATGAGCGACAAGAAAAACATAGTGCTATTCCCTACCAAAAGTGAGATGAGAGAAGTGTGTGAGAACCCATCAAGTGTTATGCACTATGAAATAGTGTGCAAAGATGAAGCGACAAGGACTAACACCTCTCACCATCTACCTTAAGTGTTGTCTTCTCTATTGCAGGAATTCCAAGATGGATTTCCCAACGAGCTACCTCCGGGTCTACCTCCTCTTCGAGGCATCGAACACCGCATCGACCTTATCCCCGGAGCACCTCTTCCTAACAAGGCACCCTACCGCGTTAATTTGGAAGAAACCAAGGAGATCCATCGGCAAGTACAACAACTCATCGACAATGGCATACGAGAAAGCTTGAGTCCATGCGTCGTCCCGGTAATCCTTGTTCCCGAGAAAGATGGTAGATATCACATGTGTTCCGATTGTCGTCCTATCAATGTTATCATCGTGTTATAGATATCGCATTCCTCACCTTGATGACATGCTAGATGAGCTTAGCGGTGCCACCATATGCTCTAAGATTGATATTAAGAGTGGCTATTACCAAATTCGCATCCAAGAGGGTAATGAATGGAAAACCGCTTTCAAAACCAAGTTTGGCTTGTATGAATGGCTAGTTATGCCTATGGGCTTATCCGAAGCAGCCGACACTTTTATGCGTGTGTTGCATTATGTTCTTTGCCCATACATTGGCATATTCGTTGTGGTTTACTTTGATGATATTCTTATGTTTAGCATGTCTCTAAAAGATCATGTCACCCATCTTAGGACCATTTTGCAAACTCTAAGAAAAGAGCGCCTTTATGCTAATATGGACAAATGCCTTTTGGTGTTGATAAGCTTGTTTTCTTGGGTTTTGTTGTGTCATCTAAGGGTGGTCATGTTGATGAAGCTAAAATTGATGCTATTAAAAATTGGCCACAACCCACTAACTTGCAACAAGTACATAGTTTCCTTGGTCTAGCCAGTTTCTATCGTAGATTTGTTAAGGACTTTAGCACTATTGCATCCCCTTTGCATGCCTTGAGTAAGAAAATGCACCATTTGTTTGGGGACCACCCCAAGATACCACACTTAACGAGCTTAAGAATTTGCTTACACGTGCTCCTTTGCTTGCTTTGCCCAATTTTGATAAAAACTTTTGAAGTTCATTGCGATGCTAGTGGCAATGGTATATGAGGTGTGTTAATGCAAGAGAAGCGCCCAATTGCTTATTTTAACGAAAAAATTCTGGAGCGCAACTCAATTATCCCATCTATGACAAAGAGCAATATGCTTTAGTGCGCGTTTTGCATGAGTGGGAACATTATCTTCGCCCTCATGAATTTGACATCCATACGGGTCATGAAACGCTTAGATATCTTAAGGGTCAAACTAAATTGAATAAGCGTCATGCCAAGTGGAGTGAGTTCATTGAGTCATTTCCTTATGTTATCAAGTACATCAAAGGTAAGGAAAACGTTGTGGCGGGTGCTCTTTCTCACAAATGCATGCTACTCACTAAACTTGAATTGAATGTTATTGGCTTTGAGCACATAAAAGACTTGTATGCACATGATCCTACTTTTGCTATTCCTTATGCCAAATGTTTGACGCATACATCTTGGGAACGCTATTATATCAAGGATGATTATCTAATGAGAGCTAACAAGCTATGTATCCCTGAGTCTTCTCTTTGCTTGTTGCTTTAGCAAGAGGCTCATGGTGGAGGACATATGGGTCACTTTGGTCGTGATAAAACATTTGCTACGCTCTCCAAGAACTACTTTTGGCCCAAGATGTTCCATGACGTCTCCTGCTACACCAACCGATGCTCTACATGTTGCAAAGCTAAGTCTAAAGCTCAATCCCATGGTCTATATATGCCACTTCCTATTCTATATCACCCATGGGAAGATATTAGTACGGACTTTGTGCTTGGTTTGCCTAGAACTAGAAATGGAAAGGATTCCGTGTTTGTTGTTGTGGACCGTTTCTCTAAGATGGCACAATTTATTCCATGTAATAAGATAGGTGATGCTTCACATGTTGCAAATCTCTTTTGTAGGGAAATCTTGCGTCTACATGGAGTGCCCAAGACTATCGTGTCGGACCGCGACGTCAAGTTCCTAAGTACTTTTGGAAGATGTTATGCGCCAAGCTCAAAATCAAGCTCTTGTTCTCTTCGGCATACCATCCACAAAACGACGGCCAAACAGAGGTCACGAACTGGACGCTATCCACTCTCCTATGTGTATTGATCAAGAAGAACATCAAGGAGCGAGAGAAGTGTTTACCCATCGCCGAGTACGCCTACAACCGCACAAGACATTCGACTACCGGCAAGTCCCCCTTCGAGGTTGTCTACGACTTCAATCCATCGTCGCCATTGGACATTCTACCTCTACCACTACAAGAGCGCATCAACATGGACGGGAGCGCTAGAGCGAGCTATCTCAAGAAGTTGCATGAAGATACAAGGCACACCATCGAGCGCCAAGTACAACAACTCGCGACCAAGCTCAACATCAACAAACAACCCATGATATTCAACATTGGAGATCTTGTGTGTCTACACCTTCACAAGGACCGCTTCCCAACAAACGCAAGTCCAAGCTTCTACCTCGAGCCGACGGACCCTTCAAGGTGCTAGAACACTACAACAACAACGCCTACAAGATCGACATCCCACGCGACAAGTACAACTGAACGATATCTTTAATGTCAAGGATCTCTCACCCTACCATGGTGATGAAGATTTTGATCCGAGGTCAGATCTTTCCCAAGGGGGGAGATGATACGGAGCATCCCAAGGTCATCCCCATGGACCTATCATCATCTCACCAAGTGCCAATTGGACCTATGACTCGTGCATGTGCAAGAGCTCTCAAAACCGAGGTGACATCTCTCCTCCCGCAATTCCCCTTTGAAACACATGAGACATGGCCACTCCCTCAAACGGAGACACTTTGCATACTCAGGTACCAAGGAGTTAGCCATGGAGAAGCTAAGGAGTAAGGAAGATTGAAGGAGAAATACATACGCAAAGACGGAGAAGAAAACGACAAAGTCTACACTTGCCCGGATGATCCGGACCGTCGTCCGGATGATCCGGCCTCAGCCAGGATGATCCGGACCCCTGCCCGGATGATCCAGATAAGTGGCACCCGAGACCAGCAAGCCTCCCTGCGAAGCCGGACAATCCGGACCGACGCCTGGATCATCCGGAACCACCCGGACGTTCGGACCATCTCCCGGTCATCCGGACGCCCGTCGACGGCTGCAAAACATCCGGACGATCCGGACGGCCGCCCAGATCATCCAGACCCCTGACACCAGGATCATCCGGACAACCACCTGCGTGTGTGTTTTGGGTTGAAGCCCATGTGCCCTTTCATCCCTCTATCCTATATAAACGACTCCACCTCTAGTTTTCTAGGGTTAACATTGGTTTAGCTCATATAAGAGATAGAACTTTGATCATCCACTTGATACCTACTCCATTGGAGGCCAAGCCCTCCATCTAGGAGAAGACCCCCCAAGTGGATTCAAGCCCTCCACCTAGGAGAAGATCCCCTAGTGGATTCAAGACCTCCCCTTGGAGATGAACTAGTTACTTGTATCTTTCCTTTGTTGTCCTTGGATCTTTGTGACCTCTTTGTGTTCATGGATCTAGCACATGTGTGGTCGTTTCTCGCCGATTTGAGTGTTTCCTCCTCGTTTCCCCTCGTGTTTCCTCTCATGTTCTTCATGGGATCCCCTCCAAGTCATGAAAGATCGGCCTATAGGGTTCCACCCTACATCATATAGTCTACTCAACACTCAATCTATCTCACATAGACATGGCTTGGGCAGGAGAAGGATTGGAGTGGAAAGCAACTTGAAGAGGCTAGAAATCAAGGTTCAAATGGTAGGAATGGAATCTCTTGATCTCAACACATGAGTAGGTGGTTCTCTCTCATAAAATGATTGGTGGAATTGTAGCTTCTTTCTGATGGCTCTCTTAGAGAGTAAGTGGTGGTGGAGGGGTATAAATAGGCAGCACCAAAAATCCAACCATTACAAGCTTTTGACCCAACTCGGTGGCACCGATATCATAATCTCGGTGAGACCGACTATTGCAAAGACTTGACCGTTAGGCTTTTCGGTGAGACCGATTATACCAACTCGGTGGGACTGAAGTGCAATGGCTAGGGCAAAGCTAGGTCTCGGTAATTCCGATCAATTTGTCCCAGCAATTCCAAAATGAAATGACTTGATTACAGAATCTTGGCAAGGCCGTCTCGGTGGGACCGAGAACCTTTTCGGTCAGACCGAATTGTTAGGGTTTGGCTATGGCAATAGAATGATCATCTCGGTGGGTCCAGAGTGGATTGTGTCAATGGGGCCAAAATGATGAATTAGGGTTTGGACAGATGTGTTTTGGGGAAAATGATGGAGGGTTTTTGGAGCAATATCACTAAGCACTCTGAGGAACAATCTCATCAACGATACCTCATCCCCTTTTAATAGTATTGGCTTTCATAAGGGAACTCAATGTGATCTTGGATCACTAAACCAAAAATGTAGAGTCTTGTGGTAGCCAATTCTTGTTCTTCACATTTTGAGGGGTCCACATCCATTAGTCCATGCCATGCCAATCATTGATCTTTTCTGTAATCTATTGTGGGGACCCCGACTCATAAGTCGTGATCACCGAATGCACGTGTACAGTGATCCCATAGATCAATGCTCACTGAACACACAGAAGCTGAATAACAAGAGTCTTACATCCATACATACCGTCTTACACAAATTATGACCCTTATGGTCAAGTCTTACATAGATAAAGCCACAAGGGCTGAATACCAAATAAACTTAAGCAGCGGAAATCTTCGTCGATAAGTAGAACCCATGCCATCTGCCTTAACCCTACAGGCATTCTGACTGGGAAACGTCCTAGTTCGCATGTTCGTCTCCAAAGAACTCTTCTTAGAAATCCTGTTCTTCCATGCCTGGCCAATTAAATAACCAGTGGCAAGCCAATGAGTACTTTGAATGTACTCGCAAGCAACCCATGATTGGAACAAGGCACAACAATGCAATGATATAGCACTAAGTAGGTAGTTTGCAGAAAGCTAGTTTTGGGTGCAATGACATGATCTATCAACCTGTAAAGTATGCATCATGAGAGTACAGATACTCGTATGAACAAGTTACAGATATCAACATAAACAGAGTTGGACACCAATCCAACTTGATCATTGTGTCAAGTCACCTGACTTAACCCAAATAGTTTCATCAACACACACGCGCGCGCGCGGTTTGCAATACTCTGGACATAGTTTAAGCAGCACCGCCCAACTGTCCTTGACCGTGGACACGGCTATTCGAATAGTTTTACACTCTGCAAAGGTTGCACACTTTACCCACAAGATCCGGGGAACTTCCGTGTCATCCACGACCCGCGGTACCTCAAGTACTCGGGGTAAGCACCCGATCACTATCTTTCCCTAGACGAAACTAACATAGAGTCCACTCGATTGGTAGTAACCCCCGTGCCCAACATTTCACATCTTAAAATTGTGGAGCCTCGCTCCCATATTCATCACATACCACAAGCACGGGGTACCAACGGTGTGTCTGGTGCCCTGTGAAAATAGTCATGGCCGCCCTACCTGGCACGACCCCGTCCCGAGAGAGCGCAACAGTGACTCTCCCGTCACTAGTAATGCGGCTCCAAGCTAGTATCGTCCTAGGTAATCAATAATGCCCTTTCCCATATAAGGGTAGAGTGGTTGCGCATGTAAGGTTGGGACAGTCGACAAATCTTAAATCTAATCCGTTTTCGAAAACACTCCCACATAACTTGCTCTGGTACACCACTTCTTTATCAAGCGGTAACCTAGCTCACCATCTCCCTCGGGCATTAGTGGCACCCGACGGGGTTTTTAAAAGTCCTTGAAAACAACTTGGTTTCCTTCACCATGCATATACCCATCTCATTTGCGTAGCAGCTACTTAGCATCCTAACTACACCCACTCGCATAACCCTCATAGAATGGTAGGTTCATGCATCATGCAAGTGTCAACGAGAAAAGCAACGGAGGCAAACCACCTCAAGTGGTCACCACATTATCATGACTTCGATGCAAGCAATAAAAGTGCCATATGACATGCACAAAAAGGGTTTCTTGGACATGGTCAAATGGCTGCTTGCCTGGCTCAGCAAAGTCTTCTGGTCCAACTCCTTCGTCAGCAACGCAATCTATCATCGCAAAATAATAACGAGAAAAATAAGGCAATAGTAAAACAGAAAAACCAAAGTGCTCAGAAAAATGTCAACTCACTTTTGTTAAATACTAGGGTGAAAACAAAGAAGGGGAAAATTCTTAGTTTTGTATTTGGAGCTACAGGGACAGAGCAATGGATTTTCAAACAAGGATTTAATTGCTCAAATTTGAATTTAAATTTGAACAGCACAGAAAAGTTGGTTGGGCATGTATGAAAGTTACACCATTAAATAGGTGAGATTTTTACAAGAATTTAGGAGCTGGAATTATTGCATTTGGATATTTATTTAATTCTGTGGAATTTTGCAAGTTTGCACAGAAAAAGAAAAAGCAAGAGGGCACTGTGCCACTGGGCCAGAAAGGCCACAGTGCAGCAGGCCCGGAGGGGATCTAGCCCAGACGAGCCGGCGCGCGCGCGCCAGGTTTACAAACCTGACGGGCGGGGCCCGGGCATCAGCGAGAAAGAGAGGGGCGAGGGAGAGGTGAGGATGACACGCGGGGCCCGCCTGTCATCTCCAACCTCGCGGCCAGAGGGGTCGGCGAGCTCACCGGCGACGCTACAGGGCACGACAGGTCGAGCGGGTGGCACCATTGGACTCAGGGGGGTGTCGCCGTTCGGGTGGTGGTGGAGGTGGTCGCCGGAGCAGCCTGGTTCGCTGGCGACGAGGTCACGCGGCGGAGGTGGTTTGGGTGTCGGTGGTTCCGGCCGTTCCCGGCTGCAAAAAGAGTGGGGAAGAGAGGGGTAAGGGTCAGTGATGCCGCACGGTTCCAGATCGAGAGAGAACATGAGCGGAGGGGGCATGTACCGCGCGAACGCCGACGAGCCAAGTCGGCGGAGCTCGAGCTCGAGCTCGGGCGGCTCCGGAGACAAATGGGTGGTGCGGGAGGTTGGTTAGGAGTGTGGGGAGCGACAGGGAGTGAGAGAGAGGCTCGGGGTCGCCTTATATAGGCTGGCCGAGGTCCATCGTAGGCGCGGCCTACGGGTGGCTGTTAGAGAGGGAATGAAGGGCTCGAGGGTGTTCGTGGGAGTGTTCTAGGGTGCCAAGGAGAGAGAGGAGGAGCGGGACGAGCCGCGGGTGGCCACAGGAGCGGCGCAACCATTGGCCGAGCGGGGCGACACTCTGGCACGAGCTGCAGGAGAGAGAGGAGGGCGCGGGCAGGAGCAAGTGGGCGGCCTGCTGGCGTGGAGAGGACGTCGAGGGGCATCGACTGGCGCGGGGGAGGCTCGAGGTGGTCGGGGGACGCGGCGTCAACGGTCAGGTGCCCTGCCAGGCACTCCAGAGCACGACCTTAGCCGGCATCCGTGGCTTTCCCGCGTCCGCGCGCGTCCACTTGCGTCTGGCAGCTGTAGGGGGCGTTAGCAAAAGCTGGGGAGAGCCTTGGATGCTCTGGAAAGCTGAGGGAGAGAAGGAGGCTGAAAGAGAGGGAGGAATCCACTGTCCAGAGAAGAAAAATGGGGTTCTCCCCCCTCCACCATCGCTTCCTCGGGCAGAAAAGCATACAAGTGCTAGAGGGGGACTAGGAGGGGTCGTGGTAAAAAGTTGAGCCTATGGAGATTAGTGGAAGAGGCCAAAAATGGGATTTTGGTGAAGTGGCAGAAGGTGTTTGATGCTGGTTTGGGCAAGTAGATGATTTCCATTTGTCATGAGGCTTCATAGGGTGAAATGGCACATATAATTAGGGCCTTCCACCAATTTTGAGCTCATTTGGGCAAAGTTGCCAATGCAACTTTTGTAAACCCTAGAAATTAGCAGAAATTAACTTGTGCGGGTCTAGTTGAGCAAATCACTTCCCCTTGATGCACCACTTGGTGTAGTGGCCTCATTTGGTCATGTGAACATGATCACAAAAGTTGGGGTCAAGGAGAGAAAGTTGGTAGTACAACATTGTTCAAATTTGATTCTGGTCAGAGAGGGTTTTGGGGCATTTTGGTGAACCAAAATGACCTTAATTGAGATGAGGCTTTGCAAGGTGATCACAATATGCATTTGTGAATTTCTGGATTTTCCTTGGATTTTTATGAAAATATTTCCTTTAGAAATATTTCAAATCCTTGAAATGGGCAGAAATGGTTTTGGGAGGATTTGTCCAATATTTTGAACATGACCATGTGTTGAAACTCTTATATATGAAAATATATGTCTACTGAGTTTCCCTGATTTTTCTCAAATATTTTTGAAGCTTTTAAATAATTTTAACCTATTAAAGACCATTTCTGGCCTAAAAAAAGCCTTTAAATAAATTAGGAAAATTACTTTTAAAATTATATTTTTGTGGTTTATGGGAGTCATGTATCTAATAGGTTTCAAATATACTCTTTGAAATATTTTTCATACCCCAAATCAAGTACTTGTAGTGCAAACCTTAATTCAGGGGTTTTTGGAAAACTAATTTTTGAAAATACTATTTGGCCAAATTATTTTTGTAAGAAAATAATATATTGCACTATACACATGGCATGATCATTGGGCAGAAGTTTGGGGGCAGGGAGATGAAGTATATAAGGTGGAGTAGTTGACTTTAGAGAGCACTTGGAAAACCACACAGAGAAAACCAACTCCAAAATAAAAGCCAAATAATGCAAAAGTTTTTGTTGGTCCAAATTTTCATGCTTTATTAATGCAAATGACATGTTACAAAATGCAGGGTGTGACATCTATCATCAATGTTCATTAGATCAATGACATATATGTAGTTATTAATTACCAATACCACCCGGGGATTAGTTGCACTTTGAATCTCCTCCTTTTTGGTAATAGATGACAACATATAGATCAAAGCTTCGACAAATGATATAATGAATGGAATACATCGTCACTTTGAGAAGTATGTGATAAGCAAGAGCTCCCCCTAAATCTGTGCATTGTTAAAAATTTGTGTTTTAATGCAAATTCACAATCGATTAGGATCATGGTTTACTCTTCCATCTCACATACATCTTCGTGGAGCGCTCAAAATGGTATGATCGCAATGTAAATAGCACTCAACACCAAGTAAACAAGTGAACGATCATACAAGAGCATAAATATCCAACCAAGCATAGCATTAATGTACGGTATGATCAAGCACCACGAGAACATAGTCTCATACGAGCATCAAGCAAAAGTATCTCAAAGTAGCACGAACCAAATTGTAGCAAAAACTCAAAGCAAATCAAGAAAGAAAAAAGCAAAGCACTCGCTCTCTCGAAGCCCTATGATCTATACAAATTCTCCCCCTTTGGCAACAAGTTCCAAAAAGTTCAATAAGTATAGAGCTAAACATTTCTCTAGGCTTGATCTCCGGTAGCTCCTGGTGATGAAGTCTCTGACTTACAGCGCTGGTGTGCGCCGATGTCGGAGTGGAGAGAAGTGCATCTGCAAATGCCTCGGACAAGGTCTGCTGAACTGGAGGAGTGGAGACGGCAGGGCGCACTGAGGGGCAACCGATGGTGTAGCTGCTGGAGCTGAGACTATGGCTCTGGAAGAAACTAATACTGCAGCTGATCAGGGCATAGTTCGGAACTAGGTTGTTGTAGAAATGCCATCACCAGGGCTCATCATCACTCACTGGTACAACGAGGTGCCATACACATGGTTTTTAACCCCTTCCGCGATGACATTTTGAACCATCGCCAAGTGAGTGACTGCGATAGGGGGGTCCTTCCCACATGACCCAGAAACTATCGGGGATATGGAGCCATGATGCAGAAGCATTGCCAAATGTAATCGTATACGATGCATCACACACTAAATTCTTTCGCACGCGTGGGATCGGTGATTGAACGTTTCTAATGACCCAGTGAAACCAAACGGTGTGTCGTAATGAACCGTTTGGGAAACAATATGTAAGGCACATGGGCCAACATATGAACTGTGTGCGATATGTGCCCCATCGCACACAAGTTTTCTGTGGAACCCATCTGCCATGCAAGACTCCATCGCACACGTTTCTCAACAATTACCGTGTGAGATAGTGTTCTATCACAAATGGTTCAGCAACCCCTTCGCAGACATACAAGTGCTGCAGACCGTTTGTGATTTCTTTTGTATCACCGACGGTTGCAGCAAGAGTGATGTGTGCTTTTCGTTTGGGACCCCACACATTTCCTAAAATTTGCGACTGGGGTTGTATTTTACATTGGGCATGGTTTATTCCGAGCTATCATGTGCGATAACATGATATCACAAACGGTTCCAGAACCCCTATGCACATGTAGTAGTGCTGCAAATCATCTGCGATCTGCTGTGTATCACCGATGGTTCCGCTACGGTTGACATATGCTTTCCGATGTGGATCGCACACATTCATTTAGTTGAACCGTGTGCGGAGCAATTGCCAGGTCAAAACAAAAATATCCCATTTGAATCGGCATGCAAAAAGCAAATTCGCCACAATATTCAACTGAACAAATAGTGTCCACAGGAAGAACATTCATCAGATTTCGCAACAATTGCAATTGAACAAAGGCTAGCTAAATTCCAATGATTTGTCGACACATACATGCATTGCATAATTAATCATAGTGTATGAAATACGAAGACCTCATCAGATGGAAAACAATGGATCCATGCGAATATGTTTAGCGGCTAACTCTTACTCGATGTTTCAGGAGAAGGCATGCTAAAATGTTCATTATCACCAGTGGGATTGATGTAGTGATTCGGGAAAAAGTCGTTGATAAATCTCCGAACCATCAGCAATTCACCAGCGGGGAGCGGTTCAGGGGTCCTCGGTTCTATGATGCGCTGCAGTATTTTTAAGACCAGAATGTGCCATATGAGTGGAGTAGAAGATATTAATTAAGATACACTTACTGGTACTAATTCGTGAGATCTTCATAACTATCAGCAGATTTGCAGATGGAGATCATGTGTCTGCAAACATAGTATCCACAAAGGTTGGTCCCTGGTTGTTGCTGAGGACACTGAAATTTTTTGTACAGAATTAGTCATGTATTTGTCTTGTTAGGAACAACCTAACCGGTGTTAGATGTACTTTTTTCTTTGGACATAAATAGAAAGAGGTTTATTTAGAAGCTTGTACATTTAAATAGCATAAGAAAAGGTATTTGCAGACTAGTGGATACATTTTCGGAAAATAACGGATTTCGGTGTGCTACCTGAAAAATGATCTCGTGCTGCAGAGGTAGTTCCCTCTTGAACAGGTTCCCTGGTTTAGTTTTCCACAATGCGAGCACATGGCAAATGAAGATGAATATTTACAACATAAATTATTGAACCAGATATGAATGCAAATTAATTTCAACATCATAGAATTCAATACCTATCCATGAATTGCTGAGGATGCGTCAGATCCTGAGCGTTTGTTGACTCTTTGAGAGAATCCGTGTAGTAAACTGTGTTCTTGTTTGGAACAATGATTACCAATATCCAGTGATTGCTACATATTAAGAAAGCCATGAATTTAGGAATTATGTCGAAATCTGAAAGACAATCAGTTGCGTGGTTGCTTACTTGACTTACCGTGCATGATAAGGCCAGAGAAATTATTCTGCACGGGACGTGTTTTCAAAGCTACAAACGACCGTGTTAATGGCCCAGTCCCGTAGGTCCTTACCATCTAATGTTCTGCCATTTGCTAATGCAGGATCTATGGAATACACACTCTCCCTTTTTCTTCTCTGCGCGTTCAATCCCCTGAGAGGAATAAACTGTAGTTAGCTGTTTATCATTTACAGCCTTGTATGGAGAAGTTGATCAGAGTTTGTTAAGTACTTACAAAATCAGGCATCTAACAAGAGTGGGATCGAGCTCGTTGAAGTTGAAGAAGAGATGTAAGTCCTCGAAACCCACACTAATGGAACCAGCATTGTGTCGGAAATGACCTCTATTGTAGTGGACTAGCAGAACATGATGACCTGCTGACATTTGATCCATGCAACATTTATGTAACTCGCGACAACTGGAGTTGCACTCATCAAAGTATTCGCCAACAAGAAATGGCTGGCCATGGACGTAATTTCGTGCTTCAAGTTCATTTGCTTTATTTTTAGCAAGCTGCAAAGATATTTCTTCATCATCCATCCGTCAGAAATAATATTACTCCTGATTCGAACAACTTGATGTTAATTTGGTTCTGGGCGATGAGTGCTTTAAGTAAGAGGCAATCGTTCTCTTTCCTCGTCACTCTCCCGGCGCGCTTCCTCGCGGGTGCAGCCTTTTTGGCCGCTTCCTCCTTGGTACTTGAAGCACTTCTGGTAGAACGTCTGGTTGGCTGGAAGGTAGACTGTCGAGCAGACGGTAAAGCTTCGACGGATTGCTTAGCACACGGTTTAGCTATGCCGGACCGCTGAGCTGGTGGTGCTAATGTGATGGACTGCTGGGCTATAGGAGCAAAGGCATCGGAGTGCTGACCATGCATTGAAGCTATGTCAGGTTTCTGTGCAGGTGGTGCCAACTTGTCGGTGTGCGGAGGAGGTGTGCCAACGCGTTGGTTTGCTGAGCAGGGAGTGTTGATGCATTGGTATGGTGATCACGCGGCTGCGGACCGACGGACTGATGAGCAGTCGGTTCTGGACCTACAGACTACTTAGCAGGCGGTTCTGAAGCATCAGACTGCTTAGCAGTCCGTTCCACCAAGTTGGTCTGTTGAGCATGTGCTGCAGCTAGGTCTCCCCCAGCTGCTTCAGCGGTCGGCATCTGAACTGGTTGTGCATCTTCAGTAGTTGTAGGCCTTGCCACTAGCTGCTCTGGGGCAGACGATGACATGGCATGTACGGGACAAAGTTAGGCCGGCTGATCACGGGTTGATGCATCACCTGTTGGATTACGAGTATTAGGTTCTTTGGGGGAAGCACGCGAGAGCTACTGTGGCAAGGAGAGCGTCGCCGGTTGAGGGGCGACATTGGTTGCTCTTGGCAGGGCTTCAATAACCAGCATCCTCCATGCCCGCCTCCCCTCCCATCTGCTTGCTATATGTCAGTGTTAGAGTCTTGTGCATCATCATTGACTCCTCAATATCCTTTCGAACAGCCGGATACATGTCCTTCCTCAACCGTTCATACAATTCATTCTGCTTCATTTCACTCCTCGCTTTTTTCATGTTGAGCCTCTCTTCTTTGCTGCATGTGAAAGCCCTCTTGCGCGGGACATTAACACCTATACCCCTTGCACAGCCAGGGGACTCTCTTGTTTCCAGAGCATCGGACAGAATTTCACATGGCTCTGAGTTCCTGTAGAACCTTCCGGGGATCTTGGAAGCCTTTAACATCATGCGATACAGTTCTGCGTCATGTGAGTTTTCAAAGTAATAAGTTCCGTCATCACGCCTCCTTGCATGTGCCCGCAAGTAGTCTCTAGCGCGTTCGCCCCTGATTTAACAAAAGGTCGGTTTCCCACCCACCGGTGCTGCTTCTTTGTCCTCCTGGTCCCATATCGGTTTCATGCCATAGTATCCTGCCACACCCATAAGGTGGGTGTGTGTGTTCCTCTTCTGAAGTTCCGATTGCTTGGAACTCTTCTCAACAAACTCTGTAGTGGCCCTGACCCTTTTGAATTCTGCCCAGTCAGCCTTTGTAATTTGGGGGTATGCGGGGATTGGGTCCTTGCCTTCACTCAAGTACTTCTTGTACAACACGTGCTTCCAGTTTCTCCAAGCATCCCTAGCCTTCTTCAATGCAGCGTGTTCCACCTGCATTCTCCACTGCTCTGGAACGTTGAAGTGATCCATGATCTCCCGGACTATCATTTGTCGTGTTTCTGTGTCAGCCTTCGGAAACCCCGGCAGATTAATGTTGAGCCTTGCCCTGCCAACAAATCCACACACACTCCTAAACCTCGTGCGTGCTTTATCTGGTTTAGTTGGAGCCCAAGACTTTAAATCAATCTCGATTACTTCATATACACCTTTAGGCTGGTGTGTGGGCTTCCTTGGAGCGTACCTCCGTGTCCTGGCCGGAAGGGTAATTCCTGCGACTCTATCCCGTTCAACTTGATCCCTCACCATCTGCTGAAGACCTAGGGTTGTCAGAATCAGATGAAGATACATCACCTAAAGCATGAGTGATGTCGCTACTACTCGGCATCTACACAGAACACATGCAAAACTTAGGAAAGGAGGATAAGCATAAAACTAACAACTTGGTATCAAGCTGTCTAAACATGTCATGCAATAATTTAGAAACTGTACGGCTTATTTGTTAAGTTTGTGTGACTCAGGCGCCCGTGATCTGTAAATCGGCAGTAACTTATTGGAACAAATACAACTTATATGTACTAGTTAGGAAGGTAGATAATGAACATATATATGCTCTCCATTATTTTATAGCCAATTTGGGAACATACAAAATGAAATAGGAAGATGGATTGCGAGGAAATATGCCTCACCGCGATGGAGAGCAGTAACTAAAAGGTTTATTAATGCAAACACGGCAGGACCACAGGAGAGGCGAGGGTTATAGGATCGATATGCTCGAGGGTGGGTGGCGAGCAAACGAAGACGGCGAGGCGTGGGCAGCGGCGTGTTGGGAACAGCAGTGGAGGTAGGGTTGATGCCGAAGAGCGGGCACACTTCCGGGGTGAGCACGCCGGCGCCAGAGAGGATTCTGCTGTGGATCTGGGGGAGGGGGGAGCTGGCGATGGAGATTGGGTGGACTAGTTGAGTGAAACGCGGGCGGGCGGTGGGGAGGGTGTTGGCGGCCTAGGTGAAAAGGGTGAAAAAATATCCCCGGTCGCCGCGCAGAAAGGCCTATGCAAAGGGTTGCCTCTAAGCGCTTGTGTGCACAAAGAGAATAATTTCGTTTGAAATGAAGACGAGCTAATTTTGAAATGAAGACGCGAGTTCATTATTTCGCCTCTAATTTTTTCCCATGTTAAGCAATCACCATTATACCATAGGTTTGATTTGCTGGCGCATTTCGGGTCTCCTGTGCTATATTTAAGACATTTTTTGGCATTTACCGTGCATTTTGGCATATAAATCAAATCCTAGCCGGACTGCATTTGCTGTCGAAAGGGATGAGGATTGCCCTTCGATCTGGGAGCATCCAATAGTGCAGACGTACGGTCCATGGGGTTTGGGTTCTCGAAATTAGAACGCACGACTCAGATCACGCGCGCAGCAAGGGGGGGCATCGGCCACGATTTGGTAGGCACACGGCTTTCGTGAGTGAACTGTGTGTTATTTGAAAACATTTACAAGAACTAACATCATATTTTCGTTTGAATGAAAACAAGAGTTCATCGTTTTGCCTCCAAATTGTTTTCCACGGTAAGAAATTACCATTGTACCATATGGTTTGATTTTCTTGTGCATTTGAGGCATCGTTTGCTATATTTGAGTTGTTTGCTATAGTTGCAACTACATGTGGCTGCTAGCTAGCAAGATCATTTGTGTGTCGCTTTGGGAGTTTTCATTCATTGTTCGAGAAACGAGAAAATTCAAACAGTTTGGCCGCAGGGTGCGGCCAGAGGTGTAGGCCTTGTTGGTATTTTAA
This sequence comes from Aegilops tauschii subsp. strangulata, assembly GCF_002575655.3. Taxonomy (NCBI): domain Eukaryota; kingdom Viridiplantae; phylum Streptophyta; class Magnoliopsida; order Poales; family Poaceae; genus Aegilops; species Aegilops tauschii. The sequence goes on from NC_053036.3 coordinate 236,431,208, forward strand.
TGACAGGAAATGCATAGAGTCCAGAAATAACGAAAATCGGTGTGTCACCGTGGCGTGCTCTCAGGATCCCATGATTTTTTTGGTAAAATTTGCCACAAGTTTTGATGCTCGTACCTTCCAAATCAAAGAATCTCACAAGAAGGACCATAGTTTCCAAAAGGAGATGCGGCAGTACGGACTCCAATCGTCGGTGACTACATTGTTCTGCCTCAATTTTTTGTATGGTAAACAATCACGTATATACTCTAGGTTTGATTTTCTGGCCCATTTCAGGTCTCGTCTACTATATTTAAGTCATTTTTTTGCACTTACTTTGCATTTAGTGCATATAAAATCAAAACCATTCTACAACTACATCTAGGTGTTAGTTAGCAAAGAAGGTGTATAAATCATTTATGTGTTGCTTTGCGAGTTTTCATCCATTGTCCGAGAAACGGGGAGAAGTTTCAAACATTTCGGCCGTGAGGTGCGGCCACCGGCGTAGGCCTAGTTGGTATTTTAATTACAGGGAATTCAGATGGAGTCCAGACATCATCAAAATCGGCGTGTGCCCGTGGCGTGCTCTCATGACCCCGTGGAAAAAAATTGGTAAAGTCTGGCACCAATTTTGATGATCGGTCCTTCCAAACCGGAGCATCTCACATGAAGGATCATGGTTTCCAAAAGGAGACGTGTCAATACAAACTCCAGTGGTCGTTGACTTCATCGTTTGGCCTCATAAAAATTTCCACGGTACGCAATCACGATTATACCACGGGTTTGGTTTTCTAATGCATTTCAGGTATCGTTTCCTATATTTAAGCCATTTTTGGAATTTAACATGCAATTTGTGGATATAAATAAAATCACAACCAAAACTGCATGTGCTGTCGAAAAGGATGAGGATTGCCGTTCGATCAAGGAGAATCCAATGGTGCAGACATACGATCCGTGGGGTTTGAGTTCTAGCCAATCAGAACGCACGACTCAGATCACGCGCGCGGGAGGGGGGCACCGGCCACGGTTTAGTAGGCACATGGCTTTCGTGAGAGAACCGTGTGCTATTTGAAAACATTTACATGAATTAACATCATATTTTTGTTTGAATGAAAACATGAGTTCATCATTCCGCCTCCAGTTTTTTTCCCACGGTAAGAAATCACGATTGTACCCTATGGTTCGATTTCTGGTGCATTTGAGATTTCGTTTTCTGTATTTGAGTCATTTTTTGCACACACACACACACACATATATATGTATATATATAGTCGCAACTACACGTGGGTGTTAGCAAGATCATTTGTGTGCCGCTTTATGAGTTTTCATTTATTGTCCGAGAAACGGGAAAAAACTTCAAAGAGTTCGGCCGTAGGGTGCGGCCAGAGGCGTAGGCCTTGTTGGTATTTTAATTACAAGAAATTCATATAGCGAGTCCGGAAATAATAAAAATCATCGTGTCACTGTGGCTTGCTCTCATGATCGCATGGAAAAAATTTGGTAAAGTTTGGCACAAGTTTTGGTGCTCGCACCTTCCATACTGGAGCATCTCAAAAGAAGGATCATAGTTTCCAAAAGGAGACGCAGCACTTCGGACTCCAAATCATCAGTGACTACATCGTTCCACCTCGAAATAAATCATGGTAAAAAATCATGGATATACCCTTGATTTGATTTTCTGGCCCATTTCAGGTCTCGTCTGATATGTTTAAGTCATTTTTTGCACTTACCTTGCATTTAGTGCATATAAAGTCAAAACCCTACTACAACTACATGTGGGTGTTTTAGTTAAGCTACTCATAGTGGAGAGTATCATATACTAGTATCATGCATATGATACTAGTGTATGATACTACCTTTAATTATAGTGCATAGTATAATAGAGTAGTATCATAGATGATCATATTTATTGCCATGCATGACACAAATTAGCATTGCATTTAACATGATACGGTATCTACCTATATGTTACTCTAACCCTCTCTATCTTCTTTAATTCTTTGCCAGATCAGCATACTTGCTATTTCCGAGTGCATGATACCGGCTATGATACCACCACTATGGTGAGCTTTATAGCAGGGAGTATCATATACTAGTATCATGCATATGATACTAGTGTATGATACTACCTTCATAGTGCATAGTATCATTGATGACCATATTTATGGCCATGCATGACACAAAGAAGTATAGCATTTATTATGTTACGGTATCTACCTATGTTACTCTAACCCACTCTCCCTTCTTTAATTCCTTGCCACATCATCATATTTGCTATTCCCGAGTGCATGATACCGACTATGATACCCCCACTATGGCCAGCCTTAACAAAGAAGGTGTACAAATTATTTGTGCGTCGCTTTGCGAGTTTTCATCCGTTTGTCCGAGAAGCGGGGATAAGTTTCAAACATTTCGGCCGTGAGGTGCGGCCACTAGCCTTGGCCTAGTTGGTATTTTAATTACAGGAAATTCAGATGGAGTTCAGACATCATCAAAATCGATGTGTGCCCGTGGTGTGCTATCACGACCCAGTGGAAATTTTTTGGTAAAGTTTGGCACAAGTTTCGATGATCGCTCCTTCCAAACCGAAGCATCTCACATGAAGGATCATGGTTTCCAAAAGGAGACGTGCCAATTCAAACTCTAGTGGCCGGCGACTTCATCGTTTGGCCTCATAAAAATTTCCACGGTATGCAATCACCATTATACCACGGGTTTGATTTTTTGGCGCATTTCAGGTATTGTTAGCTATATTTAAGACATTTTTTAGTTTAACATGCATTTTGTGCATAAAAATAAAAATTACAACCGAAACTGCATTTGTTGTCGAAAGGGATGAGGATTGTCGTTCGATCTGGGAGCATCCAACGGTGCACACGTACGATCTGTGGGCTTTGGTTTCTGGCCAATCAGAAAGCACGACTTAGATGACGCGTGGGGTTTGGTTGGCACACGACTTTCATGAACGAACCGTGTGCTATTCGCAAACCAGATTGCATATCTTTTGTTCACACATACTGGAGTGAGATCAATTGAGTGTGCTACCTCTATATAATAATAATAATAATAATAATAATAATAATAATAATAATAATAATAATAATAATATAGTTCATATTCATTGCATGAGCTGACATCATATCAAGGTCAACATATTAACGGTTCTTACATCAACAGAAAACTGGGCAGAACTCACAAATTCAGTACACGCGACAATTCTAAATTGAACGAATTAAGTTGTAGGGTAGGCATAAAGACTAGTCTTACGGCTTAATTCCCATGTACATGGGGGAACTGGGATCATTACATTGACCCCGAATGAACTTGGGTTTTCTGATGATTTTACGCTTCTCTCTTAGATGGGTGCGTGATCCCTTGGCTGGCAACTCAGCAAATTCATCGTACTCGTCTTCATCGGCAACATCCTCGACACCCAGTACCCTCCTCTTCCCATGCATCACTACATGGCAGTTCTTATGCAAGGGGTCTTCCGCATAGAAAATCTGGGTAGCAGTGCTGGCAAGAATGAACGGGTCCGTGTGATATGCCATCGTTGTCCTGTTAACACATGTCTTCTATAATCATCAACCTTTACATGACCAAGAGGGATCCATGCACACCTGAATAATGCCACCTTAACTTTCACATAGTTAAGCTCCCAAATCTCTTTGATGGTTCCAAAATATACCCTTTTATGACCTTCATCTACAGTCATGCATTCTATTGGAACATAGCTGTTCTGATGTGAGGTATTCTCATCACATTCCTCAATGTAGAACGTGTAGAACGTGTATCCATTTATGTCATATGCTTGGTACGTCAACACCGTAGGTGTTGGCTTTTGTGCCAACCACATAGCAATGTCATTGATGCATCCTTGTGCCAAACGATTCTTCAGCCATTCGGTGTAGTTCTTAGTGTGCTCCTTCATCTTCACATCTGATGAAGGCACCATTGGTAAGCAGCTTTGGTATATCTCCGCCAAGTGTTCTTCGGCATAAGCACTGAGAACTGGGCTGTTAAGTAGTACTGTCAAATGGGCTTTCTCTGCCAATTCTCCGGGTGCAGCCATTTGTGTGCCAACAAGGACCGGCTTACCTTTCAGCCTTCCCTCGTGGCGAGAGAGGGGCAAACCTATAGGTCTTTGTTTCATGTATTCGGTGCAAAACTCAACCACCTCCCCCGCGGTATAACCTTGTAGGATGCTTGCCTCTGGATGGTTTCGGTTTCGACAATAGCGCTTTAGTATTCCCATGAACCGCTCGCACGAATGCATGTTGCGAAGAAACACATGACCACAATACTTTATCTCGTCGACAAGGTGCACAATGAGATGGACCATGACATCAAAGAATGATGGTGGGAAAAATAACTCTAGGTTGGACAATATTCTTGCAATATCCTCTTGCATATGATCCAACTCTTCAGGATCTACAACTTCCTGCCATAGTTGGTTTAAGAAATCATAGAGCTCAATGAGTGTGTTTCTTATATCTTTGTCCATCAGATTCCTGATGGCCACCGGGAGGATTTGTGTCAACATTACGTGCCAATCATGTGAATTCATGTGTCCCAACTTCATTTTACCTGAGCTCACATCTACAAGACTTCTAATGTTTGCGGAGTAGGAAGAGGGTGTCTTAACTGACAACAAATAGGTGAAGAACTGTGTTGCTTCTTTTGTACTGAAATTGTAACTCTGGCGAGCTTTGATGAATTTGTCATCATCTTCTGCTTCACTCTTGCGTTTTGATTGATCAGCAAGCATATCGAGCAGTGCACCGTCACCATCCTTTGTTTACCTTTAATCTTGAGCAGAGTACCAAGGATGCTTTCACATACGTTCTTCTCTACATGCATGGCATCGATGCAGTGACGTACACGTAGAATCTCCCAGTAAGGTAATTTCCAAAACATCGATTTCTTCTTAAATGCTTGACCCTTGGGTCTTTGTTTCACCGTCAAAGCGTGCTTCTTGCCAAGCACAACAATAATTTGTTTAGCCGTGTTGTGGACCACCTCCCCAGCATAGGTTCTTGGGCCCACATCTACCTCCGATGTACCATCAAATTCAGCTTTCAACTTTCGGTATGGGTGATTTCTCCGTAAGAACCTACGATGACGCAAATACACGGTTTTGCGCGAGTTGGGAAGAAATCTGCTAGCTTTCTATCCATGCATGTGACACACCCTACATATCCCTTTGTTTTTTGTCCCGATGTGTTGCCTAATGCCGGCATGTCTTGAATGGTGTGCACCAGCATCGCATGTAGATCGAAAATCTCCTTTTTGTAAGCATCATAACATTTTACAGCAGGCGCATCTATCCAACTATCAGTAGTTCTTCTACCAGTAGCTAAAACAAAATTTCGATGTCATTTCCAGGTTGCTTCGGGCCTTGGATAATCATTGACACCATAATATATTTTTTCTTCATACACAACTAAGGAGCTAGGTTATATATAGGCACAGAAGCACCGGCCATGTGCTGTGATTGGTGCTCATTCCGGCAGTACACTCCCCGAGCCTTATACTTCTAGGATCCTTGGCAAAGTCTTGAAACTTGTTGTCGATTCATTCCCACTGAGCCCCATCTTTCGAGTGCCTCATATATTTATCCGTAGTTCGCTCATCATGATGCCACTGCACCCTCTTTGCCTCTCTAGGGTTTGCAAACAAATGCCTCAACCTTGGAATTAAAGGCAAGTACCAAACCACCTTGAATGGGATTCCTGTCTTGATCTTATCGTCCAATTTGTACTCGTCCTTTGCTCTCCTGCGCTTGTATCGTGCATGCTTGCATGTGGGACATGCACGCAAATCTTTGTACTCACCACATTAGAATATACAATCATTCACACAAGCGTGTATCTTCTGTACTTCAAGTTCCAATGGGCAAACAATTTTCTTCGCTTCGTTAGTCCTTCTGGGGAGCACATTATCTTCCAGAAGAATTTCTTTCAAAAGACCTAACATCTCTATGAAGCCCTTGTTTGATAGACCGTTTGTTGCTTTAGATCTGAGAAGCGCCAGGGTGGCACTCAACTTGGAATATTTCTTTTTTCAACCTGGATACGATTATTTCTTGGAGTTCACATCAATGGTTGGCAAATCCTTGTACCCAATCATATCTTTTTTTGGGCCCTTGAAATCTGCAATCATAGCAGCAAAATCTGGCATATCAAGATTGTCGTCATCTGCGTCGACATCTTGGTTTTCCAGTGGGCGTTTCGGCTTTCCGGTGTTCCATTGGTAGCTTGACGCCTCTACCCTGATGTTAGATTCAACATCCATGTGACACTGACCGGGGTTTGGCATCTCGCAGCCCTGGGTATATTCATCCATGACCTGCTCTTCATCGTGTCTGGTCCAACGTGTATATCCATCCATGAATCCCCGAGAGAGTAAGTGCCACTAGACATCTCCAACTTCACGTGACTCTGTGTTGGCACAATGAGTACATGGACACAGGATGTAATCCGCATCACCAATTCTCCTCTTTGTACTTTCAGCCAAATTCATGAACTCTGTCACACCATTGATAAAACATGTGGTTTTCCGATTCTTCATCCATTGAGATCGTTCCATCTGCATCACATGAATGGTAATTAAAAACAAAACAACAACTTTAATACAGGGATTAACTGATGCCCAAAGATGCGTGCATAAATCACAAGGTTTTATTTTCATAGTTACCAAGGGCGCTCCATATTGTTATCCAGACGTGCAATGACAAAAATTAATGGCCAATCAATTTACACACAGAGTATACTACATCACTACCCTTAGGAATTGAATACCTTAATTAAGCCACTCACAAAAACAATACCTTAATTAATTAGCCGCGCACCGACCTCCACCCAGCAGACAGAGAAGCGCGATGTGGCGGCACGCCAAGACAGCAGGGTCGAGGAGCAAAGCTTAGTGCGACTGCCGCCTGAAGTTTGACCTCCACTATCCCACCATCAACCGCGATGGATATGCTCCAATCACGCCGCCGGTGACCTCGATGGTTGAGCTCCTCCTATCTCCCGCCGCAGACCAAGGATTGACCTCCTATGACCCCGCCACTGCCTACCGACCAAGGATTGACCTCTTATCCGGTAGTCGCTGCCTAGGCCGCCGCCGCCATCTCTATCTGCAGAGCGGCTATTTTATTTTTTGATGGATATCCACAGAGCGGCTGTTTACATGGTATCAGTATCACTCGATTATATGTACAAGGTAGTACATCACATACGGTTATGTAACAGCAATTGAGTCTCACCTACGTTGTCTTCTCACACGGTTTGGTGAGGAAATCGTGTGTGAAGTTGTAATACCTAACACAAATGACATGTATAAACAGTGTGCCGTATACAACATATAGTGCCATAAGTAGTTCTCGACCATTAGCTTGTCCCCACAGTTTCCCCATTTCCCCCAAATCCCTAGATAGCCTCCAAATTCCCTCGCGTGGCGCTGACGTTGGGGGAATGCGGATGAGTGGTGCTGATGGTTTCGGTGCGGGTGCTCCTGCTCGTATCACCGCTCTCGGCAGCGCCGCCACGACGGCGGTCGCTGCCGAGCACTTGTCTAAGGTCATCAGAAGTCAGGTGTACTACAGATCTGAATCGTCCTATCAGGTTCCAGTCTATCTCAATCTTTTTAGCATGTCCAAAGTAGCTCCTTGCTGAATCCGTCTTGAATGACCCCCCCCCCCCACCAGGAAAGCGATCTACCACCGGATCTGGAGCATGACTCCAGACTCCTGCAACACGAGTTCGACTCCAAGTTTTGCACCACTAAGAAGTACCAAAAGCTGAGTTGTGTGCACGGGCACACTCCTGGTCGACATGTATGCATGGAGGGATTCGACATTGGCAGGTGGTTTATCAGTTGCTCCTGAGAGGTTAGTGATAAGTTCATCATTTTACTTGAGTTCATGCCACCGCTCATCCTGAATAATATTTAACATTGGCTGGGATATGAGGCTTGTGCCTTTGTTAACTGGCTGGATGGAGAATGGCATGGCAGGGCTTGTAGTGTTATCACCAAGCTTGCAGAAGATAACGTAAAGCTGAAGAAGAAACTGGCTGATCTGGAATGTACAATCAGTACGATGAAGCAAGAAAGAATCAATCATAGCCAACAGATGAAAGCAAGAGACAAGAAGGAACTAGCCTATGTAGTTGTGGTTGTCGCATTATCCATGTTCTATGCGCTGTTTGCACTGATGATTAGGGGTTTTGTTTGACAGTATTGCTAAAGCACATCTAGATGTGCTCTAAGTAATGCACATTCATATGTCTCCAATGTATCTATAATTTTTTATTGTTCCATGATGTTATATTATCATTCTTGGATGTTTTACAATCATTGCTTATAGCCTCGTATTTCTTCTCTGATATTTATGATCAGAGCTATGTTTTTATCCATGAAAGTTATTTGAGTATTATTTGATCTCTTATATGTATGATTGCTTATAGCCTCGTATTTCTTCTCCAATATTTGGGTTTTGTTTGGCCAACTTGATCTATTTATCTTGCAATGAGCAGAGGTGCTTTGTAATGGGTTCGATCTTATGGTGCTTGATCCCAGTGACAGAAGGGGAACCGACACGTATGTATTGTTGCTATTAAGGATAACAAGATGGGGTCTATTTTTACATCAATAGATCTTTTTACATCATGGCATCATTCTTATTGTATTACTCCGTTTCTCCATGAACTTAATACACTAGATGCATGCTGGATAGCAGTCGATGTGTGGAGTAATAGTAGTAGATGCAGGCAGGAGTCAGTCTACTAATCTTGGACGTGATGCCTATATAATGATCATGGCCTGGATATTTTCATGATTATTTGAAGTTCTATCAATTGCCCAATGGTAATTTGTTTACCCACCGTTTGCTATTTTTCTCGAGAGAAGCCACTAGTGAATTCTACGGCCCCGGGGTCTCTTCTTTATTATATTTGCCTTCGGGATCTATTTTTATTTGCTTTTATTTTCAGATATATTAAACCAAAAATACAAAAATACCTTGCTGCACTTTATCTTATTTGCAATCTATTTATTCAATCTGTTACAACTTTATCCCGTCCTTTTGCCAATTTCTGGCGCCGTTACCCGAAAGGGATTGACAACCCCTTTAACATGTCGGGTTGCGAGTACTTGTTATTTGTGTGCAGGTGTTGTTTACGTGGTGTTGCTTGGTTCTCCTACTGGTTCGATAACCTTGGATCATCACTGAGGGAAATACCTACCGTTGTTGTGTTGCATCATCGCTTCCTCTTTGGGGAAATACCGACGTAGTTCTAGTAGACATCAAAAGGAATTTCTGGCGCTATTGCCGAGAGACATCATCAACATCTACCAGGTTCCTAATCACAAATCTCATCTCCTTGCAATTTACATTATTTGCCATTTTCCTCTCGTTTTCCTCTCCCCCACTTCACAAAAATTTGCCGTTTTATTCGCCCTCTTTTTTTGTTCGCCGTTTTTCTCGTCAGATCCATTTTTCTTGCGTTCTTGTTTGCGTAGTCATGATGCCTCGAAGAAAATATTATGATGTTCCTTACCCCAATATTTTTCTTGAAATTGAGAAAATTACTAAGGAATATATGACTACACAATTTGAGCACAATAAATATTTTACCGAAGAACTGAAGGAGCACTCCGTTGTGCTAGATGCTATAACAAAACAACTTGATGATATCAGTAGAGAAGTTTTCAATCTCTAATCTAAGTACGCTTTTGCTGAAAGTTAGCTAGGAAAAATATCCGATGCACAAGCTACCCTAGTAAATCAAATGGCCGCTAAACCAATCTCTTTAGAAGATAAAAGTGATAAAGATATTAAAATGATCGGTGTTTCTTCTATTGATTCTTTATTTAGTAAAATTAAGACTGATGAAAAAGGCACTGGAGAAGAGTCAACTTTATCTCGAAGGCGTCCCGATAATTCAGAGGGTGAAAATCATGTTGAGAGAATTGATAAAAGTGGGTTTGAAGAGGTCAAAACTTTAACTAGTGATGTGCCCACTCTTTTTTATTACAAAGACTTTAATTATGATAGTTGCTCTTTGATTGATTGTATTTCTTTGTTGCAATCCATGATAAATTCACCCCATGCTTATGAACAAAATAATGCTTTTACTAAACATATTGTTGATGGCTTGATGAAAGCTTTGGAAGAAAAGTTGGAATTAGAAGTTTCAATTCCTAGAAAATTACAAGATGAATGGGAACCTACCATCAAAGTCAAGATTAAAAATCATGAGTGTTTTGCTTTATGTGACTTGGGTGCTAGTGTTTCCACAATTCCAAAATCTTTATGTGATGTGCTTGGTCTTACCGATATTGAAGAGTGTTCTCAAAATTTGCACTTGGCGGATTCTACTATTAAAAAGCCATGGGAAGAATTAATGATGTTCTTTTTCTTGCAAATCTTATTGTTCTTGATATTGATTGCAATCTGTCTTGTCCAATTATTCTTGGTAGACCGTTTTTACGTACTATTGGTGCCGTGATTGATATGAAAGAAGGCAATATTAAATTTCAATTTCCACTACGGAAGGGTATGGATCACTTCCCTAGAACAAGAATTAGGCCACCATATGAATCAATCATGAGGGCATCTTATGGATCTAGAAACAAAAATGACAATACGTAGATCCTTGCTTTATGCCTAGCTAGGGGCGTAAAACGATAGCGCTTGTTGGGAGGCAACCTAATGAATAAAATTTATTTTTGCCTTTTGCTTTCTGTGTTTTAATTAGTGTTTGTGCCAAGCAAAGTCTTTAGGATTATGTTGGGTGATGGTTGATTTGATCTTGGTGAAAAACATAAACTTTGCACACCAGTCACAGAATTATTAAAAATCACAGAAGCGTGATAAAATACCAATTCTTTTTGCAGAAGATTAATATTCAAATTTCTCACGTGGTCCTAATTGTTCAGAACTTTTGGAGTTACAGAAGTATTCGAAATATCCAGATTGCTACAGACTGTTCTGTTTTTGACAGATTCTGTTTTCTTTGCGTTGTGTGCTTGTTTTGATGATTCTATGGTTTTCTTTGAAGAGTTTTCGCCATAGAAAAGTTGGAATACAGTAGATATAATGCAAGAATAAAATAAGAATGGATTTGCTACAGTACTTATAGTAGTGATTTGCTTTCTTATATTAACGGATCTCACGAAGGTTTTGTTGAGTTTTGTGTGATTGAAGTTTTCAAGTTTTGGGTGATATTACGATGGATGAAGGAATAAGGAGTAAGAAGAGCCTAAGCTTGGGGATGCCCATGGCATCCCAAGCTATTATCCAAAGAGAAGCAAGCAACTAAGCTTGGGGATGCCCGAGTGGCATCCCCTCTTTCTTATAACGACCATCAGTATTTTACTCGGAACAATATTTTTATTCGTCACATACTATGAGTTTTGCTTGGAGCATCTTGTATGATATGAGTCTTTGCTTGTTTTGCTTTTTTTGTTTTAAGTCTTGAATCCTTGCTGGACACACCTATTTGAGAGAGCCAAAATTATGCCATGACTTGTTAGAATTGCTATCTATGCTTCACTTAAATCTTTTCGAGCTATGGAATTGCTCTAGTGCTTCACTTATATCTTTTTGAGCACGGTGTGCTTTAGTATTTTTGAAGAAATGCTCTCATGCTTCACTTAGATTTATTTGAGAGTTAGTAAATTTTTTAAGAAATTCTCTCTTGCTTCACTTAAATTAATTTGATAGAAAGAAATATTATGCTCATGATCTTCACCTATATTTATTTGAGTTTATCAAAAGCAACACATGAAAATTAGTCCCAAAGTGATAGATATCCAAGAAGGATATAATAAAAACTTTCATGAAGATCATTGGAAAAAATAAACTTGGTTCCTCGTAATAGTTGAGATATGATGATGTGATATGCGAGTCATGTTGATGAGTAATTATGCTTTAGTAAGAATATTCGTGTTAAGGTTTGTGATTCCCTATGCAAGCACGGAAGTCACTAGTTATGCAATGAAATTACATCCTACTTGTGGTGCATTATTCAGTGTTAATTATGCTTAATGCTCGCTTACGAGGTTTTTCATTTCTTGGTTGGTTGCTTCTCAATCTTTTGCTAGCCTTCATTTTGCACTAAGTATGATCACTACTTGTGCATCCAAAATCATTTAAACCAGTTTTGCCACATTAGTCCACCATACCTACCTATATGCGGTATTCTTTTGCCGTCCTAAGAAAATTTGTATGTGCCATCTCTAATTTTCAAAATAAATTTCTCTTTTGTGTGCTCGTACCGCTCATGAAACGGTAAGCGGTGGCTAATATATTTCCATGCTAGATATGTTATTCTCGCGATGAGTGTTTATTCACTTGTCATTGCACGAGAGTAAGGCAAAGGTATTAGGGATGCCCAATGCCGAGATGAAAAATGAATTTACTTTATGTTGTCAAATAATAAATTCCTTGGAAAGTGTTGGTATGGAAAGCACCCGTGGATACGGCCAGCCATGGAAAGTGAAAGTATGGTTGAAAAAGGAATAAACTTAATTTTTGTTTGGGAACAGCCTATGATATATCTAGCATGTAAAGTATTGGGAACTACTCGATCGTTCTCGTTGATAGGAAAAGCATGCCTCCCAAAATGTTTTATCTCTATCTTTTTCGCTCTGAGCTCTGGCACCTCTACAGATCCCTACTTCCCTCCGCGAAGGGCCTTTCTCTTACTTTATGCAATTTTTACTTTTTATTTGAGTCTTCATCTTTTCTTATAAAGCACCAACTAAGGGGCACTATGATCGTATTTGAGCATTGGGTGTAGCTAATATGCGAATGTGTTTCATGAATGGATCAATGATTGAGCATAATGGGCTAGGGATAACTTATTTTAGCGTTGATATTTCGAAGACATGGTTGCTTGTTGATATGCTTGAGTATTGAAATTATTATGTCAAAACTAGACTATTGCTTTGAACCATGTAAAAGTCCAAATGTCCATGCTATAAAGAAAAGAATATGTGATAATGAACATGTTAGGCAGCATTCCACATCAAAAATTCTGTTTTATCATTTACCTACTCGAGGACGAGCAGGAATTAAGCTTGGAGATGCTGATACGTCTCCAACATATCTATAATTTTTTATTGTTCCATGCTGTTATATTATCATTCTTGAATGTTTTACAATCATTTCATATCATTTTTTGGTACTAACCTATTGACATAGTGCCCAGTGCGAGTTGCTGTTTTCTGAATGTTTTTTACATCGTAGGAAATCTGTACCAAACGGAGTCCAAACGCAGCGAAACTTTTTGTGGATTTTTTGGGCCAGAAGACATCCAGCGGGCCAAAGAAGTACCGAAGAGGGAACCCGAGGTGAGCACAAGACACCAGGGCGCGCCTGGAGGCCCAGGTGTGCCCTGGTGGGTTGTGCCCACCTCGGTGGCCTCCCGCACCGCCTCTTTGCTCTATAAATACCCCAACATTCTAGAAACCCTAGCGGAGTCGACGAAAATCAATTCCAGCCACCGCAAGTTCCAGAACCACCAGATCCAATCTATACACCATCACAGAGGGGTTCATCATATCCATTGGCACCTCTCCGATGATGCGTGAGTAGTTCTTTGTAAACCTACTGGTCCGTAGTTAGTAGCTAGATGGCTTCCTCTCTCTGTTTTGATTCTCAATACAGTGGTCTCTTGGAGATCCATATGATGTAACTCTTTTTGCAGTGTGTTTGATGGGATCCGATGAACTTTGAGTTTATGATCAGATCTATGTTTTTATCCGTGAAAGTTATTTGAGTCTTCTTTGATCTCTTCTATGCATGATTGCTTATAGCCTCTTATTTTTCTCCGATATTTGGGGTTTGTTTGGCCAGCTTGATCTATTTATATTGCAATGGGAAGAGGTGCTTTGTAATAGGTTCGATCTTACGGTGCTTGATCCTAGTGACAAAAGGGGAACCGACATGTATGTATCGTTGCTATTAAGGATAACAAGATGGGGTCTATTTCTACATAAATAGATCTTATCTACACCATGTCATCGTTCTTATTGCATTACTTCGTTTCTCCATGAACTTAATACACTAGATGCATGCTGGATAGCGGTCAATGTGTGGAGTAACAGTAGTAGATGCAGGCAGGAATTGGTCTACTAATCTTGGACGTGATGCCTATATAATGATCATTGCCTGGATATCGTCATGATTATTTGAAGTTCTATCAATTGCCCAACAGTAATTCGTTTACCCACCATTTGCTACTTTTCTTGAGAGAAGCCACTAGTGAAATCTACGGCCCCGGGGTCTCTTCTTTATTATATTTGCCTTCACGATCTATTTTTATTTGCTTTTATTTTCAGATCTATTAAACCAAAAATACAAAAATACCTTGCTGCACTTTATCATGTTTGCGATCTATTTATTCAATCTGTTACAGCTTTATCCCGTCCTTTTGCCAATTTCTGGCGCCGTTACTCGAAAGGGATTGACAACCCCTTAACACGTCGGGTTGCGAGTATTTCTTATTTGTGTGCAGGTGCTGTTTACGTAGTGTTGCTTGGTTCTCCTACTGGTTCGATAACCTTGGTCTCATCACTGAGGGAAATACCTACCGTTGTTGTGCTGCATCATCCCTTCCTCTTTGGGGAATACCGACGTAGTTCTAGCAGACATCACACATCTAGGTCCTATGCGATTGATGTTACGCGAAGATTCATGCAGATATTTTCCTTTGTCTTTTTTTCATTTCCTTTGTAGTTTGATTATTATTGGCTTCATCAATAATAAGAGCTCAATGTATTGCTTGCCAACTGTCCTAGTCCATTCGTACCGGCACCAGTGCATAATCCCAAAACTCGTTCCTTGTTTTTGTCCTGAAAAAAGAAATCAACCAATAGGAGTACTGCAACCAGTATGCATTCAATGACTTCAGACTACTTAGCATAACATGCATGCAATGGTCAATTCTCTGCACACAATGGTATTGATTACCAAATATTCCCTCCGTCCCAAAATAAGTGACTCAACTTTGTACTAAAGTTAGTGCAATGTTGAGTCACTTATTTTGGGACGGAGGGAGTAATCATCAAGTTATGTCATTTTCCCCCACCTAGGTCGTCGGTATGGAGGGAGTAGAAGTACTATGAAAAATGCTTGTTTCATATTTGGACACTCCAACGCGTGTGCGTAATAAATTATCACATTGGGAACTGCGCAACCCCGGGAATTTGGAGCGACTGGGTACAAATAATTGCGGTTGATTATATCAATGGTTAGATAATACGTCAACCCCCGCTTCAATTGGCATTTCCTCTTATCTGCATATCCCGCTTAAGTGTCCACCATCTTCATCGTCCCCACTTGCACACACTCTACAATCTCACTTTCTCGTGGTTTTTATACGACCGCAGCCATGTCGAGCGACGGCGAGGATGACAGTTCGGCCAACAGTCTGGCGCCCGATGATAAGTCATCGGAATCATCCCACTCGTCTTCCATGAGTCTGGCGTCGACCCCAGACCTCGATTATATCCGGATCATGGAAGGGACGCCGCCTCCGGAGTCGTCAAACGACAACCAGACGGACGAGGAGCCGTAGGAGGACGAAGAAGAGGACGACGATGATGAGGAGGAGGACGACGACATCAACGACGATGGTGACGGCGGCGGCGATAAAAAGCCAACGGTCAGCGGCAAGAAGCGTCCTCGCCAAGACAATGTCGCGGGGCCAGCCAACAACAACAACAATAATAAGAAGGACTAAATTAAGCAGACCGTATATATCTTTGTTCCCGTTCGCTCATATTAATTTGTTATCTCTGTTTATCTTGTTACGCCGAATCGTTTGTGTTCACCTTGATCATCGGAAATGGTTCATCAAAGCGAACTGTATGCCGTATATCGCACACACACCTTGGTCTGGCTGCCCGTTTCTGTTGTTCTATCTCATCGCAAACAGTTCGTATGAATCAACCGTATGCCCCGCATCGCACACGCAACTAAAATCAGAACCGTGTTTGATGTATCATTCATCACAAACATTTTGCATCTTTTTTATGGTTATTTTACATCACCGTTTGTGATTAATGCATCGCACACAGTTTCGTCAAAGGGTCTTTGATCGTAGTGTTGCGTTAGCAGCATCCTGCAGTAGTGACTAGAAGCTCGTGCCTTGGCTTCATCCACTTCCTTCTTGAGGCTCTCAACTGTGGACTGAAATTCTGTCACCTTGATATCCAGTCATGAAATTTAGTCTCTACAATCCTCTCAAGACTCTTCTGGTTCTCTGCGAGGTTGGCCAGACTTCGCTCGATCCTCTGAGTAGCTTGAATGAGATATTGCATTTGATCGATCTTGAGTAATGGAGCTGAGGAAGCACTAGGTGCTGAAGCCCTTGCAGCCTCTGCACTTGCCCGAGCTGCGACTGAGGTAGGATGGGATGGATCTATCGTAACAGTGTTGTCCTCAAGCTCTGGCCGAAGTGGCAAACGCTCATGATCCAATGGAAATTTCTTGTTTGCACCCTTGGAGTTGATAAGAATCTGAATATGAGGGGCAAACCCACAATACCTTTTCTGATCAGCAACTGTCCTATTGATTGTTTCCACAATGAGATCCATGACTTTGAACTTCTCATGTTGATCAATAGGATGCAACATATTAACGGAGTGACCTCGAACCATCCTCCCATCACCTGACTTGTGCATCAAAGTATGCCTCATGATAGTGTTGGAGGTAGCAAGTCCTGCCAATAAATGATAAACGGAGCCAAGCTTGTGAGAGTCCTTGTACTTCTCAGGTATCTCCGGTACATGTTAGCCATGGAATTGTGGTCCATCTTTGGCTTAGCATACACATTGATGTCATCTTAATCAACTTCGGGCACACTAAGCAATGTTGCCCACTCAAGCACGCTAGATTGGTACTTCACTCCTTTGGTCATCCAGACAATTCTTCCATTGGGATAGAAGTGACCTATAGAGTTGTAGCGACCCGACCACAAATGGTCAAGCGTCTGTGTATCTGTGCCATCCCTAGATCAGTATGCTGGCACGCACAGTACATCAATGTATATATCAAAGTGCAATCACATTTATAAATAACGTAAAACTGATATATATACCTAATAAGTCTCAGCGGAAACAGTCAATCGGGTGTGGAGTCCCATCAACGCCATCGGCAGGTTAAGTGTATACCATAACCCAACAACGAAACTCTCTCGTTGTAGAAATAATCCTGCAACATGATACGTTGAAGCCGTGTAGGTCAGCACATTGGATGTACCGACAAGATCACTGTAAGAAAAACAGATGATAAAACTATACTATATGCAATAAGGATTTGAGGCTCTGTGTCTGAGTTCTGTTTGCGTAAAAGCTGGTTTTATTTTTCCTACATCAAAGGAATATCAGGAGTCTGTACTACAAAGTTCTCTACTATGACATGGTTCTGCCAACCGATGTCTCACATCCCAAATCATCATAAGTTGGCCACAATTAACTTATCAGTCCTGTGTTGAGAGTTTCGAGATAGATCCAAGTCCAGACGCTCAAATTGTCCGTAACCGGGGAAACGGCTAGTCGATAAGGTTTTAACTCTGCAGAGTGTTGTGCACTTTACCCGCAAGTTCCGACCCATCCCTTGTCGTCCTCGCACTTCAGGTTGTTTGAGAACATGAGGATTGAAACATGGTCTTCCATAGAGTTCCTCTAACCACTGTCCGGTGCCCATCCAATCCTACCGTAGTTCTACATCTGTTAGCACCGTCCCAACCAGAGTCACAACTAGGTCAACCAAGCCAGAGCCCATAGTGACTTGTGGTTGCATACGTAAGCTTCCGGGCATGAAGTATTCTTCTGTCTCTTTGAGCCTGGGTGGAGCTTTCCGCATGATATCACGACGCTTCTCCGGTATCACTGACTACTGGGCGCACCAATGTACCATTCTTAACCATTCTCCACCCAGAGGTATATTGAATTCTTGTCCCGAGTCTTGAAGTCTTGAGGCCTTGAAGATGCAGTCCTTGTAGATGCCATCATGGAGTTGTCGTCAGTGACGTAGAATCGTCCTTCTTCACACCACTCTCGTGCACTCATACCAAACTCCGTCTACTATAACGTATCATTAAATCTATATAGCATCCCGGGCTTGATAACATGGAGATGGGTTCCTACCTCATGCATTCTACTCAACTACAAGAAATCAATATCACTACAGGAGGGATTATGAATGGTGACACTAGATGCAATAAAACTTAGGTATGATTATTATGGTCAAAGTCAACTTGCCTGGTAATACTTGATGAAGATTATATCGCTCGCAGAGAGAGAAATCATTATAGTACTATTCATCACTCTCCGAAGAAAATCTATATAGCCAAACATTGCATTCACTTAAGCAATCATTCTAGCAAACAATTTCTAGCAATCATAATTATTAATAAACAACAAATTAATGAATTAATAAAACCCAAATAAAATCCAAGGAACTTCAAGGAAAACTATGAGAAAAACTACTAAGGAAAAGTCAAAGACTTTACTACAAATAATAAAAATAGTTTTTGTCCTACATAAAACTTAACAGCAAAATAAAATACTAAACTAGTAAATTAACAGAACAACTAAGTTAACAGAAAGTATTTTTCAGAAAATTTTATTTGCAAAAAGAAACAAATAAAAAGCTACTATAAAACTCTAACTATGACCAATACAAGTTTACACACAAAACTAAAGAAAATAAAATTTTAAAATAAAATAAAAGTGTCTATTGTTCATAACGAAAACAAAACTAATTTTTTCAAAAAGACAAAAAAGTTTTTAGGTAAAAACAAATAAATATTGAGGGAAAAGTAAATAACACTAAACTATGTAAAACAATACTGTTTTGCCTAAAATACTAATTTAAAATAATCCTAAATTTTACAAAATCAAACCTACTGCTAGGCAAAACCATAAGTGACCAGGAGCACGAAGAATTAATCAAAAAGCGATTCTAGAATTCAAACTAGAGCCAAAACAGTGTTTGAAGCATATTTGAAATAATTCAAATTTAAACTAATCAAATTTGAAAACTAAGTGCAACATCAGAAACTTCAAGAAATTATAAAACTAATGCAAAAAGAATCACTAAATTCGGACCTATAAAATAAAAGATATTGAATTCCTAAAAACAGAACAATTCTGTTTTAAAAAACCCAGAACGAAAATAAATACATAAAACAGAACAAACGAGTGGTACTTATCGGGCTGTAACTGGGCTATACTGTTGGGCGATCCAACGCTATAAGGCGCTCGGCCGAAACTTAACGAAACTGATTCAGTGAGTAAAAAAAATAAAAAAATCAGATATAACATAGGCGATTAGATCTTGATCTGACGGCCAAGGGGTGTTTGCTGCGGGGCTAAACAAACGAACGCCCGCAACATAAAAGATAATGATTCAAAGAAAAAAAGAACCTAGATCTAATCAGGACTGTTGCTATGAGAACTAATGGACGGGAGATGGCGACGGCGTCTTACAGCGGTGGCCTCGCCGGCAGGGAAGAAGACAGCGGCGGAGCGGCGTCGGACGCGAAGAGGCGGCAGCTCCAGGGCTCGTCGACGTCGAGCGAATTCTTGGGGAGGCTCGACGCGGGGTGGTGCGTCCGATGATGGAGGCCGCGTCGGTCTAGGACGACGGTGGCGACGAGAGCGAACTTCAGGAGAGCTTGGGAAGCTTGGTCCGGCACGAGTCTGCGAGATTGAAAAGGTCAGGGAGATGCGGCGCATTGAGGAGGAGCGAACAGAGGAGCGGAGGGACTCGGGGAACCTTCAGTGGTGACCAAATCGGCCGGCGATAGAAGCTTCGGGCGAGAACTCCGGCGAGATCGATCGGGTGCTCTAGGGTACGGGAGCTGCCGGTTTTTGCGGAAATCAGCAGAGGAGAGGAAGAGCATTATTTATAGGGAGGCGGGCGTGCGCAAGGCACAAGAAATCAGGTCGAAACAATGAGGATTTGATATGGAACAGGGGCTGCCGTGCGTGAGGAACCATCTGTCCCAATTCTTGCGCAAGAGGTTGAAGAAGGGCGCGGGGCCCGCTTGACAGCGAGCGAGGGCGAGCGGGCGAGAGAGGGAGGCGTGCGGGCGACCGCAGCGTACCACTTCGCGGCGCTAGCTGGGCCATGGGCGGAAGACGCTGACTGGGTGGGTTGGCTGGCGCTGGCTCGCCCTATTCAAAAAGAAAACGCTTTCCCTTTTTCTTTTTTAAACAGAGAAGAAAAAAGAGAAAGAAACCAAATAAATAAAATCTTTATATAGGCATGTAATATATCAAAATGTTCAAAAATACAAATCCTAAAACATGAACATATTTTCATTTGCAAATAAAATAAACAAAAATTCAAAAAACCAAACAGTGCTGCTGTTGCAATAAAACCGAATAAAAATCATTTTTAAAATACTAAAATGATTTCAAACCTATTTTCTCCTAATTTTACATTGAAGAATCATTTTACCCTTATTTCCATATATTTTATTTTTGGAGAAAAATAATATGAATGAAAACCAAATAACTCCTAAACGGATTTGAATTTGAATTTCAAACCACGTCCAAATCTTTTCTTTTTTTCCTCATTCAAATGTATTTCAAATTTGCCCCTGGTATGGAGTGTCATATTGCTCCTCTCTTTATTTTGAATAACTTTCTGGGA
This sequence comes from Aegilops tauschii subsp. strangulata, assembly GCF_002575655.3. Lineage (NCBI taxonomy): Eukaryota > Viridiplantae > Streptophyta > Magnoliopsida > Poales > Poaceae > Aegilops > Aegilops tauschii. The sequence continues at coordinate 236,451,861 of NC_053036.3, forward strand.
ATTTGAAATCGAAAATTGAAATAACTTCAAAATGAAGGTGGGTTTCAAATAACTTCATAGGGAATTTTCAAATTGTTTCTTTTAAACTTCCAACTATCTTTGAAGAAGTCATTTCATCTTCTCTCATGAGGATCATTGAGTTGCATAAAGTTATGACTTTGAAGAGTTTTCAAAAAAGAATTCAAATCTGTCCAATGCCACTTTTGATTTCAAATGGAAGAAGTCATGTTGTCTTCACCCTAGGGTTGTCTATTTGAAATGAATTTGAATTCTTGGAGATCAAAATGCAAAGTGAAATTTTGGGTAACTAATTTCATTCCTTCTCATTGAACTTTTAAAAAGTTTCAATTTCCACTCAAATTCACACAGTCAAACACACAACAACCAAACAGGCAAGCAAACTATTTATTTAATATAACATTCCAAAATTTAGAATTTTGGGATTTTACAAACTACCACACTTAAAATGAATCTCGTCCTCGATATTCGAAGAGGCTAGAAAGAAAAAGGTTATGGTTTGGGGGTCTTCCAGCAAATCCATTAATCGGAAAGCTCCAGTGTGTTACCACACTTAAAATGCAGGTTTATGTTTCTGACCAAAACTCATGTACTGCATTCCTTTGGGTTGACGGTGTCGGTCTTCTCATATTCTCCGGGATAACATTTTCACTGGTGCCCTTCCGGTAAGGGCATAACCTCCTTTCTCAAAATCCCAAGTTCTTTCATCAAAATAGGACCATTCCTGTGACTGGGTCTTCTTAGTTGACAGGTCTATCGCCAATACTAAAAACTATCAAAATCTCATGGTGGTCAATGATTTTTGGTTTCTGCAGGAAATGAGTCTGGGTTAAATCTATCAGTATAACCTATGTTTGGCAACGATTGCCTGTACAGGGTTCGATCATACTACCATTCTAAGGTTTAAACAAGGTTTTGAAATTGTCGTCTCTCTACTATGGGTAAGTCACTCTAGATTTACCATCCCAATATCAAGACCGAATGATAAGAGTAAGTCGGTATGGTGATCAATCCATTCTGCACCTAGATCATTACCTTGTATAAGGTTTAGTGTATCTCGTAATTCTAACACTCGGGCATTCTCACAAGCATTGAAAAATTTCTCTTCTCCTCGAACTGGGTTCGGGTAAATCCATTGGTTCTGCAAGCCAAACATAACATCTATCGTTTCTTCACAACTCTCAAGTTTTCATAATCTCCTATGAAACATTTGCTGATGAAATCATAGCTTCCTCCAGATTTCTTTCTTCAACAAGGGTATGCTTGATCCTTGTTAACTCCTAGGCCTGTGGGTTATGGTTTACTTCAATGCTAGTACAATTTTAGCTCATCCTAGGAGTTACAATTCTTCCATATTCCAACATTACACCTACTTTAAATCCATCAGTACTTCCTTTCTTCATATCCATCATATCAAAAACAAAACTCCAACTCATTTTGTCCAAACTCCACTCCGTGAAATATCATTATCCTTTCCATGGGTCAAGCGTCCTCACAGGGTACTACCACCCTTGAAATGCACAAATTCTTCCATAGTCCATATTTCTCATATCCTAAAAAATGGTCAACATCTGTGTTCAATAGAGTAACACTTCATACAATTCAACATATGAAATCATTACACATTAATTTTTTGATTCATGAACTCATTACAATCTCCGAGACTTCTATTACATAATTCAAGTCCATATCCTCAATGAATAAAAATGTGTTCTCAATTTATTGCATTCTTTATTCCAGTAACAAAATCTTAACTACTCAACTTCAAGCTTTGCTCGATTTAGAACATTCCCTGGCAAAATGTCCTGCTTCCTTGCAGCGTAAAAAAATGATGTCGGACAAATCAGGGGCTTCCTGGTACCTCCTTGGGTTATTTTCTTCTTTTCTGGACAATCACTAGCGTAATGTCCTATGGTCTTGCACCCAAAATAGGTAATATGGCTCTTATCCTTCTTTGCAAAAACTAGGTTGTTCGGGGAATTCATTCTCTTTCTCTTGCTGGACTTATTTGTACCGATTAATCCTTCTATTTCCTGTGGATCAAACTCCACTTCTTCTGTCGGGAAGTCTCTCAGATACTCTTGGCTTTCCTTCATGCAATACTGTGAAAGTGTCCTTCTTCTCCACGTGAATAGCAGGCTTGGGCGAAAGATCTGTTTAGGCCTTCTCCATCGAGGTCTTCAACATCTTCCTTCATCACAGGTTCTTCTGAACTTTCCCCGGGTGTTTCTTTCATGGCTTCTTTCTGCTGCTTGGTAATATCTTGTACCTTGGGGAAAATTGGGCACTGAGTTGGGTAATGAGTTGTTCCTTCACACAAGAAACAAGTCACCTGCCTAGCGGGGCATTCTTCCTCCGGGTGATGTTCTTCACAATGAGGGCATCCATCCTTGTGTTCTTCATGGGTGTATCCTATTTCTCCACAGATCTTGCATGCATAAGGCTTCTTCACTTTAGGATCACAAGGCTTCTGGATAAAACAAGACCTCAGTAGAATCGTCTTGAATTCGTCCCAAGCATTTTCTCCATTCCATCCTTTTATAGCTTGATGTATCTCTCGCCATGTTGCGGCATCTTGTGTGTGCTGCCGTTGGGTGTATGGAACCATACACTCTCCTTCAATACGGTACTACTTCATGCGATCTTCCATGTTCCGTATCAATTGTGCTACTTCCAACTGTGTCATCGATCTCGGAAATACAAGTTCGTCTTCATTCATCATCTATTGGGTTCAAGGGTTTTGGGATGAGATACAGGAGAAGGATAGAGAGATACACAATACAAACAATAATTTTGAAAATCAGTTTTATTTTGTGGCTGTCGAAAAAACATCAAACAAATGACAACTCACAAATCATCGCATCTAACGTAAGTATATAATAGGGGTTTGGTCTTCTAAAGGTCAAATAGATCTTCAGATTCTTCAAGTCTTCGGAGTCTTCAACTGTTGTAGCTTCAATTCTTCTAATGCATGGTGAAATCCTCTTTACTCCGAAGAGGTCATCAGTTGTCTAATATCTTGTCCTTCTTGGAGCGGCTTCAGCTGATCCTCTGTGTGGTCAAAAGGGAATGGCGTACATTCCTACTATTTGAGGTAAGAGGGGACTGTTTGATAAAATCAAAACAGATAAAAGGTAACGTATCTTTTTGAAAATAAAGTTTTAGAGATATCCTGTCATAGGGCTTTCCGGTTTCTAGGATCACATCCTACAGTCAACATGTGCTCTGATACCATGTCTGTAGCGACCCGACCTCAAAAGGTCAAGCATTTGTGTATCTGTGCCATCGCTGGATCAGCATGCTGGTGCACACAGTACATTAGTGTATATATCAAAGTGCAATCACAAGTATAAATAACGTAAAACTGATATATACCTCATAAGTCTCAACCAGAACAGTCAATTGGGTGTGGAGTCCCATCAACGCCATCGACAGGTTGAGTGTAGACCGTAACCCAACAACAAAACTCACTCGTTGTAGAAATAATCCTGCAACATAATATGTTACAGTCGTGTAGGTCAGTACATTGAATGTACCAGAAAGATCACTGTAAGAAACACCGATGATAAAACTATACTATATGCAATATGGCTTTGAGGCTCTGTGTCTGAGTTTTGTTTGCATACAAGCTGGTTTTATTTTCCCTACATCAATGTCATGGTTCCACCAACCGATGTCTCACAGCCCAAATCATCATAAGTTGCCCACAAAAGTTATCAGTCCGGTGTTGAGAGTTCTGAGATATATCCAAGTCAAGAGGCTCAAATTGTTTGTAACCGGGGACACGACTAATCGATTAGGTTTTAACTCTGCAGAGTGTTGTGCACTTTACCCGCAAGATTTGATCCCTCCCTTGTCGTCCTCGCACTTCGGGTTGTTTGAGCACAGGACAATCGAAACATGGTCCTCCGTAGAGTTCCTCTGACCACTGTCCAATGCCCATCCAATCATACCATAGTTCTACATCTGCCGGCACCGTCCCAGCTAGAGTCACAACTAGGTAAACCAAGCCAGAGCCCATAGTGACTTGCGGTTGCACAGGTAAGCTTCCGGGCATGAAGTATTCTTCTGTCTCTTTGAGCCTGGGTGGAGCTTTCCGCATGATATCATGGCGCTTCTCCGGAATCACTGAGTACTGGGTGCACCAATGTACCCTTCTTAACCATTCTCCACCTAGAGGTATATTGAATTCTTGTCCCGAGTCTTGAAGTCTTGAGGCCTTGAAGATGCAATCCTTGTAGATGCCATCATGGAGTTATCGTCATTGACGTAGAATCCTCCTTGTTCATGCCACTCGTGCACTCAAACCAAACCCCATCTACTATAGCGTAGCATTAAATCTGTATAGCGTCCCGAACTTGATAACAGGGAGATGGGTTCCTACCTCTTGCATTCTACTCAACTACAAGAAATCAATATTACTACTGGAGGGATTACACTAGATTCAATAAAACATAGGTATGATTAACATGGTCAAAGTGAACTTGCCTGGTAATACTTGATGAAGATTATATCGCTCTCAGAGACATCCTGATAGTACTATTCGTCACTCTCCGAAGAAAATCTATATAGTCAAACATTGCATTCGCATAAGCAATCATTCTAGCAAGCAATTTCTAGCAATCTTAATTATCAATAAACAACAAATAAATCAATTAACGAAACCCAAATAAAATCCAAAGAACTTCAAGGAAAACTACGAGAAAAACTACTAAGGAAAAGTCTAAGACTTCACTACAAACAATAAAAATAGTTTTTGTCCTACATAAAACTTAATAGCAAAATAAAATACTAAACTACTAAATTAACAAAAAAGAAATAGTAAAACAACTAAGTTAACAGAAAGTATTTTTCATAAAATTTTATTTGCAAAAAGAAACAAATAAAAAGCTACTATAAAACTCTAACTATGTCTAGTACAAGTTTTCATACAAAACTAAAGAAAATAAATTTTTAGAATAAAATAGAAGTGTCTACTGTTCAATAACAGAAAGAAAACTATTTTTTTCAAAAAGACATTTTTTAGTTAAAAACAAATAAAGACAATTTTTTTAGTTAAAATCAAAAAGCTATTCTAGAATTCAAACTAGAGCCAAAGCAGTGTTTGAAGCATATTTGAAATAACTCAAATTTAAACTAATGAAATTTGAAAACTAAGTGCAACATCGAAAACTTCAAGAAATTATAAAACTAATGCAAAAAGAGTCACTAAATTTGGACTATAAAATAAAATATATTGAATTTCTAAAAAAAGAACTATTCTGTTGAAAAAAGAAACGAAAATAAATACATAAAACATAACAGACGAGTGCTACTTGTCGAGCTGTAACTGGGCTAAACAGGTGGGCGATCCAATGCTATAAGGTGCTCGGCCGAAACTTAACAAAACTGAATCAGTGAGTAAAAAAATCAGATCTAACCTAGGTGGTTAGATCTTGATCTGACGACCAAGGGGTGTTTGCTGCGGGGCTAAACAAACGATCACCCGCAACATAAAAGATAACAATTCAAAGAAAAAACATAACCTAGATCTAATCGGGGCAGTTGCTACGAGATCTGACGGACGGGAGATGACGACAGCATCTTACAGAGGTGGCGTCGCCGGTAGGGAAGAAGACAGCGGCGGAGCGGCGTCGGACGCGAACAGGCGGCGTCTCCAGGGCTCGTCGGTGTCTAGAGAAGGCTCGGGGAGGCTCGACGTGAGGTGGCATGTCCGATGATGGAGGGCGCGTCGGTCGAGGATGACGGCGGCGATGACAGTGGGCGGCTGGAGTAGGGGCGGCAGCGGCGAACTTCTGGAGAGCTTGGGGAGCTTGGTCCGGTGCGAGTCTGCGAGATTGAAAAGGTCAGGGAGATGCGGCGCATCGAGGAGGAGCGAACAGAGGAACGAAGGGACTTGGGGAACCTTCGGTGGTGACCATATCGGCCGGTGACAAAAGCTTCGTGCGAGAACTCCGGCGAGATCGATCGGGCGCTCTAGGATACGGGAGCTGGCGGGTTTTGCGAAAATTGGGGGAGGAGAGGAGAGCATTATTTATAGGGAGGCGGGCGTGCGCGAGGGGCAAGAAATCAGGTCGAAACAGCGAGGATTTGATCGGGAACAGGGGCCGTTGTGCGTGAGGAAGAATCCGTCCCCATTCTTGCGCGAGAGGTTGAAGAAGGGCATGGGCCCTACTTGACAGCGAGCGAGGGCGAGCGGGCGAGAGAGGGAGGCGTGCGGGTGACCGCAGCGCACCGCTTCGCGGCGCTAGCTTTGCCGTGGGCCGAAGACGTGGGCTGGGTCGGCTGGCTGGCGCTTGCTCGGCCTATTAAAAATGCTTTCCATTTTTGCTTGTTTAAACAAAGAACAAAAGGAGAGAGAAACAAAATAAATGAAATCTTTATATAGGCATGTAATATATCAAAATGTTCAAAAAACAAATCCTAAAACATTAACATATTTTCATTTGCAAATAAAATATTCAAAAATAAAAAAAATAGTGCTGCTGTTGCAATTAAACCCAATAAAAACCATTTTTCAAATACTAAAATGATTTCAAACTTATTTTCTCCTAATTTTACATTGAAGGGAATCATTTTACCCCTATTTACATATATTTTATTTTTGGAGAAAAATAATTTGAATGAAAACCAAATGTTGGGGATATAACTACTGGGTATGACCCGCCCAGCAGGGGCCGGGGCATACCACTGGCGACTTAAAGATAAAGATGGCGGGTCATGAAGTAAGCCTATTGACGGCCCCGGACCCAGAGGCGACTTAAGGCCCAAGAGGATGAACCGCCATATGTGTAACTTGTATTGTAAGGCAAGCTTAGTTAGTCACCAAGCCAGATACGTTGTGTATGAGCCAGCCGGGACTCTGTAAGCCATCAGGCATCAACCTGTGTATATAAAGGGGTGACCCGGCGGCGGGTTAGGGCAAGAAACAACAAGTCGAGAACTAGGTCAAGCATATTCGCTCCCTGGTAATCGAAACCCAAGCAATACAACCCGAAACTGGAGTAAGCCTTTACCTCGTTGCGAGTGGCCGAACCAGTATAAACTCTCTGTGTCCTTTGTCCCGATTAACCCCTTCAAGCTAACCTAGTTGCGATGGCTCCACACCTAAGTCCTTTCGGTAGGGCATCTGCCGTGTTAAGTCCATGACAGTTGGCGCCCACCATGGGGCTAGCGCACGGTGGTTTCGAGTTCTTGAAGAGCAACTTTGCAGGGATCAAGGGATACACTGTGGGCCGGATGACCAAGAGTTGTCGGGGCAAGCTCTACATCGACGACGCTGGCGGGGACCCTGAGGCTGGCTCAATTGAGTACGGGTACCGGGTCCCCTTCGGAGGAGTCCATGTCTTCATCGGCAAGATCGGCGAATCAGGCCCTAAGCCGGACATCTGCACCGACATCGTCGAGACGGCTCAGCATTCACGACCTGCCAAGGATCGAGCCGCTGTGTAGCATGCCTTTGTGGGTTTCACCCATGGGACGGAACTTGAGAAAGGATCTGTGTCCGGTGGCGAGACGGCCATCTAATCTGATGGTGAGTCATCAACCGGTGAAATCAATCAATGTATCAACTGCAGGACGGCCAGCTTGGGGGCTGTTTCGATGGCGATAGTATTCTGGACCCCTATGAGCTGCCAAACAGGGTTGCAATCTTCATGGCCGGTACACAGCCGGTGCTCGGTTCGACAACCGCCACAACTTTGACCTCCAGCTCGACGGCTGCGGCGACAGCTGGGGCTAGCGGCTCTGTGCCCACCGGCTCAGGTTCTGACCGAACTGTCGGATGCTTTGGCAGCTTTGATGGGGGCGGAGGTGACCCCGGACACTCAAGAACAACATAAAGTGGATGTTGCGAAGCTACGAGATGAGATAGCTCAGGCCAAGGAAGAGCTGGTGGCTGTAAACGCTAGGATGGCCACAGAGCGAGCTGCTTTGGACGCTCAGGCACAACAGATTCATGCAGAGTCTTTCTGGCTTACCTTGGATCAAAATGCTTCAAATGCCATCATGAGAAGAAGGCACTAGAGTCATTTACCTCCGGAGTATGATGCGAGAAACCTTTTCAACACACCAGGGGCAGGGACCAGTGACCCACCCGTGCTGAACCGGGCGATTGAGGCGCCTGTGACCAGAGCACCGATTCAGCCGCGTGCTGTGGATCCGCCTCGTTTGGATATGACTCCGCCTCAACATGTTCCGACACTGCCGTGTCACTACTCTAACCCTCTGGATAATATGATTGCCGTTGCGACACGATTGGCGGCTCTCCGGGTTGAAGGCGAGTCTCCGGCTGCGATAGAGATGCGGAGGGCCAGGGAACTTCTTCAGACAGCGGTAGCACAGCAGGCGGCTTACTCATACAGTCGTGAGCGGATCCATTCAACCCCTCGTCCGAGCCGGAGTTATAGTAGACATATTGACTCGCCAACAGTTTCCAGCAGTGAGAAACACCATAACCAACCTTGTAGGCATGACCCGGCGCGCGGTGGTGTCGATGCTCAGATTTTGGTGGATCAGGGCAGGGCACGTCGGGAGGCTAAGTTGGCGGCTCAGCTAGCGGCTCAACAGCAATCTCTGGTTTATCCGTCAGCGTTTGTGGAGGCAGGAGTGACTTCTAACCTTGGGTGTGCCATATTTAGTGCCGGCTCTACACAATGAGCATTTGCCTAAAGATTTCAAGGGCCCTCGTAAGGTGCCTAATTACACAGCGGATCAGCCCCTAGAGGCTTGGATTGAGAGCTATGAGATGGCTATGGAGATGTTGGATGTTAGTGATGTTGCATGTGCTAAGTATTTCACCATGATGTTGGATGGGCCGGCTCATACTTGGTTGAAAGGACTACCCACTAACTCCGTTAGGTCATGGACGGAGTTGAAAACATGTTTTATCCAAAAATTTAAAGACACATGCAAGCAGCCTATGTCGATTCTGGATCTAGACTCTTGTGTCCAAGGTGAGGGCGAGTCAACAACCAATTGGCTGTGATGGATCTCAGCTGTTATACACTCATCTGACAGTATCAACGCGGTTCAGCAGTCCTGATGTTGGAGAAGAATTGATGTTTCCTTCCCCTTAAGCAGAAGCTGGGGCGGCTTAAATGCCACTGCAATGACATGGGGGAGCTCATGGCGGCTCTCGTCAAATACGCGACTCTGATAGTACTAAGGACCCTGAGTCTGATGAGGAGAAGGCTGGTAAGGGGAAGAAGAGTGGCAATGCAAAAGGGCAGCAACATAATACGGTGGGTCAAAGTGGCAACGGTAAGCGCAAAGCCGATGGCGGTTTAGACTTTGTGGCTAACACCAATACGCAGAACAATAATCAGCGTCGTAAGAGAAAGCCACCCCGTCTTGGAGGGCCAAAGTTTAACATTGAGGCGATGATGAATCAGCCTTGTCCAAAGCATGGTACGCAAGAGAAGCCGGCCAATCATTTGTGGAATGATTGCTTCATCATGAGGGAGTAGGAATTCCAATTTATTTCCAGAATAATCATGGCCCGAATGGCGGCTCAGGACCCGGCTCTCACGGGCCTGGCTTTGGAGCTGGCAGCTCAAACTCTGGTTTCCAGGGCCAAGGCAACCAAGGTGGTTTCAATCAGCAATCTGGTCAAGGGAATTAGCAGCAGCAGTGTGGTTATCAGAGTAATCCAAAGCAGTTGAATAGTGGTCAGTATCATGTGTTTACCACAAGTTTATGTAAATAGGACCAGAAGGTTCATAAGAGGGCAGTCAACGCAGTTGAGCTAGCGGTCCCTTGATACTTGCGATGGTCAGAACATGCTATTGTGTGGAGCCGTGAGGATCACCCGCCCCGGGTTGACAATCCGGGTCACTTGGCTTTGGTGGTTTCGCCTCAGGTTGGAGGACACAAGTTCACTAAAGTGCTCATGGACGGAGGCAGCACCATCAATATCCTTTAGTATGATACTTTCTGCCGTATGAATTTAACTGATAAGGATCTTAAGCCGTCGTCTAATGTTTTTCATGGAGTGGTGCCTAGTAAGTCGACGTATCCAGTGGGTAAGATAGCTTTGGAAGTGGCCTTTGGAGATGATAACAATTTCAGAGCTGAGATGTTGACCTTCGAGGTGGTCAAGATCAAGAGCCCTTATCACACTTTGTTCGGGCGGTCGACTTATGCTAAGTTTATGGCAAGGCCTTGTTATGTTTATTTGAAGCTTAAGATGTCGGGTCACAAGGGTACCATCATAGTGCATGGGAACAGGAAGATAGCCTCGGAGTGTGAAGAGGGCGATGCTGCTTATGCTGAGTCTGTTTGTGCAATAGAGGAGTTGAAGTTTTACAAAGATAATGTTGACCCGGAAGATATGACACCTTTGAAGAAGCCAACCACAGAGCATGACCCTCTGTTGAAGTTTAAGTCGGCAGATGACACTAAGCTGGTTGACTTTGTTCCTGGCGACTCATCCAAGCAGTTCAGTATCAGTGCTAATATGGATCCAAATAGGAAAGCGCGCTCATCGAGTTCATCCGTGAGAACCGGGACAACTTTGCATGGAAACCTTCTGACATGCCAGGTGTACCGAGGGAACTCGCTGAGCACACTCTCAATATTGATCCAAAGTTTAAACCGGTCAAGCAATTCCTTCGTCGTTTCAATGAAGAGAGGCGCAAGGCCATTGGTGAAGAAGTAGCCCGGCTCTTGGCGGCTGGGTTCATTGTTGTAGCCTTTCATCCGGAGTGGTTGGCTAACCCGGTGCTGGTACTTAAGAAGAATGGTACTTGGCGTATGTGTGTAGATTACACAGACTTAAACATGGCCTGTCCGGCTGATCCTTTTGCTCTCCCCCGTATTGATCAGATTATTGATGCTACAGCGGGTTGTGAGCGTTTGAGTTTTCTGGATGCTTACTCTGGTTATCACCAGATGAAGATGGCAGTTAAGGACCAGGAGAAGACAGCTTTCATCACTCCCTTTGGAGCCTTCTGCTATGTGTCTTTGCCTTTTGGGCTCAAGAGTGCCCAGGCGACTTATCAACGGTGTGTTCAGAATTGCCTCCATGACCAGATTGGACGCAATGTTCATGCTTATGTGGATGATATTGTTGTGAAATCTAGGAAGAAAGAGACCTTGATAGATGATTTGAAAGAAACCTTTGACAATCTCCGGGTCTACAAGATGATGCTTAACCCGGCCAAGTGTGTCTTTGGTGTGCCAGCAGGCAAGCTATTGGGTTTTTTGGTTTCTGAAAGGGGCATTGAAGCTAACCCGGATAAAATCAAGGCTATCACTTCCTTGGCTAAACCGGCATGTATTAATGATGTCCAGCGTCTGGCGGGTCGTATTGAGGCCTTAAGCCGGTTCATAAGCCAGTTGGGTGAAAAAGCTATCCCTCTGTACCAGATGATGAAGAAAACAGATCACTTTGTCTGGAGTGATGCTGTTGATTAGGCATTTGAGGCCTTAAAAAACAGTTAGCTGAGCCGCCAATCCTTGCTGCTCCTATTGATAAGGAGCCCTTGTTGTTATATGTGGCTGCTAATAGCCGAGTCGTCAGTGTGGCAATTGTTGTGGAAAGGAAGGAATCAGGCAAGGAGTATCCGGTTTAGCGGCCGGTTTATTATGTCAGTGAGGTGCTCATTGAATCCAAGCAGAGATACCCACATTGGCAAAAGCTGGTTTATGGGGTGTTCATGGCTAGTCGTAAATTGAAGCAGTATTTCTTTGGTCATCCCATCACTGTGGTCAGTTCTACTCCCTTGGGGGATATTATTCAAAACAAAGAAGCCATAGGTCGGGTAGCCAAATTGGCCATTGAGCTTGGACCCCATGGTTTGAAGTATATGCCTCGGACAGCTATCAAGTCTCAAGCACTTGTGGATTTTATTAATGACTGGACCGAGCTGCAGATGCCTGAGGAGAAGCCGGATAGCACATACTGGACTATTCACTTTGATAGATCCAGGCAGTTGGAAGGCTCGGGGGGTGGAGTTATTGTGACTTCCCCATGAGGTGATAAATTTTGTTATGTTTTAAGGTAGATGTTCCCTTGTACTAACAATGCAGCTGAGTATGAGGCCTTGCTCCATGGTCTTCGGATGGCTAAAGAGATGAATCTAAGCTGGGTGAGGTGTTTTGGCGACTCAGATTTGGTGGCTCAGCAAGTTTAGGGCACTTGGGATTCTAAAGATCCACTCATGGCGGCTTACCGCCGAGAGGTTGATGATATTGCTGGTCATTTCAAAGGTTATCAAGTGGAACATGTTGATCGCAGGAAAAATGAGGCGGCTGATGCTTTAAGCCGGCTAGGGTCTCAGCGTAAGCCGGTACCACCTATTGTTTTCCTTGATATTCTGCATACCCTTCAGTCAAATTGCCTACGGAGGAAGATCTTGCTATTCCTGACCCGGAGGCGCGGTTGATCGCGACTCTTCATGCTATTCCTGATTGGACAGTTCCATATTTGGCTTATATGACCCGGGGCGAGTTACCTGAAGATGAAACTTTGGCCAGGCAGATAACCCGGCGGTCTAAGTCAATGACTATTGTCAATGGAGAGTTGCACCGCTGCAGTGTCATATGGTTGTTTCAACGTTGTATTTCTCCTGAGGAAGGTCATGAGATTTTATGAGAGATTCATGAAGGAGATTGTGGTCATCATGCCAGTTCTAAGTCACTCATAGCCAATGCTTTTCGTCATGAGTTTTATTGGCTGACGACTCATGCTGATGTAGAGGATTTGGTCAATAAATGTGATGGTTGTCAGAAATTTTCAAGATGAGCTCATGTGCCGGCTCAAGAATTAAGGATGATTCCAATTACTTGGCTGTTTGCAGTCTGGGGGCTGGATATGGTTGGACCTTTCAAATAATCCAATGACAAAAAGACTCACCTCTTGGTGGCGGTTGACAAATTTACAAAGTGGGTTGAAGCAGAGCTGGTTAGTAAGTGTGACGCGGCAACATCGGTTCAATTCATCAAAAAAGTGATTTTCCGTTTTGGCTATCCTCACAGTATCATCACGGATAATGGTACCAGTTTTATCTAAAGGTGCTATGAAAGAATTTTGTCAACGTGAACATATCGTCTTGATGTGTCATTTGTGGCTCACCCCCAGTCCAATGGTCAAGCTGAAAGAGCCAATCAAGAAATCTTGAGAGGTATAAAACCCCGGCTTATGGTCCCTTTGTAGAGGACGCTGGGTTGTTGGGTTGAGGAGTTATCTTCAGTGCTTTGGAGTACCAACACCACCCCCAACAGATCTACGGGTCACATTCCTTTCTTCATGGTTTACGGAGCAGAGGCGGTTCTCCCAAGTGACATCCGTCACGACTCGCCCCGTGTGGCTGCTTATGTTGAAGCTGATAATGAACAAGCACATCAGGATGCTCTTGACCTATTGGATGAGGAGCGTGACCTTGCAGCGGCTCGTTTGGCAATTTACCAGCAAGATCTGTGTCGATATCATAGCCGCCGGGTTAAAACCAGGACCTTTCAAGAAGGAGATTTGGTGCTCCGGCTCATCCAGGATCAAACTGACATGCACAAGGTATCCTCACCTTGGGAAGGGCCTTTTGTGGTCAGCAAATACCTGAACAACGGGTTATATTACCTTATCGATGTTCGAGACCACAAGGACTCACGCACGTCGGAGGAGGAGACCTTCGGCCGTGGAATATTGCTCATCTTCGGCCTTATTACACCTGAGCCACCGGCTCTTGTGATGTACATATTTCCACCAATGTATATATTATGACTAGTATAATAAAGTCGGCATCCCTGATATTTCAGGGCCTCTGCCGTTTCATTTCTGAGAATTTGAGTCTTTATTGTCTCTTCATAAGATCACTTGGGGGCTTCCTGCTCATTGAGCATAGCTATGACTACCCTCTTGATCCGGCTTGTATGCCTTGATTGCAAAATACTTGGGGGCTTCCTGCTCATTCAACATAGCTATGACTACCCTACTGATCCGGCTTATACGCCTGGAATGAAATATTACTTGGGGGCTCCTTATTAATGAATAGAGCTTTGTTGTCCCTTGTAATAGGCTTGGATGCCAGGTGTACTCACCAAAACTGCGGCTTATCCTGCCTTTGTTTGCCTGCCACTCCGACTAGGTAATCCTGGAATGACTCGCCGTACTCTTGACAATCAATCTTATAAAGACCCTGAATTTTTCAAAGTTAAAACGGCGATTTGTCATGTGAGGTCCGGCTTATGGGTTTGAATTAAGGTTTAATTCAGCGGCTGTGCGGCCCTTGAATAACACTTGACATTGAGGCTTGGCAGCCTATGAATGCCTTGTTTTTTCTGATTTATATTTTCTTTGAGAATTTTTTGAGGTTCATCTTTTGTGCCATGGTTGAAAATTAATTAGGGCCATGCTGCCTTATGATTCATATATGAATCTATCTGGAGTTTTGTTAACCCGGCCTGGCTTTGGACTTCAAGTCGCCAGTGTGTGTTGATTATGTGCTTGAAGTTCTATGCTCTAAGCTTTCGGCTGTTACCCTTACTGCATGTGGTATGGTAAGCTGGTAGTATAAACAAATATCACAGGTATGATATTTACTTTATTATGATTACATGAGGTTTTGATAAACTGGCCCTGGTTATTTACTATGCTGTTACGAGTGGATTGTATATGGGGCATCGTGACCCGCCCTGGGGTAAACCGCGAGGGCACATGTTATCTGCTTATGTGCAGGAAATATGATAATTGTGGTCTGCATAATTTGATGATATTATAAAACATAAGTGCCGGATCTTCAACATCATATTGACGGTTCAAAAATGTTATGCAAGTCAACATGCATGATGGCATGGCAGATCATTGTTTTCAACTAGCCTATTACAAGGCATCACGAGGCCGCAAAAGAATAAGTGTTTTTTAGACACACAACATCCAAATGCTATGGCTGGTAAACCGGCTCATGAATTAAGACTTCTAGTCTTGGCGGGTCGAGGCTTCTGGATCATCCTGTGCTGGCTCTTCTTCTTCCTCTGTTGTCTAGAAGTTAGGCGATAACCAATCGATCCCAGACAAAGCTTTGAACACAGCCTCATCATCAATAAGTGTTGACGAGTCAATATCAGGGGCAAAGGTGTGCTTACGAATTGGCGGAATAAGGTCCTTGGCTTCATGAACTAGTGCTTTGACCTTCTTGTTTTCAGCATCATAAGCCGCCTGGTATTGGGACAGATCTGTTTCTTCAGCCAGCTTACTTGCTAACGGACGCATTGCTCTTGCTATTTGGGCAAAGTCAGCAGCACTGAAGGCAGAACCATCTTCTTTGACGCTTGGGCAACCACTGGCTAATTCTTCTGGATCAAGATCTGCTTGCCAGGCTTTTTCCTGGCTCAGGGCGGTCATGGCACCGGCTCTTGCCGCTGACAGCTTCAGGTCATCAAGCCTCTGGGGTATCACTGACAGTTTTTCCAGTACTTCTTTGATGAGTGAAGGAGGTTGCTTCTTATGTGTAGTAGCACTGATGAATCGTTGCGCGCCAGTGTATAATTGCTCCACCAATGTATATGCAGCTTTGAGCTTTGTGCGCATATCTTGACCAAGGTTGGAGGTTCTAGGGCTTGCATCAGCAAATAACATTGATAAGCCGGATGAGGTATATATTTATTATGAAAGAATTATTCAAAGTACGGTGCTGAATACCAAAGATGGGAGTTGTCATGTTGTTAATTTGGCGTTTTAAGCCGGACAACTCCTCGGTCATCGGCTTAAGGGCAGATTCAGCTTCTTCTGATCTCTTCACCAAAGTTGCCTTCTTAGTGTCCCAACTGTTCCTATCAGCTTTGAACTCTTTCTTCAGTTTCTCCATCTCTTCCAAGGCGGTTTTTAATTCTATCTGGGCCTTGGAAGTTGTAGATTGCTGAGTGGAGATGTTCTGACGGAGATCAGCGACTTGGGATTCTTTCATATTAAGCTCAGCCTGCAAAGTGCAATGGACAAGCCATATTATGATTTCAATTCTTGAAGTCCCAAGCATAATACAAGTATTATACTTGGTACTTGGGGGCTAATGCATATTGCTCTTTTTTTATGACAATTATATGATGACCCGGCTATGCTGCTATGACTATAGCCGACTCATAAGGGTTACATAGCTGGATTTTATTCACAGTAATGGTGATAAGTCCTGGCTTATTCAGGATGATTAGTCCGGCCCTTGGGGGCTACATGTGCAAACTTGATGGTTATTACTTGAAGTTTCGGTTTAACTTGTCAGTTTAAGCTGGCCTTGGTGAGCCATATATGTGAAATTAAAAGCTATATTTTGAAGACCCGGCTTTAGCTATTCAGCTAAAGCCGGCCCTTGGGGGCTACTTGTTGATTCTGCAGTTCTAACAAGGTATGACATGGCTATCAAAGTTCAACAAGAATGTTTAAAGTCTACAACATATTCAAGTTAATCATATCCAGTAGACCCGACAGCTGACAAGATATATATATATATATATATATATATATATATATATGAAGAGGATGATAATATTTACCTCAAAGCACTCCTTCATCAGGTTGACCAGGCCGGCTTCAAAGTCACGACTGGTGTGAAGGCGGTTTAAATAACCAGAGTGAATCTCTTGGGCACTGAACTAGGCATAGCTGTCCAAGTCCACCTTCCACTTGCCTTTATCAACAGCAGCAAATTCTTCTTTAGCGCTGTGCTTGGATAAGCCAGTGGGGTTGCCGAGGCTGTATAACCAAGCCCAGCAATGACGACATCGTCAGCCTTCTCCTCAGTAGGCTTGATGGGACTTGGCGGCTTAGTGGTGGCCGGCTCAACGACTATATGGTCTATGGTAACATTGTGCTCTTCTAGTGGCGGGTCATTAATGGTAGCCTCAGTGGTTTGATGAGAGGCTTCTGGCAATTGCTTCTCCGGCTCAAAAGGGTTGGAATCTTTAGCCGGCTTGTTCATTTTTTCCTTCTTGCTGGGCTTGTCCACGCCACTGAAAATAAAAAATACAAAGATGTCAGCATATCAATCAACATGAAATGTCAAGTGGTTAAATATTTCTTACCCAGGAGCAACTTTGAAAGCCGGAATCTGAGTTCTAGTTGACTGGCCAGAAGAGGAGTGAGAAATTCCCTGATAGTTGGAATCGGATGGGTTAAGTGGTTGACACATAAGACATGCTTTTGGATAAAGTAATGATGAAGTTTGTGGCACCTCGTTCTGGCGCTTTCAAGGGGCCGGTGTGTTGGGTAAGCCGGAGCAAAGTGCCCCTCCACTATTCCGGGTCTGCCGATGAGCCTCGTGCTGTTTTTGCTTCAAAATAAAGTTTGGATCTAAGTAAGCTAAAGGGTGAGAAAACTTTACTTTCCGGTCACTTTTAGAGTTATTTCTCTTGATAAACTCTCTGGATCGGAGGAAATGAGGGTTACCTCTTCAACATCTGCACGGCTGGCCGCCGCGTCGTCCAGATAGTAATCATTGTCAATAAGATGAATAAAAAGTGAGCCAAGAGAGTCAAGTTCTACCTCCGACTCATTATCATCATCATCGTCATTATCATCCAAGTCAAATGACTCGGAGGGGTTGGTTTTCTTCTTGACAGGTTTTTTGGTAGCTTTGCTCTTTGTCCGGGTCTTCTTGGCCGGCTTATCTAACTTCTTCTTCCAGAAAGGAGAATCGACCTGCACAAATAAAGTGGATTATGAAAAGACAGTTTAAATGAAAGGAAATGCTTAAAGCGGAAAGAGTTTAAAGGATTACAGCTGGTGGTTGGTTGAGAACGCAGAAAGGATTCAGTCTAGTTTTGTTGTAGTTTACCAGATTCTCCTTCAGTACACACTTGGTCATATTATTGATGTCATCTTCAGTTATCTCTGTCTGGCAGTGACGAAGCAGATCTTTCAAATCGCTGGTATATTGACACATTAATCTGGGTCGGCGGCTTAGGGGCAATATCCTCCATGAAACCCAGCATCGGACAAGGTCAATGCCAGTTAAACTGTTAGCCATGAAGGCTCTGATTTTTGAAAAAATGGGCGCATATTTGGCCTGTTCCTTTGTGCTGATGAGCTCTGGTAGAGGATGCCTGTTGCTAAGCTGGCTGGCGCGGTAACCCGACAGAGGATTTCCCCCCTCTAGAGAAGTGTCTTGGCAATAAAACCAAGTTTGGTTCCAGTCCTTAGGGTGACTGGGCGGTGTGGCGGCTGGGAAAGTGGCTTCTTTCCGTCTCTGAATTGAAATGCCACCTAACTCAAGGTTGGGCCCGTCTGTGAACTCGTTCTGCCAGTTTAAGTAATAAAATTCCCTGAACAGTTCTACTGTGGGCTCCTGTTGAAGGTACACCTCGCAGAATACTTGAAAGTTGCATATGTTTGAAACGGAATTTGGTCCGATATCTTGAGGATGGAGCTTGAAAAAATGCAGCACATCGCTGAATAATTTTGAGCTGGGAGGGCTGAAACCCCGGAGCATATGATCCGTGAAGACAATTACTTCACCATCCTTGGGCTCAGGAGGGGTTTCTGTGTCTGGGACCCTCCAATGGATGACATCTTTTTTGGCCAGGATGCCTGTTTGAACATATTCGTTCAAATCTTCCTCGGTGACCCGGGAAACGACCCAGTTGCAGGCAGTAACAGTCTTAGGCATTTTGAGGCTGAAGGCCTAAAATAAAGAAATATTGCCGGTTTAAGATTAAGTTGTTAAGCCGGACCATTGATTCAAAAGGAAAAGTGTTATAAACGGCCAACGCATTAAACCGGAAGATGAACATTGAAGTAGGCGGATATTCATATTGGCGGCTTAAAAAGAGGACTAATGTTATATGGCGAGTCATGGTTTATGGTATAAGCCGCCATCACAGTTATGATGCCTCTGATCTATCAGTAAATATTTGGCTAAGTGATGGACAAACAAGATTCTGCAGATCGATTCTATAATTTTGGACCTTCCGCAGTTTGGAAAAGAAAAATAAATTGTAAACCTAAAGGTTGTGACAGCGGAGGAACTTGTTTGCTCGGGGATTTTCTGTATAAGAAAGACGATTCCTATGGTTTAGAGGAGGTGTCAAACCACTTCCACACGCCTTCAACACTATGTTCAGATTAAAATGAGTGCGCTACGGAGGAATGGTGAAGAACGGTGGAGAACACCCATGAACTAAATGAACCCTAGTGCAGATCTGAGGCATGGGAAGATGAGCACTTACGGATGCTGATGGACAACGGTGGCGTGCCGACATTCTCTGGTCCAGTCAGGTTGATGCAGCGGCCTAAGTTGGTGCAGCGGACGGAGGTCGGCAGCGGCGGAGCTCGAGCGCGTGCGTGGCGTTGCGGAGAAGAAGACGAAGACGAGGAGGCAAGGGGGGAAATGAAAAGGACTCCTGTCCTTATTTATAAGGAGATGGATAATAGGCATGCACGGGAATCGACGAGTCCAAAAAGCAATTATGTGGCTGCACGGGCGCCTCGAATTTCAGAAAGTCCATTAAAGATAAAGATCCGTTGAGATGTTCTGAGCTTCGTGCGAAGTTAATGCAAGGTGATGTGATGGCAGGTTAACATGATTCTGTGAGCTGATGTCATGGCGGGTTATAGCAAGTTCATAAAAATTGACGATGCAAGATTCTGCTAAGTCAATTGTTGAAGATTGATGTGAACAAGTTCAAATCAACCTGAGGCCTAATGTTGGGGATATAACTACTGGGTATGACCCGCCTAGGAGTGGCCGGGTCATACCACTAGCGACTTAAACATAAAGATGGTGGGTCATGAAGTAAGCCTATTGACGGCCCAAGACCTAGAGGCGACTTAAGGCCCAAGAGGATGAACCACCATATGTGTAACTTGTATTGTAAGGCAAGCTTAGTTAGTCACTGAGCCGTATACATTGTGTATGAGCTGGCTGGGACTCTGTAAGCTGCCAGGCATCAACCTGTGTATATAAAGGGGTGAGCCGGCGGCGGGTTAGGGCAAGAAACAACAAGTCGAGAACTAGGTCAAGCGTATTCGCTCCCTGGTAATCGAAACCCAAGCAATACAACCCCAAACTGGAGTAAGCCTTTACCTCGTTGCGAGGGGCCGAACCAGTATAAACTCTCTATATCCTTTGTCCCGATTAACCCCTTCAAGCTAACCTAGTTGCGATGGCTCCACACCTAAGTCCTTTTGCTAGGGCATCTTCCATGTTAAGTCCGCGACACCAAATAACTCCTAAATGGATTTGAATTTGAACTTCAAACCACGTCCAAATCTTTTCTATTTTTCCTCATTCAAATATATTTGAAATTTGCCCCTGGTATGGAGTGACATATTGCTCCTCTCTCTATTCTGAATAACTTTCAGGGAATTTGAAATTGAAAATTCAAGTAACTTCAAAATGAAGGTGGGTTTCAAATAACTTCAAAGGGAATTTTCAAGTTGTTTCTTTTAAACTTCCAACTCATCTTTGAAGAAGTCATTTCATCTTATCTCATGAGGATCATTGAGTTGCATAAAGTTTATGACTTTGAAGTGTTAAAAAAAATTCAAATCTTTCCAAAGCCAATTTTCATTTCAAATGGAAGAAGTCATGTTTTCTTCACTCTAGGGTTGTGTATTTGAAATGAATTTGAATTCTTGGAGATCAAAATGCAAAATGAAAGTTTGGGTATGTCATTTCATTCCCTCTCATTCAACTTTCAAAAAGTTTCAATTTCCACTCAAATTCACATAGTCAAACACACAACAACCAAATAGGCAAGCAAAATATTTATTTAATATAACATTCCAAAATTTAGAATTTTGGGATGTTACAAGAGTATAATTGCATGATCATCTCATCATTCCATGCAGTCAGCTTCTTCCCTATGAATGCATTAACACCAACTGTCCTGAAATTCTCATGAACATGGGGAAAGTTGTCCTCATGCAGATCAATGTACTTCCAGTCCACCCACTTCATGTCACTAACTATGGGCTTCTTATCAAGCAACACCGTCTCATAGAAATCTTGTTGTTCTTTGGTGTGGAAGTGATAATCTACAATAGTCCTCCTTCTGATGGAGTAGGGGTCTGCCTCTCTCCATTTCCTTAGCCCTTTGTCCTTCCTCTCCTTCATGTTTTCAGCAACTGGATCATCATCATTATGTTCAGGCAATCTGGGTCTGAGCTTCATCAGTACCGGGGCATCCTCTTCTTCTTCTCCTTCTCTTTCAGGCATTGGGGCTTTGTTCTTCTAAGCAGCAGAGATATTTATGTTTTTCTTCCCTTTGGGCTTGGAAGTAGGAGCCTTGGGCTTAGGCTTGGAGGGGGCTGCTTTCTTTGTAGCATCAGCCATAAGTTTGGGCTACTTGGTAGGAGGTGGATTAGTAGCTCGCTCTTCCTCTTCTTCTTCCTCATGCTCATCTGGATCTTCATACATGATGGCCGCCTACCAACAACATGAACGAACCTTTTTCTTTCCTTCCTTTTCTTGGTTGGCTCCTTCTCTATATTCTTTGATGTCTTGTTTTTTCTTAGATATAGGAACCTTTCTCACAGCAGTTCTCTCCTTAGTGCTAGCAGATGGCCTAGTACTTGCAGCAGTACCATACTCATTGGCAAGCACAACTTTCTTTGGCTTCTTTGAGGTGGCTCCTTCTGCAACAAAGTCCTCATCCTCATCATCATAATTTTTCTTACTTTTTGTCCTGGTGGTTGCCTTTGGAAAATCTGGAGAGCTCCTCTCTCCCTCATAGTAACTTCCTTCGGGACTAGAGCCTGCACTTAGATCAGCATCCTGCTCCCCTGACCTGTTCTGGCTGTCACTGGCATCTGACATGCTGGCACGTGTGAATTAGATGGGGTAGAGTGGAAAGGATGAGCATCACAAAATCACAGGATTTTGACAAACTATTGAGTAAAAACTTCAGTTATTGGTTTTCACATAAATGATTTCAGAAATTCCCAGTAGATAATTTTGGTAGCACCGAAGCTGTAACAGAGACTTGGCCACACAGACTCGGTCGGACCGAGGTGCGTTTTGGTCTCTCCGACAAGCTAGGGTTCTACAAAAACCTTAGACTTGGATTCACCGATCTCTACCACTCGGTGATACGTCTCCAGCGTATCTATAATTTTTGATTGTTCCATGCTATTATATTATCCATCTTGGATGTTTTATATACATTTATATGATATTTTATATTATTTTTGGGACTAACCTATTAACCTAGAGCCCAGTGCCAGTTTCTGTTTTTCCTTGTTTTTGAGTTTTACAGAAAAGGAATATCAAACGGAGTCTAAATGAGCTGAAAATTTACAGTGCTTTTTTATGGACCATAAGAAGCCCCCGAAGAAAAAGAATTGGGCCAGAAGAGTCCCGAGTCAACGACAAGGGTGGAGGGCTCCCCCACCCCCTAGGGCGCGCCCCGCTGCCTTGTCGCTGACTCGTGGACCCCCCTGACGTGAAACCGACGCCAAAAATTCCTATAAATCTAGAAACCCCAGAAAGGAACCTAGATCGGGAGTTCCTCCACCGCAAGCCTGTATATCCACTAAAAACCAATCAGGAGCCCATTCCGGCACCCTGCCAGAGGAGGAAACCATCATTGGTGGCCATCTTCATCATCCCGGCGCTATCGATGACGAGGATGGACTAGTTCACCCTTGGGGCTGAGGGTATGTACGAGTAGCTATGTGTTTGATCTCTCCCTCTCGTGTTCTTGATATGGCACAATCTTGATGTACCATGAGCTTAGTTACTATAGTTGAATCATATGGTGTTTCTCCCCCTCTACCTTCTTGTGATGACTTGAGTTTTACCTTTGAGGTTTCACTATTATCAGATTGAATACTATTATGGATTTCAGAACACTTGATGTATGTCTTGTGTAGGATACCCGTGGTGACAATTGGGTATTCTATTGATTCACTTGATGTACGTTTTGGCATTCAACTCGCGGATTCCCAAGGTGACATTGGGGTAATCTATGCATAGGGGTTGATGCACGTTTTCGTCCTTCTTTCTCTGGTAGAAATCTTGGGGCACTCTATGAGGTTCTTTGTGTTGGATTAAATATTATGAATCTGACGTTGTTTGATGCATATCGTATAATTGACCCACGGATACTTGTGGTGACATTGGAGTATCTAGGTGGCATTAGGGTTGATTGATGTGTGTCATATGGTGTTATTTTACTACAAACTCTAGGGCTGTTTGTGACACTTATAGGAGTAGCTCAATGGATTCATCGGAAAGAATAGCTTTGAGGTGGTTTTGTACCCTACAAGCAATTTCATCTTATGTTCTCCGCGATAGGAACTTTGGAGTGACTTTTATCGCACGTTGAGGGATTGCCATATGATCAAATTATGTTATCACTGTTGACAGAACTTGCACTAGTGAAAGTATAAACCCTAGGCCTTGTTTTCAAGCATTGCAATACTATTTTCGGTCACTTTTGTTACTAGTTACCTTGGTGTTTTTATATTTTCAGATTACGAAAACCTATATTTACCATCCATATTACACTTGTATCACCATCTCTTTGCCGAACTAGTGCACCTACACAATTTACCATTATATTGGGTGTGTTGGGGACACAAGAGACTCTTTGTTATTTGGTTTCAGGGTTGTTTGAGAGAGACCATCTTCATCCTACGCCTCCCACTGATTTATAAACCTTAGGTCATCCACTTGAGGGAAATTTTCTACTTCCTACAAAACTCTGCACTTGGAGGCCCAACAACGTCTACGAGAAGAAAGGTTGCGTAGTAGACATCACTCGGTGACACTGGGACATACAGAAGCCCAATCGATGAGTCTGATTCTTTCCATTCGGTCCGTCCGAGATAATTTCTGCGCAAACCTAACCCTAATTTTTTTGCTCAAATCTATTTCTATGGAATTTGATGGAATAGAAATCTCAATCTATGGGAATGTCGCGGGCACAAGTACTCTAGTGCATAGAATCAGAAGTTTAAAGCACTAGGGGTCGAATCTCACCCTAACTCGGTGGAGATCCTCTATGGCGGCAACGACGGTGAAAAATGCCATTGACGGCGATGGAATCCGGTGGCAAGTGTGCACTGGAGATGAGAAGACGATTCGGGGACCACGGGCGACGGCAGCGATGGAGTGCAGGAGTCATAACTATTGAGAAATTTCAATGTACGTTCTGCGCGATATATATATCCATGAGCTGTCAGTGAGACCGAGCGAAACAAATCCGTGGCACCAAGATGAGTAACTGCTATGAGCACATCAATTTGGTGACACCGAGAATTTTAGATCGGTATCTCCGAGATAGAAAATCAAATCAGTCCAAGTTGTTTCGGTGAGACCGGATGGTTGTGAATTGGTCTATCCAAAAATCACTTAGAAGGTTTTGGAGGTCACCCTTGTCGGATCAGTGGCTCCGAGTGCTCCTCATCCGGAGGGTCCGAAAGAGACTTGTTCAAGTTTTTGTGATATACCAAGAAAGAATATAGACAAGTCGAGATAGATAGCTAGAGAAGGTACTTAGGCATTCTTGTACATCCATTTTGCCAAATGAACCAAATTATTCAAACTACAAATGTATGTCCTTGAATGAGAAATATGCATACCAACATGGTCACAGAATAAGATAGCAAATGAAATATGTGTCAAACATGCACAACCAATTCTAGCAACTATCAAGCAATGGGCGATGCCATAGTCATCTATATATAAGTATATTGACTTAGGGGTCAAATGAGAACATTTGATCATAGGTCATAATAATCATTTAAGCACAAGTGGGGTTACACTTATACATAAAGCATTAATGTGTTCACACCATTAGAGTTGCTTTAGCTCAAATCTTAGAGCAAAGCCCCCCCTTGACGTGATATCCCCCCAAAGAGGGATGAACTAACCTTGGGTTTTGTTGATGATGTGGATGCTCAATGTTGATGTAGTCCATCAAGAGTAGGGAGCAATCCTTGAGTTTTGCACTTACAATACCTACAAGGGTTAGTCCACAAGGAACATATAAAGATATCCATAGACATATAGTGAAATGCACATATGATGATGTCAATCAATGCATTGAATACCTTGTCCCTTGTCTTACAAACAAGAGGGTTTGCGACTCCATGAACTAGTGCAAGATGTTGAAGGTGGTTCCACAAGTTCTTGGCAAAATGAATATGAGTGAACTCTGTTGGCGGAGTCACCCTCAAGAACTCTCTAGTTCTTCTTCTTTGGGACCCACATCAATTTGATGGCAATCCTTGGATTTGTAGTTGAATTTGATGAAGTAGAGCTTGATGAAGTCTTGGGAACCCACTTGACCATGGCTTTAGGAGCTTCTTCAAATGAGTCAGTCTCTTCTTGAAGCTTGTCCTTGCCTTTTAGCTTGTGTTCTTGTTGTGGAAGATCATCTTGAGCCTGTGCTCCCTCAAAAGAAGTGGGGTCATACTTCTCTTGTTGAGGAACAAGCTTCGTATTGGGATATTGATCTTCTTTCCATTCAAATCCATTGGCATTGAACTTTCGTTCAAAACCAATATCTTGATTCTTCTAGTATCTTCCTTGCTTGCGTACAATTTCCTCAAATTGGTTACTCCCGGCAAGACTCTTGTAAACACCTTTCTCTATAATTCCTTTCAATAAAGTGTTTTCTTGATCAAGTGTAAATTGGCTAAGAGAATCATTTGTGGAATCAAGAGAACTACTAGAAGCAATAATAT
Organism: Aegilops tauschii subsp. strangulata; assembly: GCF_002575655.3. Lineage (NCBI taxonomy): Eukaryota > Viridiplantae > Streptophyta > Magnoliopsida > Poales > Poaceae > Aegilops > Aegilops tauschii. Next base: position 236,477,497 of record NC_053036.3, read on the forward strand.
TGGATTTAGAATTGTTATTGTTAATACTAGATGAAGAGCCTTTCTCACTCTTGTTACTAGCTTGAGTAGTTTTAACTTGTGGCATAAATTTAGACAAGAGCAGACATTTGGCAATGTAAGAAGAACTCTTGTTTCGAGGAGAACACTTGATGTATGTCTTGCGTAGGATACCCATGGTGACAACTGGGTATTCTATTGATTCAGTTGATGTATGTTTTGGCATTCAACTCGCGGATTCCCAAGGTGACATTGGGGTAATCTATGCATAGGGGTTGATGCACGTTTTCATCCTTCTTTCTCTGGTAGAAATCTTGGGGCACTCTTTGAGGTTCTTTGTGTTGGATTGAATATTATGAATTTGAAGTTGTTTGATGCATATCGTATAATTGATCCACAGATACTTGTGGTGACATTGGAGTATCTAGGTGGCATTAGGGTTGATTGATGTGTGTCATATGGTGTTATTTTACTACGAACTCTAGGGCTATTTGTGACACTTATAGGAGTAGCTCAATGGATTGATCGGAAATAATAACTTTGAGGTGGTTTTGTACCCTACAAGCAATTTCATCTTATGTTCTCCGCGATAGGAACTTTGGAGTGACTTTTATCGCACGTTGAGGGATTGCCATATGATCTAATTATGTTATCATTATTGATAGAACTATCACTAGTGAAAGTATAAACCCTAGGCCTTGTTTTCAAGCATTGCAATACTGTTTTCGGTCACTTTTGTTTCTAGTTACCTTGGTGTTTTTATATTTTCAGATTACGAAAACCTATATTTACCATCCATATTACACTTGTATCACCATCTCTATGCCAAACTAGTGCACCTACACAATTTACCATTGTATTGGGTGTTTTGGGGACACAAGAGACTCTTTGTTATTTGGTTGCAGGGTTGTTTGAGAGAGACCATCTTCATCCTACGCCTCCCACTGATTGATAAACCTTAGGTCATCCACTTGAGGGAAATTTGCTACTTCCTACAAAACTCTGCACTTGGAGGCCCAACAAAATTTACAAGAAGAAAGGTTGCGCAGTAGACATCACTCGGTGACACTAGGACATACAGAAGCCTAATCAATGAGTCTGATTCTTTCCATTCGGTCCGTCTGAGATAATTTCTGCGCAAACCTAACCCTAATTATTTTGTTCAAATCTATTTCTATGGAATTTGATGGAATAGAAATCTCAATCTATGGGAATGTCGCGAGCACAAGTACTCTAGTGCATAGAATCAGAAGTTTAAAGCACTAGGGGTCGAATCTCACCCTAACTCGATGGAGATCCTCTATGGCGGCAACGGCGGCGAAGAATCCCATTGACGGTGATAGAATCCGGTGGCGAGTGTGCACTAGAGACGAGAAGACGATCCGGGGACCACGGGCGACGGCAGCGACGGAGTGCAGGAGTCATAACTGTTGAGAAATTTCAATGTATGTTCTGCGCGATATATATATCCATGAGCTGTCAGTGAGACCGAGCGAAACAAATCCGTGGCGCCAAGATGAGTAACTGCTATGAACACATCAATTCGGTGACACCGAGAATTTTAGATCAGTATCTCCGAGATAGAAAATCAAATCAGTCCAAGTTGTTTCGGTGAGACCGGATGGTTGTGAATTGGTCTATCCAAAAATCACTTAGAAGGTTTTGGAGGTCACCCTTGTCGGATCGGTGGCTCCGAGTGCTCCTCATCCGGAGGGTCCGAAAGAGACTTGTTCAAGTTTTTGTGATATAGCAAGAAATAATATAGACAAGTCGAGATAGATAGCTAGAGAAGGTACTTAGGCATTCTTGTACATCCATTTTGCCAAATGAACCAAATTAATCAAACTACAAATGGATGTCCTTGAATGAGAAATATGCATACCATCATGGTCACAGAATAAGATAGCAAATGAAATATGTGTCAAACATGCACAACCAATTCTAGAAACTATCAAGCAATGGGCGATGCCATAGTCATCTATATATAAGTATATTCACTTAGCAGTCAAATGAGAACATTTGATCATAGGTCATAATAATCATTTAAGCACAAGTGGGGTTACACTTATACATAAAGCATTAATGTGTTCACACCATTAGAGTTGCTTTAGCTCAAATCTTAGAGCAAAGCCCCCCCTTGACGTGATATCCCCCCAAAGAGGGATGAACTAACCTTGGGTTTTGTTGATGATGTGGATGCTCAATGTTGATGTAGTCCATCAAGAGTAGGGAGCAATCCTTGAGTTTTGCACTTACAATACCTACGTGGGTTAGTCCACAAGGAACATCCAAAGATATCCATAGACATATAGTGAAATGCACATATGATGATGTCAATCAATGCATTGAATACCTTGTCCCTTGTCTTATAAACAAGAGGGTTTGCGACTCCATGAACTAGTGCAAGATGTTGAAGTTGGTTCCACAAGTTCTTGGCAAAATGAATATGAGTGAACTTTGTTGGCGGAGTCACCCTCAAGAACTCTCTAGTTCTTCTTCTTTGGGACCCACATCAATTTTATGGCAATCCTTGGATTTGTAGTTGAATTTGTTGAAGTCTTGGGAACCCACTTGACCATGGCTTTAGGAGCTTCTTCAAATGAGTCAATCTCTTCTTGAAGCTTGTCCTTGCCTTTTAGCTTGTGGTCTTATTGTGGAAGATCATCTTGAGCCTGTGCTCCCTCAAAAGAAGTGGGGTCATACTTCTCTTGTTGAGGAACAAGCTTCGTCTTGGGATATTGATCTTCTTCCCGTTCAAATCCATTGGCATTGAACTTTCATTCAAAACCAATATCTTGATTCTTCCAGTATCTTCCTTGCTTGCGTACAATTTCCTCAAATTGGTTACTCCCGGCAAGACTCTTGTAAACACCTTTCTCTATAATTCCTTTCAATAAAATGTTTTCTTGCTCAAGTGTAAATTGGCTAATAGAATCATTGGTGGAATCAAGAGAACTACTAGAAGCAATAATATTGGATTTAGAATTGTTATTGTTAATACTAGATGAAGAACCTTTCTTACTCTTGGTACTAGCTTGAGTAGTTTTAACTTGTGGCATAAATGTAGACAAGAGCAGACATTTGGCAATGTAAGAAGAACTCTTGTTTCGAAGATCATCATTGATTGCTTTAAGAAGCTCATGTTCTTGCTCTAAATTTAGCTTCTCGAGGTGTAGCTTATCGTGAGTTCTTAGAACCTCTCTATGATCTTCTTGAGTTGTTTCACAAGCTAACTTAAGAGTGTTTAGTTCTTTAATTAGACGCTGAATCTCCTTCTTAGAATTGTGACCCATTTCATCTTGACTATCATGATTACTATAAAGTCCATTATAGTTCACATCACTAGTTTTATTAACAAGCAAATCATCATCACCTAGCAAATCATCCTCGTCACTATCGAAATCAAGATACTCGGGGTGTGATACCTTGGGGCCTTTAGCCATGAAGCATCTTCCAATTCCTTCATTTGGTGAATCAAATATGTCATGGGAGTTGGATGATAATTGAGCAAGTCCGGCAACACCTTCATCTTGACTATAGTCGGAGTCGGAGTGATAACTTCTCTCGGAGTGGTCGTCGGAGTCGGAGCCAGAAACGCATTCACCAACATGAGCTTGATGTCTTATTCTAGAGTAGCTCTTGGTTGACTTGTATTTCCCTTCCGATGCCATGTTTCTTCGAGAAGGTCTTCGTTCATAACGATCATCTCTAATCCGCCTCTCTCTATGAGGTGATTCATCTCTTCTACTCTTCATTCTAGGTGAGTCTTCTCTTTTCTTTTGGGGTGTCGTACACTCATTGTAGTAGTGTGTGGGTCTTCCCCAATTGTAGCAACTCCGGTCACAACTTGATGATCTTTGCTCATAGTGCCTTGAGCTGGAGCTTCTCTCTTTGTTTCTGTTCTTGTAGAATTTGTTTAAGTTCTTCACCATTAGGCTTAATTCCTCATTGGATACTTGCTTTTCACCTAAAGTTGTAGGAGCCTCACTTGAAGCTTTGTATTCACCACTTGACTTGTTGTGGAGCTCCTCCTTGTCCTTGAGTGACATTTCATGAGCAACAATTCTTCTGATGACTTCCGTGGGCTCGAGATCTTTGTAATTGGGCATCATTTGGATCAATGTGCACACGGTATCATATTTTCCATCCAAGGCTCTAAGGATCTTCTTGATGATGAACTTGTCGGCCATCTCTTCACTTCCTAAGTCGGCAATCTCATTTGTGATGAGAGCAATCCTAGAGTACATTTCAGCGACTCCTTCACCATCCTTCATCTTGAACTTGTCAAGTTGAATTTGAAGCACATCCAACTTGGATTCCTTGACGGACTCGGTACCTTCATGCATATCAACCAAAGTATCCCAAATTTCCTTTGCATTCTCGTGGTGACTAATCTTGTTGAACTCCTCAGGGCACAAACTGTTGAAGAGAATGTCACAAGCTTGAGCATTGTATTGCAACATCTTCAATTCTTTCGCGGTCGCTTCACGAACCGGTTCTATACCATCCTCAAAGAATTCACCTTGCAAGCCAACACGAACAACCGCTACTGCAGGATACTGCTAACGCGACACTACAATCTGAGACCCTTCAACGAAACTGTGTGTGATGCATTAATCACAAAGGTGATGTAATAAAACCGTCAAAAAACATACAAAACATTTGCGATGGCGGAGACATCAAACACGATTTAGATTGTAGTTGCGTGTGCGATGGGTGGCATAAAGTTCACTCAAATGAACTGTTTGCGATGAGCATAATAGTAGAAACAGTCAGACAGATGAAGGTGTGTGTGATATACAACATACAGTTCACTCGGATGAACTTTTTGTGATTAGGCAACACAATAGAAATAGTTAGCCAGATCAAGGTGTGTGTGATATACGGCATACAGTTCACTCGAATGAACTATTTGTGATTAGCCAACACAACAGAAACGGTTCAACTTAACAAGATGTGTGTGATATGCGGCAAATAGGACAGTAATCAAAAATATGTGGGAAGACCAATAACAACACAGATGATTCCTGTTAACAAGCCATGTGTGTTGTGAGCAAACGATTGCTGGTATACAATTGTGACCGATTGATGAAATCATCACCGATGGGTTCCATTGTTTAGTCTGTGTGCGATGTGATTTGCTCTGTCCGCACAACATCTACGCTCTATCTACAGAACATCAACATATATACTTCTAAGAACAACATTGCATAACCAAATTAAGTATACAATTACATAAGTGACTACACACATAACATTTCCGCACACCAAAGTAAGCAATTACATGCATACTAGACTAGGAGAAACGAGCCTCTAATCATCTACTTCTTGTTATGACGATGATTGCCATTACTCTGCTTCCGACTGGATCCCTGGCCGTTTTGGGGAAGGAGGCACTTCCTCATGTCAACGATCCGCACGTACATCTCGTAGCTCATGTACGCCTCCTTGGCCACATAAACGACGTGAGCTTTGTCGAGTTTCTCCATCCAGGCCGAGTGCCAGGCACACTTGTCCTTGTTGAAGGAATCGTTCATGTCTCTATTGTAGGGGTCAATGATGGCCTCGGCGAGGTGAACCAGTGAGTCCTTCTCATTCTTCTTGCTACCCCAGATCTTGTATTGGCCCTGGATGTCGACAAGATTCTGGCAGGCGATGCCTGAATTCTTGAGCACGTTTACATCGTTGGTGATGTCCATCATAGCGAACATGTAGTGTGGGCTGTTAACAAACTAGGCGAAATGCTCACAAGGCCTTGTGGTCAGGCAGTAGTGGTAGACGAGGACATGATTGTGCACGCACATCTGGGCGACGACGACCTTGGGACGAGACCCGACACGAGTGCGGGTGTACTCGCTGTCGAAACCGACCACCTTGTACTTCTCCTCAACAAGAAACAACTCCATGATGTGGATGGAGTGCTCCACCGAGACTGGGTTGTTGGTGTACACCACCGAGAGCTCCGTGAACCTTCTATTGGTGTCCACCACAGCATGCATGGTGAACTGCTGCTCATCGTTGGCAGCCGCTCAGAGCGCCATTCGAGCCGCGCATGATACCCTCTAAGTATTTGTCATGGTGGGTGTGCTTCTTGCAATATTGGGGCGCGATTGAAAGGTTAAAGAGACACAAGGGTTAAATGGCCGTTGTAATAAATGGGGGCTGGCCGGCTTGTAATCATCATGTATTATCACCACGTTCATAGCGGAGGATTCCAGTGCATGCTTGAGAACCCCACACACGTTTTGTTTGACCACACGTGGGCTTGAAGAGGCATCAAATGTATCGTTGGTGAGCCTGTTCCCGCGCAGTTTATAGTGCAAGCTTCCCGCCCGGCTAGTTTGGCCACGCATCAGCTAGAAGAGGGGCAAATCATGGGCGTTTATTGGCAAAAAGCTTTGCAAAAAACGAAGTGTGTGGAATGATTTCGATCATAAGTTTACCCATGGGTGATGAGGTCAAAGTTACACATATGGGTGATGATGGACACTTGAGTGCGAGAATTAATTCTACGCTCTATAGGCACACGATTGAAGAAACCAATTGTGTGCAATAATGTCGAATATCGTGATACGTCCATTTTGCATCATGTTTACCTACTGTTATTTACTATGTTTTTATGGCTAATAATGTTTTTTGGACTAATTCTAAAGCCTTTTATCTCATAATATGCAAGGTTTACACAAAGAGGGAGAATACCGGCAGCTGGAATTCTGGACCTCGAAAAGCTACGTCAGAGTTACCTATTCTGCACATCTCCAAATGAGCTGAAACTTTTCGGAGAATTATTTTGGAATAAAAGAAAAAATAATGGAGCAAATAACTACCGGAGGAGGCCCACCAGGTGGGAACAACCCACCAGGGCGCGCCAGGCCCCCCAGGCGCGCCCTGCTGGGTTGTGCCCTCCTCGGCCCACCTCTGGTGCCCCTCTTCTGCTATATAAGTCCTTTTGACCTAGAAAATAAATAAGGAGAGGAATTTCGGACGAAGCGCCGCCGCCTCGAGGTGGAAATTGGGTAGGAGCACTTTCGCCCTTGGGCGGAGCGATTTCGCCGGGGGAACTTCCCTCCCGGAGGGGGAAATCATCGTCATCATCATCATCACCAACAACTCTCCCATCTTGGGGAGGGAAATCTCCATCAACATCTTCAACAACACCATCTCCTCTGAAACCCTATTTCATCTCTTGTGTTCAATCTTTGCACCAGAACCTTAGATTGGTGCTTGTGGGTGACTAGTAGTGTTGATTACATCTTGTAGTTGATTACCATATGGTTTATTTGGTGGAATATTATATCTTTAGATCCATTATGGTATTTAATACCCCTCTGATCTTGAGCATGATTATCATTTGTGAGTAGTTACTTTTGTTCTTGAGGTCACGGGAGAAGTCTTGTTGCAAGTAATCAGGTGAACTTGATATGTGTTCGATATTTCGATGGTATGTATGTTGTGATTCCCTTAGTGGTGTCATGTGAACGTCGACTACATGACACTTCAACATATTTGGGCCTAAGGGAACACATTGTGGAGTAGTTATTAGATGATGGGTTGCTACAGTGACAGAAGCTTAAACCCTAGTTTATGCGCTACTTCGTAAGGGACCGAATTGGATCCAAAAGTTTAATGCTATGGTTAGATTTTATCTTAATACTTTTCTCGTAGTTGCAGATGCTTGCGAGGGGTTTAATCATAAATTGGAGGTTTGTTCAAGTAAGAACAACACCTAAGCACTGGTCCACCCACATATCAAATTATCAAAGTAGCGAACACAAATCAAACCAACATGATGAGAGTGACTAGGCCAAATTCGCGTGTACCCTCAAGAATGCTTTGCATATTATAAGAAACCAATTTGGTCTACCCTTTTCCACAAAAGGATTGGGATACATTGCTGCACTTTATTTACCGTTACCGTTACTTGTGCGTTACAAATTATCTTGCTATCAAACTATGTGTTACCGACAATTCCAGTGCTTGCAGAGTATACCTTGCTGAAAACCACTTGTCATTTCCTTCTGCTCCTTGTTGGGTTCGACACCCTTACTTATCAAAAGGACTACAATTGATCCCCTATACTTGTGGGTCATCAGCTCGCAGCCGAGTTAGCTATACATATCGTTTGCGATGAGATCGATAAGGGAAACACATTCGAGAATGGTTAATAAAATCTAAGTCCATTGCATATTAAGGTCAAAACAGTACTACCAATATACGAGTCTCATACTATGCCATTTCATCGATCGTACCACAAAACCCAGAAATATTGCAAGGTTCAAATTCTAGAGTTATATGGCTCAAATTCGAAGATTGAGGGTTTTTAGTCTTTAGGGGTAGAGCTACATTCATCACCTCATCGCCTTAGGGTTTAGCTCATACGGATCTCGAGGTAGATCTACTCTGTAAACCATATTATACATCCAATAAAATCAAGCAGGACGTAGGGTTTTACCTCTTCGAGAGGGCCCGAACCTGGGTAAACACTGTGTTCGTCGTCCCTTCTTCCCCTCGATCCCAGATCCACAGCTCGGGACCCACTACCCCGAGGTCTGCCAGTTTTGACACCGACATTGGTGCTTTCATTGAGAGTTCCGCTGTAGGATCGCCCAACGGATCGATGGCTCGCCTGGTCATAGGAGAAGGCATCGGATCCAGGGACCTCTTCGTCCCCAAACAACTCTTCGCATTTGGCAGCATCATGCTGCACGCAGACCCGGCTGGTCGTCTGGGTCAGGTCGACACATTCGCCCCCGGACACTAGATTCAATTCGGTGGTCTAGAATATGTTGCGGATGCACAGGGCGATCTGGTTTTCACCGGATTCACTTCCCCCTCCCGCACCCTCGCCACGCCCTCTCCGGAGTTCCTTTCCGATCCGATCGGCAGATCGGCTCTGACAGCTTCGACCCAGGAGAGCTTCGCACCAAGCAGGGCCAGACTCCTTCTCTGTCCGGACACGTCATGACCGCAGAGGACCTATCCTCGACCTTTGAGGTACAATCAGGAGGCAGAGGCCAAGAGTCAATCTCGTCCAAACCTTCCTTTCACAACACTCGCCCGGCCTTGAATCCTTACGACAAAGCGGCAGCCAACGGCCAGGGGTCACCCCCTGCCCAAAGCAGCTCGATCACTAACCCCAACCGGGAAGCCACAAGCAAGGACCAAGGCCCGTCCTCGACCTCCAGTGATGGCCCGGACCCCCTAAAGGATCCGACTCCGCACCCCGAGTTCAGCACGGCCAACGGAAATCAAGGCATTGATTGCCCCCCACGCTGCTACAGCAGAGTTCGGCCCGGATCCCTCGAGCTCGGCGACCCTCGCAATGGTAAACGAGGCGCTAGACCGAATTCAAAAAATGACCATCTAGGAGGACCCGCCCTCCGCTTTCAGTCATCTACCCTTCAAGGTGTACAATAGGGAATTTTGCGTCCCACCCACCACCCATTTGGTAGCCACTATCGATGATTTAACCAATATGCTAGATTATAATTCGGAGAATGCCGAGTACATGGACGAGGAGGACGTAGCCACAGCTAATGCTGAGGTCGCCCCCCCCATCACGGGCCGCTGGTCAGCCACATCCACCTATGCTATTTACATGGTGGACACCCCAAAGGACAGAGATGGCACTCCTGATCAGGACCGAGGCAAGCCCAGAGATGAGCTGCCCAAACGCCGGAAACAGCATCGTCAATCAAATCCATGTCGAAGCCATGCGAGTAACATGGACTTGGCGGAGAACGGCACCGTAAATAATACGGACGACCTCGCAGGGGACGCAGTCAACGAGATCCATCAGGATGACTCCGCTGGGCAGGAGGACCCGCTCAATTCGGAAAACCATGATGACTCCAAGGATAGCAACTACCTCCCACTCTCTGAAGAGGAGGCTAGTCTCGGGGATGACGATTTCATCATCCCTGAAGACCCTCTGGAGCAGGAACGATTCAAGCTGAGGCTTTTAGCCACCGCCCAAAGCTTAAAGAAACAAAAACACAAAATCAAGGCCGAACATGACACCCTCAACGACCGATGGACTAAAGTCCTAGCTGCTGAAGAAGGGTATGTCCGCGAATAGCCAACCAAAAGTTACCCCAAGCGAAGACTCCTGCCGTAGTTCGACGATGAGGGCATAGAGCCCACACGCCCAATATACACAAACACCAAACAGCCGGACCACCCCCCTAGAGGGCGGGACAGAGAAGTTGACGAGGCTGAACACCCAGCCGCCCCACCATGCCGTCATGGCAAGGATCAAGTGCGGCCCACTTACGAGTACGACCTCCAGCATGACCTAGACGCCCGAGGAGGCCGCACGAGGTCCATTTGCGAACCTAGAGAAGACCCGCATGCTTACCGGGAAGGATACTATGATCGGCTAAACCGAAATGATAGAATCCAGGAGCAGTAGTAGATTCGGAGGGCCGAAGACCTCCGACGCGACGTACCCCGAGTTCGGGGCGCCGCACACCCCCTGTGCTTCACAGAGAGGGTAATGCAACACCAATTCCCGGAAGGCTTCAAGCCCGTCAATATCGAATCATACGACGGAACCACAGATCCAGCCGTATGGATAGAGGATTTCCTCCTCCACATTCACATGGCGCGAGGAGATGACCTCCACGCCATCAAAAATGTGGTGCTAAAGCTTAAAGGTCCAGGTCGACACTGGTTGAACAGCCTTCTCGAAGATTCTATAGGCTGCTGGGAAGAGCTCGAGGACGCTTTCCAAGCAAACTTTCAGGGCGCCTATGTCCAACCTCCGGATACTAACGACCTAGATCACATTACACAACAACCCGAAGAGTCTACCCAACAATTTTGGAACCGATTCCTGACCAAGAAAAACCAGATCGTTGACTGTCCAGATGCCGAAGCCTTGGCTGCCTTCAAGCATAGTGTCAAGGATGAATGGCTCGTACGACAGCTCGACCATGACAAACCAAGAACTATGGCAGCCCTTACTTCCCTCATGACCCGCTTCTGCACAGGCGAAGACAGTTGGCTTGCTCGCAAAAACACCAACCCAGACACACCTGGTACCTCTGAGGTTTGGGACGGAAATGGAAAGCCCCGACGCAGCAAGAATAAACGTCGCCACAATGACGACGAGGGCGAGGGCACGACAGTAAATGTCGGATTCTGAAACCAGAAGACCGGAACCCGAAAGAAAGCCCCTAAAGGCAACAACGACTGCCCATCTAGACTGGATACAATTCTGGACAGGCCTTGTCAGATCCACAGCACATCAGAGAAGCCCGCCAACCACTCCAACCGAAACTACTGGGTGATTAAACAGGCCGGCAAACTCACAGCCAAAGACTCAGGCAAAAGCCCACGAAGCGAGGACGATGATGAGCCACACAGGCCAAATACTGGAGGCCAGAAACCCTTCCCTTCTGAGGTCAAGCGGTAAACATGATCTACGCAACCCACATACCGAAGGACAGGAAGCGAGCACTACGGGACATGATACATCTCCAACGTATCTATAATTTTTGATTGCTCCATGCTATATTATCTACTGTTTTGGACATTATTGGGCTTTATTATTCACTTTTATATTATTTTTGGGACTAACCTATTAACCGGAGGCCCAGCCCAGAATTGCTGTTTTTTGCCTATTTCAGAGTTTCGCAGAAAAGGAATATCAAACGGAGTCCAAACGGAATGAAACCTTCGGGAACGTGATTTTTAGGAAGATTATGATCCGGGAGACTTGTACCCTCCGTCAAGAAACAAAGGAGGAGGCCACGAGGTAGGGGGGCGCGCCTACCCCCCCCCCCCCCCCCCCCCCCCAGGGCGCGCCCTCCACCCTCGTGGGCCCCCTGTTGCTCCACCGACGTACTCCTTCCTCCTATATATACCTACGTACCCCCAAACGATCATATACGGAGCCAAAAACCTAATTCCACCGCTGCAACCTTCTGTACCCACGAGATCCCATCTTGGGGCCTGTTCCGGAGCTCCGCCGGAGAGGGCATCCATCACGAAGGGCTTCTACATCAACACCATAGCCTCTCCGATGAAGTGTGAGTAGTTTACATTAGACCTTCGGGTCCATAGTTAGTAGCTAGATGGCTTGTTCTCTCTTTTTGGATCTCAATACAATGTTCTCCCCCTCTCTCATGGAGATCTATTCGATGTAATCTTCTTTTTGCGGTGTGTTTTTTGAGACCGATGAATTGTGGGTTTATGATCAAGATTATCTATGAACAATATTTGAATCTTCTCTGAATTCTTTTATGTATGATTGGTTATCTTTGCAAGTCTCTTCGAATTATCAGTTTGGTTTGGCCTACTAGATTGATCTTTCTTGCAATGGGAGAAGTGCTTAGCTTTGGGTTCAATCTTGCGGTGTCCTTTCCCAGTGACAGTAGGGGCAGCAAGGCACGTATTGTATTATTGCCATCGAGGATAACAAGATGGTTTTTTTATCATATTGCATGAATTTATCCCTCTACATCATGTCATCTTGCTTAAGGCGTTACTCTATTTTCATGAACTTAATACTCTAGATGCATGCTGGATAGCGGTCGATGAGTGGAGTAATAGTAGTAGATGCAGGCAGGAGTCGGTCTACTTGTCTCGGACGTGATGCCTATATACATGATCATACCTAGATATTCTCATAACTATGCTCAATTCTGTCAATTGCTCAACAGTAATTCGTCCACCCACCGTAAAATACTTATGCTCTTGAGAAAAGCCACTAGTAAAACCTATGGCCCCCGGGTATATTTTCCATCATATTAATCCCCCTACAACAAGTTATTTCCGGCGCCGTCTTTATTTTGCTTTCTATACTTTGCATCTTCATCACAAAAATACCAAAAATATTATCCTATCATATCTATCAAATCTCACTCTCGTAAGTGACCGTGAAGGGATTGACAACCCCTTATCGCGTTGGTTGCGAGGATTTATTTGTTTTGTGTAGGTGCGAGGGACTCGCGCGTAGCCTCCTACTGGATTGATACCTTGGTTCTCAAAAACTGAGGGAAATACTTACGCTACTTTGTTGCATCATCCTTTCCTCTTCAAGGGAAAACCAACGCAGTGCTCAAGAGGTAGCAAGAAGGATTTCTGGCGCCGTTTTCGGGGAGGTCTACGCAAAGTCAACATACCAAGTACCCATCACAATCCCTTATCTCCCGCATTACATTATTTGCCATTTGCCTCTCGTTTTCCTCTCCCCCACTTCACCCTTGATGTTTTATTCGCCCTCTCTTTTCTGTTCGCCTTCTTCTTTTTGCCCCTCGCTCTTTCTGTCGCTATGTCTGAAATTGGGGAAATTATTGCCGATATGGACAATAATAATAATATCATGGAAAATTCTGATGCTCCTGCTGAAGAACCCCCTACCTTGCATACAAAAAGATTTCGAATTGGTAGTGGTAATATAATTGGAAAAGGGGTTATTAAAGATTTCTTTACTTGTGTCGGTGCTTTGCCTTCTATGGGCAGTTCCATTCTTCATAGAACTAGTAGTCTTGCTGACGCTATTGCCATGCTTATAGTTGAACTTGAAAGGCAATTTATGCACATGCACCCTTGCATACAAAGGATTTTTCTGGAATTTTCTAATATAGAGCATTCTTCTGTTAAGCGTGCCGCTACTATCTTTTTGGCTAATGAGTTCAGATTTATAATAAAAGAGGCCAAAGAAATTTTTGCGCATTATAGGGTGGACGCTGGCCGAAGAAGAAATTATGCGTTTTCAATCTCTAGACTATGTTGCTTTCAATGAAAACATTAGAAAAAAGGTCCCTACCAATGTTCTAGTTGATAAAATTTCTGAACTTAATGATGAATTGGTTGTGCAATACGAAGGGCCGAAAGAGGAACCTATACGTCCTAAAATTGATCTTGGGGACTTTTGTCCCATTAAATTTAGCCCTTTTGATTACTTTTGCTTGCCTCAAAGAAAACTTGCTGCCGAACATAGAGAGTATGAGATGAGTTTCACCGATCTATCCTATTACTATGGCACTACCTAGATCTATTCTTGCTTTTATGCCTAGCTAGGGGCGTTAAACGATAGCGCTTGTTGGGTGGCAACCCAATTTTATTTTTAGTTTTTTTTCTTTTTGCTTCTGTTTAGGAATAAATATTTGTTCTAGCCTCTGGTTAGATGTGTTTTTGTGTTTTAATTAGTGTTTGTGCCAAGTTAAACCTATATGATCTTCTTGGATGATAGTTATTTGATCTTGCAGAAATTTCCAGAACTTTCTGTTCACGAAAATAATTGTTAAAAATCACCAGAACGTGATAAAATAGTGATTCCAATTGCTGCTGATCAATATTTTTTTTTCTAGGTCTTCCTATTTTGGATGATTTTTTGGAGTTCCATAAGTTTGCGTTAGTTACAGATTACTACAGACTGTTCTGTTTTTGACAGATTCTGTTTTTCGTGTGTTGTTTGCTTATTTTGATGAATCTATGGCTAGTAAAATAGTTTATAAACCATAGAGAAGTTGGAATACAGTAGGTTTAACACCAATATAAATAAAGAATGAGTTCATTACAGTACCTTGAAGTGGTCTTTTGTTTTCTTTCGCTAACGGAGCCCACGAGATTTTCTGTTAAGTTTTGTGTTGTGAAGTTTTCAAGTTTTGGGTGAAAGATTTTGATGGATTATGGAACAAGGAGTGGCAAGAGCCTAAACTTGGGGATTCCCAAGGCACCCCCAAGATAATCTAAGGACACCATAAAGCCAAAGCTTGGGGATGCCCCGGAAGGCATCCCCTCTTTCGTCTACTTCCATCGGTAACTTTACTTGGAGCTATATTTTTATTCACCACATGATATGTGTTTTGCTTGGAGTGTCTTGTATGATTTGAGTCTTTGCTTTTTAGTTTACCACAATCATCCTTGCTGTACACACCTTTTGATAGAGCCATACATGATTTGGAATTTGTTAGAATACTCTATGTGCTTCGCTTATATCTTTTGAGCTATATAGTTTTGCTCTAGTGCTTCACTAATATCTTTTAGAGCACGGTGGTGGATTTGTTTTATAGAAACTATTGATCTCTCATGCTTCACTTAGATTATTTTGAGAGTCTTAAATAGCATGGTAATTTGCTTAAATAATCCTAATATGCTAAGCATACAAGATTTCTAAGAATTCTTATGAGTGTGTTGAATAATATGAAAAGTTTGATGCTTGATAATTGTTTTGAGACATGAAGATGGTGATATTAGAGTCATGCTAGTCGAGTAGTTGTGAATTTGAGAAATACTTGTGTTAAAGTTTGTGATTCCCGTAGCATGCACGTATGGTGAACCGTTATGCGATGAAGTCGGAGCATGCTTTATTTATTGATTGTCTTCCTTATGAGTGGCGGTCGGGGACGAGCGATGGTCTTTTCCTACCAATCTATCCCCCTAGGAGCATGCGCGTAATACTTTGCTTTGATAAATTGTAGATTTTTGCAATAAGTATATGAGCTCTTTATGACTAATGTTGAGTCCATGGATTATACGCACCCTTCTTCCTTCCACCATTGCTAGCCTCTCTAATACCGCACACTTTTCGCCGGTATCATACACCCACCATAAACCTTCCTCAAAACAGCCACCATACCTACCTACCATGGCATTTCCATAGCCATTCCGAGATATATTGCCATGCAACTTTCCACCGTTCCGTTTATTATGACACGCTCCATCATTGTCATATTGCTTTGCATGATCATGTAGTTGACATCGTATTTGTGGCAAAGCCACCGTTCATAATTCTTTCATACATGTCACTCTTGATTCATTGCATATCCCGGTACACCGCCGGAGGCATTCATATAGAGTCATATTTTGTTCTAAGTATCGAGTTGTAAGAAAATAAAAGTGTGATGATCATCATTTTTAGAGCATTGTCCCAAGTGAGGAAAAGGATGATGGAGACTATGATTCCCCCACAAGTCGGGATGAGACTCCGGACGAAAAATAAATAATAATAATAAAAAAGAGGCCATAAAAAAGAGAGAGAAAAGGCCCAAATAAAAAATGAGAGAAAAAGAGAGAAGGGACAATGTTACTATCCTTTTACCGCACTTGTGCTTCAAAGTAGCACCATGATCTTCATGATAGAGAGTCTCTCATTTTTTCACTTTCATATACTAGTGGGAATTTTTCATTATAGAACTTGGCTTGTATATTCCAATGATGGGCTTCCTCAAAATGCCCTAGGTCTTCGTGAGCAAGCGAGTTGGATGCACACCCACTTAGATTCCTTTGTTGAGCTTTCGTATACTTATAGCTCTAGTGCATTCGTTGCATGGCAATCCCTACTCACTCACATTGATATCTATTGATGGGCATCTCCATAGCCCGTTGATACGCCTAGTTGATGTGAGACTATCTTCTCCCTTTTTGTCTTCTCCACAACCACCATTCTATTCCACATATAGTGCTATGTCCATGGCTCACGCTCATGTATTGCGTGAAGATTGAAAAAGTTTTAAAAATGTCAAAAGTATGAAACAATTGCTTGGCTTGTCATCAGGGTTGTGCATGATTTAAATACTTTGTGTGGTGAAGATAGAGCATAGCCCGACTATATGATTTTGTAGGGATAACTTTCTTTGGCCATGTTATTTTGAGAAGACATGATTGCTTTGTTAGTATGCTTGAAGTATTATTATTTTTATGTCAATATTAACTTTTGTCTTGAATCTTTCGGATCTGAATATTCATACCACAATTAAGAAGAATTACATTGAAATTATGCCAAGTAGCAGTCCGCATCAAAAATTCTGTTTTTATCATTTACCTACTCGAGGACGAGCAGGAATAAAGCTTGGGGATGCTTGATACGTCTCCAACATATCTATAATTTTTGATTGCTCCATGCTATATTATCTACTGTTTTGGACATTATTGGGCTTTATTATTCACTTTTATATTATTTTTGGGACTAACCTATTAACCGGAGGCCCAACCCAGAATTGCTGTTTTTTGCCTATTTCAGAGTTTCGCAGAAAAGGAATATCAAACGGAGTCCAAACGGAATGAAACCTTCGGGAACATGATTTTTAGGAAGATTATGATCCGGGAGACTTGGACCCTACGTCAAGAAACAAAGGAGGAGGCCACGAGGTAGGGGGCGCGCCTACCCCCCCCCCCCCAGGGCGCGCCCTCCACCCTCGTGGGCCCCCTGTTGCTCCACCGACGTACTCCTTCCTCCTATATATACCTACGTACCCCCGAACGATCAGATACGGAGCCAAAAGCCTAATTCCACCGCCGCAACCTTCTATACCCACAAGATCCCATCTTGGGGCCTGTTCCGGAGCTCCGCCGGAGAGGGCATCCATCACGGAGGGCTTCTACATCAACACCATAGCCTCTCCGATGAAGTGTGAGTAGTTTACTTCAGACCTTCGGGTCCATAGTTAGTAGCTAGATGGCTTGTTCTCTCTTTTTGGATCTCAATACAATGTTCTCCCCCTCTCTCATGGAGATCTATTCGATGTAATCTTCTTTTTGCGGTGTGTTTGTTGAGACCGATGAATTGTGGGTTTATGATCAAGATTATCTATGAACAATATTTGAATCTTCTCTGCTTTTATGTATGATTGGTTATATTTGCAAGTCTCTTCGAATTATCAGTTTGGTTTGGCCTACTAGATTGATCTTTTTTGCAATGGGAGAAGTGCTTAGCTTTGGGTTCAATCTTGCGGTGTCCTTTCCCAGTGACAGTAGGGGCAGCAAGGCACGTATTGTATTGTTGCCATCGAGGATAACAAGATGGTTTTTTTATCATATTGCATGAATTTATCCCTCTACATCATGTCATCTTGCTTAAGGCATTACTCTGTTTTCATGAACTTAATACTCTAGATGCATGCTGGATAGCGGTCGATGAGTGGAGTAATAGTAGTAGATGCAGGCAGGAGTCGGTCTACTTGTCTCGGACGTGATGCCTATATACATGATCATACCTAGATATTCTCATCACTATGCTCAATTATGTCAATTGCTCAACAGTAATTCGTTCACCCACCGTAAAATACTTATGCTCTTGAGAGAAGCCACTAGTGAAACCTATGGCCCCCGGGTCTATTTTCCATCATATTAATCTCCCTACAACAAGTTATTTCCGGCGCCGTCTTTATTTTGCTTTCTATACTTTGCATCTTTATCACAAAAATACCAAAAATATTATCCTATCATATCTATCAGATCTCACTCTCGTAAGTGACCGTGAAGGGATTGACAACCCCTTATCGCGTTGGTTGCGAGGATTTATTTGTTTTGTGTAGGTGCGAGGGACTCGCACGTAGCCTCCTACTAGATTGATACCTTGGTTCTCAAAAACCGAGGGAAATACTTACGCTACTTTGCTGCATCACCCTTTCCTCTTCAAGGGAAAACCAACGCAGTGCTCAAGAGGTAGCAGGACGTATACTACGTCGAGCCCGTAGCGCCGAAGTTCAATCCATGGTCAGCCGGTCCGATCGTGTTCGATCGTAGGGACCATCCGACCAACATACACCATGGAGGGTATGCAGCCTGAGTGCTCAACCCTATCATCGATGGATTCCACCTCACTAGAGTCCTCATGGACGGAGGTAACAGTCTCAATCTGATATACGAAGATACAGTGAGGAAAATGGGGATCGATCCGTCAAGGATCAAACCCAGTAACACCACCTTTAAGGGGGTCATTCCGGGAGTGGAGGCCCGCTGCACAGGCACCATAACACTTGAAGTATTGTTCGGATCTCCGAATAACTTTTGAAGCAAGGACTTGATCTTCGACATTGCACCTTTTCGCAGCGGCTATCATGCCCTCCTCAGCCGAACAACGTTCGCCAAATTCAACATCATCCCTCATTACGCGTACCTCAAGTTGAAGGTGCCTAGTCCCTCATGCGTCATAATTATCAACGGCAACACATAACACCCACTTCGAACCGAAGAGCACACTGCGGCCCTAGCGGCCGAAGACCACAACGGCCCATATAGGCCCGGATGCTGACCTGCTGTAAAGGCCGGCGACAATAGTAAACGGGTTCGAACCCGTTCCTCGTCATGGGAACCCGCATGCGTTCACTGTAAATAGGGATACGCACGCCACGACACACCCACATTCTTCACGCTCCACGTGCCTCGTCAGCACAACTTCATACTCAAAATACCATGGGCAGCCGTGAGGCATACATTAATAAATCTGAAGTGCATGTTCGGTTAACCTGAACTTCGCAATTACCTCGTCTTCGGGCGACCCGGGGGACCAATTCCGGATACCTCAAAGCATAAAGCATCATCAGCAGGGTCCTCACCCATCAAGGTCTCATCGAAGGTCCCAACCCGCACCTATCAGAACCAAAGGCGCAGACGTGCAGCAGGGCGCAGTGAATGCTTCAAATCACGCACTAGGCCCTGCATCAACCTTTACTCTGTAAATTTTCTTTCTTCCTTTTTCTCTTACAAGTACTGCCTTCATAGTTCGAATTGTACGGTTAGACGTCCTGAGCCTATGAGAAATAATAAAAATACCCTTTATGGTGTTCGGATATCCGCATCTTGCGATTTGTCTATTCCCTTTCCGATTCTCCCCTCGCTCTTCGAACAGCTCAACATGACTCGGTTATATAACCCAGAGCTTGATTTCTCTATCAGCTCGGCACACCAAGTCTGACACCGCTTACCGCTGAGTGTTCGGCGTTCCAGATATTGCACTATATGCATCAAGTTCCGAACCATGTCTTAGGTCAATAGTTGGGTTGCCCGGCTCCTGTGCTTGCCCCTTATGTTCCGCACATTCTGCTAAGAGGGCAAAGGGAGAACCCCTGTGATTGTACTTCTGGCTCGCCCGGTTAAGTACCCCAGGAGGAGAAAGCTGAAAACTGATAGTCATGATAAGCGCGAACTGATCAGCGATCCGATGACGAGGTTTGACTCCGAAAAATCGTTGGCGATTTGACTGTGTCACACGAAGGGTTCGTCTTAGCACAAACCACATGATCGGAAAGGAGTAAGCATTTATCCCCAAATACATCACAATACACCGGGGGCTAGTCCTTAGTCCCCACCGTCAAGCTCCTAAGGCTAAGTGAAAGTAGTAAAACCGAATAGTCTGATTGCCTAGTTTTTCTCACGCACTACCGCCTCCGGGTACCAAGACGTTGGCTAAGGGTAACCGTGCGGAGACGAGAATACCCCTCGCGACATTCACCTGCGGGCCGAAGCCGACGACTGGTAGCTTTCAAATTTAATATACGATAGAATAGGAGTCAAAATTAAAATCAGGAGAATATAAAACAAGTCCGGCGGATGCATTATAAAGCACAAGGTCCAGGTGATACAAAATTAATACAATCACTCAAATATTACATCTTTCAAACACTGGCCCTCTATCGCCCGCGCGCCATTCATCACCTATGCAAAGTACTGCACAGGGAGGCGATGCTCCTTTCCCTTGGGCAGAGGACCAGTGGCCATGTCCATTGGGTTAATCTTCGGCCAATGTACCATGGTCTTTGCGAATGCAAGCCTAGCCCCCTCAAGACACGCTGACCACTTTCCGGCGTCAATCCGGAGCGGCGCCTACCGCAGCTTCAGCACAATGGCTGAAGTAGTGTCCAGAAGGGGCGCGGCAGGCCACAGACTGACACAGAGGTCCTTCAAGGCCAGCTCGGACATCCGATGCATCTCCATCAGCTGCTTCATTTGATCGCTGAGGAGGGGCGGATGCTCGGAATCCAAAAACTGTGACCAAAAGAGCCACTGCGTGGAGTCCTCCTTGAGGGTGACATAGTGCCTCGTTGCGGCTGCCGCATTCTTTGGAAGTTCGGCGAAGACACCTGCGGAGCGCCAGACCCGCGTCAGCAGGGCGGATCTGTTGCGTGGCTTGGCGGAGCTCCTCCCGGATGCCTCGTGCGTCAGTCCTCGGCTCCTCGAGGTCCTTCTCCGCCTTGGATAGCTGGGAGATTGATCCTCCCGACCCTTCTCAAGGGCCTCCAGCTTCTCGGCGGCATCCTGGAGCTCCACTTGGACTTCGGTCACCCGAGCCTCATGCTGCCCAGCAGCAAGCTTGGCCTTCTCAAGCTCGGCCACCGCCTTCTCAGTGGCCGTCTTCTTCTCGGCCGTCTCGGCCTCGGCTTTCTTTAGGGCCTCCCTCAAGCCCTCGACCTCATCGATAGCAGCTGCAAGATCATCAAGATAAAGGATTAGCACACAGTCTAGCTCGTCAATATCTGGCAAATACACATCTTCTCAAAGGGCTTACCTTGCGCCTCATCAAGCCATTTGTTGACAAGGTCAAGCTCTTGATAGGAAAGCTTGAGCTTCCGATCCATCTCATCTAGCACCGCGACATTAGCAGCCGCGGCCAAGGAAGATGCCTGCGTTAGCAAAAGAAATGTCAACATCACTAATCGGCCTACCGAATTTGACCTCCGCAAGTTTTCTTCGAAGCCCTTGTAGTGTCTCAGGGACTGCTAGGTATATGGCCTACCGAAACTAATAATTACAACTGCATTATGAGGAAAAAGCATTACTTGACTTACCTCAAAGCCTGTCAGAAGGCCTTGGACAGCATCGTTCAGTCCGGATTGGATGAACCGAACACCCTGCATAACTGCACTCATAAGAGTGCGGTGCCCGTCAATGATGGCAGAGTTGTCCACCAGCTCCTCCAGCATGTGTGGCGAGCCAGCCGCCGCCCGTGTCAAGGTGTTTGGCACTGACATCGCCCCCCTGGTACATTCCCCGTTGGGAGGAGCCTGTGTAGTCGAAGGCCTTGGGGGCTCGGGAGTGATCGGCAGATGGGGTCCGAAATTGTTCGGACTCCTTTCCCGCGTCAGCTAGGAGGGACGCTCCCTCCTAGTCTAAAGTGACCAAGGCATTGGCCTCCCCCTCTGTGTTCGGAGGGGGAAGAGTCCTTTGGGGCCGCACCTCCTCGACCTCTTCGAGGACCAGAGGAGGCGCAGAATGCGCCATAGACCCACTGTCCGCCAGTTCGGCAGACGGAGACGTCCCCTTCAAAGTCTGCTCGGTGGGGCGTTCATGTAGGGTACTACAATTCGAAGGGGTTAACCTTCAACTAAAACGAATTACTGAAAACAAGATAGCTAAAAATACCGACACTTTACCTGCTGGCAGGGGGCTTGACCTTGGGTCCCATCTTCGGGATCTTCTTGGACGGCTCAGACTCCTTGTCGGAGTTCGAGCTGTCTGACAGCACCAGCTTAGTCCGTCATCGTCTCTTCGGGGCCAGAGAAGGTTGGACCTCCTCGACGTCCTCTGACTCCGCCCTCTTCATGGAGTGCGAGGAGGCACTCTCCTCCTCATCCTCATCCTCGCCCCCATCCTGTACGGATGAGGCCGCAGCGTCTCCGGACCGATTGCCCGGACAAACCATGCGGCGAAGGCCCTCCCTGGCCTCCGGTACTTCTTTTTTCTTGCCGTTCTTGGAGGGTGCCTTATAAGGCACTACGACGAGCAGCTTTTCCAGCTGCTCTGATCAAGGCTCTTCCGGCAGCGGCGCCGGGTCGTCGATCTTCTTGTCCTTGGCAAGCCAGCCCTGCAAAATCCGCATACAAGGTCAGGCCGAATCAAACGCGGTATGAATATTTGAAACACTCCTTGGAGTGGAGGCCTACTCACCTCCTTTGGGGGGTTCGCGGCGTCAAGGCTGATGTCCTTCCCCTCGACCGGCCACTCCTTCTAGTTCTGGAATAATTGACCCCATATTATTTCAGGGGTCGTGCTCTAGAGGTGTTGCACGGTGGCTGGATCCTCGGGCTCGTGCTCCCACATAGGCTTGGCCCTCTCTTGGCAAGGGAGGAGACGGTTGTGGAGCATGATCTGGACCACATCAACCAGCTTCGCGCTGGTCTCTATTATGTTGTTGATGTGCTTCTGCAATGACTTCGTGTGGGCGACACACCCGCAGTTTGGGGCCTTGGTGGTCCATGAGGCCAGCTTGGTAGGGGGTCTGGACCTGAATGCGGGGCCCCCTCCCCAGGCGGCCTGCCTCGGCTCGGTGATGTAGAACCACTCCTTTTGCCACATTCGAACAGTGTCGACGAAGTGGTCGTCCAGCCACTGGACCCGGGTCAATTTACTGATCATGGCCCCTCCACAGTCTGCATGCTCGCCGCCAACCACCTTGGGCTTGACATTGAACACCTTCATCCATAAACCAAAGTGTGCCTGAACTCGAAGGAGCGCTTAACAGACAACAATGAATGTCGAGATGTGGAGGAGGGAATTGGGGAGATTGTGAAAATCTAGCCCGTAGAAGAACATCAGCCCCCGCATGAAGGGGTGCAGGGGAAATCCTAGCCCCCTAAGAAAATGGGGAAGAAACATGACCCTCTCGCCCCGCTGGGGCATGGGGATGATCTAGCCCTCTTCCGGGGCCCGATGAGCAACATTGTCCGGCAAATAGCCGGCCTCCTTCAGCTTCGAAATGTCCCCCTCGGTAACACTGGAGGTCTCCCACTTCCCATTGCCACCAGATCCAGCCATGGTCAAAGGAGGCAAAGAGGGATTCGCTAAGGAAACAAAGAGAAAGGGCGCTCGAGCTCTGAAGGTCTGCATAAGCGGGGGGTGGAAGAGGGTGTGAGATGAGACTGTAGCAGCCCCCCCTTTATAGGCCGATGACAGGCCTGGGGTTTCCTTTTTCCATGTTGTTGGCTTCTCCACTTCCTGATGCCTGTAACATTATGAGCGGGGAGAGGAATCGAAATCATTAACCATATCCCCTGAAAAGTGGGACACGATCTCCACCTCGAGGGGACGTGTCAAACGTGGTGTCGACCTTGAGCCGCCCTTCGAGAAATAGTAACTTCTCAGCGTTATGGCCGGAAGCGACTTTTCGTTGTAAGAGAAAAAGTTGTCAGATGGAGGAATCATTTGCGCTTGAGCATTAGTTTTTATTATTACCTTCGGTGTTAAGCAAAATTACCGTTTCAGATTCCGGACATCGCTTGGTTTCGAACATGGGAGAGACATAGTGAAGAACTCACTCCGCAAGCCGAATACTGGTCGGATGAATGGCTACTGGATACAAGTCTTGGCGTTGGAGACAAGTTCGGGGGCTACTGAGGGAGTCATGGACTAAGGGGTCCTCGGGGCCACGGCCCATTGTACATGGGCCGGACTGGTAGAGTTGTATACTGACATGAGATCTATGAAGCCCTGGTGTGCCCTCCAAGTCAAGAAGGCGCAAGATCTCTTCAATCCCTTATTGTAATCTATCTTTGGTAACCCTAACCCTACTGGTGTCTATATAAACCGAGGGTTTTTAGTCTTTAGGGGTAGAGCTGCATTCATCACCTAATCGCCTTAGGGTTTTGCTCATACAGATCTTGAGGTAGATCTACTCTGTAAACCACATTATACATCCAATACAAAAGCAACACATAGGGTTTTACCTCTTCCAGAGGGCCCGAACCTGGGTAAACACTGTGTTCGTCGTCCCTTGTTCCCCATCCATCCCAGATCCACAGCCCGGGACCCCCTACCCTGAGGTCTGCCTGTTTGATACCGACACTTGTCATGTCTAGGGTTGGTACGGTGGCATGTGAACTGGAACTTCCACCCGAGTTGTCCGAAGTGCACAATGTCTTTCACGTATCGCAGTTACAAAAGTGTATCTCATCGCTAGAGAAATGGACTAATATGACAGAGATAGAGCTTCCTCTGGATCTGATTTATGAGGAGAAACCCTTCCGAATACTGGATGAGATGGAAAGAGTCACCCGCATCAAGTCAGTTAAGTTCTACAAGGTGCAGTGGGAACACCATACCGAGGATGAAGCTACTTGCGAAAGAGATGACTTTTTAAGGACTGCATACCCTCAATTGTTTCCCGAGCAATCGAATCTCGAGGACAAGATTCATCCTAAGGGGGGAGGTTTGTGACACCCTGGTTTTTGCCACTTTTATTTTTCTAGAGTTTACTGCATATTTGATTTGAATTTGGGTTTTTGAATTAAATCATTTGGACATAACACTTGGGCATTCTTTTGATTTTCACCCAAGGGACTCCTATCACTCCTGAAAACATCTCTTGACCTCAGATCTCTCAAAATAATGCCATGTGAATATTTTTCTCAATGGCATAATATTCATTTTCTCTTTAAAAATGAATGTTTTCACTTCTTCTCCAAAGCAACCCCCATTTTTCTTGCTCCGAAATATCTGAAAAATTCTTAAATATTGTTTGGATCATGCCTCATCTTCCTATGCAAAAAATATCTCATGGTCATGAGGAGTATTTTTGCTCTAGAAAATACTTTCTCTTCTAGTCAGGAAAAGGACTTTGTGAAGGAAGTGTATTTTTTCCTAATCCTTGTGAGCCGAAATTTTTATGGTTTAATGACCTTCCAAACAAAACCTTAACCTCCAAGTTTTAGCTCTTAACTCCTAGATTTCTCTCAAACGACTGCAACATTTCCTGTCCACAAACTTGTCAGAGAGCTCAAGTCATTTTTGGTTGACCTGGCAATGAACCAACCCATCAATGTGACCTAGCTCTGCAAGGACTTGAGACTTGACAAGGTTTTATAGCTCTGGTACACTGTATTGCACTAGTGCACGTGGTAACCGCGAGGGTTAACGGCGTCTGGCAGGTGCTCGGTGCATCCAGCGCGTCGGCAACTCCTCTGTCGCCCCCGTGAAGCTGCCCCGAGCCCAGCCGATGTGTCAGTTATCCTCTGCGACCTTGACTCGTCCCTCCCGACTACTCCTTGGCGCTCCCCGATGCCGACGACAGCCGCTGCCGACGCGGACACGTCGGAACAGAGAGCATACTGCTCCCGCCTGACCGAGCCGTCCCTCTCCTACGTCCTGTGCTTGGCTCTACCTCTCCACTGTGCGTGCGTGATCGCCAGTGATCTCCTATCGCTCTGAGCCTCTCTCGTTGCCGCTTGCCACTTCAGAACCCTCTCCGGTGATCTTGAGCCCTGCCTCATTCTCCCCTATATATAGGACCCCTCCCGAGCTCTTCTAGCCATCCCAACCACCTCATCTGGCCACAAGAACACTAGCGTAGCACTGCGGCAAGGCCGGCGGGCCTCCTGCCGCCGTTCGTCGCCGGAATTGGGGGTGGATCCCCTTTTGCCGACTGCTCGCTATGGTGCTTCCCGACCTCTCCAAACCTCTCAGGCGTAATTGTGGCTTCCCATGGTCAAGATGGTGTTGCTGGACCGACCTCTCCTCGCCGGAAATGCCAACTCCGACGAGCTCTACCGCCCGTCGTCTCTGGAGAAGATCACTGCGACGTCGTCTGCCCACCTCCGTCCACATTGCTGGTACGTACGTGCTCGCCTCGATGAGCCGCGTCCAGTCCCCACCTCGCCAGCAGCCGCCGTGGCCTACTCGCTAGAGAACCACTACCGATTGAGCCACTATCTCCGTTTCCCTCTCCATCTCTTCTAAACCTGACAGCGGGACCCACCTGTCAGTCTCTCTCACTTTGTCTCTCTCTCTCTATCGAATTGGTACAAGTGGAGGCGTAAACCCAGAATACGTCTTCAACGTCACCCCTTCTCTAATTTTTGAAAATTCATTTTTATTCAAAAATTTGACCCAACTTTGACGAGCTATAACTTTTATTCTGTAAGTTCAAATTAGTTGATTGTTTTTGCATCATTTTTTGTTGAGCTCCTCTATCAGCATGCAAATTTTGAGAATTTTGCTTGTTGTTTAGAATTTTTTGTGCATTTAAATGTGTTATGTGACATTTTATTTATTCCATTTTGATCATTTTCGGAAGAACAAACTTGTCTTGAAGAGGACCAGGAGTTTGCTGGCCCTCCTCTGAACTAAGGCAAGCCACCACAAACATTTACAAGAGTGACATGGCGATGGCTATGATTTTTACATGAATATAACTTCATATAATGCATATAGTTATTTAAATAATTTCATTGTGCTAGTTTCACTTTCATGCTATGCTAGATATGTTTACATAAGTATGTTGGTTACTTGTTTAAATCATGCAGTAGAGTTGATATGGTCATGAGCATGTTTATGTTAATATCGTCATTATGTTGAAATGGTGCATATGCATATCATGGCATTCTTCATGGCATACTATGGCTTGAGTAGATTTGATTTTAAGTTAAACATGGTAATAATACAACTTGAACATGATGTTGATCGAGTCATGGTGCCACCGAATCGAGCTTCCCAGTGCAACCACATTTGCCTTTATGGGAAGGCCCTTATTTGGTCTGTTGTCATGCCTCTCGCCGGTGCCTCCAACTAGGGAAGGTTATGCCCTTGCGCTGCCCTGGCCCGATAGGAAGGCATAGCCTTGTGTGCCCGTAGTTGTTTTGGTACCATTGTCCCCCTTTGGGACCGTTTTTCTTTTGCCACAACGGTGGCTGTTGGATGTCATGGGGTGACATCGGGGCCACCCAGGACTGAGCCCAAAGGGGAGTTGGTCGGAGTGGCCGGGAGAGTGTCATGCAATAGATTGGTTCTGTCGGAATGTCGTTGGTCCACCCGAATGGGAGCACGAGGCCATGGGTTCTGTGGTGTGGGTACAGTGTATTAACCTCTGCAGATTGTGTTTAATCTATCGATAGCCGTGTCCTCGGTGTCGGATTTCGGGCTCCGCAGACCCTTGAGAGGTTCGAACACTGGTGTGCGTGCGAAAACTCAACCTCCCCAGTGTGCCTACTCGCCAATCCCACAGCCTAGCTCGACGAACATGAAGGAAATGGGACACAGCAGTTTACCCAGGTTCGGGCCACCTTGCGTTGTAAAACCCTACTCCTGCTTTGTGGTGCATTGGCCTCGAGGGGCTGAGGATGAACTAGTACAACGGGGGAACAACCTCGGGAGGTGGTTTTTTCTTGTGCTCGAGTGAGCTGGTGTGGGAGAGGATGATCTGAATGATCGGTCTTTCTATGGTGTTGGCTAGGTCCTATTTATAGTTGCCTTGGTCCTCTTCCTAAATGAAGGCGGGAAGGGATCCCACAACGTCCAAATTCGAAGGGAGACAACCAGTACAAGTTATCCTAACAAAAGTAGTCTTTGCGTGCAAAAGCTCCTGGTCGTGACGCCGTGGTGGGCTCGGTGATGACCTCCATCCTGCCGTCCTGGCGGTCTTGGTCTCGTTGCACGGGAATGGAATCCTTTGGCTGATTCCTCAAGACTCTGCGCCTGCGCTCGCCTCTTTAGCAC
The DNA here is from genome assembly GCF_002575655.3 of Aegilops tauschii subsp. strangulata. Classification (NCBI taxonomy): domain Eukaryota; kingdom Viridiplantae; phylum Streptophyta; class Magnoliopsida; order Poales; family Poaceae; genus Aegilops; species Aegilops tauschii. The sequence continues at coordinate 236,505,649 of NC_053036.3, forward strand.
CAAAGAGGAAACTATTGCTCTGTGCCGAACCTCATGAGGTGAGGCTTGCATAGAAATCCCCGCTCCTCAAGAGCCAGCCAGGGGAGGCCACTCCTTCCGGAGGTCTTGGTGTCATCTGCCTCGCGAGGCTTGGCCCCTCGCGAGGATCTTGAGTTGTTGATGCTGATGGTGGGCCATACCAGGCCGCCGATGGAGCCATGCTGTGGGCCGCAGCCAGGCAAGTCTTGGTACCCCCATTCCCAGAACACCGACAATAGCCCCCAAGCCCAAGGTGTGCTCGGACTTGGCTTCGAGGCGAAGCCAAAGGGCAAGTGCAGAGCGTCGCGGGCCCTAACCACCCGCGGCCTTTGTCGAAGCATGGCGATTGATGGGACGTGGGCGTCTCCACTTCCCCATGCTGCCTCGGCAACCATTCGACTTGACAAGAGCCTGCTGCATGCAGAGAAAGATCATCATTGTGTGGGATCGTGGAAGCCGGCGGTTGGCCTCCCTCTGACTATAAATGAGGGGATGAGGCAGAGCCCCCTTGCTCATCTCCATCTTCCTGTTGCCTGCTCCTTCTTCTTCTTCGTCTCGCCGTCTTGTTGTAGCATCCATGGTGCCAATCAGGAGATTCTCTGTGGCGAAGAGGGGAAAAAACCCTCGGGAGGAGCCCGGGCCGCTTCCACCGAAGAAGAGGTTTTGTCGCCCTCATGACACCGGCGAAGGGCAGGAGGCAACGCGGCCTTGGTACGAGCGGCCTCCTCCGGGCTTCCCGATCCCTCTGTATGCCCGCGCGCAAAGCTCTGGACAGGGCGGCAATGCACAGCGCCACGGTGGTCAGGCTGAGGCTGCGCGGCCTGCCGGCCCGCGAACCAACGACGAGGGCACCTCGCGCGAGTTCGTGGTGTGGGCGGCAATGTCGCCGCACACGTGGATCCGATTCCCGAGGTTCTCCGCCGAGGAGATGCCGTCGAGAGGACCGCTTGAGCTGTGGCTGCAGCACGCCGGGTGTTGTAGCCTAGCCACGGGGGCGGAAATCGAGGTCGTCCCCCGGCAACTTTTTCATGACCCGAGGATGCAGCGAGGTGGGCCCGCGCTTGCCGCCCAGAGGGGGCCCTCGCCATCTACTTTGAGAACGATGGCGCCTCCACGCTGTTCTTCAAGGTCTTCGACGAGGAGGGCCGACGTCTGGAGTGCTACTCCAGAATGGGCAGTGCACGCGGCGCGGCCACGGGCGTCGAACTCGCCCTTGGCCTTGCCGGCAGCTCCTCCAGCGGCAGCGATGACTCCCTGGAATCCAGCGACTCTCCTGAGCCCAGTGATTCTCCGGTGTCCAGCGACGAAAGCTACGTGCCGCCGAGCTCTTGCCGCACCTGGAGCGCAGCAGCGGCATCCGCTCGGCGTTGTCGATGATACCCAGCGGCCGGGGTCCTTCGAGGTCTTCTTCTTTTGTTTCCCTGCGTGGAATTGTGACGAGCCCCGTGGGGGTATGTAAAAAACTGCGATGCTTTTGCTTCAATGTTATCATTCCTAGTATGATGTTGCAGCCGCGTATCTCGCTCCGGCATGGCTCCCCCTTTTCGTTCTCGCGGAAGCTCAGTGCTCTACGCCGACAGGTCCCAGTCCCCAGGCAGGCTTCAGCCGTCGCTGGTATGCCAGGTTGTGATGCAGTGGTCAAGGCCAGGAGGTGAGCGGCCCGAGGTCCGGTGAGAGCTCCTGAGGTGGGATGCTCAAGAGGTCCCCTTTGGCGTGCAAGAAGCTCCCTAAAGGCCGAAAAGGGAAGTGGCATTGCCCGAGCGAGATTGCGAGAGTCGAAATACCGGACGGTGAGGTTCATGCTGATATATATGGGTGACTTATCTTAGTAAGCCTGTGGTGATACCTTTGCGCGGCGCCTGATTATACCTTAGTGGTGACGCTTCTAGGTAGGACTCACGCCGGCCTCCCCTTTTGCCCGCTCATCTAGGTGCTCTACATCCTCGGGTCCCGGCCCTCGAGCGAGGCTCAGCCGCCGCTGGTATGCCAGGTCGCGATGCCGTGGTCAAGGCCAGGGGGTGAGGGCTGGAGAGCCAGTAGGAGCTCCTGAGGCGCGATGCTCGGGAGCCCCCCTTTAATGTGCAAGCGAATTGCGTGAAAAGGGCGGCCAGCGAGGCCGCCCGTAGCTAGGCTCCGGAGATTCCTACGGGTTAGTCCGAAAGGAGAATATAACTCATCATCGCGTTTGCTGTCCTGCAGTTGATCTTTCCTCAAGGGGATGAAGGCACTGAGGATCTGGTGAGGTGACGTGCGCGGGGTAGGCCGCGAGCCAGAGCTCGATCTCTCAGGTTTATCAGCATTGCAGGGACGGAGTCGAGCACAAGCGTCGTGCCAGCATGTGTAGCCCCCGTGTGGGATGAGCAAGAGGCGGGTCAGCAATGCAGGGAGGCCGCGAAGGGTAATAAAGTACCAGGCAAACGGGTAATAATCATAAAGCAACTCATGATCAAAGGGTAGAGCTAGTTCTGATGGATGCAAAAGCGATACATGCCGCAGGGATGGGCCCACACGGCTTGGGGATGATGCAGCCCGAGGGGCGCCCCCAAATGAATAAACCGAAACATGTCACCTGGCACTGTTGCTGAAGAAGTGTCGAGGTAGCTGAAGTCGTGCATTGCAGAAGTTGCTCCTCACGAGTCGCCCAGGTCCTAAACCTCATGAGGCTCTGGAGGCCCGGGGGGCTTGCGAGGATCCGCCATCTCCTGTAGGATCGCCTAATGCCTGGCCTCATGAGCCGCCAGGACGCCCCGCATGTGGCGCTAGAATGTGGCAGCTGCGTTCGACAAGCCAAAAGGAATGCGAACGTAGCTGTGAGGGGGTCCCTCGCATCGACTGACGTGGGACGACCAGAAGAGCTCCTAAGACGCGGCCGTGTTGAGCCCTGTGATGTTGACGCAGTCGCGCAGCTCGCGGCCCTCGTCAGGGGCAAGATCCGCAGTGGGTGGTGTGCGACGGCGCTCGCCATGCATGGCTTGTGCCTCCTGAAGCTCCTTGATCGCCTTGGTGATGAACTCCTGAGCAGCTCATGCCCCGTGCCTTGTGCCCTCCTGGCGGAAGCGCACGCTAAAGCACGTCTCCACATGGTGCCCGAGCGCCTCCCTCATGACGCTGGCTAGGTCAGAGGCCCTCTAGAGGAGAGCCCCCGAGCCCAGCCTGAGAGGGGCGCCGGGCGCGCCTTCCTATGCGGTAGAGGGAGGTGCCCCATCAGTGGGCGCAGGTCCTGAGGCAGGGCCGCCGGCTGCCCCATCCTCCCGAGGTCCGCGGTGGTGCAGCTGCTTCTTCTTCTTGGGGACGACCTCAGGAGGATGGACATCGCCCTCATCATCTGGATTCTCGACTGCCGCAGCCTGGTAGGCGCGCTCGAGAGAGCACACCGCATCCTTCTCCTCGCAAGCAACCATGATGATGCCGCGGCTCCCAGGCATCTTGAGGACATTGTAGCCATGGTGGGTCATAGCCATGAACTTGGCCAGGGCCGGGTATCCGAGGATGGCGTTGTACGGGAGGCAAATCTGGGCGATGTCGAAGTCGATGAGCTCTGTGCGGTAGTTGTCGCGCTTGCCGAAGGTGACAGGGAGGCGGATCTGCCCTATCGGGGTGGTGGAGCCATCGGTCACTCCTGAGAAAGGCTTGGTAGGCTGCAGCTGGCTATAGGGCACCTGGAGTCGGTCGAACGTCTCGACGGAGAGAACATTGAGCTCGCACCGCCATCGACGAGTGTCTTAGTGATGAGGAATTGCTGATGATGGGTGAGCAGAGCATTGGGAGGGCGCCGGCAGTGGCCGGACACTTCAGTTGGTCTGAAGAGTCAAAGGTGATGGCGTACTTGGACGACCTGAGCGGACGCGTTGCCTCAAGCCTAGGGAGGGCCGCGTTCACCTCACGCGCGAACTGCTTGAAGATGCGATGGGAGGCAAGGGCCTGAGTGCCGCCTAGGATGCAAGCGATGGCACGAGGCTCTTGGAAGCCCCCAGCCCCCCCATCCTGGTGGTGGTCGTCGTTCCTCCTTAGTGGTGGCAGCAGTGGAGGGAGACCGGCATTGTCCTGAGGACGGTCCTCATGAGGCTGGTCTCTCCAGGGGTCCTCGCAAGGCTGACCCTGCCAGCGGTCCTCACGAGGCTGATCACGCCACTCCTGGTGGGGGTCGCGGCCGTTCTAGTGTCCTCCACCTCGGCCACCTCCGCGACCGTAGCCTCGATCGTTGCGCTCGGGGCGACAATCGAGGCACCCATCACGGATGGCCCTGAGCTCCTGGCAGTCATTGGTGTTGTGGCTATGCACGTTGTGGAAGACGCTGAACGGGCAGATACCCTTGGATGACTCTGTGTGGTCGCAGCCGCGCTTCATCTCTGGTTCGGCCGCGAGAACGGCCGATCCCTTGCGCTTTACATCCTTGGCCTTGGCTTTCTTGTCTTCTGGGTCAGCCTCCGGAAGTTCCAGAAGGGAGAGCCGACCTTCCTCAGCTCTTGCACACTTGGTTGCCATGTTGAATATCTCCAGAGCCGTGCATAGGTCCTTGTGTATGGCGATCTCCTCCTTCATCTTGACGTTGCGGACGCCGTCAGTGAACCCCGAGATGATGGCCGCATCCGACACCTTGGGGATCTTGAGTCGAACACTGTTGAAGCGCTGGATGTACTTCTGCAAGGTCTCTCCTGGCTGCTGCTTGATGCGCCATAGGTCACCCACGGCTGGTGGACGGTTGCGAGTGCCCTGGAAGTTGGCGACAAAACGCTCTCGCATCTCGTCCCAGGAGGAGATCGATCCCACAGGGAGGTTCAGGAGCCATGAGCGTGTGCAATCCTTGATGGCCATGGGGAACCAGTTCGCCATGACATTCTCATCGTCGTTGGCCACCTCGATGCTCAGCTCATAGAGCTGTAGGAACTTAGCAGGGTCGGGGGTGCCATCGTAGCGTGGAGGCAGGTCGGGCTTGAACTTCCTGGGCTAGACGACGCTGCGCAGCTCTGGAGTGAACGAGAGGCATCCCGCTGTGGTCACGGGAGCCCGCCGTAGAGGTGGAGCCTGGTCTTGGTGCTCGCGCACCATCGCCACGGGTGGCGCGCGGTCTTGACGTGGTGGTGCTGGGAGCGCAAGCGCCTCTCCTTGTGGCCACTGCACCACCTGGCAGCTTGCCTCGTCATGCGCGGGCGCCCTGCGCTGCGGATCGTGTCGAGGGGCCTCCCACCTTGGCTTGATGATGGCGTCTTGTCGGGGAGGTGGAGGAGGTGCACTATGGGCCGCGTCAACCGCGGCAAGCGGCGGGTGAGGAAGCGAGCGGGATGGTGCAGAAGATTCTCCGGCGGCGCTCACAAGTTCGACGATGCGGTCCAGCCAGTCCTCGTAGAGGTCATCGACCGGGCGGTAGCGCAGAAGCTCGCGTGCCATGAGCAGCGCAGCCTCCGCGTTCACCGGACCTCGACGAGCATGGGAAGACGAAGCAGCCGGAGTCAGGGACGGGGTGGCGGTGCACTTGTCTCGCCGCACTGAGGGATGCAGCAACGAAGCCTACTGCTCATGGCCCGCGGGGCCGATGGCGGCGTTCGCCACTGGCGACGGGGGACGACGAGGGCAGCCATCACCCGTGGGCGCTATCTGAGCGACGCAGGCGGCGAGGGCAGCCCGGCGCTCAGCACGAGCTCGATGGGTGTCAGCCATGGGAGCGGCGAAGCGGTGGTGAATCGATCGGCGGAAGAGAGGCTCTAACGTACCCCTACCTGGCGCACCAAATGTCAGATTTCGGGCTCCACGGACCCTTGAGAGGTTCGAACTCTGGGGTGCGTGCGAAGAACTCAACCTCCCCAGTCTGCATATTCGCCAATCCCATGGCCTAGCTCGACGAACAGGAAGGAAATGGGACACAACAGTTTACCCAGGTTCAGGCCACCTTGCGGTGTAAAACCCACCTCCTGCTTTGTGGTGGATTGGCCTCGAGGGGCTGAGGATGAACTAGTACAGTGGGGGAACAACCTCGGGAGAAGGTGTGTTCTTGGGCTCGAGTGAGCTGGTGTGGGAGAGGATGATCTGAATGATCCGTCTTTCTATGGTGGTGGCTAGGTCCTATTTATAGTGGCCTTGGTCCTCTTCCCAAATGAAGGCGGGAAGGGATCCCACAACGGCCAAATTCGAAGGGAGACAACCAGTACAAGTTATCCTGACAAAATTAGTCTTCGCCTGCAAAAGCACCTAGTCGTGACGCCGTGGTGGGCTCGGTGATGACCTCCGTCCTGCCATCCTGGCGGTCTTGGTCTCGTTGCACGGGAATGGAAACCTTTGGCTGATTCCTCTAGACTCCGCGCCTGCGCTCGCTTCTTTAGCACCAAAGAGGAAACTGCTGCTCTGCGCCCGCTGGCGCTTGCCTAGCCTTGGTCTTCATGGCTCACGTCATCCGAATCTCGAGAGGTGAGGCTTGCATAGAAATCTTCGCTCCTCAGGAGCCAGCCAGGGGAGGCCGCTCCTTCCGGAGGTCTTGGTGTCATCCACCTCGCGAGGGTCTTGAGTTATTGATGCTGAAGGTGGGTCATACCAGGCCGTCGATGGAGCCACGCTGTGGGCCGCAGGCAGGCAAGTCTGGGTACCCCCGTTCCCAAAACGCCGACACTCGGTCATGGACACAGTTCATAGTAGGTCACACCGTGGGTCAACAGAAAAAATTAACTTGCACGCTAATGTTATACTTATGGCACATGGTATGATGGATCGGAACCATCGTGTTGGTTTCTTTTGTGACCCGGAGGTGATCACCGTGGTAAGATGATGTTCATGGTTACGAGGTAACCAAGATGGTAAGCTGGTCCAACAGACCCTGGTTTCAAGCACTTTCACTTCATGAGTAGCATGTCATGTTCTTGCATATAACTTGCTTAAATATTATGTTATTGTTTGTCATTGTTGTACTGTTTTTTGTGAGCTTGCGAGTACATTCAAAATACTCACCTGGCGTGTCATGCCAGTTTCAGGAGAAGCCGTACCAGGAGTTGGAGTTGCATCGTGCATCGCAGTCTAAGCCGTGTCCACATTAGTGTCCCTGTGAGATGGAGTCCTTCTACGTCGTCTTTCCGCTGCCACGTACTTGTGTCGTTATCTTCGAGGCCCCCATCATGTCCACTAAATAATGTACATGTGGAGCAACACTGTGTGTGCCGCTTGGCCTTGCTACCTTATGTATCATCGAACCTATGTTCCCGCAAGATATCAATAAAGCGGTTGCTCTTATGTACCAAGTTGTGTGTTGCCAGAATACATGATCTCTTGGCTGGCAATGCAAGGTAAACCGGTTTCTCTAAGCCGGGGTGCCACATCATTTAAGCTAATGCAGAATATAAAAGGGGAAAACCATAAGCATTGCGAGTATAGTGGTGAGCGTGCCATGGCGGATCTGAAGGTGCAAACCGGACAAAGGCAACTTCGCAACGAATGTTTGGTTTCAACTAACAAGTAAGATTCTAAGTGATGGACAAGAAATCACAGTTAAGCAGTGGCGATCTATTTTCTTGCTGAGATAAGTAACTTGAGCAGATACGAAAGAGTACCACCTCTGGTGTGGCACCGTGTAAGCATCTGCTAAGACGTTGAGGGTGTTGCGGTAGCAATGGCTGTTGGTGGCGTGGAAGCAGATCTAGGAGGGCAGATGGTGGTGGCAAGGGAAATATCCCGGCGTGGTGGACGAGACGGTCGTAGGAGCGGCCTCGGCAAGGTGGACGACGATGCAGATGAAGCGAGAGGAGGACGCGATGCAAGGATCCTGGTCCAAAGCCATGGATGAGAGAGGTCGATCTCTTGTAATGGACGACTGTGTTGGAATATCAGCTCTGGCATGGTGGAGGAGGAAGGCGGTGGATGGGGTGGCAGACGGAGGAAACTGGGGTGGAGAGGGTGTTTTAGCGCCCACGGAGTACGAATGGGGAAATGGAGGGAGAGAGGTAGGGGGAACCATGTCTTTAGGACGCGCTTGTCTCAAATGCGAGGAAATTCACAAAGTTACCCCCCGTTTAAATTTTCCTACATCACAATAATATTAGTTGGTTGGGGATAGGACGGTAATCTCGCATACACCGAATATTGGCCGATGGAAATTTCGGCCGAGGAGAGTTTGTTTTGGAGCCCACCCTGTATGAATCCGGGGGAGGTAAGAGGCGATTTCAGCCAAGGAGAAACTGTGTTTTGGCGCCCGCTGTGTATGAATCCGGGTGAGAGGCGGTTATGTGACGTTTGAGTGAAACTACAAGCCCGCCCCTATCAATACCTAAAGAAATCGAGCCGACTAATTTTGCGTGCCAGGGATAGACAGTAATTTCCATGTTCCCGATTTTGATTTCGGGCGGTTACTGCGAGTTTCACCGCTTCGTTCAAATTTTTGGAGAAAAAGATTGTATGTTTACCGTGCCAACTCAATTTGAATCCACTTTGTATTCTTTTTTTCCAGGCAGGATCCATTTTGTATTCCAATACAAATCTATATACACCATTTTTTATATATACTTTCAAAAGCACAACACCCTTTATACATAACTATGGTTTACAAATGGTATGATCTCAGATTCATAAGGCTGAATCCATCTTAATTTGACTTTTCAAATTATTTGAAACCACTTTATGTTGAAATCCAATGTATGCATTCCTCGCTAACTGTCTCCAATTAATGTTGTTTCATGCGTTTTTTACTTCCCAAACACGTATAATGTGTTTGACACACGCATCATATATATAGTGTAATCCCGTTTAGACATTAATTGCATATAAACCATGCATTATCTCTAATTAAAAAATCTACGGATCACTAATATTGATAAACTAAATAACATTACACGTGTCCCCAAATTCAAATGAATATGCATGTTTGATAGACCAATTTTCGTTATGATATTTATCGATGTCCTGATCTCTAGTTTAAATATTCGAATCCCCTTTAATCCAGATATTCATCTCATATAGCTATCACTCATGCTTATATATCTCTATAGACCTATACGCCTTCACCATCTCACGGGTATCTCTCGTGCTACTTGTATGTCGACAACGTCTTTTATCTTTGTAACACATTGATGGTACTTTCTCCCTCGACCTTCACTCTATCTCTCTCGAAGTACATCTCGCTCACTACTATGTGTCTCTAACTATGATTCTCCCCGTGAAATCTCTTTCTCTCACACAAACACAAACTTCGTCTCCTGGGGTCCCATTTGTCTCTACTATTCCCATGTATGCCGCTCACACACACCCTCTCACACATAGATGTCTCGCACTCCCTATGTCTCAGTAGCTATGACTCTCCCTCTTAAATATATCTCTCTCACACACAAACACAAACTCCGTCTCGCAAGTTCTCATATCTCTCCACCATTCCCTTTGTATGCCGCTCACACGCCCTCTCTCCCTAGGGATATCTCGTGTTCCCTGATATGTCTCTCTAGTTACGACTCTCCTTGTGAAATATCTTTCTCTCGCAAACACAAAACTCCGTCTCTCGGGATCTCATTTCTCTCTGATATTCGTTTGTATGTCACTCACATGCACCTTCTCTTTGTCTCTCTCCCACCCACACACATAACGCAGCCTTCTGATCCACTTGGCTCTTATCTCTAACACACACACACACTAGCCGATCTCCGTCTAGCTAGCATATCTATCTTTCTATTTCTTTGTGTCTCCACCAACCTTCTTTCTCGCTCGCACTCTTGCTTCCTATCGCGCACACCATATATGTTTCTCTCTACATGCATTCATGCACCCTCTTTTTATCTTTCTCTCTCAAACACATAACTCACCCCTCTGAACCACTCAACTATTATCTCTAACACACAAACTAGCTGATGTCCCTCAACCTTTCTTTCTCGCACACACTCTTGCTTCCTATCACATAGTACTCCTTGGTATGCTGGTTATGCTAATTACATTGTTGCTAAATATTTACCACCTAGCTTTACATACCAACAAAAGAAAAAAATTCTTCTATGATTTAAGACATTACTTTTGGGATGACCCACATCTTTATAAAGAAGGAGTAGATGGTATTATTAGACGTTGTGTACCTGAGCATCAACAGGGACAAATCCTATGGAAATGTCACTCTGAAGCTTATGGAGGGCATCATGCTGGAGATAGAACTGCCCACAAGGTATTGCAGTCTGGATTTTATTGGCCTACTCTCTTCAAGGATGCCCGTAAGTTCGTCTTATCTTGTGATGAATGTCAAAGAATAGGTAATATCGGTAAGCGTCAAGAAATGCCTATGAATTATTCACTTGTTGTTGAACCATTTGATGTTTGGGGATTTGATTACATGGGACCTTTTCCTTCCTCTAATGGGTATACACATATTTTGGTTGATGTTGATTATGTTACTAAATGGGTAGAAGCTATTCCAGCTAGTAGTGCTGATCACAACACCTCTATTAAAATGCTTAAGGAAGTTATTTTCCCAAGGTTTGGAGTCCCTAGATATTTAATGACTAATGGTGGTTCACATTTTATTCATGGTGCTTTCCGTAAGATGCTTGCCAAGTATGATGTTAACCATACAGTTGCATCACCTTATCATCCTTAGTGTAGTGGTCAAGTTGAACTTAGAAATAGAGAAATAAAATTAATTTTGTAAAAGACTGTTAATAGGTCCAGGAAGAATTGGTCTAAGAAATTAGATGATGCACTTTGGGCTTATAGAATAGCATATAAAAATCCTATGGGTATGTCTCCTTGTAAAATGGTTTATGGAAAAGCTTGTCATTTGCCTCTTGAGTTAGAACATAAAGCATTTTGGGCAGTTAAAGAACTCAACTATGATTTCAAACTTGCAGGTGAAAAGAGGTTATTTGATATTAGCTCTTTAGATGAATGGAGAACCCAAGCTTATGAAAATGCAAAATTATTCAAAGAAAAAGTTAAAAGATGGCATGACAAAAGAATCCAAAAGCGTGAGTTTAAGTCGGAGAATATGTTCTTTTGTACAACTCTCGTTTGAGATTCTTTGCAGGAAAACTCCTCTCAAAATGGGAAGGCCCATATGTCATCGAGGAGGTTTACCGGTCTGGAGCCATGAAAATAAATATATCTCAGGGTTGTCAATGGGCAACGAATAAAACATTATATCTCAGGTACGCCCATTAACGTTGAAAGTAATATTATCCAAACATTGACACCGGAAGAACACATAAAAGAGTCCTTCCGGAACACTCCAGAATTGTGAAAATAAGAAGGTAGGTGATACGGTAAGTAAACGGACTCCAAAAAATCCGCAAAAATAGTTTTTATCAGTTTTGGAATATTTAAGAATTTTGGAAATAAAGAAACTTCCAAGAAGCGTCCCTGCTGGGCACAAGACACCAGGGTGCACCAGGCTTGCCTGGCGTGCCTAGGTGGGTTGTGCCCATCTGGGACACCTTTCGTACTCCATTTTTCTCCCGTATGGTTGTCCCCCGAGATAAAAAAATCTATATATACTTCCTAAACCTGTTGACCACCGTATCGCGAAGAAATCCTCTGTTCTCTTTTCTTACTATTTCTGGTCATATTTATCAAGCCAGGCATCATGTCATCTTGCTCCTCCAACAACATGGAAGAAGATGCCTGGTTGATGAAGATTGAGACGAAGTGGGAGGAGCCTACGGACGCCATCAAGGGAGACAAGGGCAACGAAAGCTACCTTAGATCCATCCCCGATGGCAGCACAAGCACTACTGGCCGAGGAGGAGGAAGAGGGTATCCTTAAGCCCTACCTTACTCGCCTTAGTCCTGCTGAGATTGAAGCTTTTCACGTCATTGAAATATTTCGCATACAGATTAAGTATCTCACTCGCGAAAATATTCTGCATCAAGAGCATATCATCCATCTCCGGAGCGTCATCCATCGATTGGAGAATCTTTTGATCCTTGAGGATAGGATCGCTTCATCACCACCATCATCTTCTTCACCACCAAAGGAGAATTGAGTATCGGGTATGGGAACTCCCCTTGGCTTCCGCCAAGCTTGGGGGAGGTGCCCCAGTATCATATCATCCCACTATCTTTGGCTTTTACTTATTTTAGTTCGATCTTTTTGCTTTAGATGAAATAAAGTTTAGTTCGATCCTTTCTTCTTTGAGAGTTTGCTTACTGATCTATCCTTGTAATCGTGTGCAAGTTATATAATAAAGTTTAGTGTGAGTTTTTGCTTTCTTTACTTCCTTGTTGCAAATAAAGAAAAGAAATAAGAAAGTAAAAGGAGAAAGGAAAAAAATAAAAGAAAGGAAATAAATCAATAAGATCATGTACTAATCCTATGGTAGGTGATGGCACCACATAAGGAAAAGTATAAGTAGAAAATTTTATTAGAGATTGACAAACATAGCATTAGTCAATGATGAAACTCATGAAAGAATTAATAAGGGAAGAGAAGATTCACATATAAATATACTATCCTAGAAATCTTTTGTGATTGTGAACCCTCATCAAAATATTATATGCCAAAATTGTTGATGTTGGACAAGGAAGACAACTTAATGATTTATGTTTGTTTATATTCACATAGAAGTCATATTGTCATAGATCCTTTAACATGTGATGCTTGCCCGCTATCTTTGCTAGCCAAAATTTCCGCACAAAGTAGAGATACTACTTGTGCATCCAAAAACCCTTAAACCCAAATATTATTTTCAAGTGTCCACCATACCTACCTAGGGAGCAACATCCCTCAAGTAAGTTGTCATCGGTGCAAAAAGGCAATAAAAATTGCTTCTAAAAGTGTGAGATCATTTAGTGTAAGAGAAAATTGATCGTTGCACGAACTTGTGATGGTGAAGAATAAAAGCGACAGACTGCATAATAAAGGTCGCTATCACAAGGGGCAATGCAACATGACGTTCTTCTGCACTAAGGGGTTGAGCGTACAAACAAATAAGCGCATGGCAACCTCTGCTTCCCTCTGCGAAGGGCCTATCTTTTACTTTTATGTATTTACCTTTATGCAAAGAGTCAAAGTTTTCCTTCTATTCCTTTTTATTTTTCTCCTTTAGCAAGCATCATGTGGTGAGGAAAGATCTAGGCACATATGTCCAGCTGAATATAGGCACATGAGTTATTATTGTTGACATCACCCTTGAGGTGAATATGTTGGGAGGCGAAACTTTAAGCCCCTATCTTCCTATGTGTCCTATTGAAACGTTTTGATCATGGGTACGAGGTGAGTGTTAGCAATCATAAAAGACTATATGATGGTTGAGTATGTGGACTTGCCTAAAGGCTCCGATACGTGACCCTTCCTGAAAAGATGATGAATTTTAGTTGCAAAGTTGACTGAGAACATAGTTTGTTGGTTTCTAATAGAGTTTTTGCTTTATACTTTGATTCTGTGATGAACTAGTACTTATTCATGAGAAGTATATGATGAAAGTTCTATGATAAAAGTCCTATATTTAATTTTGTAGCTGTTATAATAATCAACATGATGCTTCTATGTCCGTATTTTGTTTTTATCGACACCTCTCTCTCAAAGCATGTGGACATGTTTTTCGATTTCGGTTTTCGCTTGAGGACAAGCGAGGTCTAAGCTTGGGGGAGTTGATACGTCCATTTTGCATCATGTTTTCTTACTGTTATTTATGATGTTTTTATCCATAATAATGCTTTTTGGAGTAATTCTAATGCCTTTTCTCTCATAATTTGCAAGGAACACACCAAGAGGGAGAATTCCGGCAGCTGGAAATCTGAACCTGGAAAAGCTACGTTAGGCTACCTATTCGGCACAACTCAAACAAGCTGAAACTTCACGGAGATTTTTTTTGGAATATTTAATAATTATTGGAGCAAATAACTACTAGAGGGGGCCCACCAGGTAGGCACAACCCACCTGGGCGCGCTAGGGAGCCCATGCGCGCCCTGGTGGGTTGTGCTCACCCAGGCCCACCTTCGGTGCCCATCTTCTGGTATATAGGTCATTTTGACCTAGAAAAAATAAGGGGAGGACTTTCGGGAGAAGTGCCGCCGCCTCGAGGCGGAACTTGGGCAGGAGCACTTTTGCCCACCGGCGGAGCGATTCCACCGGGGGAACTTCCCTCCCGGAAGGGGAAATCATCGTCATCATCATCACCAAAAACTCTCCCATCTCGGGGAGGGAAATCTCCATCAATATCCTCAACATCACCATCTCATCTCAAACCCTAGTTCATCTCTTGTGTTCAATCTTGTTACAGGAACTATAGATTGGTGCTTGTGGGTGACTAGTAGTGTTGATTACATCTTGTAGTTGATTACTATATGGTTTATTTGGTGGAATATTATATGTTCAAATCCAATATGCTATTTAATACTCCTCTGATCATGAGCATGTTAATCATTTGTGAGTAGTTACTTTTGTTCTTGAGGTCACGTGAGAAATCATGTTGCAAGTAATCATGTGAACTTGATATGTGTTCGATATTTTGATAGTATGTATGTTGTGATTCCCTTAGTGGTGTCATGTGAACGTTGACTACATGACACTCCACCATATTTGGGCCTAAGGGAATGCATTTTGGAGTAGCAATTAGATGATGGGTTGCGAGAGTGACAGAAGCTTAAACCCTAGTTTATGCGCTATTCCGTAAGGGACCGGTTGGATCGAAAAGTTTAATGCTATGGTTAGAATTTATTCTTAATACTTTTCTGTTAGTTGAGGATGCTTGCGGGAGGGTGAATCATAAGTAGGAGGTTTGTTCAAGTAAGAACAACACCTAAGCACCGGTCCACAAACATATCAAATTATCAAAGTAGCGAACACAAATCGAACCAACATGATGAACGTGACTAGATGAAATTCCCGTGTACCCTCAAGAACGGTTTGCTTATCATAAGAGACCGTTTTGGCTTGTCCTTTGCCTCAAAAGGATTGGGCTACCTTGCTGCACTTTTGTTACTACTATTGTTACTTTCTCGTTACAAATTATCTTGCTATCAAACTACTTCGCTACTTACAATTTCATCACTTGCTAACATTACCTTACTGAAAACTACTTGTCATTTCCTTCTGCTCCTCGTTGGGTTCGACACTCTTACTTGTCGAAAAGAGCTACAATTTATCCCCTATATTTGTGGGTCATCAGGCAACTGCAAACATAATTAACCACCTCTTGCTAACGGATAATCCCAAACACTTTGATCGACAAGAGTAATGTAAAGTCTCGACTGGTCTAACCTTGCGCCTCGTCAAACCTCTTGTTGACGAGGTCGAGCTCCTCATCGGAGCTTTTGAGCTTCCGATTCATCTCATCCAGCGTCACGGCATTAGCAGCTGCCGCCAATGATGAGGCCTGCAATAACAAAACAAAACTCGCATAGTTCAGATTCCCGATTCAATGATTTTTTTATCCTCTGCCAGGTTTTTCAATCCTGACAAAGTCTCGAGGGCTACTATATACAAGGAGTATATAACTTTGTTCAAAAAATCCGCTTTATGGAAAGAACATTACATGGCTTACCTCGAAGCCCGTCAGGAGGCCACTGAAGGCTTCCTTCAGTCTGGTGTTAACGGGCCGAATACTTTGCAACACCACACCCATTACAGCGCGGTGCTCTGCAACGATGGAGGAGCTGTTCAAGGCCTCCTCCATCACTTCCGGCCACCCAGCAGCAACTCGACAGCCGGTGTTCGGCGCTGGCGGTGAGGCCCCGGATCTTCCTTCAGGGGAGGGCAGAATTGACGCCTCCGGGGGCCTTGGGGGCTCCGAAGCTGCCTTTCGGGAGGGCTCGAATTGACCGACCTCCCCCTCTTTGTTCACTAGGAGAGATCCCTCCGTCTGGTCCTCGGTGACCGAGGTGTCAGCCTCGACCATGATCTCATCACCACCACCTCCCATCTCCGGGCCGGGAGGGGGTCCTTCGGGACAGCTCCTCCCCGGTCTCCCCGATAATCGGAGGAGGTGCGGAATGCAATGCAGACCCACTCTCTGCTAGTTCGGCTGGCGGAGAAGTCCCCTCTAAGATTTGGCAGCGGGGTGGGCGTGCGACAGGCTGTAACACAAAGGGCACACGTGCTATCAACAATACAATATCAAAATAAATGTCTGGAGAATATCCGGATTTATACCTTTGGGTAGGGGGCTTGACCCTGGGGTTTTTCTCGGCAACTTCTTCAGGCGCTACGGATTCCTCATCGGAATCCGAGCTGTCATCAGGCAGGATCAGCTTGGGCATGCACTACATCTTCGGGGCATGAGGGGGCTGCTCCTCCTCAACATTGTCTGATGCCGCCCTCTTCTTCGAATGGGAGGAGTCGCTCTCCTCCTCGTCCTCTTCCTGCTCCCCTTCTTGGGCGGAGGGAGCTTGGTGTTGGGGAACGTAGTAATTTCAAAAAAATTCCTACGCACACGCAAGATCATGGTGATGCATAGCAACGAGAGGGGAGAGTGTTGTCCACGTACCCTCGTAGACCGACAGCGGAAGCGTTATCACAACGCGGTTGATGTAGTCGTACGTCTTCACGATCCGACCGATCAAGTACCGAACGTACGGCACCTCCGAGTTCTACACACGTTCAGCTCGATGACGTCCCTCGAACTCCGATCCAGCCGAGTGTTGAGGGAGAGTTTCGTCAGCACGACGGCGTGGTGACGATGATGATGTTCCACCGACGCAGGGCTTCGCCTAAGCTCCGCAACGGTATTATCGAGGTGTAATATGGTGGAGGGGGGCACCGCACACGGCTAAGAGATCTCAAGGATCAATTGTTGTGTCTCTGGGGTGCCCCCCTGCCCCCGTATATAAAGGAGCAAGGGAGGAGGAGGCCCGCCCTAGGAGGGGGCGCACCAAGTGTGGAGTCCTACTAGTACTCCCTAGTCCTAGTAGGATTCCACCTCCCATATGGAATAGGAAAAGAGGAAGGGAAAAAGAGAAGGAAGGAAGGGGGCGCCCCCCTTCCCTAGTCCAATTCGGACCAGAGCAAGGGGAGGGGTGCGGCAAACCTTGAGGCCCTTTTCCTTCTTTCCCGTATGGCCCAATAAGGCCCAATACGTATTCCCGTAACTCTCCGGTACTCCGAAAAATACCCGAATCACTCGGAACCTTTCCGAAGTCCGAATATAGTCGTCCAATATATCGATCTTTACGTCTCGACCATTTTGAGACTCCTCGTCATGTCCCTGATCTCATCCGGGACTCCGAACTCCTTCGGTACATCAACATACATAAACTCATAATAAAACTGTCATCGTAACTTTAAGCGTGCGGACCCTACGGGTTCGAGAACTATGTAGACATGACCGAGACACGTCTCCGGTCAATAACCAATAGCGGGACCTGGATGCCCATATTGGCTCCCACATATTCTACGAAGATCTTTATCGGTCCGACCGCATAACAACATACGTTGTTCCCTTTGTCATCGGTATGTTACTTGCCCGAGATTCGATCGTCGGTATCTCGATACCTAGTTCAATCTCGTTACCGGCAAGTCTCTTTACTCGTTCCATAATACATCATCCCGCAACTAACTCATTAGTCACAATGCTTGCAAGGCTTATAGTGATGTGCATTACCGAGTGGGCCCAGAGATACCTCTCCGACAATTGGAGTGACAAATCCTAATCTCGAAATACGCCAACCCAACAAGTACCTTTGGAGACACTTGTAGAGCACCTTTATAATCACCCATTTACGTTGTGACATTTGGTAGCACACAAAGTGTTCCTCCGGTAAACGGGAGTTGCATAATCTCATAGTCATAGGAACATGTATAAGTCATGAAGAAAGCAATAGCAACATACTAAATGATCGAGTGCTAAGCTAACGGAATGGGTCAAGTCAATCACGTCATTGTCCTAATGAGGTGATCTCGTTAATCAAATGACAACTTATGTCTATGGCTAGGAAACATAACCATCTTTGATTAACGAGCTAGTCAAGTAGAGGCATACTAGTGACACTCTGTTTGTCTATATATTCACACATGTATTATATTTTCGGTTAATACAATTCTAGCATGAATAATAAACATTTATCATGATATAAGGAAATATATAATACTTTATTATTGCCTCTAGGGCATATTTCCTTCACTTGGGTGTCTCCGGATTTGTTGTCCGGATGCCCTCTTGGGCGGAGGCCTTCCCTGGCCTCTGGCGCCTCTTTCTTCTTCTTTTCCTTCTTCTCTGGCGCCTTCTACGGTGCCACAGCTAGCATCTCCTCTAGCAGAGCCGACTGGGGGTCTTCGGGCAGCGGGGCCGAGCTGTCGATCTTCTTGGCCTTCTCGAGCCAGCCATGTAGAAGTAAGAAAGTGAGGATTAAATCTCTTGGAATGCGAACATCCGAACATAGAGCAGAGAACTTTGTTACCTCCTTTGGGGGGTGCGTGGCGTCTAGACCGATGTCCTCCTTCTTGTCCCACCACGCCTTTTAAGGCTTAAACAACACCTTCCACAACTTGCCGTGGGTGTGTTGACACCAGATTTTGGCATGGTCAAAAACACAATTAAGATTGCCTCAAATGGAAAAGTGCTCAAAGTGAGAAAGTTCTGTATTGTCAAAAGGAGAACCTTTGATATTTGGGCCATAGCCATCCGATCTCATCTCTAAGGCCGAAGTTGTGTTCGAAGTACTGAGATTTTGTATTCAGAACACTATTCGGCTGATTACACCCCCAAGACGGTCTCATATGGAAACATGATCTACACTAATTGTCTTCACCTCGTCGAAACGATCGATTTTGGTATAAAAATTGTCCCAATCCGAGTTCGTATGAAAAAGTTAGAGCTATCGAAATGCAGCCCTGTGAGGAGGCGAAATATGGCGCGCCCCACCAGACACATGTCTGATGGGTAGCGCGAGCAAACAGATGTTTTGCGTGACTGTTTTGGCCTACAACATGGCTTAGAAGCAAAAAACATTCAACATGAAACTTGTTCGCCTCGTTGAAACTAGTAAGTATTATTTTGGGCGCGTTTTCACCCGAGGTCGTTTACTGCCGCAAAAAAGACCCGCAAGGTGCAGCCAGTTTAAACCGAACAGTTTTGGAAAGTTCGGACAAAACCAATCTGAATTTAACTAGGGTTTTGGACGTGAATCCAAGACTTTTCCTTGCACGGGAAGTCCAGCCGCCTCTTATATAACTAAGGGGTGACGGCCGATTGAACAACACACAATCGAACAAAGCATCTACCACTTTTTATCTTTTATCTTTTCTTCTTTACCCTAGTTCTTCTTCTTCCTCGTTCTTCGTTTGTTCTTCTTGTTGCAGGGCGGCGAACCTCGAGGCCCTAGGGGCGATCAGGTCGACTTAGGGCAGCCCATAGCCGTCGCACGCATTGACGGGGTCCCTCTCGGGCGTGTGGGGTTTTGGGTCTACAAAAGCGCCCGCCGGATTGCTTGCGTACCGCGCTTCCAGACGGGTCTCCTTCGACGTGAGCTGCGGTGCATCATCCTCGGCGTTGTAGGTACACGGTGACGTGTTCGTGTGCGAACACACTTTTTGGCGACTCCGCTGGGGATGAAGCTTTGAACGGTCTCCAGCCCTTTCATGCTACGAAGAGATCGTCATCTAGGGTTTGCAATCTACAAAGGTAATATGAATACCCAATCCCCTACTGTAGATGCAAATAATTCATATGGTGTTACTGTTGGAAATATGCCCTAGAGGCAATAATAAATGGTTATTATTATATTTCTTTGTTCATGGTAATTGTCTATTATTCATGCTATAATTGTATTGTCCGGAAATCGTAATACATGTGTGAATACATAGACCACAACCTGTCCCTAGTAAGCCTCTAGTTGACTAGCTCGTTGATCAACAGATAGTCATGGTTTCCTGTCTATGGACATTGGATGTCATTGATAACGGGATCACATCATTAGGAGAATGATGTGATGGACAAGACCCAATCCTAAGCATAGCATAAAAGATCGTGTAGTTTCGTTTGCTAGAGCTTTTCCAATGTCAAGTATCTTTTTCTTAGACCATGAGATCGTGCAACTCCCGGATACCGTAGGAGTGCTTTGGGTATGCCAAACGTCACAACGTAACTGGGTGACTATAAAGGTGCATTACGGGTATCTCCGAAAGTGTCTGTTGGGTTGGCACGGATCGAGACTGGGATTTGTCACTCCGTGTGACGGAGAGGTATCTCTGGGCCCACTCGGTAATGCATCATCATAATGAGCTC
Organism: Aegilops tauschii subsp. strangulata; assembly: GCF_002575655.3. Classification (NCBI taxonomy): domain Eukaryota; kingdom Viridiplantae; phylum Streptophyta; class Magnoliopsida; order Poales; family Poaceae; genus Aegilops; species Aegilops tauschii. The sequence continues at coordinate 236,525,772 of NC_053036.3, forward strand.
AATGTGACTAAGGCATTAGTCACGGGATCATGCATTGCGGTACGAGTAAAGAGACTTGCCGGTAACGAGATTGAACAAGGTATTGGGATACCGACGATCGAATCTCGGGCAAGTAACATACCGATTGACAAAGGGAATTGCATACGGATTGATTGAATCCTCGACACCGTGGTTCATCCGATGATATCATCGTGGAACATGTGGGAGCCAACATGGGTATCCAGATCCCGCTGTTGGTTATTGACCGGAGAGGCGTCTCGGTCATGTCTGCATGTCTCCCGAACCCGTAGGGTCTACACACTTAAGGTCCGGTGACGCTAGGGTTGTAGAGATATATGTATGCGGAAACCCGAAAGTTGTTCAGAGTCCCGGATGAGATCCCGGACGTCACGAGAGGTTCCGGAATGGTCCGGAGGTAAAGATTTATATATGGGAAGTCTTATTTTGGTCGCCTGAAAAGTTTCGCGCTTTATCGGTATTGTACCGGGAGTGCCGAAAGGGGTCCGGGGGTCCACCAAGGGGGTCCACCAGCCTTGGGGGGCACATGGGCTGTAAGGGGTGCGCCTTGGCCTATATGGGCCAAGGGCACCAGCCCCAAGAGGCCCATGCACAAGAGATAAGAAAAAAGGGAGAGTCCTAAAGGGGGAAGGCACCTCCGAGGTGCCTTGGGGGGGGGGGGGGGAAGGACTCCCCCCTGGCCGCACCCTTCCTTGGAGGAAGGGGCAAGGCTGCGCCCCCCCTCTCCCTTGGCCCTATATATAGTGGGGGGAAGGGAGGGCAGCAATATCTAAGCCTTGGGCGCCTCCCTCCTCCCCTACAACACCTCTCTCTCTCTCGCAGAAGCTCGGCGAAGCCCTGCCGGAGACCCGCTACATCCATCACCACGCCATCGTGCTGTTGGATCTCCATCAACCTCTCCTCCCCCCTTGCTGGATCAAGAAGGAGGAGACGTCGCTGCACCGTACGTGTGTTGAACGCGGAGGTGCCGTCCATTCGGCACTCGGTCATCGGTGATTTGGATCACGGCGAGTACGACTCCGTCATCCACGTTCATTGGAACGCTTCCGCTCACGATCTACAAGGGTATGTAGATGCACTCCTTTCCCCTCGTTGCTAGTAGACTCCATAGATGCATCTTGGTGAGTGTAGGAAAATTTTAAATTATGCTACGATTCCCAACAGTGGCATCATGAGCCAGGTCTATGCGTAGTTACTATGCACGAGTAGAACACAAAGCAGTTGTGGGCGTTGAGTTTGCCAATTCTTCTTGCCGCTACTAGTCTTTTCTTGTTTCGACAGCATTGTAGGATGAAGCGGCCCGGACCGACCTTACACGTACTCTTACGTGAGACAGGTTCCACCGACTGACATGCACTAGATGCATAAGGTGGCTAGCGGGTGTCTGTCTCTCCTACTTTAGTCGGAACGGATTCGATGAAAAGGGTCCTTATGAAGGGTAAATAGAAATTGGCAAATCACGTTGTGGTCATACGTAGGTAAGAAACGTTCTTGCTAGAAACCTACAAACCACGTAAAAACTTGCAACAACAATTAGAGGACGTCTAACTTGTTTTTGCAGCAAGTGCTATGTGATATGATATGGCCAGAAGATGTGATGAATGATATATGTGATGTATGAGATTGATCATATTCTTGTAATAGGAATCACGACTTGCATGTCGGTGAGTATGACAACCGGCAGGAGCCATAGGAGTTGTCTTTATTATTTTGCATGACCTGCGAGTCATTGAATAACGCCATGTAAATTACTTTACTTTGTTGCTAAACGAGTTGGCCATAGAAGTAGAAGTAATCGTTGGCGTGACGACTTCATGAAGACACAATGATGGAGATCATGATGATGGAGATCATGGTGTCATGCCGGTGACAAAGATGATCATGGTGCCCCGAAGATGGAGATCAAAGGAGCATGATGATATTGGCCATATCATGTCACTATTTGATTGCATGTGATGTTTATCATGTTTCTGCATCTTATTTGCTTAGAACGACGGTAGCAAGTAGGATGATCCCTTATAATAATTTCAAGAAAGTGTTCACCCTAACTGTGCACCGTTGTGAAGGTTCGTCGTTTCGAAGCACCACGTGATGATCGGGTGTGATAGATTCTTACGTTCGAATACAACGGGTGTTGACGAGCCTAGCATGTACAGACATGGCCTCGGAACACACGCAATACACTTAGGTTGACTTGACGAGCCTAGCATGTACAGACATGGCCTCGGAACATGGAGGACCGAAAGGTCGAGCATGAGTCGTATAGAAGATACGATCAACATGGAGATGTTCACCGATCTTGACTAGTCCGTCTCACGTGATGATCGGACACGGCCTAGTTGAACTCGGATCATGTTTCACTTAGATGACTAGAGGGATGTCTATCTGAGTGGGAGTTCATAATCAGATGAACTTCATTATCATGAACATAGTCAAAAAGTATTTGCAAATTATGTCATGGCTTGCGCTTTAGTTCTACTGGTTAAGATATGTTCCTAGAGAAAATTTAGTTGAAAGTTGGTAGTAGCAATTATGCGGACTGGGTCCGTAAACTGAGGATTGTCCTCATTGCTGCACAGAAGGCTTATGTCCTTAATGCACCGCTCGGTGTGCTGAACCTCAGCGTCGTCTGTAGATGTTACAAAACATCTGACATCCACGTTTTGATAACTACGTGATAGTTCGGTGCGGTTTAGAATTGTGGCACCAAAGACGTTTCTGAAACGTCGCAGAACATGTGAGATGTTCCGAAGACTGAAATTGGGATTTCAGACTAGTGCCCACGTCAAGAGGTATGAGACCTCTGACAAGTTTCTTAAGCCTGCAAACTAAGGGAGAAAAGCTCAATCGTTGAGCGTGTGCTCAGATTGTCTGAATGCCACAATCGCTTGAATCGAGTGGGAGTTAATCTCCCAGATGAGATAGTGATAGTTCTCCATAGTCACTGCCACCAAGCTAGTAGAGCTTCGTGATGAACTATAACATATCAAGGATAGTTATGATGATCCTTGAGCTATTCGCGATGTTTGACACCGCGAGAGTAGAAATCAAGAAGGAGCATCAATTGTTGATGGTTAGTAAAACCACTAGTTTAAGAAGGGCAAGGGCAAAAGGGATACTTCATGAAACAGCAAGTCGTTTGCTGCTCTAGTGAAGAATCCCAAGGTTGAACCCAAACCCGAGACTAAGTGCTTCTGTAATGAGAGGAACGATCACTGAAGCAGTACTACCCTAGATACTTGGTAGATGAGAAGGCAGGCAAGGTCGACGAAGTATATTGGATATACGTTATATGAATGTGTACTTTACTAGTACTCCTAGCAGCACCAGGGTATTAGATACTGGTTCGGTTGCTAAGTGTTAGTAACTCGAAATAAAAGCTGCGGAATAAACGGAGACTAGCTAAAGGTGAGATGACGATATGTGTTGGAAGTGTTTCCAAGGTTGATGTGATCAAGCATCGCATGCTCCCTCTACCATCGAGATTGGTGTTAAACCTAAATAATTGTTATTTGGTGTTGAGCATAAACATGATTGGATTATGTTTATCGCAATACGGTTATTCATTTAAGGAGAATAATGGTTACTCTGTTTATTTGAATAATACCTTCAATGGTCTTGCACCTGAAATGAATCTCGATCGCCATGATACACATGTTCGTGCCAAAAGATATAAGATAGTAATGATAGTACCACATACTTGTGGCACTGCAACTTGATTCATATTGGTATAGAACGCATGAAGAAGCTCCATGTAGATGGATCTTTGGACTCACTCGTTTTTTGAAAAGATTGAGACATGCGAACCATGTCTATTGGTATATATGCATGAAGAAACTCCATGCAAATGGATCGTTTGGACTCACTTGATTTTGAATCACTTGAGACATGCAAATCATACCACATGGGCAAGATGACTGAAAGGCCTCGTTTTCAGTAAGATGGAACAAGAGAGCAACTTATTGGAAGTAATACATTTTGATGTATGCAGTCCAATGAGTGCTGAGACATGCAGTGGATATCGTTGTGTTCTTACTTCACAGATGATTTGAGTAGATGCTGAGTGTATTTACTTGATGAAACACAAGTCTGAATTATTGAAAAGTTCAAGTAATTTCAGAGTGAAGTTGAAGATCATCGTGACAAGAGGATAAAATGTCTGTGATATGATCATAGAGATGAGTATCTGAGTGACGAGTTTGGCACACAATTGAGACATTGTGGAAAGTGTTTCACAATTAATACCGCCTGGAACACCATAGTGTGATGGTGTGTCCGAACATCATAACTGCACCCTATTGGATATGGTGCATGCCATGATGTTTCTTATCAAATTACCACTATCATTTATGGGTTAGGCATTAGAGACAACCGCATTCACTTTAAAAGGGGCACCACGCAATTCCGTTGAGACGACACCATTTATAGAAACCTAAGTTGTTGTTTCTTAAAAGTTTGGGGCTGCGATGCTTATGTGAAAAAGTTTCAGGCTGATAAGCTCGAACCCAAAGCGGATAAATGCATCTTCATAGAATACCCAAAAACAGTTGGGTATACCTCCTATCTGGAAGCAAAAGTAATTGCTTCTAGAAACGAGTCCTTTCTCGAGGAAAAGTTTCTCTCAAAAGAATTGAGTGGGGGGATGGTGGAGACTTGATAAGGTTATTGAACCGTCGCTTCAGCTAGTGTGTAGCAGGGCACAGGAAGTTGTTCCTGTGGCACCTACACCAATTGAAGTGGAAGCTTATGATAGTGATCATGAAACTTCGGATCAAGTCACTACCAAACCTCGTAGGATGACGAGGATGCGCACTACTTCAGAGTAATGCGTGATCCTGTCTTGGAAGTCATGTTGCTAGACAACAATGAACCTACGAGCTATGGAGAAGCGATGGTAGGCCCATATTCCGACGAATGGCTCGGGGCCATGAAATCCGAGATAGAATCCATGTATCAGAACAAAGCATGGACTTTGGTGAACTTGCCCGATGATCGGCAAGCCATTGAGATAAATGGATCTTTAAGAAGAAGACGGACATGGACGGTAATGTTACCGTCTATGAAGCTCGACTTGTGGCAAAAAAAGTATTTTCACAAGTTCAAGGAGTTGACTACGATGAGTTTTTCTCATCCGTAGCGATGCTTAGGTCTGTCGGAATCATGTTAGCATTAGCTACATTTATGAAATCTGGCAGATGGATGTCAAAACAAGTTTCCTTACCAGTTTTCGTAAGGAAAGGTTGTATGTGATACAATCAGAAAGGTTTTGTCGATCCTAAGGATGCTAAAAGATATGCTAGCTCCAGCGATCCTTCCATGGATTAGAGCAAGCATCTCGGAGTCAGAATATACACTTTGATGGGGTGATCAAAGTTTTTGGGTTTATACAAAGTTTGTTAGAAACTTGTATTTACAATAAAGTGAGTGGGAGCGCTACAACATTTCTGGTAAGTATATGTGAATGACATATTGTTGATCCGAAATGATGTAAAATTTCTGGAAAGCATAAAGGGTTGTTTGAAAGGAGTTTTTCAAAGGAAGACCTGGATAAAGCTACTTACATATTGGGCATCAAGATCCATAGAGATAGATCAAGACGCCTGATGATACTTTCAAAAGACAGCACACCTTGACATGATTTTGAAAGAGTTCAAAATAGATCAGCAAAGAAGGAGTTCTTGGCTGTGTTACAAGGTGTGAGTATTGAGTGAGACTCAAGACCTGACCACAGCAGAAGATAGAGAAAGGACGAAGGTCGTCGCCTATGCTTTAGACATAGGCTCTATAGTATGCTATGCTGTGTACCGCACATGTAGTGTGCCTTGCCATGAGTTGGTCAAGAGGGTACAATGGTGATCCGGGAAAGGATCTCATGACAGCGGTCGAACTTATCCTTAGCACCTAGTGGATTAAGGAATTTTCTCGATTATGGAGGTGGAAAGGAGTTCGTCGTAAAGGGTTACGTCGATGCGAACTTTGACACTAATCCGGATGACTCTGAGTAGTAAACCGGATTCGTATAGTAGAGCAATTATTTGAAATGGCTCCAAATAGCGCGTGGTAGCATCCACAAGATGACATAGATATTCGTAAAGCACACGGTTCTGAAAGGTTCGGACCCGTTGACTAATAACCTCTCTCACAAGCATAACATGACCAAACCAGAACACATTGAGTGATAATCACATAGTGATGTGAACTAGATTGTTGACTCTAGTAAACTCTTTAGATGTTGGTCACATGGTGATGTGACCAGTGAGTGTTAATCACATGGTGATGTGAACTAGATTATTGACTCTAGTGCAAGTGGGAGACTGTTGGAAATATGCCCTAGAGGCAATAATAAATGGTTATTATTATATTTCTTTGTTCATGGTAATTGTCTATTATTCATGCTATAATTTTATTGTCCGGAAATCGTAATACATGTGTGAATACATAGACCACAACCTGTCCCTAGTAAGCCTCTAGTTGACTAGCTCGTTGATCAACAGATAGTCATGGTTTCCTGACTATGGACATTGGATGTCATTGATAACGGGATCACATCATTAGGAGAATGATGTGATGGACAAGACCCAATCCTAAGCATAGCATAAAAGATCGTGTAGTTTCGTTTGCTAGAGCTTTTCCATTGTCAAGTATCTTTTTCTTAGACCATGAGATCGTGCAACTCCCGGATACCGTAGGAGTGCTTTGGGTGTGCCAATCGTCACAACGTAACTGGGTGACTATAAAGGTGCATTACGGGTATCTCCGAAAGTGTCTGTTGGGTTGGCACGGATCGAGACTGGGATTTGTCACTCCGTGTGACGGAGAGGTATCTCTGGGCCCACTCGGTAATGCATCATCATAATGAGCTCAATGTGACTAAGGCGTTAGTCACGGGATCATGCATTGCGGTACGAGTAAAGAGACTTGCCGGTAACGAGATTGAACAAGGTATTGGGATACCGACGATCGAATCTCGGGCAAGTAACATACCGATTGACAAAGGGAATTCCATACGGATTGATTGAATCCTCGACACCGTGGTTCATCCGATGATATCATCGTGGAACATGTGGGAGCCAACATGGGTATCCAGATCCCGCTGTTGGTTATTGACCGGAGAGGCGTCTCGGTCATGTCTGCATGTCTCCCGAACCCGTAGGGTCTACACACTTAAGGTCCGGTGACGCTAGGGTTGTAGAGATATATGTATGCGGAAACCCGAAATTTGTTCGGAGTCCCGGATGAGATCCCGGACGTCACGAGAGGTTCCGGAATGGTCCGGAGGTAAAGATTTATATATGGGAAGTCTTATTTTGGTCGCTGGAAAAGTTTCGCGCTTTATCGGTATTGTACCGGGAGTGCCGAAAGGGGTCTGGGGGTCCACCAAGGGGGTCCACCAGCCTTGGGGGGCACATGGGCTGTAAGGGGTGCGCCTTGGCCTATATGGGCCAAGGGCACCAGCCCCAAGAGGCCCATGCGCAAGAGATAAGAAAAAAGGGAGAGTCCTAAAGGGGAAGGCACCTCCGAGGTGCCTTGGGGGGGAAGGACTCCCCCCTGGCCGCACCCTTCCTTGGAGGAAGGGGCAAGGCTGCGCGCCCCTCTCCCTTGGCCCTATATATAGTGGGGGGGAAGGGAGGGCAGCAATATCTAAGCCTTGGGCGCCTCCCTCCTCCCCTGCAACACCTCTCTCTCTCTCGCAGAAGCTCGGCGAAGCCCTGCCGGAGACCCGCTACATCCATCACCACGCCATCGTGCTGTTGGATCTCCATCAACCTCTCCTCCCCCCTTGCTAGATCAAGAAGGAGGAGACGTCGCTGCACCGTACGTGTGTTGAACGCGGAGGTGCCGTCCGTTCGGCACTCGGTCATCGGTGATTTGGATCACGGCGAGTACGACTCCGTCATCCACGTTCATTGGAACGCTTCCGCTCGCGATCTACAAGGGTATGTAGATGCACTCCTTTCCCCTCGTTGCTAGTAGACTCCATAGATGCATCTTGGTGAGCGTACGAAAATTTTAAATTATGCTACGATTCCCAACAGTTACTAGATCGTTCAATGAGTATACTCTATCGGCCAACCCTAGTTTTTTCAATAATGCATCTAATTACGTGCAAAGGCCGATTAAAAGTAATTTACATGCTTTAACTTCTTATGATACTAGTAACATGCACCATATGTACTCCAACTGTCATGCACCGACAACCCCAGAAATCATTATGCCGATGAACAACATGATGAGTTTGGTCAATCAAGTTGAAACACCTCTTGTAAGAACTTCCAATAGCATGCTACAAAGTGTTTCACCTTTTTATTCATCGGCAACTAATTTCCAATATACTAGTTCAGCTGTTGGATTCCGGGTTCTGGCAAAATCCTTAAGGTTCGAACTCTGGGGTGCGCACGAAGATCTCTCTCCCCCTCGCTCACGCTCTCACCACGATCTCGAAGCCTAGCTCGCCGAACCCGAAGAACAAGGGACGCAAGAGTTTATATTTGTTCGGGCCATCGATCTGGTGTAATACCCTACTCCAGTGTAGTGTGGTGGATTGCCTTGTAGGCTGGATGAACAAGTACAACGGAAGAACTACCTCCTGAGGAGAGGCGTTCTTGAGCTCGATGAGCTTGTGTGTGTGTGGATGGAATGGGTCTGATCCAAGATCAGTTGGGGCCGAATCAGTTGCCTCCTACGGTGGTGGCTAGTCCTATTTATAGAGGTACGTGTCCTCTTCCCAAATATTAGGCGGGAAGGGATCCCACAACGGCCAATTTGAAGGGGGACAGCTAATACAAGCTATCATGACAAAAGGTGGTCTTCGCCTGCCAAAGGCTCTGGTGGTGACGCCATCGTGGGCTCCGAGATGACCTCCGTCCTTCCGTCCTGCTGGTCTTGGTCTCGTTGCACCGATATGGAAACCTTTGCCTTATGCCTCGGGACTCCTCGCCTGCGCCTGCTCCTTTAGCACCGAAGAGGAAACCGGTACTCTGCGCCCGCTGGCGCCCGCCTGGTCTTGGTCGTCATGGCTCACATCATGGGAACCTCACGAGGTGCCCCTCGCCTTGATCTCTCCGCTCCTCGCGAGCCAGCCTAGTGAGGTTGCCCCTGAGGAGGTCTTGTGTCACCCGCCTCGCGAGGCTTGGCCCTTCGCGAGGTTCTTGAGTGTCTGCTGGTGAAGATGGGCCGTACCAGGCCGCTAGTGGAGCCACGCCGTGGGACGCAGGCAGGCAAGTCTAGGGACCCCCATTCCCAGAACACCGACAGTAGCCCCCGGGCCCAAGGCACGCTCGGACTTGGTTTCGAGGGGAAGCCAAGGGGCAAGTGCGGAGTGCCGCGGGCCCCAACCACCTGCGGCCTTGATTGACGCGTGATGATTGACGGGACGTGGGCATCTGTCACAGCCCTAGCTCAGCCCCTGTTGTCTTTGCTTGATCTTCATGTGATCATGTCTAAATTCAAACGAAATTTGAATTGAGGAAGTTTCAAAGCCTCAGAAACCTTTTAAAAATGATCACCATTAAAATCTTCTCAAAGAAGCCCAAGAAAATGTTCATGTTAACCCTTGAAAAATATTGGCAAGAATAAAATTCAAACCAATATTTTTGGAGGCTTTAAAATATTTATTTTGGGCCTTTGAATTAAATCAATAACATATTTGAGTTGGACTTATTTCTGTTATATAAGAGATAAAGTTCAAATATTTTTTGTAAGTTTGCATGTGGCCTTGGAATATTTTCCTGAGCTCACATAAAAATTTACAGAAAGTTCTAAATGATTTGATGCTTCAAATCAAATCTAACAAACTACAGAAAATAGAAAACATAAAAGAAATGTTATAGAGAGAGGAACCTCACCTGGGCTTACCTGGCGGCCCAGCAGAGGCCCAACCCAGTCGCCTCTGCCAGTCACCACCTACCTCCCGCCAGGAGGATAGCGCGTGCGTGGCCGCCGCGCGCGAGCACACGCCCCGCCACCTCCTGCTTCCCGCTACTGCCCCTACGAGTCTAGACGACGCCACGCATCACTCCGGACCCCTCTGGCCTGTCCGCTCCTCCTCCCACTCCTCTGTCTCTCCCGCACGTAACCACCCGAGCGCCACCATCGCCGTCGCTCACCATAGCCATGGCTATCGCCTCTCCCTCGCCCCCTGGAGCTGCCCAAGAGCTCCGCCTCGACCACCTCTTCCTCCTCACCAAGCAACACACCGCGGGAGCCCCTGCAACGCTGCCATCGCCGTCGTCTTCAACCTCCAGCGCCCGAGATTGCCGGCAACGCCACGTCACTGTCCGGCCTTCCCCGAGCCTGCTGAGAAGCGTGTTGCAACCGCCGTGAGCTCCTCCCCCGAACCCCCTCTTCTCCATCTCATTTGCATGCCGTAGTGCCATTCCCCACCGTCACCGAAGCTCGCCGCCGTTGCGCTTCATCGCCACCATGGGTAGAGCGACGTAGCTTGAAGCCGAGCACACAACCGTGATCAGCGCGTCCTCACGTTCCTGTAGCAACCGCCGCCCGTCTTGTCGCTCGACACAAAGCCGTGCCCGAACTCCGGCCGCCGCTTTCGAGCTCGCAGGCGTCGTTTCCGGTGTCCTCGTGTCCAACCACTTGCACCACTGGATGCGACAGCTCCCCAGCTACGTGTAGCACGTCTCCGCCGTTGATTTTGTCACCGGAGGACCAAATCCGAGGCCCTCCGCAGCGTCTGGCCTCGCCGGCGTCGAGTCGCCGGTGGGTTTGACCCCGCTGACCAGGGGTTTGACCTCCCCTGGGTCCGGACAAGTTGGCCCTAGCCCCTGCTAATTTTGGTTAAGTGTTAGTTAAACTTAATTAGCCCTGCTGATACTGACATGTGGGCCCAGGGCCTTAACTAATCTAGATTAGGATTAGATTAGTGCTAATTAACTTAGGTTTAGTTAGACACTGACATATATGGGTCCCACTGGTCAGGTTTGACCTGGACCGACCCGTTGACCCGCTGACGTCACTCCAACGTCATGCTGACGCTGTAAATGTTTTCTGGGATTTTAAATAAATCAGAAATGATTTATTTATTTCAGAAAATAGTTAAAACTTCTAAAAATCATAGAAATCAACCGTAGGTCGGAATGAAATAAATTATATATGAAAAATTATCAAAAAAATCCAATCTATCCATCTGTACCATTTTCATGCATGTTTGAGCAACTTATGCCTACTGATCAGGTCAAATCAATTAAATGGCATTTGAATAATCACATATGGAGTTTGAATTTGAATCTTGTATTCAAACCAACTTCATTTAAATTGCCGTTAATTGCATTAGCTCAAATCACAGCATATTGCCATGTCATGATCATGCATCATATTGTTGCATTGCATTGATTATGTTTCCTCTCTGTTGCCGGTAATTGTTCCCCCTCAGTAGGCGTGGTACCGACGATGAGATCGATGACACCGATGAAGAGCTATACTATCTTCAGAAGTTCCAGGCAAGCAAAACCCCTTGTTCATTCCGATACAATCCCGCTCTCCCGCTCCTGCTCTCTTTTACTGCATTAGGACAAGAATGATTCATCTGTTTCTTGCTGCGGTAGTTGAACCCCTTTTTCCTCTACATGACCTGTCATTTCCACAGTAAATAGATGAAACCCACTAGTATGAGTAGGAGTTGTTTGAGCCCTGATGTGTCTACTCATTCATGATTGTTTGTCATGCCTGCTACTGCTTAGAGTTGTGTCAGGTCTGATTCATCGGGGATGAATTGGGAAGTTGTGAACATGTCCTACTGTTGAGAGCTAAGTATGTGAACACGATTTGGTAAAGGTACCGGTGAGAGGCCATGTAGGAGTACATGGTGGGTTGTCTCATTGAAACTGTCCTCAGGAACTGAGTTCTGTGTTTGTGATCCATGAACAGCTACTACCACGCGTTGGGCCCGAAACCAATGGACCCTCTCGACTTATTAACCGCCCCTGTCCTCTGTCCGGGAGTTGCAAGTAGTTTCTGGTGTTTGTAGTATGCTGGAGGCCGTGCGCAACGCTGACCCGAGGGGTGGGCTGTGATGCGGTAGGCGCGTGGCCCGGTGTACCGAGTCGCCCGTTTGGTGACCCAGGACCCTGCACACATCGTTCGGGGCCGTATGTGGAAACCTCGGCCGGACTCTCTGCGGATGGAACCTGAATAGGCGATAAACCTGGACTAGGGGCTTGTGTGGTTACTCAGGTCGTGGCCGACACCCTCGCCGGGCTTCCGCTTGAAGGTTGCCGAGTACATGTCGTGTAAATGGCGATAAGTGGTGAGAGCGTGTGTGAAGAAGTACACCCCTGCAGGGTTAACATCATCTATTCGAATAGCCGCGTCCGCGGTAAAGGACTTCTGGGTTGCCTGTACAGTTCATGGACAAGTGAAAGTGGATACTCTAAAATGCGCAAGATAAGCGTGAGTGCTATGGATGGCCTTCTCGTAGGGAGACGGGAGCGGATCCATAGTGGTGTATTGATATGGTGAATATGTGGACTCGTGTGCGCCACCTCAAAGAGTTACTTGCAGTCGTAGTTCAGGATAGCCACTGAGTCAAAGCTGGCTTGCTGCAGTGAAACTCCACCACCCCTTTGTTGATACCGATGCATATGTAGTTAGCTCTGATGTAAGTCTTGCTGGGTACATTTGTACTCACATTTGCTTAATTTATGTTTTTGCAGAGAGACATTAGTCTCGCTAGTCGTTCCGCGTGGACTTCGACATTTAGCTTGTTACCTCAGCTACCATCTTGTGCCCTCGGCAGGGTCTTGTAGATAGTCAGGCTTCTCAGCCTTTATCATTTGTAGTTGTCTGTACTCAGACAAGTTAAGCTTCCGCATTTGCTTGTTTCTTGTATGACTTGAATGCTGGGTCATTGGACCCATGTTTGTAATATCTGGCTCTTCGGAGCCTAATGAATAAATACTTTGAGTTGTAGAGTTTTGTTGTGATGCCATGTTGTATTTGCACATATTGAGCATATTGTGTGTATGATTTGAAATGCTTGGTATGTGTGGGATCCGACAACCTAGTTGTTTATCCTTGGTAGCCTCTCTTACCGGGGAATGTCTCCTAGTGATTCCACTGAGCCATGGTAGCTTGCTACTGCTCTGGAACACTTAGGTTGGCCGGCATGTGTCCTTCTTCGTTCCTGTGTCTGTCCCTTCAGGTGAATATCACGCGGTGTCTACCGGAGTCCTGTTAGCCCAGCTACTACAGCCCGGATTCACTCGCTGATTACCGACACGTTCGTTGCTGGGTCATGTATGCCTGTCCCTGTAAGTTAGTGCCACTTTGGGTTCACGACTAGTCATGTCGGCCCAGGTTCTCTGTCATATGGATGCTAGCGACACTATCATATACGTGAGCCAAAAGGCGCAAATGGCCCCGGGCCAGGTAAGGTGGCACCCGTGGGAATACCGTGCGTGAGGCCGCAAAGTGATATGATGTGTTACATGCTAGAACGGTGTGACTTAGGATCGGGGTCCTGACAGCGGCCGCCGCGACCTACACAGTTACTCCTTCATCGCTGGCGACGCACTCCCCCAACTCTTCCGCCTTCCCGAAACAACAGCCTCCTCTGCCAATCTGACCTGAGCTCTGTCCTCTCCGTCATCATGGCGCCGAGCCGAACGAAGAAAGGGAAGAAGAAGTCCCAGTCCTCGGCCGAACCACCTCCGAACCTTGAACCAGTCGTTGATCGGTTGGTGGTGCTCAACCAAGAAGCCATGGACAAGGTCCGCCCAGTGCTCGCCGTCGACTTCAACGAATGGGGGAAGATGGTGGCCTGGCCCGCATCTCGCGCCTCTGTTGATAGGACAGTCACCGAGGTCCACATCTTTCTTGACACCTTATGGGCCGGCCTGATTCCCCCTTTCTCCACCTTCTTCAACGCCGTGCTCTCCCATTACCAGATCCACATGCTGCACCTAGATCCCAATCCATCGTCCTTCTTGCTGTCTTCGCCTTTGTCAGCGAGGCCATGGTGGGCATTGCTCCTTCCGTGGCCCTACTTCACCATTTCTTCTCGCTGCACCTGATCGACCCTCGGCAGTGCTCAGGATTGTTGAGCTTCCAGGCTGTGGCTGCGACGGCCGACTAAGGTATTGACTTCGAGCTCCCGCTATAACGCCCACGATGCGGCTATATCTCCCACGTGTCGAGGCACGACTTAGAGGCATAACCGCATTGTGGTTTTGTCGCAAGAAGGGTCATCTTCACACAATCCCATGTAATGAACAAGGATAGAATAAATAGAGGGTTGGCTTACAATCGCCACTTCACACAATGAACAAATAATTCATACATCATTCAGAGTACACACATAGTCCGACTACGGACAAATCCAAAAGAAAAGAAGATAACCCCAAATGCTAGATCCCCGATCATCCCAACTGGGCTCCACTACTGATCATCAAGAAATGAAACATAGTAACGACCAAGGTCCTCGTAGAACTCCCACTTGAGTTCGGTAGCATCACTTGCACTGGTATCATCGGCACCTGCAACTATTTTGGTAGTATCTGTCAGTCACGAGGACTCAACAATCTCAAAACCCGCGAGATCAAGACTATTTAATCTTATGGGTAGGATGTGGTAATGAGGTGGGGTTGCAGCAAGCGCTAAGCAAATATGGTGGCTAACATATGAATACAAGAGTAAGATGAGAAACTACGCAACGGTCGTGAAGCTAGAAGTGATCAAGAAGTGATCCTGAAACTACTTACGTTCAAACATAACCCAAACCGTGTTCACTTCCCGGACTCCGCCGAAAAGAGACCATCACGGCTACACACGCGGTTGATGCATTTTAATTAAGTCAAGTGTCGAGTTCTCTACAACCGGATATAAACAAATTTCCATCTGCCACATAACCGTGGGCACGGCTCTCGAAAGTTTATACCCTGCAGGGGTGTCCCAACTTAGCCCATCACAAGCTCTCACGATCAACAAAGGATATTCCTTCTCCCGGAACAACCCAATCAGACTCGGAATCCCGGTTACAAGACATCTCGACAATGGTAAAACAAGACCAGCAAGACCGCCCGATGTGCCGACAAATCCCGATAGGAGTCGCACGTATCTCATTCTCAGGGCACACCGGATGGGCAAGACGTCGGATTGGCATAGACCCTGGTTGCCCAGGGGGCGCCGGACATCGCCCAGTTCGGACCAACACTCAGAGGAGCACTGGCCCGGGGGGTTAAAATAAAGATGACCCTCGGGTTTGCAACCCCAAGGGAAAGTTATATGTTGTTAGGCAAATGTAAAACCAAGGTTGGGCCTTGCTGGAGGAGTTTTATTCAAAGTGAACTGTCAAGGGGGTCCCATAACCTCAACCGCGTAAGAATGCAAAATCAAGGAACATAACACCGGTATGACGGAAACTAAGGCGGCAAGAGTGGAACAAAACACCAGGCATAAGGTCGAGCCTTCCACCCTTTACCAAGTATATACATGCATTAATTAAAATAAGAGATATTGTGATATCCCAACATAATCATGTTCCAACATGGAGCACTCTTCAACTTCAGCTGCAACTAACAACGCTATAAGAGGGGCTGAGCAAAGTGGTAACATAGCCAAACAACGGTTTGCTAGGAAGGTGGGTTAGAGGCTTGACATGGAAATATGGGAGGCATGATAAACAAGTGGTAGGTAGCGCGACATAGCGCTAGAACGAACAACTAGCAAGCAAAGATAGAAGTGATATCGAGGGTAATGGTCATCTTGCCTGAGATCCCGCAAGAAAGAGGAACAAGTCCATGAAGTAGACGAACCAACGTAGTCGAACGAATCCTCACAATCGTAATGTAACCGGAACTATCAAGGAGAAGCGCAACCGAAAAGAAGCAAACAACATGGTAAACAACCATCACATAAGCATGACATGATGCAAAATCAAGTATGATGCATGTCCGGTTTAATGAGGCATGGCATGGCAAAGTGCACAAACAATACTACAAATTAAGTGGAGCTCAATATGCAACGAGTTGCATATTGACGAAACACCACATCAAGTATTTAGTTCTCTCTCGTTTATGTACCCAACAATATTAAATGTTATTAAACATGGCAAGGGGTGAAGCATATGAAAACTACCTATCTAGGCAAGTTTAAATGAGGCCGGAACAACAAAAACAATTCCGGAAAATCCTCATATGCATTTTTCAAATTCGGTACTGTTCTGCCCTAAATCATATTTTATTGTGGTTAAACATGCAAAGTAATGCCACCATGTTAAACTATGCATTATTCCACCCCATTTGCATATAAAGTTTATTAAATTCAGAGCTATGGTTAATTAGTTATGAAATAAATCATTTTAACATGGCATTTATGCAAAATTAAACAAACAGCAAGTTTAAACATTTTAAACATGGATGAGAGTTGGAAAATATGAAACTAGATTAAATTCTAAGCACTTTTCATATATAATGTTTTTACATATGATGCATGGTTGGTGAGTTATGATATGCATGAAGTGCAAGGGCTTTTCTGCAAAACTGCAGTTCTCTGATTAATCAGCAAATTCGTTCGCGGAAAAAACAGTGACTCGGGCCGAAACTGAGATCTGGCCCAACTGAAGGAAAAAAATGGAGGGGTGCTGGGGTGGCCTCACCATGGGCCAAGGCCCAGATCGAGGCGAGGGAGGAGGCGCTGGGCCACGCGACGCAGGCGGGGAGCGGTCAACGGGAGCGGGACTTGGCGCTGTCCTTGCTTGGGGCGACTGGGCGCTTGGCTCGCTGCTCCACCCGCAACGAGACGAAGCAGGGGCGCGGGACTTGAAGGGGAGCGGCGGCGGGCTGCAGGGAAGGCCGGCGAGGCGATCGTGGGGTACACCGGCAACGGCGGAATGGAGCACGGGGAGTCGCCTGAGTCCAGATCCGGCTAGGGGAGGCGCGGATCGGATCCCCGAGCGGCGGAACGTGCTACCAGGCCATGGCGGAACTATTGCCTGAAGAAAAAGACAGAGGAGAAATCAGAGAGAGACAGAGAAAGAACTAGAGGGAGGAAGAGCACGGGGAAGGGGAGGGGCGGCGCTCATCTGCTCTTGGACCAGGCCGCCGGCAGCACGGCAGCAGGTCTGGAGCGAGACGAGGCAGCGAAGGCCTGGAGGAGGAGGAGGCCATGGACGAAGGACGACGACGGCTTGAGGTGCGTGGGACGCCTGGGCAGAGGAGCTTGAGCATCGGGCGCGCGAGAGGACCGGCAAGGTGGCGCCCCGGTGGTCGTGCTCGCGAGGGCGAGGTGGTGGGGAGCACGGGGCTTCGATCCAGTGGTGAGGAGGAGGCTGGCCGGACGGAGGCGGGGAGGAGGCTGCAGGCGCTGTGGTTGGTGGATCGACAGGAGTGGCTGGTTGGTTCGGTAGCAAAATCGAGGAGGGGAAGGTGGTGCTGCTGATTTGGAGTGGGGGAGATCCCGAGGAAGAGGATTTGGTGGAGTGGCGGCGGCGATGAGGTTGACGGGACAGCCTGCCTAAAATCTAGGGTTGCCCCCCCTTATATATAGCTAGTCGATTTGGGTAGGGGTATTCTAGCCCCTCCGATCGTAATCGGACGGCTGAGAAAATATAGGTTAGGAAGTCCAATTAAGAAAATGGAGATGTTTTATAGATGTTTGGGTATGATCCGGACCCAACGGTGACGACTGAGCGGGTTGGGTTTGGGACATCTGTTGGACGCACGAGAGGGGTCTATGCACTGTGCAAAGAGGGGTTAGGCGGTCACGATCAAGAGGGAAGCGAAAACCCGATTGGTCGGGAACGGTCAACGAAGACAAGGGGTTTGATGGGCTCAGAAAAGAGAGAGAAGAGAGCGGTCCGGTTGATCTGATAGAAGGTCAATCGAGACAAGGAAGAAGCGGAAACTACGAGTGGATGCAATTTTTATGAAAACATGCAGATGCAATGCGCATGATGTCATGATGAATGTAACAAACAAAAAGAAAACACACGGTGACAATAAAATAGGTGGAAGACTTCTAGAGCGTCGGTCTTGGGGCGTCACACCCGCCATCTGTGAGCGGGTTCCGGAAGCGGTGGGTGTTTGTGGACGTCGGCTGCTCAGCCCCCTGCTCTCGCTTTCGTTGGCGCCCGCCGTTCCTAGCTCCGGCTGGGGCCACGAGAGGCTCGCTGATCCGCGCCTTGCCCATGTCTGGCGCCAGTTGAAGAGGCTGAAGGATCTTGATGTGACTACACCCATGGTGGTGAAGGAGTTCGTCCGGCGCCGTGTTGCTCCGCTCCAGCACCATTCTCGACCAATGTGGACCTTGTCCAGCAGCAAGGACCGCATGAGGCTTCACGAGTCCAGGCTTCCTTCTAAGGCGCGACAAACTGTGCTCGAGATCCTGACGGGCGACTCGTCACCAGCCAACATGCCGGAGGAGAGTTGTCTCTTGTACTGCTGCTCGAACAAGGTGGAGTTCGCGAGGCAGATGCCCCCTTCCGATGAGTGGGGACTACGTTCGGCTGGTCTTGAAGGGCCTCGCGAGAGCGCTGTCTTCGTGACTCCCTTGCCTACTGTCAGCGCAGTCATCTCCCCAGAAGTGGGCGCAAGGGGGCGACCACCGTCGGCCACTGGCGACGCGGCTACTGATGAATCGGCGCCGCTCGGGGCTCCTGAAGGGTCGTCCCACGGGCCACGGGTCCTGAGGAAACGGCCGGAGGGGCATCGCAGCTCGATACTCCTGAGGCTGCAGCCCCCGAGGCCCCGGCGGGTCGCCACGAGGCGAAGGCCAAGGTCTCCATGCAGTTCAGCACCCTTGAGACCGCCTCCTCAGGAGTTACTCCAGTCGCGCCCGGTGCTGGTGACCGTACCCAGGGCTTCGGCTGGCTCCGACTGAACTTCGATGCGCTCCGGAAGAGGAAGGGATCTCCAAGCTACAGCGGTGATGCCTTCCGGCCATTGAAACAGAGGAAGTATATCACCATAGACGAGTGAGTACCTTATCTTTGCAATTTCTCGAGTGCTGCTTCCCCTCCTAACTATGGCTCCTCAGAGTCTCTTCTGCTAAGGCGGCGAAATCTCCCGAGAAGCAACCTCCTCCTACCTCGAGTCCGTGCCGGCCTTGAGCGCCCCAAGCCAGCATGCCGCATTTGGCACGAGGTCGGCCGGAGAGGCAGGCGCGCCAGCCTGGCACCTCGAACCCGCGTTCTTGTTGTCCCTCCTTCGCGGCCTTGCCTGGGGTGCGGAAGGTGTGCCAAGGGCTCCTCCTCTGGTTGTCGATCGCGGTTGGGTGGCCTCAGCCCTGGCCTCTCCTTCAGGCAACGAGCCGCTTCCCCCCCAGGTCTCCCGACGGGGCCCGAAGGGCGTCTGGCAAGGCGCCGGCCCCCAGCCCCCTGCTGGGAGGAGGCGAGCCACCTCGGACCTCTTCAATGACTCCTGGCATGGGAGGGCGGGCCCGGTCATGCGTTCGAGCTCGTGCGCGAGCGGGGTGCCGTCCGTCACGAGCTCTTCCAGGAGGCGATGGGTGCGCTGAGCCGGCTCGGGGAAGAGCTTGTGGATGTCGACGCCCGCCTTGAAGTTGAGAGTCTCCGGTTGATGGACGAATGGCATCGACTGAAGATGGCCATCAACCTCGGGCGCCTTTAGCGCGAGCACGCCAATGCGAAGGTCGAGGCATCCCTTGCAACCTCGCGCGAAGCCAGCGCCCGGGCCTTGGAGGAGGCCAGGGAGGCAGACCACCGCCACGAGGTCGCCGAGAAGCACATGCAGGAGCTCCTGGCCCTGAATGCCTCCCTGGAGCAGCAAGTGGAGGCGCGCAGAGCTGCTTTGGCGTCGATGAAGGGGGTGCCATCTGATGAGGAGGAGATCTTGAGGCGCGAGGAAGCGCTGATGCTGGAGGCCATGGAGCGTAGCCTCGAGCTTGAGCGGTTGGAGACGAGGGAGCGTCAGGTTGCCGAAGCGGAAGATGCTGCCAGCGCGCGAGGCCAGGACCCAGGAAGAAGTTGACCGCAGGGTGGTCGGGGCTTGTGCTGATCTCGCCAGCAGGTATGACCTGAAGCTGAAGCTCGTGGAAGCTGAGGCTGAAGGCAGGACCACCACCCTCAGGTCAAGGTTGGCCGAGGCGGAGCAGCGCGAGAAGGCCGCAGCAGCTGCCTTGATCTACATGCAGGAGTTGGCCTCCGCCCGTGTCGCGCTGCTCCCGCTCCAGCAGGGAGTTGCCAACGCCGAGTCCTTCGCACAGCAGAGCAGGGAAGAGGCGCTCCGCCGGCAGATGTTACTGCGTGAGCATACTCCCATGCTTCGGGACCTCAGGACGAGGGCCAATCAGGCGCTAGGCGCCATTTGCGATGAGCACGCCCCTCATCCCCATGCAGAAGACTATGCCAGCCACCTCCGCTTCTTTACTGATGTCGTGACGCGCCTGGAGAACCGGGCTGAGAGGGCTCGTGAGCTTGTCGAGGAGAAGAGCCGAGGCCTCCTCGGGCGTGCGTTTTCCCGCATTTTCAGCCATCTCTAGAACATCAATCTTGACTTTGACTTTGAC